>NC_072438.2:68560000-69185000 GCF_028878055.3 Symphalangus syndactylus | reverse complement strand
CCCATGGGGAAGTTGCTCTTGTTATCAATCCCATTTCATAGAGGAGGAGACTGAGAGCTGGGGAAATCAAGTAACTTGAAATACTGAGATTCAAATCCAGGCAGCTTGATTCTCAATCATGGACCACATATATGACAATGGTTTCATAAGATTATAATGCTATAACTTTTACTATATCTTTTCTATGTTTAGATACATGAACGCTTATCAATGCATTACAGTTGCCTGCAGTATTTAGTACAATAACGTTCTGTACAGGTTTGTAGCCTGCGAGCAATAGGTTGTACCATCTACGTTTATGTAGTACATTCTATGATGTTCACACAAGGACAAAATCACCTAACAATGCATTTCTCAGAATGTATCCCCATCATTAAGTGACACATGACTGTATAGTGAATTCTTTTTAAGAAACAGTGCTTGTTTAATAGTTTCTTAATGCTTCTGGATAAGTTAAGTTCCCCTTAATAAAGGGAATTGAAATACATATTTATAGAGTGCCTATTTTGCTACATTTTGAGGAAACAAAAACAATCATGCATGTTCCATGCTTTTGTGGAATTGCCTCTGGAACCTGTCTGTAGTATGGACATTTAAAGATGCTAGTGAAATAAATTGTTATTGGTGTCACAATAGAAGTATTTGCACAGTTCTAGAGTGAGGTTAATTTTATAGACTTCATAGAGAAAGAGAATATTGATCGTGTTTTGCAAAATATGCTGGAATAAAGGGAAAAGGAGTATTCTAGACAAAAATCACAGCATGGATAGTGGAATGGAGGAATGAAGTTTGTTGAATTGAGAAACATCCAGAGGGACGATTATGGTAGAAATGGAGAGAGGACGAAATGGAAAATGTGTTGATAACTGAGGTGGGAGAAATAGACACAGAGAAGATTTTGCAATGTCTTGTACTAAAAGACTTCTTTTTTATCTTCTAGGCAACCAGTAGTCATTCCAAAACTTTCATCCAGGATGCAGCATAGTGAGTTTTACATTTTAGGATGATTCCTCTCATTATAATGTAAATAGTAGATTCAAGATGAGCATATTGGAGTAACAGAAGGCCAATTTCAAGACTCTCATGACAGTTCATGTGAGGACTGAATATCTTAACTAAGAATCAGTGGAGATCAATGAATACAAAAGATGAGAAGGAGCTAGTCTTAGGATCTGTTAACAGATCTCGGCCATAGCTTGAACAAGAAGATAAAGGAATGAAGGTGTCTTGGATAGCTAAGAGGTTTCTGAGTTAGACTACCAATGCCAAAATCTTCTATGACATCCTACCAATCCATAAAAGGTGAGTCCAGAGACTCTCAACAGATATTGTATGCCTGCCCAGATATTTTACTGATGTCCAATGCAGCTTATATTTGAAAGACGTAAGTTTCAATTAAAAAAAACTATGAGATCTTTCAAAAACACTCAGAAAGTGTGTTTTATATTCTTCTTGAGTGACAGTTACCTTTCAACCATCCATGACATTTTTCATCATTCTTGCAAGCATACATAGAAAATATACTGGCTTTGAATTGTCATTCTGAATTGCACCAAATGAGATAATGGCTACTCACTCTGATTGCTCTATGGATTTTATAGGCAGCTGATACTACTGAATTTTTAGTTCTAAAACAAGAAAATTGCTAAACTTTTGAGCTAAGAAATTTTGCTCATTTTTGTTTATTTTTCTCTGCTTGCTAGAGTTTTATAAATTCAGGACTTCCTTTACCTCAGCTCTAATGCAATGAGGTTCTTGATTTCCTAAGCAACTAAGCAAGAAACCTTAGAATGTCCCTTACTAGTTTCTTACTGTCAAATCACTTAAGAGTGTTGCTGATCTTTAAAGTCTACAAATTACTCATGCTTTTCTTCTTTTTTCTGAAAGGTATATTAATAGAAAGATCAAGTCAGCATTAACTAATAATTCCATTATTCACTGAGAAATTATGTGCTTATCTGTACTGAGTGAAGTGATTTTAGTGTAGCAGACAATGTACAAGGATTTTCCTACTTCTGTTGAAGGTGATGTGCATATGAGTGTTACATATTTCTGCTTGTGGGCTTCAGGTACAACAAACCACTTTGTGTCTGTAATTATCCTCAGCTTTGATGCAATAACCTTTACAACATCTTTAATTTCTTATTTTTCACAGCACTCTACCAGGGGAATGAGTTAAAGGTGGGTATGTTTGTAAAAAGGCATCTAAGCAGAATTTGCAGTAGTAATTTGGCAAAATTTTCCAAGACAGTAGTAATATGAGAAGGGTCATGACATTTATGGACTTGAAGATGTACTAAGCATTTCCAGTCTGAGTGGCTTCTGCCATAAAGTTGACCGCATCAAGGCAATTAGTTAACTTGAACCACTTAGGAGGTATAGGTGTTATACAAATGCAGTGTACTGTGCTTTGTTGGTACCATTTCTGCTTAATACTACTTACTTCAAATTCTGTATTTTCTTGCATTTGTAATACTTACAGGCTTTCTTTCCTTTAAATGTATATTACTTCTTTCTTGACATGAGTTTAATTATTTCTAGGGTTTTTTTATTAGCTGCTATTAAAACCGTCTGATAAATCTAGAAGTTTATTTCAGTATCTTTTGAAATTTTTTTTTCATTTTTGCCCTTCAATTAAACAACAATTAAATGTACTGAATTTTCCTAGGTTATTCTTACATGCAAAACACCGTATCAGTCAACATGGAAAACACAAAGTTGAATAAGACATAATCGCTATCCTCAAGGGTCTTGTAATCTAGTAAGAACAGCAGTAACATGCAAAAATAACAATAATTAAAGGCATACTATAGTAAAAAATTGAAGGAAGATGAGGCAGGAAGATTGCTTGAGCCTAGAAATTCAAGGTTACAATGAGCTATGATTGCACCACTGCACTTCAGCCTGGGCAATAGAGTGAGACCCCGTTTCTATTTTTCTTAATTGAAAATGATATATAAATAAAATGCCATAAAACATAAAAGAATAAGATTAACTATCAGTAAAGATAGGTGCAGGAGAAATGTTTATAGGAGAGTTGACATTTGATGTGGACATTGAAAGATATGTAAAATTTTGATATGAGAGCTCATTGAAGTAGAACAAGTGAGGAACAATTGTTCTAGTGATGGGCATAGATAAATGGTAGATTCAGGGAAGATCTTGTGAGTTCTTGAATGCTGTGCCGAAAACTTTGATTTCTATTCTGTTTATGGTTAAAAACAAAAACAGAAACAAAACAACAACAACAAAAACACAAATATCCCAGGCTTAAGCAAGAAGGTGACATGATCATATCTCTTTTATTAAAAGTTCACTTTGGGGCTTCTGGTTTTACCTCTAACATGTAAAAATCTTGGTAATGTCACTTCCAGTCTTACAACAAGAAAACACTGCACAAATTGAAAGCCAGTTATTTTTCTTGTACCCCTCAGAGAATTGAGGTCACAAGGCAAACTGCACCCTGATATCTGGAAAGACAGGCAAATATAGACTAAGACAGTTTTTCTTCCAAAAATATTTCACTGCCCACTATAATTCTTAGAAGAATCCTCATTTATTCATGAATAAATGCTTCTAACATTAAAATAATCTGTCAATGTTTTCTCTTCAGTGGTTTGCAGAGACTAACATAATGCCTAGAATAGAATAGATGCTCAATAAATGTTTGTTGAATGAGTGAATAAAAGACAATCTTTTAAATTAGCAATTTAATTTTTTTTCTGAGCATGCACCTCATCAATTAAAAACCAATCAGTGATTCTCTATTCTCTATTTATTTATTTATACAAGTTAGACATAATCTACCATTAAATAAAATGCATAATTTAAAATAACTAAAATATAGAAAAATTTGAAGTATCGGATGAAAAGGCATCAATGGAACTTACACCTTTTCTATACCTCCCTGCACTGTGTATTTTATACACCTCACTTTATAGGAAATACTGATCTAAGAAAGGATTATTGCGCATTATTGAACAATCTAAGGGGTGATTATTCTACCCCTTACACCTTTTTTCAAAGTTCTAGCAAATAAGTAATCATGGACCAGCTCAATAGGAGTAGTTTAAGTCTACTTAAAGTGATTTTTAATACAGTGGTTTTCCTCAAAAACATTTAACTTTAACTCTGTTGATGTAATGTTCAGCAACAATGCAAATCACGAAGATTGTGTTAGAAACTTAAGATCCTCTTCCAAGAGCCCTCAAGTCTGTATGAGGTGCTAGAACACAAGTTCTCAACTGCTTTCTTATTTCTATATTATCAAGTGTGAGATCGTCCTCCATGAGTTTCCCTATTTGTACTAAGTAAGGAGTATGACTGTTTTAATCCTTTCTGCCCCTTTTTGAGGTCATGGGCATTTTCTAAACTTTGTTTTTCGATTGACAAATAAAAATTGCATATTTTATGGTGTACAGCATGATGTTTTGATATATTTATACATTGTGGAATGGCTAAATCAAGCTAATTAACACATTCAACAGGGCATTTTTTGTTGGTGTTGTTACTATGGCTACCAACATTGTTATTTCCAATACCTTCCTCATAACAAATGAGACCAAGGCATTTCCAAGTGTGATCTTGAATTCAGTAAAAACTGATAAACTTGTTAAGGTTTAGAGTTGAAAAGGAGCTTAGAAGTCATCTAGTCCAACTCATTCAACATACAGATGGAGAAACTGAAGTCTAAAGAGGTGTGATGAACTCTAATAAGGATGATAACATTCTTAGGGACAATGCTCAAATGGGCAAATATAATAAATTTTATTACTAGGTATCAGGTCTATTTTAGTGTAGTTACTGAATTCTCTGGTTTTTAAAATATTTACTGATCCAACCATCTGCATGATCACATTTAATCTATTTCTTCTTCATATCTGTATTCCTAGGAAGTCTGTGTTCACCTAGTTTTCAAATGCCTCAGCTCTTGGTCTGCACTGTGGTGAAAACTCCGAGGTATTTGTGAAGTATGTTGTTCTTGTTCCCCAGTTCCCCCTAAACTCATCTTTTTATACACCCTTTATCAAATGACCCTTAGACATAAGTCTAGGCATTTACCAGTCACATCAAATCATAATTTTTGGAAACAGTAAAATAAGGGGCAACTTTTATTCTTTGCCACATGAAATAGGGAATTTATTGCCCCATATAGCTTAGACACTTGATAGAAATCATCAGTATAAACTTAACACCAACTCTGGTATTACTGGCTTAACTTCACGAAAAGCCTTCCTCATCCCTGGCATTTTGTTATTATATATATGTATAAAGTGACATATATAACGTATATATATTGTATATATGCTATATATGTATATATTATATATACACATATACATAATATATGTATATATCATATACACATATACATAATATATGTATATATCATATACACACATATACATAATATATGTATATATCATATATACACATATACATAATATATGTATATATCATATATACACATATACATAATATATGTATATATCATATATACACATATACATAATATATATCATATATACACATACACATAATATATATAATATATACACATATACATAATATATGTATATATTATATATGCATACATATACATATGTGTATATATTATATATGTATACATATACATAATATATGTGTATATATTATATATACATAATATATGTGTATATATTATATAAACATAATATGTGTATATATTATATATGCATGTATTATACATACATATACATAATATATGCATCTATCATACATATATACATAATATATGCATATATCACACATACATATACATAATATATGCATAATTATATATACATATACATAATATATACATATACCACACATACATATACATAATATATGCATATACCACACATACATATACATAATATATGCACATATTATATACACACATATACATAATATATGCACATACTATATACACACATATACATAATATATGCACATATCATATACACATATACATAATATATGCACATATTATATACACATATACATAATATATGCACATATTATATACACATATGCATAATATATGCACATATTATATGCACATATACATAATATATGCACATATTATATGCGCATATACATAATATATACACATATACATAATATATGTACATATTATATACACATATACATAAGTATATATTATATACACATATACATAATATATGTGTATATTTTATATACACATATACATAATATATGTGTATATTTTATATACACATATACATAATATATGTGTATATTTTATATACACATACATAATATATGTGTATATATTTTATATATACATGTGCATAATATATGTGTATATATAATATATACATAATATATGTGTATATATAACATATACATATATAATATATACATAATATATGTGTATATATAACATATACATATATAATATATACATAATATATGTGTATATATAACATATACATATATAATATATACATAATATATGTGTATATATAACATACGTATATAATATATACATAATATATGTGTATATATAACATATACATAATATATGTGTATATATAACATATACATATATAATATATACATAATATGTGTGTATATATAACATATACATATATAATATATATGTTTGCTGCTGATGGAAATGTAATTACCCAAACTTTTTTCATTATAATTAGTCTTAAAGTTCTTGTTTTTCTAAGGTATACTGCTTATATTCGCAGGAGATCTTATCTAACTCCATCTCTTGGTTCTTTTTAACTCACAGTAACAATTTCTAATGGATTTGTAATAGTCAACCAAGCAATTAGGCTATATATTTTTGGAGGTTTTGTTATGTCTGCGGTTTTATCCTAACCATTAAATTCCTAACCAAAAGTATATATTAAAACTTAAATTTAAAAACTTTTAAAGCTAAAGCATTTTTCGTTAGTGCTTCAAACTATTGATAAATTAGGTACCAAATTAAAATACTTCTTTAGTATTCTCATGAAATTCAAGTTAATTAAAACAAAATATATAGTATAATACCTATAAAAATATTAAATCATAGCTAAATGAACAAAAGGAAACATTATCTTATAAGAATGCCCTTTCTTCTCTAACTGCATTTTAAGTGTGAGATCTAAATAGAAAAAAGCACACAAAGTTTTCTTTACTATTTCTTTGTGTTAGCAAAGTGACTTTCTTTCTGTAACATCCTACATTTAGGATCACCAAAATCTAGCATATTAGCTTCCATGCCTCAATGTCACATAAGTCTAGAGGTTATGGATCACATAATCTTTATTCATTCTACTTTCTTCTTTATTTTTCTCTCTGTCTTCCCTCCCTCACACGTCATCCGTCTCACCCTTCCTCTTCCTCCTCTCTATTCTCCTCCTGCTCCCCCTCATCTTCCTTCTCCTCCTCTTCTTTTTAAGGCTTCCAAGCCTAAATGTGGTTAGCCTACAGAAATGAAACCAACTCAGCCATCTCTGGATGACAAACTGCCAATGCATTTTCTTTGGGAGATTTGGAGGAGGAAACACGAGCAGGTGGTGTATTCAATAAGAAAGTGAGGAGTAGCAAAAATTCATGTTATGTAATGGAATTTAGTTACTTGGCATTTTTTCTTGTTGATGATAATTACATGACCCACGTTTTTGCAAAAAGAAAATCGCCCATATCAATTTTTTTGTCTTTGGCTTTTTCCCTCACTAAAAATGTCCATAATATAAGTAAGACATCTAAAAGTCAAACCACATTTTAATTGGGTGAATTTTTTAAAAACTGACAGCTTTTTCTGCACTTGCTTCTTGACGTTAACCTCTCTTGCCACATCTTTTGCTCTTGTATTTGTAGCTATATTAGAGAGGGAGGTTGCATCCCTCATTATTGAGTTTTTCTGCCCATTCCTTGTCAGAAGTTCTTTTTGATCTCTTCCCACCCTACGCTGCATGGAATAATTGATGAGGGTTCAAAACAAATAGCAATTATGGGAGTCCTAATATTATATCTTCTTTAGAACTTCTTTGACTTTTCTGTAATACAGCAGGTCTTTGAATAACATGAATTTATTCAGCGTCATTTCTTTATGACATTGACAAGAAAAAAATGGATTCCTGGCTGGGGCCACTGTGTGTATGCAATGCGCGTGGTCTCCCCATGTCTGCATGGGTTTTCTGTAGGTACTCCAGTTTCCCCCTACATCCCAAAGCTGTGCACGTGGGGTGACCTGGCATGGCTACCTCATTCTAGTCTGAGTGAGTGGGGGTGTGTATGAGGGCATCTTGCAATGGAATGGCAATCCTGTCCAGGGCTGGTTCCTGTCTGACACCCTGAGTTTCTAAGAGACACTCTGGCCACCTGTCTCCTTGAACCAGCATAAGTGGGTAAATAATAATCTTAATTTTTATTAATCTTTCTTAAACATATGAAGCTCACAAGTATTTTAGTGTTTAATATTAGAAGTATTTTGGTCTTTATTTAGAATTTTGATGATGATTTGTTACCAGAAATATGCCATAAGAACCTAACTCTTAGTTATATCAATTAGCCTACTAAAATTGATTTCATTATATGTCATTTTGATTAAAGTCACAATTTCCAATACAATGTTAAATGAGGACTTACTCCACCCTTGCCCCAGATTGCACCCTAAAAGTCAGACTTAACCTCATGTAAATTTTGAAAGGAATGAAAGTTTGTCCCCTCCCCACCTCCCTTATGAGCCCCCCTTTTATTTTCCATTTCTGGAATCACTGTCTCTTTCACTGTGCTTAGCTCTTCGATCTACGAGTTCCTGCACCCCCTACCTGCTGACTTCTCCTAAGATGTTAACAGGTAACTAGGTGTAATTGAAATAAAGTGTGAGGTGTGATCCCTTCAGTCTCTGATGATCATCATGGTAATAGGGGGCTCCTCATTTCCAAAAGCTTTGAAGACTCAAAGAAAAGCAGCTTTTACAATGAATTGATAAACATTGGGTTTCCATTTTCAAAGATTTTTTACATAATGGTGACCTATTCTGTTTATAAGCAACTGTCCTTTTAAATACTCATGCATTTTCCACCTGCACTACAAGTAAACAGAGTGATTTCCTCTTTTCCACTTTGTGTGCAGTTTTATACTCACACATGCACACAAACATTTGTATTCATATATCAAAGAATATGGTATGGAAATTTCTAATAGCTAGTATGGAAAAGCAAATACAGGTTTTTTCTTTGTACTTGACTTCCTAATACAGAATATTTCCACCTTTTGACTGACAAATTATGTGTATTCATACCCAGCAGACTTGTCCTCATAAACCTTTTGTCACAGTAAATATTCTACCTTTTCTGATGACGTAAAGGTACTTTCAAAGTAACAGAAGTTAATATAATTATTGGTCGTCACATCATCACTATTTTAGCATACATTACAATCATTAATTTCCTGGGAGCTATTAAAATCTCACCCTGTGTTTGAAGATTCCCCAAGTGCCTTTAATAGAAATTATTTGGTGAGCTTAGCGGGAATTTAATCTGAAATGAGATCCATCTGGCAGAGATATCAAATTAATAGTACTTGAACACTGAGTTCTACTTTTCAAAACTGATTAGGTACAACTATATCAAATGTCTTAACAAATATAGTTGTGTTTTTATTATAACTACATCATAGGTTGCCTTTCTCACATCTGGGTGGTTTAGAATAAAACTTGTGCAGACCTGTTATCAACTTGGTGAAATAGAGTAGATAATAACTAAGTAAGAAAATGGAAGCTAACTTCATGCTTCATTTAAATGTCTGCATCTCTTTTTGATACAGCTTGATCTAGTCTTCTCAAACTTTTAGAGGATTTGATAATTCAGTAACATGCTCAAATAAGATACTTAAAAATGTAGAATAGAAACTACCAGTAGCCAGAAGAAAATATAGCACTTACTTTGGATTTGGCTTCCTGATACCATTCAAAATAGCATGATTGAAATGTCTACATTAGTATTACATGAATTCAGCAGTCTCTCAGGAGGTGCATAATTCAAAGGCAAATGTTTTCCTCCTTGAGGATTTGACATAGTAAGGACAATGCTCTCCTAAACTGTGGAATTTCCTAGATAAAGTTTGTGGGCATCGATTCTATGCTTTCTATAAAAGAACTTCAAATTCACTTAATATGTCTTTGTTTTTGTTTTTTTTGAGACGGAGTCTCGCTGTGTTGCCCAGGCTGGAGTGCAGTAGCGGGATCTTGGCTCACTGCAAGCTCCGCCTCCCGGGTTCACGCCATTCTTCTGCCTCAGCCTCCCAAGTAGCCGGGACTACAGGCGTCTGCCACCACACCCGGCTAATTTTTTTTGTATTTTTAGTAGAGACGGGGTTTCATCGTGTTAGCCAGAGTGGTCTCGATCTTCTGACCTCGTGATCCGCCCGTCTCAGCCTCTCAAAGTGCTGGGATTTCAGGCGTGAGCCACCGCGCCCGGCCAACATTTGTAATCTCCATGGAGGCCTTAAAATCCTCTAACAACTAACTCTCTATTTCTTCTTAGAGGACATAGATGATACCCTCCAAAAATGGGCAACCACAGATTCTTTGTATTCAGAATGTGCACACGCGTGTGCGTGCACACACACACACACACAGAATCTAGCTCTCCAACATTGCAATGAAGGGTTGTAAACACCATGGATACTGGGAATCCATATCCAAGTAGTCCTGCCTAGGTTTCATGTTTTAAAACAGAGTCTGGCAACAATTAATCTATAAAGACATGTACAAGACTGTCATGATAAAATGTATGTTTTTCACGTAGCCTATTCTTTGGTTTCAAGAAATGTCCATCATTCTCAAAATTAGGGCTTCCTATGTCTTTTGGTGTAATTTTATTTTCTTATGTGAAATAATAACCAGAGAAGATAGTAGTGTTTGCTTGTATGTTCTTACTTGCAAGAACAAAAAAGAAAATTTGCAACCTTAATTGACATCAAATTTGCTTTTGGAATATTACCAGCTGGTAAAATCCAGGAGTCTAGAAAAATTGCTGCCAAACATGGGACACACACTTCCTTCACTCTGGTTTTAGAAGCCATTTCATAGAAATTCAACTTTATAATCTTGTTTTAGCCATTCAGAGAAGCTCCTACCCCCACCCCCATAGAAGCTAAAAAGTTAATCAAGAGAGATTGTAACTATAGTGTAGTTTTAGCCTATTTCATGGAGGATATACATGACTGAAATTCTGCTAAGATATCAGATTTTTTTACCTCTAATTTCATATTTCTTACGAAATTGGTAATGTGATTTTCACTGAAATGAAAATACTACATGAATTATGTTTATGGTATAGACTTTTTAGTAATCCAGTAAAATGATTATGAAACGGTAAATATTTTGATTACATGTTTAAAAGGGTGCCAATAAAAAATTAAAAATGTGAACAGATGAAGTTCAAAAGACCAATGACAGTTTAAATTGAATCTAACATCAAAAGGTCGTTACATTTCCGGTAAGCACTCCAGTGGAGCAAAAACCTGCCATTCTCTAGTGGTTACGTTAACCTTAAAAATGAACATCTAAGTTTGTATTAAGAAGAGAAAACTCTGAAACAGTGCAGAGATAACAATTCAAAATGTCACTGCAAATGTTAAAATAGAAATGCACATTTTGGAGAATACACAGAAAATGAACACAGTTGTAGATTGCATACATAGTTGAGAAATCTTTCAAAAATATTTATAAAACCAGTTGCTCGATTTAGTACAGACACACTTCAGAGACATTGTGAGTTTGACTCCAGACCATCACAATAAAGTGAATGTTGCAAAGTGAGTCACGTGGTTTTTTGGTTTCCTAGTGCACATAGAAGTAGTGTTTATCCTATACTGTAGTCTACTATTAAGTGTTCAATAGCAGTATGTCTAAAATAATATATCCATTCCTTAACTTAAAATTTATCTTGCTAAAAAATGCTAATAATCATCTGAGCCTTCAGTGACTTATAATCTTTTTGCTGGTGGAAAGTCTTGCCTCAATGTTTTTGGCTGCTGACTGATCAGGGTGTTGCTTGCTGAAGGTTAAGGTGGCTGTGTCAATTTCTTGAAATAAGATGACAATGAAGTTTGCTGCATCAATTGAGTCTTCCTTTCATGAATGATTTCTCGATAACATGTGGTCTTTGATGACATTCTACCCACGGTAGAAATTCTTTCAAAATTGGAGTCAATCCTCTCAAACCTTGCCACTGCTTCATCAAGTAAGTTGATGCAATATTCTAAACAAAATCCTCTGTTGTTATTTCAATAACATTCACTGCATCTTCAGCAGAAGTAGATTCCGTTTTAAGAAACCATTTTCTTTGCTCATCCACGAGAAGAAGCTCCTCATTCATTCAAGATTTATCAGGAGATTGCAGCAATTCATTCACATCTTTAGGATCCACTTCTAATTCTAGCTCTTTTGCTATTTCCACCACATCTTTAGTTAATTCCTCCACTGAAGTCTTGAACAGCTCAAAATCATCCATGAAGGTTGGAATCAACTTTTTCCAAATTCCTGTTAATGTTGATATTTTGACCTCCTCCCATGAATCATGAAAGTTCTGAATGGCATCTAGAATGGCAAATCCTTTCAATTTAGGCTTTCAATTTACTTTGTCCAGATCCATCACAGGAATCACTATCTATAATAGCTTTAGCCTTACAGAATGTACTTATTTTAAGACTTTTTTTATTTCCATAGCTTTTGGGATACAAGTGGGTTTTGGTGACATGAATGACTTGTACAGTGGTGAAATCTGGGATTTTAGTGCACTCATCACCCGAATAGTGTACACTGTACTCAATATGTAGTCTTTATCTCTCACCCTGCTTCCACCCTCCCCATTCTGAGTCTCTAAAGTCCATTATAGCACTCTGTATGTCTTTGCATACCCATAGCTTAGCCCCCACTTAAGTATAAGTGAGAACAGATGGTATTTGGTTTTCTATTTCTGAGTTACTTCACTTAGAATAGTGGTCTCAGCTGCATCAAAGCTGCTGCAAAATACATCATTTTGTTCTTTTTTATGGCTGAGTAGGTATTCCATGGTGCATATATACATTCCCACTCATTAGTCAATGGGCATTTAGGTTGGTTCCATATCTTTGCAATTATGAACTGTGTTGCAATAAAAATATGTGTGCAGGTGTCTTTTTGATATAATGACTTCTTTTCCTTTGGGTAGATACCCAGTAGTGGGATTGCTGGATCAAATGGTATATCTACTTTTAATTCTTCAACAAATCTCCATGTTGCTTTCCATAGAAGTTGTACTAGTTTACATTCTACTATCAGTGTATAAGCATTCACCTTACAAAATGTATTTCTTAAATAATAAGGCTTGAAAGTTGAAATGACTCCTTGATCCATGGGCTACAGAAGGATGTTGTGTTGGCAGGAATGAAAACAACAGCTTTCTCCTTGTACATGTTCATCAGAGTTCTCGGGTGACTAGGTGAATTGTCAATGAGTGGTAATATTTGAAAATAATTTTTTAGCGTAGGTTTCAACAGTGAGCTTAAATATATTAAGTAAACCATGCTATAAATAGATGTTCTGTCATCCAGGCTTTGTTGTTCCATTTCTAAAGCACACAATTTAGCTTAATTATTAAGAGCCCTAGGATTTTCAGAATGGTCAGTGAGCATTGGCTTCAACTTAGTCACCAGCTGCATTACCCACTAACAAGAGTCAGCCTGTCTTTTGAAGCTTTGAAGCCGGGCATTGACATCTCCTCTCTAGCTATGAAAGTACTAGATGGCATTATCTTCCATTAGAAGGCTGTTTTATTTACATTAAGAATCTGGTGATAAATGTAGCTACTTTCATCAGTGATCTTAACTAGATCTTCTGGATAACTTGCTGCAGCTTCTACATCAACACTTGCTGCTTCACCTTGCACTTTTCTGTTATGGAGATGGCTTCTTTCCATATGAAACAATCTCTGCTAGCTTCAGATTTTTCTTCTGCAGCTTCTTTACCTCTCTCAGCCTTCCTAGAATTGAAGAAAGTTAGGACCTTGCTGTGAATTAGGCTTTGGCTTAAGGGAATGTTGCAACTCGTTTGATCTTTTATCCAGACCACTCAAGCATTCTCCCTATCAGCAAGAAGGCTGTTTCACTTTCTTATTTGTGTATTCACTGGAGTAGCAAGGTTTTTTTTTTTTTTTTTTTTTTGAGACAGAGTCTCGCTCTGTCACCCAGGCTGGAGTACAGTGGCACAATCTTGGCTCACTGCAAGCTCTGCCTCCCGGTTTCACGTGGTGTAGCACTTTTAATTTCCTTCAAGAACTTTTCCTTTACATTTACAACTTGGCTAACTGACAACAAGAGGCCTAGATTTCTGCCTACCTCAGCTTTAGATATGTCTTTCTCACTAAGGTTAATCATTTCTAGCTTTTGACTTAAAATGAGTGTCTCGTCCTTTTATTTGACTCCTTTTTAGTTGAACACTTATGGGTAATTGTAGGGTTATTAATTGGCCTAATTTTAACATTATTATGTCTCAGGGAATAGGGAGGCCTAAGATGAGGGAGAGAAATAGAGAAAAAACTGACCTGTGGAGAACACACACAATATTTATCAATTAAGTCTGCTGTCTTATATGGGTGTGGTTTGTGGTGCCCCAATATAATTACAATGGTAACATCAAAAATCCCTGATTACAGTTCACCAAAAGAGATATCACAATAATAATAATAAAGTTTGAAATGTTGTGAGAATTACCACAATGTGACAAAGACACACAATGTAAACATGTGCTGTGGAAAAAACAGTACCTGTAGACTTTGCTCAGTGCAGGTTTGCCACAAACCTTCAACTTGTGAAAAATGCAATATCTGCAAAGCACAGTAAAGCAAAGCACCATAAGCAGGTAAACCTGTATTCCTCTACTGTGAGTTTTAGCATTCAGTAAAATTTAAGTAAAACACATCTGGGACTCTTGATTAATCAGATATTTTTTCTGTCTTAGAGAGAACACTTGAATGATGACCAAATAGACTTACAGTAGGGAGAAAAATAAAAAGTAACTTTTATCTTACATGTTTTATGGCCATCAAAGAATCAGCCTAAACTTCTATATATTCCCTAGCTCTACTTGTACTATTGTGTAGTTCAACAGCCAGCCTCCAACAGCTGCTGCTTCTCCAAGTGGGTGGTGTGTGGGAAGGGGCAGGGCAAATGATTCTATGGAACGTTTAGAGTTGTGATGTGCACGGTGATCAAGGCTGTGAAGGCTACAAAAGAAGTAAAGATAAGACTTCTCGGCTTGAGAGATTGTTGATTTTCCTAAGGGGCTGCTTCAGATGCCTGAAAAGTTTATTAAATAGTTTGATGATCTACAATTAAGTGCTTACTAAACTATACATTGAGGACACTTCAATGAGTGAAACATGAGTGTAGCTTGAGGAATCTGGTATAGTTTTGTGAGCCTTGTTTTGAAAAGATCTAAGATGGCCAGCAGATACATATTTATGGAGGGCTTTATAGGTGCATCTGCCTGGAATAGTGTTACAGATCTGTTTATCTTAATTGAAGAAAGATATAGTGGAAAACGATCATTAGAAGAATCTGAGAGGTTAGAAAATAGTATGAGAAAGGACTCATCTATTTCATCTTGAAGGAGTTTGGTTGTTTGTAACTTTCAAGAAATTTATTTACATCATTAAATTTATTGATATAAAAGTTTTCAAAAGGTTTTATTTTTGCTTTCAATGTCTGAAGGAGCTGTAATGATGTCTTCTCTACATTCCTATCGCTAGTAAAACTTGTATCTTATTTTCTTTATAAGTATAGTTAGGATTTTATCTTATCAAATAATGACATTTGATTTTTAAAATTGTTTCTATTGGGTTTCTTTTATCAATTTCCTTGATTTACACTCTTCTTCGTTTTCCTCATGCTACTTACTTTGTGTTTAATTTGCTTTTTAATTTTAGCTGCTTAAATTGAAGGCTGATATCATTGATTTTATACCTTTATTCTTTTTTCATATACAATTTGAAATAATAAATTTCCTTCTCAACATGGCTGTATTAGTCTATTTTCATACTGCTATAAAGAACTTTCTGAGACTGGGTAATTTATAAAGGAAAGAGGTTTAATTGACTGACAGTTCAGCATGGCTGGGGAGGCCTCAGGAAACTTACAATAATGGCAGAAGGCAAACGGGAAGCAAAGACCTTCTTCACAAGGCAGCAGGAAGGAGAAGTGCTGAGCGAAGGGGAAAAAGCCCCTTATAAAACCATTAGATCTCATAAGAACTCACTCACTATCTTGAGAACAGCATTGGGGAAACCACCTCCATGATTCAATTACCTCTACCTGGTCTCTTCCTTGACACCTGGGGATTATGGGGATTATGAAATTACAATTCAAGATGATATTTGGGTAGGGACACAAAGCCTAACCATATCAATGGTTTAAATGGTTTCTGACAAATTTTGCTTTGCTATATTTTTATTATCATTTAATTTAAAATTTTTCTAACTTTACTGTGATTTCATCTTTGCCTTATAGGTTATTTAAGGGTGTATGGCTTAATGTACAAGTATTTTGGAATTTTCCAGATATATTTCTATTTTCATTTTAATTTAACTCCATTTTGATCAGAGAACTCACTCTACATGATTTCAATTGCTTTACATTTTCTGAGATTTATTATGTTACCTAAAATATACTCTTTCTTTAAGAATGTTCCATGTATACTTGAATATATATTGTTGGGTATAGTGTTTTATAAATATTAATTGTGTTAATATCACTGATATAGTGTTTTTTTAAGTTTTCCATGTCCTTAATAAAGGCTTTGTTTACTTAGCATATCAAGTACTGAGAGTTAAGTGTTAGGATCTCTAATGATCTTATATAATTTTAATATTAGAAATTGAGGACAAGATGGCAGATAGGACACTGGGCTAATGTGCAGCTGCCACTTGGATGGGCAGAACAGTGTGTGGAGACTTGCACTACGAGCTTTTGCTCCAAGAACCTCTGCAGGAACATACCAGGAAAACCAAAATAATTCATAGATCCTTTGAAAGAAGTGGCATCCTGTTGCAAATTCTGTGAGACAGACAAAAAACTGTGAGTTCCCAAAGTGAGAGGGGGAAATCTGCCACTGAACACACATCCCCACTGGGGAATCTGAAAATCCAGATTATGGGGGAAGGATTTAACCTTACTTAGAGCTGAAACAGATTTAAAGAGCCATGCAAAATAAAGAAGTAGAAGCAGCAGTGGAAAGAGCCTTGTAGGTGCTCCCAGTCTCCAGGCTGAGCCCAGGGAAGCCATCCCTGACTGTATCTCACAGGGACCCTCGAGGGAGACAGCCAGTGGAATTAGGGAGGAGTCACAGGATGAAAGAAGCTTTCAACTGAAATTAGTAATAGTTTTGACAGGGTACAAATTTTCTTGAGCAGAATCTGGAGGTCAAGCATGAACTGCTGCAGATACAAGTGCAGGAGCCACCACTGACAGTGTGGGCAGATGGGGAGGGGCGATGTTTGGAAGCTGTGCTTTCTTTCTCAGTGGGGAAGCTCAGGGTCTCGGGCAAGGTCTGAGCAGGGCACTGCAAGAGTGACATGAGCCTTGCCAACTGCCTGGGACCTAGGTGAGGTGTCTCACTACCAGCTATCCCCCACTTCTCTGGAAAATAATCCCATTAACCTGAGAACCACCTCCCCCATCCCCCTCAGTGGCCACAGCAAGCCCTACCCAAGAAGAATCTGAGGCCAGACCCACCTAACACTGCCCCCACCTGATGGTATTTCTTTAACCACCCTTGTAGCTGAACACAAAAGACAGAAACTTTGGGGAGGCTTACAGCCCCACCTATTGCCTGAGAAACCAAAATACTTACTCTGGCCAACTTTGGGCAAGTTTAGATATCCCTGCTACTACTGCAGCTGGTGTGCTCTCTTGAAAGTGCCACCCCCTGGCTGGAGGCCAACCAACTCAGAACATTACAGAAACTCATTACAAAATAACCATGATCCCAGGAAGAAGGAAACAACAGCTAATTCTACTGCTTGCAACATCTTGGCTAACCAGAGGTCCGGAGTATGCCCACATGACAACTTCACTGCTCACATAACCAGCATTTGAGAAAGCCAGAACACGAAACATATCTACAACTGACATGGTTTGGCTACGTCCCCACCCAAATCTCATCTTGAATTCCATCTTATCGTGGGAGGGACCTGGTGGGAGGCAATTGAATAATGGGGCAGGTCTTTCCTGTGCTGTTCTCATGATAGTGAATAAGTCTCACAAGATCTGTTGGTTTTATATAGTGTAGTTTCCCTGCACAAGCTCTTTTATCCTGTCTGCCACCATGTGAGATGTGACTTTCACCTTCCACCATGATTGTGAGGCCTCCTCAGCCATGTGGAACTGTAAGTCCATTAAATCTCTTTCTTTTGTAAATTGCCCAGGCTTGGGTATGTCTTTATCAACAGCATGAAAATGGCTAATACTAAAACCAAAGACTCTCAAAGTCTACTTCACTCCCTGCAACCTCCACCAGAGCAGGTGCTGGTATCCAGGCTGTGAGACCTGAAGACAGATTACATCACAGGACAATTTGCACAGTCCCCACCATCAACAAGGGGAGCCTGGGGGTCCAGACTGGTGGCTAGACCCAGAAGAGCAATAACAATTACATCAGTTCAGCTCTCAGGAAGCCCCATCCCTAGGGGAAGGGAAGAGCACTACATCAAGAGATCATCCTGTAAAACAAAAGAATCTGAACAGCAGGGCTAGAGTTTCAGACCTTTCCACTGAAATAGTCTGTCCAAATGAGAAAGAACCAGAAGAATAATTCTGGTAACATGACAAAACAGGGTTCTATAACACCCCTAAATGATCTCACCAACTCCCCAGCAATGGATCGAAACCAAGAAGATCTCTGAATTGACAGATAATGGATTCAGAAGGTTGATTATTAAGCTACTCAAGGGGATACCAGATAAAGGCAAAAACCAACTTAAAAACTTTAAAAAAAATACAGGATATGGATGAAAAATTCTCCAGAGAAATTGATATCAAAAATTAAAATAATCACAACTTCTGGAAATGAAAGATACACTTAGAGAAATGCAAAATAGACTGGAAAGTTTCAACAGTAGAATTGAACAAGTAGAAGGAACTTCAGAACTCAAAGATAAGGCATTTAAATTAACCCAATCAGACAAAGACAAAGGAAAAAGAATTTTAAAAATAGACAAAGCCTCCAAGAAGTTTGGGATAATGTTAAACAACCAAAACTAAAAATCATTGATGTTCCTGAGGGAGAAGAGAAATCTAAAAGTTTGGAAAACTTATTTGAGGTAATAACCAAGGAAAATTTCCCTGGCCATGCTAGAGATCTAGACATCCAAATACAAGAAACTCAAAGAACACCTGGAAAGTTTATCATGAAAAGATCATCATCTAGGCCCTCAGTCATTAGCTTATCTAAAGTCAAGACAAAGGAAAGAATCTTAAGAGTTGTGATGAAAAAGTATCAGATAACCTATATAGGAAAACCTATCAGATTAATAGAAGATGTCTCAGCAAAAACCCCCAAGTGAGAAGGGATTGGGGTCCTATCTATAGCCTCCTTAAACAAAACAGTTATCAGCCAAGAATTTTGTATCTAGTGAAACTAGGCTTCATAAATGAAGAACAGATAATGTATTTTTCAGACAAACAGAGGCTGAGAAAATTTGCCACTACCAAGCCAGCACTACAAGAAATGCTAAAAGGAGTTCTAAATATTTAAATAAAACCTTGAAATACACCAAAATAGAACCTCCTTAAAACATAAATCTCATAGGGCCTATGAAACAATGGGAAAAAACAAGGTATTGAGGCAACAACTAACACGATGAATAGAACAGTACCTCACATCTCAATACTAACATTGAATGTAAATGGCCTAAATGCTCTGCTTAAAAGTACAGAATGGCAGAATGGATAAAAATCCACCAACTCAAGTATCTGCTATCTTCAAGATACTCACCTAACACATAAGGGCTCACATAAATTTAAGGTAAAGAGGTGGAAAAGGTATTCCACACAAATGGAAACCAAAAGTGAGCAGGTGTAGCTATTCTTATATCAGACAAAACAGACTTTAAAGAAACAGAAGTTAAAAAAAAAAAGGACAAAGAGGTACATTATATAACAATAAAAGGATTAGTCCAACAGGAAGATATTATAATCCTAAATATATATGCACCTAACACTGAGCTCCCAATTTTATAAAACAATTGGTACTAGACCTAAGAAATAAGATAAATGACACCACAATAATACTGGGGAATTTCAATACTCCACTGACTGCACCAGACAGGTAATTAAGGCAGAAAGTTAACAAAGAAACAATAGACTTAAACTATACCCTAGGACAAAATGGACTTAACAGATTTTAACAGGACATTTTACCCAACAGCTGCAGAATGTACATTCTTTTCATTGGCACACTTGTTTCATTGGCACACACATAGATCACTTCTTTTGTGACCTATTATTTGGTCATATGGTCTATCTTTGAGAACATTTCCATTGAGAATGGGAACACTCTCAAATATTCCCATTGAAAATGGAACATACTCAAAGATAGACCATATGATAGGTGACAAAAGAAGTCTCAATAAATTTAAGAAAATTGAAATTATGTCCTCTCAGACTATAGTGGAATAATACAGAAAATTAATTCCAAAAAGAACACTCAAAACTATACAAATACATGACAATTGGCTGGGCGTGGTGGCTCATGCCTGTAATGCCAGCACTTTGGGAGGCTGAGGCAGGTGGATCACTTGAGGCCAGGAGTTTGAGATCAGCCTGGCCAACATGGCAAAACTCTGTCTCTACTAAGAATACAAAAAAATAGCCAGGCGTGGTGGCACATGCCTGTATCCCAGCTACTTGGGAGGCTGAGGCAGGAGGATCGCTTGAACCCAGGAGGTGGAGGTTGCAGTGAGCTGCAATCGCAACACTGCACCCTAGCCTGGGCAATGAGAGCAAAACTCCATCTCAGGAAAAAAAGAAAAAGAAAAGAAAATAACCTGATCTTGAATGATCCGTGGGTCAACAGTGAAATCAAGAAGAAAATTAAATAATTATTTGAACTGAATTATAACAGTGACAAAACTTAGCAAAGCCTCTAGGAAACAGTAAAAGCAGTGGTAAGAGAAAAGTTCATAGCATTAAATCCCTATATCAAAAAGCCTGAAAGAGCACAAATAGACAATATAAAGTCATACCTCAAGGAACTATAGAAACAAGAACAAACCAAACTCAAACCCAGCAGAAGAGAAATAACAAACATCAGAGCAGAACTAAATGAAATTGAAACAAACAAACAAAAACAACACAAAAGACAAATGAAACAAAAAGCTGGTTATTTGAAAAGATGAGCAAAATTGAAAGACTATTAGCAAGACTAACCAAGAAAAGAAGAGGGAAGATCCAAACAAGCTCAATTAGAAATGAAACAGGAGATATTACAACCACTGCCACAGAAACATAAAAGATCATTCAAGGCTACTATGAACAACTTTATGTGCACAAACTAGAAAATCTAGAGGAGATGAATAAATTCCCGGAAATACACAACCCTCCCAGATTAAATCAGGAAGAAATAGAAACTGTGAATAGTCCAATATCAAGTAGTAAGATTAAAATAGTAATAAAAAAAGTTAACAAAAAAATGTCCAGGACCAGATGGATTCACAGCTAAATTCTATCAGACATTCAAAGAAAAATTGGTCAATCTTACCGAAACTATTCCAAAAGATAAAGAGGAAATTCCCCTTCAAGCATTTTACAAAGGCAATATCACCCTAATACCCAACCAGGAAAGGATATAACAACAAAAAAAAAAGTAAACTACAGACCAATATTCATGATGAACATAGATGCAAAAATCTGCAACAAAATACTAGCTAACCAAATCCAACAGCATATCGAAAAGATAATACCCCATGAACAAGTGGATTTTATACCAGGGATACAGGGATAGTTTAACATACACAAGTCAATAAATGTGATACATCACATAAACAGAATTAAAAACAAAAATCATATGATTATCTCAATAGATGCAGAAAAAGCATTTGACAATATCCAGCATCCCTTTATGATTAAAACCCTTAGTAAACTTGGCATAGAAGAAACATACCTCTAGGTAATAAAAGCTACCTATGACAGACCCACAGCTGACATCATACTGAATGAGGAAAAGTTGAAAGCATTCCTCCTGAGAACTAGAACAAGACAAAGATGCCCACTTTCACTGCTTCCATTCAACATAGTACTGGAAGTCCTAGCTAGGGCAATCAGACAAGAGAAATAAAGAAACGGCACCCAGATTGGCAAAGAGGAAGTCAAACTCTCACTGTTCGCCAAGGATATAATTTTTATACCTAGAAAACCTAAGGACTCATCCAAACAGTTCCTAGATCTGATAAATTAATTCAGTCAAGTTTCAGGATACAAAATCAATGTACACAAATCAGTAGTACTGCTATACACCAACAACAACCAAGCTGAGAATCAAATCAAGAACTCAATCTCTTTTACAACAGCTGCAAAACAAAAAACAAACAACAACAACAGAAACGACTTAGGAATATACCTAACCAAGGAAGTGGAAGATCTCTACAAGGAAAACTACAAAACACTGCTGAAAGAAATCATAGATGATACAAACAAATGGAAACACATCCCGTGCTCAGATGGGTAGAATCATTATAGTGAAAATGACCATTCTGCCAAAAGCAATATACAGATTTAACGCAATTCCCATCAAAGTACTATCATCATTCTTCACAGAACTCAAAAAAAAAAATCCTAAAATTCATATGATAAATACCCTACATAGCTAGCCAAGGCAAGATTAAGCAAAAAGAACAAATACAGAGGCACCACATTATCCAACTTCAAACTATACTAGAAGGCTCTAGTTACCAGATCAACATGGTACTGGTATAAAAATAGGCACATAGACCAATGGAACAGACCACACAGACCAAGGGAACCCAGAAATAAAGCGAAATACTTACAGCCAACTGATCTTTGATAAAGCAAACAAGGACATAAAGTAGAGAAAGAACACTCTATTCAACAAAAGGTTCTGGGATAACTGGCAAGCCACATGTAGCAGAATAAAACTAGGTCTTCATCTGTCACCTTATATGAAAATTAACTCAATATGGATCAAAGACTTAAATCTAAGGCCTAAAACCAGAAAAATTCTAGAAGATAACAGTGGATGTTGGCTTAGGCAAAGAGTTGCCTTCTAGATGTTGGCCTAGGCAAAGAGTTCATGACCAAGAACCCAAAAGCAAATGCAACAGAAACAAAAATAGAGATGCGACCTAACTAAACTAAAAGGCTTCTGCGTAGCAAAAGAATCAGCAGAGTAAACATACAACCCACAAAGTGGGAGAAGATATTTGCAAACTATGCATCCAATAAAGGACTAATATCCAGAATCTACAAGAAATTCAAACAAATCATCAAGAAAAAATCATAAAAAAGAACAAAATAATGTCATTTGCAGCAATCTGGATGGAGTTGGAGACCATTATTCTAAGTGAAGTAACTCAGGAATGAAAAACCAAATACCGTACGTTCTCACTTAATAAGTGGGAGCTAAGCTATGAGGATGCAAAGGCATAAGAATGATATAATGGACCTTGGGGACACAGGGAGAAGGGTGGAAGGGATTGACAGACAAAAGACTACACATTGGGTACAGTGTACACTGCTCGTGTGACAGGTCCACCAAAATCTCAGAAATCACCACTAAATAACTTGCCCATGTAACCAAAACCACCTGTTGCCTAAAAATTATTGAAATAAAATAATTTTTTAAAAGTATCATTAATTATAATTTATATAATTTTAATTTCCCTTTAGTTCTGCCAGTTTTTGCTTCTGTTACAAGGTGTATGGCAATAGGATTATAATGTATTATTGATCAATTTTTTTTAATTTTATGAAGTGTTTATCTTTAGTAATTCCTGTTTGAAAGTCTACTTTGTCAGACATATCGTTACTTCAGCTTTGAATGATATTGTTATAAATGATACTTTACTATGAATGATGCTGTAAATATTTGGCTATAATGTTTACATTATATATATTTTCTATAATTTTACTTTTAATTTATATGTGTCTTTATATTTAAACTGCACTTCTTTTAAAAATATATAGTTGGGCCTTGAGTTTCTTAAAGTTTAATTTGGTAATCTATGCATTTTAATTAGAGTTTTTAATTTACATACAAGAGTCATTGCTCTAGTTAGGTTTAATCTGTAATATGCTACTTTGTAATTGTCTCATTTTTTTCATTGTGTATTGTTTTTCTTATTTCATTTTTTTCCTTTCCTGCATTCTGTTGGCTTGAGTATTTGCTTAGTTTCCCATAATTTTCTTCATCAGCTTTAGCTATATCATTGATATGATTTGGCTATGTCTCCACCCAAATCTCATCTTTAATTGTAGCTCCCATAGTTCTCATGTGTTATGGGAGGGACTCATTGGGAAATTATTGAATCATGGGGGTCAGTTTCCTCCATACCGTTCTCATGGTAGTGAATAAGTCTCAGGAGATCTGGTGGTTTTATAAAAGGAAACCCCTTTCGCTTGGCTCTCATACTCTCGTCTGCTGCCATGTAAGACATGCCTCTTTCATATTAGCCTATATACTACCTATTTGTAGTGTTCTTTCTTTTATGTTGATATGAGTTTCTATTTGGTATTTCTTTCCTTCAGCTTGAAAAGTTTACCATCTTTACAATGCATATATCAAATTTCTTCAGCCTTTGTTACCTGAAAATGTCTTTATTTTGCCTTAATTGTTGAGGGATCGTTTTTGCTGGGTATGAAATTATAGGATTAATTTATTCTTCTTCAATATTTTAAAGCTACTATCTCCTGGCCTGCATTATTCTTTATCGTATCAGTTGTCATTCTTCTCATTGCTCTCACAATGTCTTTTTTCCTCTGTGTACTTTTAAGGCTTTCTCTTCATTTTTCTGCAATCTTAATCTTTCAACTGGTCTTTATTTTTATGCAAAATAACAACTTGACATTTGACAATGTGCCTATTTGTAGTTTTATTGTGTGCTTTTCCTGTTTGGATTTTGTCAAGTTTTTGGTTTTTCAATATATATTTTCCATCATATTTAGAAATAGCCAAGTATATTTAGAAAATACTTGGCTATTATGTGTTTAAATTTTTTTCTGCTTCAATCTCTTCTGTTTCTTCTTCTGGGCTTTTAATTACACATTCGATCATTTGTTATTGTTCCACAGGTCACTGAAGTTCTTTTTATTATTTTTAGACTGCCTACTCTTTGTGCTTTAGTTTGGATAGTTACTGTTGTCTTGCTACAAGTTCATTTATCTTTTCTTCTGAATCTCTAATCCACTGTTAGATCCATTCAATGAATTTTACATTTCAGATGAAAGATTTGTCAGATGTAGACCTTCCATCTGTTTAAAAATAGCTTCCATTGCACTATTATATTTTACAACTGTTCATACATTACATCTATATCTTAACTTTCATCTTAAAAATATTTGGAATATTTTTATAGTGCTTATTGTCTTTGTCTGCTAATTTTAACACTCGTGTCACCTCTGAGTCTATTTCTTTTGACCAT
Source organism: Symphalangus syndactylus (assembly GCF_028878055.3). Classification (NCBI taxonomy): domain Eukaryota; kingdom Metazoa; phylum Chordata; class Mammalia; order Primates; family Hylobatidae; genus Symphalangus; species Symphalangus syndactylus. The sequence continues at coordinate 69,159,315 of NC_072438.2, read as the reverse complement.
TTTTCCCCCTGGTTATGATTCATATGTTCTTTCTTCTTGATTTTATGTCTGACATTATGGGTGCCACATTGTTAAGAGTCTAAATTTTTTTTTTGTTTTAAATTTTGATTTTTCTTCTGGCAGGAAATTAATTTATTGGATAATCAGCTTTATCTCACTAGAGTTTTTAAAATTTTATTTTAAGATTTGTTAGCCCTTACACTATGATTAAAGTGCCTTTATAATAAAAAGAAAAAAAAAGCCTTTTTCTCTCTGGGTCTTTACCTGAATTCTCTGAGTGTTCAATGAAGTTTCTTCACTTAGTCTGATTCCTAGCATTATACAGCATCACAGTATCTCAGTAAGCTTCCTAGTCTCCTATGCATGGGCAGCTTTGTATTTGGTTAAAGACTCAAGGAGACTTCAAGCTAATTTCTAGAGCTCCTTCTCATCGTAACTTCCTCTTCTGCATTATCTTACCTCCCAAATTCTACATTCCTCTTCTCCATTATGTTACCCTCAGAATTCCAGAAGCCTTACATTCCAATCTTTGTTTCCTCCACCCAGAAAGATCTTCGCTCTCTGCTTGGTGTCTAATTCTTTAAGCCACAGTCAAGAAACTTCCCCAGGAAGAAAGCTGACATATTTGTGCACTATCTGTAGTTGCTTTACGTACTTTTTCTGTTTTATAGTTAATCATGGTAGGATGGGAAGTCTAATATACCTTATTTCATCATGGCATAACACTTTCAGTTCTACTTTCAAGAACATGAAAAAAAGCAAGTTCTGGTTGGGCACGGTGACTCACATCTGTAATCCCAGCACTTTGGGAAGTCAAGGCTGGTGGATCATCTGAGGTCAGGAATTCGAGACCAACCTGGACAACATGGTGACACCCCGTCTTTACTAAAAATACAAAAATTAGCCAGGCATGCTGACAGGCACCTATAATCCCAACTACTTGGGAGGCTGAGGCAGGAGAATGGCTTGAACCCAGGAGGCAGAGCTTGCAGTGACCAGAGATCATGCCACTGCACTCCAGCCTGGGTGACAAAGCAAGACTCTGTCTCAAAAACAACAAAAAAGAAAAAAATCAGTTCCCATGTTCACATATCCTTTTGTGATCCTCATTGTTCTAAGTACAAAGGACTGGAATCATCCAATAACACACATACACAAACAAGAAATTGTGCAACATAATACATAGATGTTAAAGTGAGTGGTGTGTGTTAAAAGTCCTGTTGGTATGCACAGATTCATGCTGTATCATTTACTGAGTGAGCATTTGGACAGGCACTGCTCTAGGTTCTGGGTATGTGAAAATGAAAAGTCATCCATGTATTCCGATGTCTTTTTTGCAGAGGGAGGAGGAAAGACAGGTGTTGAGATGGGAAAGTTGGGACTTGAGAAAGGAATGTGAACAGGATGTGTAAATGAGTTTGTGGCTTATAGTTAAGGTTGAATTGAGGCTAGATCATGGATTACTTTCAGTGGGGTCTTTATCCTCCAACAGTGGCTTGCAAATTTTATTGACAATGACCCACAGGAAAAAAAAACTTTTCCCCACATGCAAACCACATACACACATCCACCCTTTAATCACACACACACACATACACACACACAAATACGTACAAACATAAGGCAAACATGTTTCCAAAAAACTCCACATATGCATTTACCCTTACTATCTGAAATGCCCTTTGATATTTTTTACTTAATTTCATTCTACATTGCTTCATTTGTGAAGGATTCTGGCATGACTCACTGAAGAAATTACATTAACTTTTATGAGGCTAAGCCCCACAGTAGGTAAACACTGCTCCAGTGGAGTTCATGGAAGTATCCGGGTAAGGACAAGCGCAGGGCTTTAGGAATATAAACTGGAACCATTGCACAGGACATACTAGAGGGGAAAGTGTGATATTATAATTTACATATATTGGTTTTCATCCACAGTTCCTGGCTCGTAACTCCACAGCCCTTGTTAAAGTAAATAGAATCTCTCCCTCTCTTACCTTCTCCTCCTCTCCTTTCACCTGCCCAAGGCAGGACTCTAATCTGACTGTGGGTCATAGGACACTCATACCATGGGGGAAGGAACGCTGCACAGAGAGGCCAAGAAGAATCTGAACACACAGGCCCTTCTGGGTTTAAATCATACTCTTTTTGTTCAATCACATTTCTACAGGGTTCCCAATCATGCCTATCCAATGGCATAAAAGGCCCAAGAGGACAGGGTTAGGAGAGTTCCCATATAGCTAAACATGTAGAGTTTCCTGGATGGTGGTATACCTGTGGAGGGCATGGAAGCTCTGCACCGCTTCTCATATGCCTTGCCCTACTCAACTCTTCACCTGTATCCTTTGTAATATAATACCTTTTATAATAAACCAGTAAACCTAAGTAAACATTCTCTGAGCCACTCTAGCAAATTAATCAAGCCCAAAGAGGGAGGCCATGAGAAGCCCTGCTTGAAACTGCTCAGTCTGAAGTTCCAGAGGCTTAGGCTCAGTACTGGTATCTGAAGGGGAGGCATTCTTGTGGGAATGAGCCCTCAACCTGTGAGATCTAAGGCTATCTCCAGGAAGACACCACCAGAATTGAATTGAATTAGAGGACACCCAGCTGCTGTCCACTGCTTGGTATGTGGAGAAAACCCCCCAAACATTTGGTCATGGAAATCTTGTGGTGATTGTTGCACTGGTGTAAAAAATGTTATAATAATTAATAATAATTAATTTTTAAAAGAAATAGGTATATTTTTAATGAATTGCATTTTATTATAAAGCATACATTTCCAATCCAACTTGTGGTCTCAAAATAACTATAATTTCTACTTCAGTTTTTACAAAAAAGAAATAAAGATTGATAATTAAAATGACAGGTGATGCTTTAAAAAAGAAAGCTTTTCGTTTTATGATTGGTGTGGTAGTTACAATCAGGTGAAGGGGCCAAATATTCTAAAATATTTTATTAAAAACCACAAGAAAGCCATCTCAGGAAGAGAAAGAAAACTGTCAGTTTCTTTAATCTCTTCCAGCTGATTCCTTATGGGAGAACGAACATGTCACTTAATTCTAAATACTAACATGGGCAGTGCTAGAAACCTTGTCCAGAGCTGGGACTTTAATGGGCACACAATAGGTTTAATCTTAAACTTGGCTGGGCGTGATGGCTCACGCCTGTAACCCCAACACTTTGGGAGGCCGAGGTGGGCTGATCATGAGGTCAAGAGATCAAGACCATCCTGGCCAACATGGCGAAACCCTATCTCAACTAAAAATACAAAAATTAGCTGGGTGTGGTGGCACGTGCCTGTAGTCCCAGCTACTCAGGAGGCTGAGGCAGGAGAATCACTTGAACCTGGGAGGTGGAGATTGCAGGGAGCTGAAATCGCACCATTGCACTCCAGCCCGGCGACAGAGCAAGACTCCATCTCAAAAATAAATAAATAAATAAATAAAATAGCAATTTCAAGTTAATACGAATTTACATAGTAAAATGCATGTATTTCAGTGATAGCACATTTTTATTGATATTGTAATGTCAGATCATTTCCAAGTTGGATGTTTTGTGAACTGAAATGACTATCATGCATTTTTTGTAAAATGAATGACTTTTATCTTTTTGTAAAGTGTCTGCATCTTCATTTATCCAAATCCTGTATAGACACTCTCTTTCCAAAACACCATATGGGCAGACTATGTTGTTCCAAGCTGGATACCAAAGATGAATAGCACAAATAGCTCTTGATACAAAGAACAAACAACAACCAAACAATTCCTATAGATAGGCACAGAAGTATTTCACTTTGATGTGAGAATTATAGCCCACACATATCTACCAGTGTTTATGAGCTCAGTCATTCTCTACCAATGCTGCTGTGAAGTTTGGTGCTCTATCGTCTATGCCCTTCCCAAAGAGCAATCTTCTCAGCACCCTAGATATCATGAACTTCAATCCCCCAGGTCCTACTGACTAATAGTAAAGCTGGGAACCTCTTATTAAATTAGCTCTGGTCATCAATTTAAACATACTACTAGGATGACAACAAGCAGAACTGCCTCAGAGGCCACCGCACCGTATGTATCCACCCCTTAGAAACATGCTCAGGAATTCAGTGCTTCCAGTAGACACAGTTGCAGGACATATATTCTCCAGGCTATAGGGGCTTTGTAGAATCTTATAATCTTCCTAATTTGAATAACTCTAGAGTGAAACACATTGAATATATCAGGCTCCAATTCTGTTGGCAATAAAGCTATCTCAGAATTCCAACCATAGCCTTGCATGCTGTATTGGGTTGATTAGGCCGTTTTGCCTCAACCAAAATAATCCATGTTTTTCCATAAGTGGTTAAGATAATCGCTCTGAATAAAATCATATCCTGCTTGGACTTCCCACTTCCTGAGATATTGTTACCAAATACAATTAGTTAGTTCTGTAAAATGGATATAGGAAGGCAGACGGCTCTCTGGAGAAGAAACTTGAGTTTACGATAAGAACATATTTGAAACAGAACCATCAAACCAAAATGACAATGTGTACACATTAGAGATACCAAGGAAACTCATGTGATGGGATTTTTAGAAGTAAAGCCAAGAATGAAATGGTACTAAGTACTTAGTAACGGTACTAAGTTTTTATTCAACGGGACACCGAGATTAACTTCAGATCAATCTCAAGAGAGATTGGTCTAGTTGGACAGTACTGTTATTGTGCCGATGGTTGAAAAGAATCATAATTTGGTGTATCCAGGTCCCATTGCAGGAAGTTTCTTGTATTTACAACATACAATTACTTCTATATTATTGTACATATAAAATAATGCATAGATTATATATATATATATACTTTTTTTCTATTATTCCATCTAAACCTTTAGAAATTGTTAAACAAAAATTTTTCTGATACTTGTTAAAGAGGGTAAGAAAGATTTTATTCAAGGGACCACTGCAGTGGGGTTTTACAATAGGGGAGAAAAATCAAGCTCAACTCCAAATATAAAGAAAAATGGGGATTTATAGCCAAAGAGCAGGGTGGTGATCAGTGGATAAAAAATTACTAAAAGGAAACATCAGGGTCAGGGGAGATTCTAGCTAGACTGACTTCACAGGATTCTTCTTGCTGAAGGCAGGCCAGAGTGATAAGTCCTGGGAATGGTGGGAGATTACAATCTGATCAGATATCCAGGGTTGGGGATTTTCGCTGAATGAACCCAGCCACATTTTTGCTAAAACTGACTTCAGCATGCCAAAGATGAGTTTTTGTCAAAATACAATTTTGAAATAATTATTTGAAAGGTAAAACTGACTAGAAAAGTAGTTTAATAAAATTTTACCTCTCAAAACAATATAGAGATGTTAATAATCCTAATTGTTAGTTCTGCCACCATTGCCAATAAAAATTATTGCCAATAAAAATTATTGAATGCTAGCTGCATGTCAGGTCCTATACTAGGACTGAGAATAAAAGGAATTAGATACATTCTATTAATGCAAAGGTAGCCCATATAATATAGCAACTAAAACTATTTGTAAATCAATGACAAAACTGCTGCCATTAGAACAAGAGCCTCAATACAGCTTCTTTAAAAAACAAACAAAAAAATCTTCAGTCAAGACTCTCTTTGTATTCAACTACCAAAGAATATATATTTTTTTCCCAACAGCACATGGAACATTTTCTAGGATATGTTAGGCCACAAAACATGTCTCAACAAATTTTTAAAAATTGCAATCATATTAAGTATTTTCTCAGACCACAGTGGAATAAAAATGGACATCAATATGAAGAGAATCTTTGGAAACCATATAAATCATATAAACACACAGAAATTAAATAACATGCTCCTGAACTTCCATAGGTTAATGAAAAAAATTCAGATGGAGGTTAAAAAATTTCTTGAAACAAATGAAAATGGAAACACAACATACCAAGACCTGTGGGATACAGCAAAAGCAGAACTAATAAAGTTTATAGCAATAAATGCCCACATCAAATAAGTAGAAAATTTTCAAATAAACAGTTTAACAATGCACCTCAAGGAACAAGAAAAGCAAGAACAAACCAAATCCAAAATTAGCAGAAGGCAAGAAATAATAAACAGAGCAGAACTAAACAAAATAGGGGCTTTAATAAAAAAGAAATACAAAGGATCGATGAAATGATAAGCTGGTTCTTTGAAAAGATAAACAAAATTGATAAACCACTAGATAGAGTAATCAATAAAAGGACAGAGAAAACCCAAATAAAATCAGCAAATGAAAATAGAGATATTACAATTGATATCACAGAAATATAAACGATTATCAGAGACTATTATATACAATTATATGCTAACACATGGGAAAACTCAGGGGAAACGGATAAATTTCTGGAAGCACTCAACCTAGCAAGATTGAATCAGGAAGAAATACAACACCTGAACAGACCAATAACAACTAGAAAGAATGAATCAGTAATAAAAATTATCCCAACAAACAAAAGCACAGGACCAAATGGACTCACTGCTGAATAATACCAAATGTATAAAGAATTAATACCAGTCTTCCTCAAACTATTCTTTAAATAATTGAGGAGGAGTGAATTCTCCCTGATGCATTCTTTGAGGCCAGTATTACCCTGATGTCAAAAATAGATAAGAATGCAACCCAAATAGGAAACTATAGGCTAATATCCTTGATGAGTATAGATGCAAGAATCCTTAACAAAATACTAGCAAACTGAATTCAATAGCACATCAAAAAGATAATACACAATGATTAAAGGAGATTTATACCAGGGATGCAAGGATGGTTTGACATACACACATCAATAAATGTTATATATCACACCAACAGAATGAAGGACAAAAACCATGTGATGATCTCAATAGATGCAGAAAAAGCACTTAATAAAATCAACATTCCATCATGATAAAAACTCTCCACAAACTAGGCATAGAAAGAACATACCTCAAAATAATAAAGACCGTATATGACAAGCCCACAGCTAACATATTGAATGGGGGAAAGTTGAAAGTCTTTTCTCTAAAAACTGGAACAAGACAAGGATACCCACTTTCACTACTGTTATTCAAGAGAGTACAGAAAGTCCTAGCCAAATAAATTAGGCAAGAGAAAGAAAGAAAACATACTTAAATTGGAAAATAGTCCCTTTTTGCAAATGACATAATCTTATATTTAGAAAAATTTAAAAACTCCACCAAATAGCTCTTACAGCTGATAAGGAAATTCAATAAAGTAGCAGGATACAAAATGAACATAAAAAAATCAGTCACATTTCTGTACACTAATACTGAAATAGCTGAAAAATAAATCAAGGCCAGGTGCAGTGGCTCAAAACTGCAGTCCCAAGTCTTTAGGAGGCCAAGGCAGAGGATTGCTGAGCCCAGGAGTTCAAGACTAGCCTGTGCAACATAGAGAGAACTCATCTCTACCAATGAATGAATGAATGAATGAATAAATAAATAAATAAAGCAATTTCACTTGCAATTAGTACAGTAAAAATATATACCTAGGAACACATTTAACCAAGGCAGTGAAAGACCCTACAAGAAAAATTACAAAACACTGATGACAGAAATTGAAGAGGACACAAACAAATAGAAAGACACCCCATGTTCATGAATTGGAAGAATTAATATCATTAAAATGATCATATTGCCTAAGACAATCTATAGATTCAATTCAATTCCTATAAAAATACCAGTATCATTTTCACAGAAATAGAAAAAACAATCCTAAAATTCATATGGAACCAATAAAAAGCCCATATAGCCAAAGCAATTCTAAGCATAAAGAACAAAGCTGGAAACAGCACAGTATCTGACTTTAAATTATATTACAAGGCTATAGTAATTAATACAGCATAAGCTGGAAACAGCACAATATCTGACTTCAAATTACATTACAAGGCTGTAGTAATCAAAACAGCTTGGTAGTGGTATAAAAATAGACACATAGACCAATGTAACAGAATAGAGAATCCAGAAATAAATCCACATATTTACAGCCAACTGATTTTCAACAGAGGCACCAAGAACTATGTAGAAAGAACACCCTCTTCAATAAATGGTGCTGGATAAGTTGGCTATCCATATGCAGAAGAGTAAAGCTGAACAGTATTTCTCACCACATACAAATATCAACTCAAGATGGATTAAAGACTTAAATGTTAGACCTAAAACTATAAAACTACTAGAAGAAAACACAGGGAAAACACTTCAGGACATTGGCCTAGGCAAAAATGTTATGGATAAGACCTCAAAAGCACAGACAACTAAAACAAAAATAGACAACTGGGGGCTATATTAAACTAAAAACCTTCTGTACAATACATGAAACAATCAACGGAATGAAGAGACAACCCATTGAATGGAAGAAAATATTTGCAAACTATTAATCTGACAAGGGACTAATATCCACAATATACAAGAAATTCAAACCACTCAACACTAAAAAAAAAATCCCACTAAAAAGTGTGCAAAGGACATGAATAGACATTTCTCAAAAGAAGAGGTACAAATGGCCAACAGGTATATGAAAAAAATTCATCATCACTAATCATCAAAACCACAATAAAATATCATCTTACCCCATTTAGAATGGTTATTATTAAAAAGACAAAAAACAACAGATGCTGGAGAGGATGTGGAGAAAAGCGAACGCATACTGTTGGTGGGGATGTAAATTAGTATGACCACTATGGAAAGCAGTATGGAAGTTTCTCCAAAAACTAAAAACAGAACTGCCATAAAATCCAGCAGTCCCACTACAGGGTATCTATCCAAAGGAAAAGAAGTCAGTATATCAAACGGATACCTGCACTCACATGTTTATCACAGAACTATTCAAAATAGCCAAGATATGGAATCAATCTAAGTGTCCATCAGCGAACAAATGGAAAAAGAAAGAATGGTATATATACATAATGGAATACCATTTGTCCGTGGAAAAGAATGAAAACAGGTCATTTGCAGCAACATGGATGAACTGGAGGCCATTATGTTCAATGAAATAGGCCAGGCAACAGAAAGACATATACTGCATGTTCTTACTTATATGTGGTAGCTAAAAAAGTTGATCTCCTGGAGATAGAGAACAAAATTATGAGTACCAGAGGCTGGAAAGGATGTGAGGGTAGGAAGGGGAAATGAAAAGAGGTTGGGGAATGGGTACAAACTTATAGTTAGATGGAAGAAACAGGGTCTAATGTTAGCTAGCAACTGGGGTGACTATGGTTAGCAATGATACATTGTATATTTCAAAATAGCTAGTAGAGAAGATTTGAAATGTTACCAAAGTATACAAATGATAAATACTGAAGGTGATGGATACCCCAAATACCCTTCTTCTTTTTCTTCCTCTTCTTCTTTTTTCTTCCTCTTCTTTTTTCTTCCTCTTCTTTGATCTCTCCTTGTTCTCCTCCTTCTCCTTGTTCTTCTTCTCTTCCTTCTCCTTGTTCTTCTTCTCCTCCTTCTCCTTGTTCTTCTTCTCCTTCTTCTCCTTGTTCTTCTTCTCCTCTTTCTTCTTTTCCTCCTGTTCCTCCTCTTCTCCTCCTCCCCTTCGTCTCCCTCTCCTTCTCCTTCTTGTTCTTCTTTCTTCTTTCTTCTTTTTTGAGACAGAGTCTCATTTTGTTGCCCAGGCTGGAGTGCAGTGGGCAACAATCTGAGAGTGACTCCGATGTCGGTTCACTATAAAGTCGGCCTCCTGGGTTGATCCTTCCACGTCAGCATCCTGAGCTGCTGGGACCACAGGCGCACGCCACCACAGCCGCCTAATTTCTTACAGAAAAAAACGGTTTCTGCTACCTTGCCCAGGCTGGTCTTGAACTCCCAGGCTCAGTCGAGCGCCACGCCCTCCAGAAAGTGGTAGGATTATTTGCGTGAGCCACGGAGCCCTGCGGAGACTCTCGTTTTATTTTCTGCTCACCTAAGAAGCCCCTGCTGTGTCCTTAAGTGTTCCCGCCTGGCCTCTCCCTACACCCGCTGCTCCCTAACTTCTCTCACAGGCCCCCACTGCTTCCTCCCGCGCTGGCGCACGCTCAGGTCTTACCCGCCAGCAGGTGGCGGAACACGATTTTCTGTCCTCTGCTGCTGAGCCCTAGCGTCCGCTCTTCTCTAAGGCCTTTCGCCTAGTTCTAGCATGGATACGCTTCCTTAGCAAAGGGTTGCCCTTGGCAACAGGAGGACGCGGGCTGGCCGACTTGGTTCCTGGCGAGTTTCTTAGCACCCGCCTGCGGTCTGAGGCACCGGCTGAACCATGTCGGAGATCCTGTGCCAGTGGCTCAACAAGGAGTTGAAGGTGTCCCGGACCGTGAGTGAGTGACCACGGCCAGGGGCGAGCGTCTGAGGGGCTAGCGGGGCGCAGAGCCCGCAGCGCAGCGCACTCAGGGAAGGTGGCGGGCGGGGCGCGAGCTGCGCAGGTGGGGCACTTGCGGAGCCGGCAGCACCCCACAGTGAGCAACTCGGCTCGGCAGTGCTCCAGGTCCGTCCCGCAACCTCCCTACAGCTCACCCCAGCCAGGGCAAGGCCTTGTCACGTCCCCACTCTGCCGCTCTCGAGTTACCCTTGTCACTGTGGGCCCAACCCGCAGGCATTCTGACTTTGTGATGTGTTCTAGGCAATCAGCGGGTTTAGGAAGGTCTCCTTTGCTTCTATGGAGAGGAAACTTTGCTGGACTCTGTAGTCTGACCCTAACGATGCCGCCTTCACATCACCAGAAGTAGAAGCATGGTGTGGTGGCTAGTCGAGGAAATACGAAGCCGCTGGACAAGTTACAATACCTTCTCTGAATGTGTTTCCTTCTCTATAAAATGGACCTAATAATGCTTTCCATACTTAACTGACCAGCAGGGGAGGGTGGGTGTAAAATAAGTTAATGTAGAATATGTTAACATTTACAAATTTTAGTAAATTTTAAGCCCCAAATCACAAACTTTAGCTATTTCTGGTCACTATTGGCTCTTGCCCAAAGCTGACGTTATTCACCAACCTAATTTTATCCTAACCATGCACTTGCCACCCAAAGTTTCCAAGTCTGACAACCACAGAGGCAATTTTACATGCTGACAGCTTCCTTGACTGCCCTGTAATTCTTCAGTAGGAGTTCATTTTTCAGTTGGTATGTTTTTGTTTTTTGTTTTTTTTTTTTTTTTGCTTAAGGGAAGAGGTTTTCAGGGCAAGTCATTTCAGTCCATTTTCCCAAAAGAACTTGCTTAACACCAGCTTGCTACCAGAGAGGCAGTGGTGCCAGTTTAACCTTAGGTTATCCACAGAAGTTGCTAGATCGGTAGTGTTTCTGTGGGTGCAAAGTAGTTATTAATACTCTCAGCATGAGGATCTCTAGCACGGATCATCTCCTGTTGCATTTCTTGAGGCATAAACCTCAGACTCTTTCTTTGTCAAATTACCATCTACACGCTCCCTGTGAACTGAATTAAATTCTTTCCTGGTATTCTACGATTATCCCATTGTGTCTCCAACTGTTTATTTGCTAAAATACGATGGACTGAGGACAATATTTAGCATTTATTGTTTGTTATTCCTGTCTCACTATAGGAGCCAAAATAAAATATCATGCCCTTAAGTTGTATTCTTCTAAAAGAAAAGCAGTTACATATTGCTTAGTTTAATTTAGTTCATTTATTTTATTAGTAAAAACCACACCTGGGCCGGGCGCGGTGGCTCACGCCTGTAATCCCAGCCCTTTGGGAGGCCGAGGTGGGCGGCTCATGAGGTCAGGAGTTCGAGACCAGCCTGGCCAACATAGTGAAATCCTGTCTCTGCTAAAAATACATTAGCTGAGCGTCGTGTCGGGTGCCTGTAGTCCCAGCTACTTGGGAGGCTGAGGCAGGAGAATCGCTTGAACCCAGGAGGCAGAGTTTGCAGCGAGCCGAGATTGAGCCACTGCACTCCAGCCTGGGTGACACAGCAAGACTCTGTCTCAAAAAACAAACAAAACAAAACAAAAACCACCCTTTGCCGAAATCCCCAGGACTCTGTTGCAACATTTTGAAATACTTTTAGGAGAAATAAATGAAATTAATAAAGATATATAAAATAAAAACAGTAGGTGCCATTATAATTTTAATTAGTTTTGGGATTTTGGTTTTGAGAGGTGGAGGAAGAATGACTTCATTCTGTAAGCATAAAAGGGCTGAAGACTAAGTAAGAATTTTAACAGCATTTAGGCTATGAATGGAAAATTCCTGGCATCTGTGCTCCTGAAGTGTAGATCTGGAAGCTAGCAGAGACGCCCCGTTCTAGTGGAGTATTCTGCTTTCCATTCACTAGCAAAACATACAAATTTTTTAATCTCAGCTACTATAAGAGAGATAGAGCAAGAGAGTCCTCGAGGAGGTAACCAGATTCCACATTGTAAAAGGCCTTTGGGAACACACTTAACTGTGTTTGTAAGCCAGCAAGCTAGGATTTCTGCACTCAAGGAAGCACATTTCCTGCTGCTGCTGTCCCATCATTAGATAAACTGTTCTATGGTGCACAATGGAAGGCTTTGGATGGTTTGTAGAATCAATCATGGAAGGACTGTGAGTTGGTGCAAACTCTGGGGAAAGTAATCAGGCAATTTCTGGGTAAGGGAAGTGTAAAGAAGCAAGAACTTGGAGGTTAGACTGCTTGGAAATCTTTTGGACAAGTTATTTACCTAAATTTCATCATGCTTAAAAACAGCAATAATAATGCTACCTCATCTGGTTGTATCAAGATTAAATGGGATATTAAATGTAAAGCATTTAAAATAGCACTTTGGACATAAATGCTAAATCCTACTTCTCAGCGTCTATCAAATAAAAATAAAAGCACCAATATATAAGGATATTTGAACAAAGATGTTTATTGCTACATGAATTACAGGGGCAAAAATAAAAATTGGAAACAATCTGAGTATCCTTCAAAAGTGTAATGCTTGGATAAATGGTGCTTTATTCATACTATGAATTGTTATTCAGTTATTACAAAGAATGAGTTAGCTTCTATAACTTTTGGCCTAAAGGATATTTATGTATTTTTGTCAAGTAAAAACCAAAAGTTAGAGCTTATTTTGACTAGTATAATTATATATTTGTACCAATTAAGAAACACACACTTATGAATATGAACATTTATATGAGCAAGAAGAAAAGTATGGAAAAACATATACTGGACTATTGACTTACACATGAGTCTTCATATTATGGTTTGTGTAAGCATAGAGGAAAGTGTGGAAGGATATAAACAAGTGTGTTATAGGGATTACCCTGGGGAAGTGGGAGATTGGTAGCTTTTCTTTATACATCTCTGTTATGTGGCTTGTTGTTTATATTGCCTTTGTAATTTGAAGGGAAAATTCAATATAGCATTAAAGGTGAAAAATCAAAAGAAGCCAAACATCACATGACAAAATAGGAGAAAAAGAGGTTTAGTACTTGAGTTGAAATGTCATAAGCATATTATAATATTGTGGGAGCTTGTGGAAAAGTTATATGGAGTTCAAATGAAGTCTACAAGTGAAAGAATGATAAATAATGAAAGTTATCCCTTATTGAGCATTTATGTGTGTATACCATACCCTGTTCTAAGCCCTTTACATACATTTTCTTATTTAATCTTAAAAACAACCCTAAGAGGTATTGCCCTGGATGTTCAGGTGAGTCAGGAGGAGGAGAGGGCTTAGTAATTTGTTCAAGGTCTTACAGCTAGTAGGTCGTTGAGCTAGAATTTGAACTTATGCTTTTAGGTCCTATATTGTACATTAAAGTTTTAAACTTAGGCATGAATATATATGTTTAAGTAACTCTCTCAAATGTATTCACTTGAGCTCTTTTTATAAGGATTATTTTTCATTTGAAGTCACAAGAAATAGAAAAATTCAGCCATCTAGGCATGTTATAATATCATAGGGCATAACATAATTCCTAGATGGTTAAGTGGCAAAGTTGGATGAATTATTGTTTGTTTAGAAGTGGCCCAGCCCATAGTTGCTTGTTGGGACAAAGAAACAGGAGAGAATGCCAAGCCTGTGCATTTGCTGCCTTGTGAGCTAAATAATGGTTCAGTTGTTGGAGGGGCAGTCAAAGCTAATATGTGCTGTGTTTTACTTTTTCTGATCTGGAGGTGTTTCATCTAGATAGCAGTGACAGATGAAATTAGATTAGATTAGAGTCAGAATTCCTGCCCCTCTGGCCTACAGTACTTAGGGAAGCCACACTGTTCAATAGTATTTTCCAATGTTACTTCTACTACCAAAAGCTTCTGAAATTACAACAGTTGTGAATTATTCTACTGTTAGGGCATATTCCTACTTTAAATAAGGTTAATTAATAGATTGGGATATATTAATCATTGCCTACATGATATATAAAAAAATTAAATAGATATATTTTTGTGAGTTTTAAGAGACAATCTATGCTCCTTGTTAATTGGGTTTGGATTTTTTCCAAGTGGGTTTCCATAGATGATTAATCTTGTCATTTTATATTAAATCTTAGTAGCATTTGTTTTTGGAGAGTGATATTTTCTACTCTTTGTCCCACAGTTGAGGGGCATCCTCTCATGCATTAACAACACTTTGTTGATTTGGTCTTTTGTCCTAATATTTTCAGAAGGATCATATTTTATTTTAAGAAAAGATAGAGATATAAAAAAAATCCCATTGAATATTTATTTTTATGCAATAGTTCATAATGTATTGTGGTAACCTTACCACATTACGGAATCATATTACCTTAGATCTGAAAAATCATCTTGGACATCATTTAATTCTTCTTTAGCAAATGAGGAAATCTAATCAGATGTGTTAAGAGCACTGTTTAGGATTATGCACCTAGGTAGTAGCAAGTTAGCAGGAGATTCTGGGCCTGCTGCCTTTTAGTTCTAGTCTTCTTTAAACCTGGAGTCTAAACCTTACACATTTTCTCATACTTAAACACTCAGAATCATTAGAAAATCTATTGCTTCTGACGTAAAGCAACAGATTTTGATATTTCCTGGCTAGCCTCACAGCATTTTTCTTGATTAAAACTTGGCTTTCATTGACTAAAAATTAATACAGCAAGTCTAGTAGCAGAAGGCTATTGTGTAAATCAAAGCAAAAGTTTTAAGAAATGGAGCTTCAAGAAAAGACTGTTGCTCAATATTTTCACAATTAAAGAGGGTTATAATATAGCAATTGAGATTTAGTTTCAGATAGTAAATCTCAATTATGATAAAACCTTCAAAGGATAAAATTGTGAAGACTGACCATCCTATTCTTTTACCAAAGGAAAGAAAACGTCAGTATCCCCTGCCAAAGATCACAGGACACATCTGTAGTTGAACAAAGTTAGATTTATAGATTTGTTGTAACAAGAGAGAACGTGAACCATGAGGACTGCGGGGCATCTCAGTAAGAAGGTGCTAGAAATGACTTGGGCTTGTGTTAGGTGTTTTTGAGGAGGGTTCCAGGAAGTGGTGCCTTGCTGTGAATTAAATCCTGTCCAGAAGCATTGGCAATTTTATGATTTGGGTATCTTAATAAATCTTATCTAGAAGGTGAGAAAAATGATCAAAGCAAAGCTATAATTAGTAGAGAAGCAGCAATCATTCTTATTGGCCAGAATAGGGACATACTTGGTTATTTTTGTGTTTTGGACAATATTCTTGTTTTGGTCTGAGCTCAGACATGTTTACAGAGGGATTTTGTTTTTGTTTTGATCCATCAGTGTCACAGAGTCTGATGTTGGTGTGCTGTGAAATTGGTTATGTTCAGCTGGAGAATGCCAAGGCATAGCTGTGAGCACCCAGCCGGTTTCTAGGGGCACCACAGCCTGATAGGGCCATGCCAGTTCCAAGCCTTCAGCAGGGTTTGTTTGTTTGTTTGTTTTTGTTTTTTATCTCAAATGAAAGTAAATTTTCTTGGCTTTTTAAATGTAGTTGATAGTGCAGGCTCGATCTTTCCTACTCTAGTAAAGGAGAAGTAAATGACACTGAGCATAAAATGGTATGGGTCTGCAGTCCCCTATCTAAAAAATTCTAGAATCCAAAAATCTCTGAAAACTGCAACTTTGTACATTATTCATTTGGCAGCAAAACCTGACCAGAAATGCCATAAGGCTGTTTAGTCCTTATTTATTTCACTGGATGTGACTATTTAAATATTTTGCTGTAGAAATAGACTGTGTTTAAGTACAGGTGCTTCCCCAGACCAGTGGGGGAGTTATAGACTATCAGGCCTAAAGAGTGGGCCTGTATATGAATGCCAGGAATTGCCAAGTATTTGCTTTCTGAGTACTGAATTGTGTTTTAAACATGAACGTTTGTAGTGTAATCATTAAGGATCTGTTATTTACAGTTTGTGTAATTAATATGACCTGTTTTCTTAAATTAGAAGACAGTAATAATAACAATAAAAATAATCACTGAGCTTTTACTGTGGACCAGGCAGTATGCTAAGCATTTTACATATAAAATTTAATTCTCAAAACTACTCTTACAAGGTAGAGTCCATCACTCTCTCATTTTTACAGATGAGAAACTGTGGCTACATAGTTGCCCAAGGTGAAGCAGCTTGTAAATGAGCCACAAGTCCAACAGAGAATCTTTCTCCAGAACCTGTGCTCTCCTTATCACCAAGTGAAATGTGGATGGCTTTCTGTGCTTCCTCCAGCTGGCTAAGGGCCATTTTGATGGAAAGGCACATAGATCATTTCACCGGCTGTCCCAGCCTAACATAGACCCATCACAGAGGCCCGCATCAAAGATTTATTAGAAAAGGAAACTTTAGTGATGGGGACCAGGCATGTGGCTTGGAAGATTAGAGGCAGGGTTGAGAAGATTAGAGGCAGGGTTGAGAAGATTAGAGGCAGGGTTGAGAAGATTAGAGGCAGGGTTGAGTTGCTGCTAAATAATTTTAATCCCAGATGTAAGTAATTTGGGTTTAGGATGAAGATTGTCACTGGGCTCCCGTGGTTTATTTACTTATCATATTCCTTCATTGTTCCTTGTTCTGGAGTCAACCTGCCTCTTTTTCCCCTTACAAAATTTCAATTCTTAGTGCAAATTAGTTTATAGAGGTGGGCGTCCTGAAATTAGTCATAGTATTCAGTGACACTTGTGGGAAGAAGAACATGACAAGCCAAAGAGAAAAAAATAAGCTTTTTCTTGCCTTTTCTTTTTTCCTCACTGTTTCTTTCTCTCCCTATCACCTTTGTCCTCTCTCTTACTCTGTCTCTCTCTCTGGCTTCCTATAGGTCTTATTTTTTGAGACGGAGTCTTGCTCTGTCACCAGGCTGGAGTGCAGTGGCGCAATATCGACTCACTGCAACCTCCGCCTCCTGGGTTCAAGCAATTCCCCTGCTTCAGCCTCCCGAGTAGCTGGCGCTACAGGCACGTGCCACCATGCCCAGCTACTTTTTGTATTTTTAGTAGAGACAGGGTTTCATCATATTGGCTAGGCTGGTCTCGAACTCCTGACCTCATGATCTGCCTGCCTCAGCTTCCCAAAGTGCTGAGATTACAGGCGTGAGCCACTGCGTCCGGCCCTGTCTTCTTATTTTATACGTTTTAGTCTATCAGTCCTAGTGTATACACTTTTTCTTCAGCTTTTTCTTTCTTTGTGTAATTTCCTATATGTGTTCTTTTTTCTTTTTCTTTTAATTTTTTTTCTCCAAGTTTCCCCTTTATTGCTTTTATCATTTGCTGTATTCGTCACTCATTGTTCTAGTTTCTGCTGATGTGGCACATGGTAAATCTGAAGTGTCTTATGCATTAAAAGCTTCAGACAGATATTTTGGTACTTGCTTATTTGTTATAAACTACTCTGACAATGAAGTACATTAAGTGTTTACTATCGTTCTTTAACCTTTATACTATAAACACCCCCATTTTATCCATATCATAATTGCCTTACTAATATGCCATCCCATTTCAAAGGAAATGGGTAATGATTTTATTTTTCTGGTGACCTTTTTGTAGAAAATGGTTTGCTACACACCATTTGTCAGCCACATTGAAGATGAAGGAAAGGGATTTAGTATTCCCCAGTTATTCCTGGGCTAGACTTTCAGCATTCAGGCAACGTGAACAACATGCACAGTGCAAACCCCAGAGGGAGGCAGGAAGGGAAAGATATTACCTGAAGGTAACATAGCAACAGCTCTTGAACAGAAAGCAATAAGCCAAAAACTGGGACAAGACCCTGATGGCGTAGGAATAGAAAGACACAGATACATCCATAGATGAATAATGGTTCTACATCCAGTGGCTCTTCAGAAAACTAAGGGAAGAATAGGGACAGGCTAGGGAGGAGAGAAGGGAAGAGGCAGACAGAAGAAAGCAACAGACAGAAGAGGTGAAAGACACAGCTAGAGCACTCTGGGTGGCACATTGAGGGTCATGGTGGCAATGAGAGCTTTGGGGTCTGTAAGGGAAAGTGAAAGCTGCAGTGACACAGGAGGAGGTGACACACTTTTGCCCATTGGAGCAGAAGGAACCCTTTGGATTTCAGTTGCTTTAAAGACTACTGAGGTATGAAGCCGGAAGACACTTGCTGAATAACAGATGACATTTAGTATAAGATCAAGCCAATTCTCATTTTAGTAGCATTGAAAGGCATTATGATATTCAAGTGGTGTCACGTTAAAGTCGGGAAAATTCAGTGCCTAGGTTATGAAGCTCAAGCTTAACTTGTGCTGTAAGGTGTTATGAAGGTGTGCCTGGGTTATGAAGCTTATTGTGCTGTAAGGTGTTCCAGGTGGTGCAATAGATCTAGCTGAGTTATAAAGCTCAGGTATGCCATGAATTTCAAATTCTCCTGCTGGAAGCTTTAGGACATACTGTTCTCTAAGTGTATTTTCTCAAGAGTTGCTTCAGTGTTTCACATTAAGACATAGCTTCGGAAGGACAGATATGACTGATAGGAAGGGCATCAAACCATCAACTCTGAAAGAATGTATCATGGGTTTAGAGTGAGATCATTCTGCCCTGAATAGTTTTAAAATGATGATAAAACTGGTCTGTTTGTGGAAAAGCTTACCAAAATCCACTAATAGGTGCCAGACTGTGGACTTTCAGAATAGATGCAATGTGTCTGTTCTCACATGAACTATATGGCTGAACACAAGTTTACGTGATTGGAAGCTTTCATTTTCCTGGAGCTTATAAAAGTTTCATTTCTTTACTTGTTGCTAAAGTGATCCATAGACAAAAGCATTGTTTCCCCTTAATGTTTTTTACCTTTTATTTTTTCTATTGCATATAAAAATTATGTAATCATAATTAATAGATTCTAATTCTAGACAGTTCAAGAGCTCACCCCAAGTACATAGAATCAGTGGGAATCATTGACATCTTTTTAAACTACCTTTATTATTGTATTGACTCAACTTAAGGATTGAGGTATTACTCTGAGTATAAAGGGTTTTGAGAACAGATATTAAGAAAGTCTTAGAGAAAACTGTGGTCTGGTATCAGATATGCAAAAAAGTATTATGATAGGGTGTAATCTTTGGAGTGAGGACTGCGCAGTGGCTGTTATGGAGCAACTTAGCTCACCTTCCTGCAACCACACAACCAAGCATCACTTCTACAAATCATGAAGAAATGTTATTTCGTCACTGTCAATTAGCCACCTCATCATTAGTCAGACAGGTAAAATAGAACAATCTGGTAAAACTGAATTTGTGATACTGCAATGACATATAATATTTTAACTGATGTTGAAATATTATATTTAATATAATATAATGTTTTATTGTATGTTAACCTGATGGAAGCATGTTGAATATTTGTGGAGGATTTTGAAGTAATTTGAGAGATGATGGCTTTGGCCTATGATAATATAATTTATTTTATATATAATCCTTAAATATCATGTAACTCTATATATTTTACTTTATAAGAAAAATACAAGTAACTCAAAACTAAGAACATTTTTTAAAAAAGCAAATCCTATTGAACACTTAAAAATTTTTTTTTCTTGGCTGGGCACGGTGGCTCATGCCTGTAATCCCAGCACTTTGGGAGGCCGAGTCAGGTGGATCATGAAGTCAAAAGATCGTGACCAACCTGGGCAACATGGTGAAACCCCCCTCTCTACTAAAAATACAAAAATTAGCTGGGTGTGGTGGCACACGCCTGTAATCCCAGCTACTCGGTAGGCTGAGGCAGGAGAATCGCTTGAACCCGGGAGTCAGAGGTTGTAGATCAGGCCACTGCACTCCAGCCTGGGTGACGCAGTGAGACTCCATCAAAAAAACAAAAAAAATCTGCACTTATCATTATGTGCCTACTATGTGGCAGGCATGGTACCCAGCAATTCTCAAACACTACTGCAAAAGAGAGCTATTAATATTAAATAGCTCTCTGAGATAAGATGTAGATGTGGTTATCTTTGTTCTAGACATGAGGCTGAAACTCAGGAAGATGAAGCAGCTTGCCCAACGTCACACAGCTAGTAAGGGGCAGAGCCAAGATTCCAACACAGATATCTCTGGCTCTAAAGTCAGTTTTCCCCTGGGCTATCTCTCCGTAATTGCATGGGACAATAACTGGGCCGTAGTGTCCCCTCTGAACCATGAAGGAGAAGTTTGATTATGTTCAGGAGGTTTTATTTAAGAAGGTGCAAATGGCTTTAGTAAACTTTCCATTGTTTTGCAGGTTAAAATGAGGTATTTGTTTAAAAGAAGTTAGCTTTCATCTCACTTGGCCAAAATATGCTATCATCATAGGTTGTGTGAGTAACTAAAAAATTAGAGTATAATTTGATAAAATATCTTTAAGGCTAGTTTTTAGATCTAATGTTATTTATAAATTTTTTGGTAGCTTTTTTTTTAAAAAAATTGTCTTTTCCTTCAAAATTTTGTATTTCATCAATTATTGATTTATATTTATTTGGGAATCTTTATAAAATATCTACTGTTAAATGTCAACCTTTTCCTTTGGTTATTGAAAGATGTTTCTAGAAATATATTCACGGCATTTTGAGTTCCAGTTAAATTGTGTAGTTTTTAGTGTGTGTATATTTAAAGAGATCATTAGCTCTATGCGCAACATTGTATTCATGGTTTTTATCTCAATGTTTTGAAACTCAGGTCCCAAGTCATTTGCAAAGGCATTTGCCAGTGGCTATCTACTTGGAGAAGTTCTACACAAGTTTGAACTTCAGGATGATTTTTCAGAATTTTTGGACAGCAGGTTAGTGAGATTATTCCTTTTTGTTGTTGTTGTTTATTTGTTTTGAGACAAGGTCTTGTTCTGTTACTGAGACTGGAGTGCAGTAGTGTGATCATAGCTCACTGCGACCTCAAACTCCTGGGATCAAGCAATCCTCTTGCCTCGGCTTCCAAAATAGGTGGGACTACAGGTGCATGCCACCATGCCTGGCTAATTTTTGTATTTTTGGTGTAGACGGGGTTTTGCCCTGTTGCCCAGGCTGGTCTTGAACTCTTGGGCTCAAGCGATCCTCCTGCCTCAGCCTTGCAAAGTATTGGGATTACATGTGTGTGCCCCTGCTTCTGGACTACTCTTTACTTTTAAGAAAAGTTAATTTCTTTGGCATTTTCCAAAGTTAACTTCAAAGAATCATGAATCATAAGATCCCTTCCAAACCTTGAACACCCAAGCAGACCATTGATATGGAAATTGTTCCTTCCTTGCACATACATTTTTTATTGTCTCAAGAGTACAAAGGAGAGATTGTTATGTGGTTGCAGCAAGACCGCATCTCTAAATGGGACTTATTTACACCAGATTACTTCCTGTTCTGTTAATCGATTGCTCCTTTTTTCTTTTTTCTTTTTTTTTTTTTTTTTTTGAGATGGAGTCTCGCTCTGTTGCCCAGGTTGGAGTGCAGTGGTGGGATCTTGGCTCACTGCAAGCTCCACCTCCCGGGTTCACGCGATTCTCCTGCCTCAGCCTCCCCAGTGGCTGGGACTACAGGCGCCCGCCACCAGCCTGGCTAATTTTTTTTTTGTATTTTTTTTAGTAGAGACGAGGTTTCACTGTGTTAGCCAGGATGGTCTTGATCTCCTGACCTCGTGATCCACTCATCTCAGCCTCCCAAAGTGCTGGGATTGCAGGCGTGAGCCACTGCACCCAGCCTGTTCCTTCTTTTAAGAGAAGAAGTGAAACAACATATAGTGCCTTGGGTGGACAATTAGTATTATTATTTGTGTTTTAAAAATATAAAATAGAACTTAACTACTAATAAAAAATTCATAATGGTTTTTGTTTTTAGTGGCTATATTGAAATATAATTTATGTACCACAATTCACCATTTTAAAGCATACAATTCAGTGTTTTTTAAAATATTCACATATTTAGTATCTTCACAACCATCACCACCATCTAAACACCCAGCCTCTGGCACCTACTAATCTACTTTTCTGTCTCTATGGATTTGCCTATTCTACACATTTTATATCAATGGAATCACACAATTTGTGACATTTTGTGACTGGCTTCTTCACTTA
Organism: Symphalangus syndactylus; assembly: GCF_028878055.3. Taxonomy (NCBI): domain Eukaryota; kingdom Metazoa; phylum Chordata; class Mammalia; order Primates; family Hylobatidae; genus Symphalangus; species Symphalangus syndactylus. The sequence goes on along the minus strand of NC_072438.2, from coordinate 69,136,883 downwards.
GGATAATGTTTTCAAGGTTCACCCATGTTAGCAAGTATCAGTATTTCTTCATTTCTATTTATTTTCTGAATAATTTCGAATATATGAATATACCACACCACATTTTGTTTATCTATTTATCAATTGATGGATAGAATCCTCCATTGGTATTCTTGAGGTATTCGTTCCTGGACTCTCTACAGATATCAAAACCCAGTAGGGCAGTCATTAAACTTTAAAGTTCCAAAATCATCTCCTTTGACTCCATGTCTCACATCCAGGGCACACTGATGCAAGAAGTGAGCTCCCATGGCCATGGACAGCTCCGCCCCTGTGGCTTTCAGGGTACAACCCCCCACCTGGCTGCATTCACAGGCCGGTGTTGAGTGTATGTGGCTTTTCCAGGTGCATGGTGCAAGCTGTTGGTGGATCTACCATTCTGGTTTCTGGAGGACGGTTGCCCTCTTCTCATAGCTCCACTAGGTGGTGCCCCACCAGAGACTCTGTGTGAGGGCTCTGACCCCACATTTCCCTTCTGCATTGCCCTAGCAGAGGTTCTCCATGAGGGCTCCATGCCTGCAGCAAACTTCTTGAATGCTTTGCTGCTTAGCTTCCACCAGAGCCTGTAATCCTAGCACTTTGGGAGGCCGAGGCGAGTGGATCACGAGGTCAGGAGATTGAAACCATCCTGGCTAACACGGTGAAACCCCATCTCTACTAAAAATACAAAAAATTAGCCAGGCATGGTGGCGTGCGCCTGTAGTCCCAGCTACTGGTGAGGCTGAGGCAGGAGAATGGTGTGAACCTGGGAGGCGGAGCTTGCAGTGAGCCAAGATTGGGCCACTGCACTCCAGCCTGGGTAGCAGAGCTAGACTCCATCTCAAAAAAAAAAGAAAGAAATTTCTTCCACCAGAAACCCTAAATCATCTCTCTCAGGTTCAAAGTTCCACAGATCTCTAGGGCAAGGGTAAAATGCCACCAGTCTCTTTGCTAAAGCATAGCAAAATCACCTTTATTCCAGTTCCCAACAAGTTCCTCATCTCCATGTGGCTATTAGAATATATAAGTAACACTTATAACTCAATAATAAAAAGACAATCCAATTTAACAATAGGCAAAGGATCTGAATGGACATTTCACCGAAGAAGCTAACACACAACTAATAAGGAGATGAATAGATGCTCAACATCATTAGTGTATTATTCCATTTTCACGCTGCTGATAAAGACATACCCAAGACTGGGCAATTTACAAAAGAAAGTTGTTTTGGACTCATAGTTCCACATGGATGGGGAGGCCTCACAATCATGGTGGAAGGCAAGGAGGAGCAAGCCACATCTTACATTGATGGCAGCAGGCAAAGAGAGAGGTTGTGCAGAGAAGCTCTTGTTTTTAAAACCGTCAGACCTTGTGAGACCCATTCACTATCACGAGAACAGCATGGGAAAGACCTGCCCCCATGATTCAGTCATCTGCCACTGGGTTCCTCCCACAACATGTGGGAATTATGGGAGCTACAAGTTAAGATTTGGGTGGGGACACAGAGCCAAACCATATCAATTAGTGATTAGGAAAATGCAAATCAAGATCACGAGATACCACTTTACACCCACTGGGATGGCTATAGGCAGAAAGATAGAAAATAAGTGATGATAAGGACATGGAGAAATCAAAACCCTCATACAATGTGAGTGTGAATTTAACTAATTCAGGCACTTAAAAAAACTGTTTAGGTGTGCCTCAAAGGGTAAACATAGACTCTCAAACCCAACAATTCCACTTCTAGGTATATACCCAAGAGAAATGAAAACCTATCCATGTGATAACACAATGTTCATAGCAGATTATTCCTAATAGCCAAAAAGTAGAAACAACTCAGATATAGTTGGCCCTCTGTATCCATGATTTCCACATCCATGAATTCAAGCAATTGCAATTCAAAAATATTTGGGAAAAAAATTTCACAGAGTTCCAAAGAGCAAAACTTGTATTTGTCACAAACTGAGTACTACATTGAATCCACAAGAATGAAGTAATATGCAGGCATTGTATTAGGTATTATAAGTAATCTAGAGATGATTGAAAATATATGAAAGGATGTATGTAGATTATATGCAAATACTATACTATCTTATGTGAAACCACCTCAGCCTGGACTTCATTGTCCATATCACTGTCAGCGTTTTGGTCAAAGCCATTCAACAAGTCTGTAGGACGTTCCAAACTTTTCCACATTTTCCTGTTTTCTTCTGAGCCCTCCAAACTGTTCCAACCTTTGCCTGTTACCCAGTTCCAAAGTCACTTCCACATTTTCGAGTATCTTTATGGTAGTACCCCACTCTCTGCAGTACCAATTTACTGTATTAGTCCATTTTCACACTGCTGTAAATATATACCTGAGACTGGGCAATTTATAAAGGAAAGAGGTTTAACTGCCTTACACTTCCACATTGCTGGAGAGGCCTCAGGAAACTTACAATCATGGCAGAAGAGGAAGCAAACACATCCTTTTTCACAAGGCAGCAGGAGAGAGAAGAGTGACTAGCAAAGTGGGAAGGGCCCCTCATAAAACCATCATATCTCATGAGAACTCACTCACTATCACAAGACCAACATGGGGAAAGCTGCCTCCATGATCCAATCACCTCCCACCAGGTATCTCCCTAGACATGTAGGAATTATGGGGATTACAGTTCAAGATGAAATTTGGGTGGGGACACAAAGCTTAACCACATCAGCTACTTTATTATTTCTGTTCTTATTGTCATTTCTGGCCTTCTGCTTATTTTGGGTTTAATTTTCTTTTTGTAGTTTCTTGTTATGGATAGTTAACTTTTTTATTTGAGATTCTCTTTTTTAACATTTGCATTGATGGCTATAAAGTTCCCTCTAAGCACTGATTTAGCTGTATCATATAAGTTTTGGTATGTCATTTTGCATCTTTATTTATCTCAAGTAATGTTCTAATTTCTCTTGTGGTTTCTTCTTTGATTCATTATTATTTAGGAATATGTTATTTAATTTCCATGTACTTTTGAATTTTCCAAATTTGCTGTATTATTTATTTCTAATTTAATTACATTGTCATTGGACAACACAGTTATTTCAATCTCTTTAAACTTAATGAAATTTTTTTTTGGTGGGAAGTTTTCTGGTAAAACCTATAAAACCTGCTAGACAAATTCTAAAGGAGCTGCAACACTTATTGAAGCTGTTTTTAAAAATGGTCTAACATATATTCTCTTTTTGAAAATGTTTCATATGCACTTGAAGAGAATGTATATTCTATTATTGTTCAATAAAGCGTTTATAGATATCTGTGAGGTCCAGTTGGTTTATAGTGTTATCCAGGTCTTACATTTCCTTACTGATCTTCCTCCTACTTGCTGTATCTATTATTGAAAGTTGGAACGAAAGTCTCAAATTATTCTTGTTGTCTATTTCTCCTTCTAATTCTTTCAGTTTTTGCTCCAAGTATTTTGTGGCTCCATTGTTAGATGCATATAAGTTTATGATTGTTACAAACAATTCTTTGTAATTGTTATAAACAACTCCCTCTTCTTGAGGGATTGATCTTTTTAACAATATAAAATATTCTTATTATCAAGTAATACTTTTTTTTCTTAAAGTCAATTTTGCCTGATACTATAGTCACTCTAGTCTGTTTTGGTTATTATTTGCTTGATATATGTTTTTCCATCCTTTTTCTTTCAATAAATTTGTGTCTTTGAATCTAAAGTGTATTTTCTTGTAGAAAGCATATGATTGGATTGTATATTCTGTCAATTCCCTCTTTGTAATTGTAGTTATTTAATCCATTTATTTACAATATAATTATGGAGGAGGATTTAAGTGTGTGATTTAGATATTTGTTGTGTATATGTCTTATGTCTTTTTTACTGCTCTACTACTGCCTTCTTTTGTGTTAGATATTTTCTAATACCATTTTAATTCCCTTATTGTTTCTTTTACTATATTTTTTGAGTCATTTTTTAGTGGTTTTCATGAAGATTGCAATTAATATTTTAATTTAAATCAAACTATTCAGATTAATACTACTTCAATTTAATTAGTATAGAAAAAAAATTTGCTTCGGTGTAGCTCAATTGTCTCCTCCTTTTTTGTGCTATTGTTGTCCTACAAATTACATCTTAAGCCCATCAAGTCAGTTTAATAATTATTGCTGTATGCACTTAACTTTTAAATCAGATAAGGAGAAGAAAATAGTTATGAACAAAAATATATTTAAACTATTTTTTATGTTACTCTGTGTAGTTACTTCTACTGATGTGCTTTAAAATTTATTCATGTGATTTGAGTTACTGTCTATTGTCCTTTCATTTAGGACTTAAAGATTCCCTTTAGTATTTCTTATAGGGCAGGTATATTAACAGTGAGTTATCTTGGTTTTTGTTTATCCTCCAGTTTTTATACATATTTTTACCAGTCATAGAATTCTTGATTTGCAGTTTTTGTTTTTCAGCCCTGTGACCATGTCTTCCAGCTGTCTTCTGGCCTCCCTAATTTCTGACAAGAAATCAGCGGTTTATTTTATAGAGAAGCTCTTGTATTTGATGTCTTTTTCTCTTGATGCTTGTAAGATTCTCTCTCTGTCTTTGTCTTTCAACAACTTGACTATAATATGTCTAAGTGTAGATATCTTTGTGACTAACCTACTGCAGTTCATTGAGCTTCTTGGATGTGTGGATCCATATCTTTCATCACATTTGTGAAGTTTTGGCCACTGTTTCTCCAAAGATTCTTTTTGTCCCCTTTCTTTCTCTCTCCCATATCATTCTCCAATTATGTGTATATTGGTATGCCTGGTGATGTCCTGTGGGTCACTGAGGCTTTGTTCATTGTTAAATAAACTTTTTATTATAGAACAATTTTAGATTTACAGAAAAATTATTGACATAATACAGAGATTTCCTATATTGTACATATCTATTCATACCTATTGCTAGCATCTTACATTGGTGTGGTACATTTTTTACAATTAATGAGCCAATATTTGTATATTATTATCAAATAAAATCTATATGCCATTTAGGTTTTTTTTTATTTTTTACCTAATGTCTTTCTTGTTCCAGGATCCCATCAAGCATATCATATTATATCTCCTTAGGCTCTTCTTGAATGTGATGCTTTCTCAGACAGACTTTTCTTATTTTCGATGATCTTGACAGTTTTGAAGAATACTAGCTAAGTGATTTTCCCTCAGGTGGAATTTCTCTGATGTTTTTCTCATGATTAGAGTGGATGCATGTGTTTTGAGGTTCTGGTCATTTTTCTTCATGCTTTTTTTTCCTCCTCTGAATAGTTTTAGTTGACCTATCTTTGGGTTCTCAGATCTCAGATTCTTTCCTCTGCCAACTCTAGTTTGCTACTGAACTCTTATTGTGAATGTTTTCATTTCAGTTGTATTTTTCAACTTCAGAATTTCACTGTGTTCCTATTTTTATAATTTCTATTTCTTTATTGATACTCTCTTTTTGTTGAAACAGTGTTCTCATACTTTATTTTAACTTTAACCATTTTCCCCTTTACCCCAAGAACACTAGCTGGCAGTGCTTGCAGCTGTAGCATTTACCCTGAGATAACTTTACCATAAAATATCTTGCTTTTATTATTGTTTTTGCATTGCTCTAGTATATTGACTTTGGAAACAAAAGACATCATTCTATTTACAGGATTCAGTTTTTAGCAGTGGTATTTTCATTTACAAAATGTAGTAATTCTCAATCACCAAAAATGTCAAATCCTAGAAAACATAGCATTTCTATGTATAATGTTAACACCGTTCTCCAACAGCTGTTGGCCAAAGATTTATTTACTGAATCTAATTTTTCAAAAATAACACGATTCTAATGATTCAGATGATTCTGGTGTTTTCTGTATTTAGAAATAACCCCAAGAACAGTCTTTATATTTTATTTTCACATTGAAAATTCGTCAGATTTGCTTCAGCCTCATAGAGTGTGTTTATGTAAAATTAAATGACCACTGGCAGTGAGCTGCACTTTTTTTTCTAAACAGGAATAGGGTTTATAAACATAGTTTCTTTTCCTTTCTTTAACATATTTATGATAGGCCATTGAGGGTCTTTGTCCAAGACTTCCCCACAGTTTCTATTCACATTTTTTTTCCTTGTGTATAGGTCATACTTTGTTTCTTTGTGTGTCTCATAATTTTTGAAAATTGGACATTTAAAATAATATAATGTGTCAATTCAGACTATTACATATTCCCAGGGTTTGTTGGTGCTGCTGCTGCTTCTGCTTTTTTTGTTTGTTTGTTTAGTAACTCTCCTGGACTAATTCTGTAAAGTCTATATTCCCTCTTGTATACTGCAATTGAAGTCTCTAGTTGATTAGATTAGTGGTCAGCAATTGAACAGAGATATCTTTTAACACTTTGGACGAACACATTTTCCTTTGCTAAGAAACTCTATGAGTGGATTATGGCATGTTTTCAATGCTCTAGCAGTTTACAATTTTCCCTTAGCCTTTACTTCCTGCTTGTGCAACATCTCAAAGTCAGCCAAAGATGAGAGATTTGGACCTCCTCGTGTCTTTCCTAGGCATCCATACATTCCTACACATGCATATGGCCTCAGACTCCCTAACAGACATCTCATTCATAGGTCTTCCTTTAAGTTTTTGGCCAGGCTCTTCTTTGCTCCAACTGGTTTTACTGTCTCAGGTAACTGTGATTATAAATAATTGCTATGATTGTTTTTTCCTAACACCCTTGGGATAGGACTTTTTTCAGTGAGTAAGCTCTGTCAGGTCAAATAATGACAAGGCCTGAAAATGGGGATTTTCACAACACTACTGGGTAGTCAAATAGCAAAACTCTGGGCCGGGTGTGATGGCTAACGCCTGTAATCCCAACACTTTGGTAGGCCAAGGTGGGTGGATCACCTGAGGTCAGGAGTTTGAGATGAGCCTGGCCAACATGGTGAAACCCCATCTCTGCTAAAAATACAAAAAATTAACTGGGCATGGTGGTGGGCACCTGTATTCCCAGCTACTCAGGAGGCTGAGGCAGGAGAATCGCTTGAACCTGGGAGATGGAGGTTGCAATGAGCTGAGATTGCGCCGTTGTACTCCAGCCTGGGTGACAGAGTGAGACTCTGTCTCAAAAAAAAAAAAAGAAAAAAGAACAGAAAAGCAACTCTGAAGACAGGACTTTGGAGGCACTTCAAATCTGTTTGTCTGCTCTGATGACTGCTAAACTGCTGGTTTTTATAGCTGCCATGGTTGTAAGTCTGCTGCTGATTTTCATAGCCACCATGGAGCTAGGGAGAGGGGTGTGGACGTGGAGCAAACTAAAATGACAAAAAGCTCTCTTTTCTTACCACTATTAAGCAGCTTTTCTTAAATAAATGCTCCTTGAGTTGTTACAAGCCTTTAGCTAATTTCCAGAGTTACGAAAAAGTTGATTTTTACAATTTTTATGAGTGTTATTGTTGCCTTTAAGGAGGAACAGATTTTTAGAGGTTCTGACTCTGCCATTTATGAAGATCTACCTCAAATCCATAATATTTTAACCTGTACTTCCTGCTCAAGTACTTTTTATTTTTGTTTGTCTGAAATGATAGGCCCTTATGAAGCTGCACCTGTGTTATAAGACTTCTGAGCAAAAGAATCTCTGATATTTCCATGCTAGAAGTGAATTATTCTTTCATAATCCAGATTATCCTAGTTGTACATATAGTAACTGTATGACACAAAAGAAGCCATAGATTAGAACTATACTGTCATACCAAATAAACCCTTTTTTGCTAATTCTATCCAATTTTTTGAGCTTCTGGTGTACAGGGTAACATCCTAACCCATACGTACATCTCATATCACACATCTCTTCCTCAAGGGCATGGCATATAAATTCGTTGTTAGCCCCAGCTGCCCCTGACCTCTCAGCCCTTCACTCCTTCTGTACCTAGCCTTGCTGCCACCATTAGAAGCTGGATTACTCTCCAAGGTATAAGAATGCCAGGGTAGGTAGGTCAGTGTCCATGCCCTCATTTTCTTTTTTGTGATTTCTCAGTTCTTGTACATATAGATTGATGTGTTATGACTTGCACATAACCAGATGTCCAATCCTTTTGTTGTTGTTGCTGTCTATCCCTTTATGAAAGTTAGAAACTCAGCCTACACATTTAATTTTTATAACACTGATCACTTTGTTGTCAGTTTCTTTATCTGTGTTTCATGTTGCACAAAACACCATGAAGTTAAGGGTATTAGGTTATTTTTCTTTATATCTCTAGGGCTTAACATAGGCCTGGTGCATATTTAGCTTTCAGTCAGTATTTTTTAAATTAATGAATGCCTACATTTCCTAGTAAATTCTACAGATAAAGACCTTGTTTAGACTTCCCAATATGAAGCTAAAACTCTACACTCATATCTCTAGGTGTGATATCCCCATCAGCTTAAGAAATTCAAGTGTTCCAGTCTCTCTGTCACTCTCAAGGTCATGGCTTATAAAGTACTTCTCAGTGTGACCCTCATTCACCTTTCCAGCCACATTTCCCATCAACCCAGAATCCTAACCTAAGCTTCTCTGGTCCACATACACATCATATGTTTTTGTTATGCCTTGCACCTTTGCAAATTAATGTTATTTTTTCACTTCTACCATGAGAAACTTGTATTTATTTTGAAGTGCCAGCTAAAAATCTACTCCTTCTCTAAACTCTTCTATTACTTTCTTAGTAGATTTAGTCTCCCTTTTCACTTTGTTCTAATAAAACTTTGGATATCCCTTTCCTTATTACATTATCATTATCAAGTTATAATTATTTATTTATATATCAGTTCTTATCAGAGTGCCTGCCACATGAAGGAGCCCAAACAATGTTTGATGAATGGTAAATGAATGTTTGCTCCTCAACTAGATTGTGAAGATCCTGAAAGTTGCAGCGTGTGTTTATTCTTTGTGCTCCAAGCATTGTCCTGGCCCATAGCAAGCTCATAATAGTGTTTCCAATGAATAAATGAGGGATATCAGAGAATATATCTGCTTAACCACGGAAAAGTTAAAGGACCATCCTGACCAGATTGCAGATGAGTGTTTCAGGTGTACCAAAGTGGCTCTTGTTGGCAGGACCACAGAGGGCCTTTTGTGAAATGGAAAAAGGGTCCCCATCTGGCTGGAAATGACTGTAAAAATGCAGGCCTTCATGAACAGAAAGGCCTTTTTACAAGGAAAAAGGAGGCCCATTTTGGATGAAACAGTCTCATGCCAGGGACAAGGCTTAGCAATCTGAACAGAGGGTAGATTTCATACTCTTGTTCCACCTTTGGACAGGTGTATGTCCTTTGTAACAGCCCTGCTTGTTATATACTACAAATGACTAACTTTCTCTCTCACCAAGAGTCATTGCATTCCCTAATGTGGGAAGAGGGTCCTACTTGTATTGAGAACCAAATATCATCCATCTTCAATTCTTGGAAGAGCCCATTTTTTCCCCAGGGCACATGGTCTTTTAAATAAAACAAGGATCAGTAAATTTTATGGGTGTGACCTTTGTAATGGTATATTTGGTGGGGAAAATAATCCCTTTTTTGTCATAGCCTAATTTTTAGGCAACTGGTGCCAGGGCTTATGATTTGGGGATCTTATCTAACACTTTTAGTTTCTTTAGTTTAAAATGTAAACTGGAAATATGTTTTGTAAATAACTTATTGATCTTGGAAATAATTTAATTCTAAGAATACTCATCTAACTCTGAGAGAATTCCCTGATTTTGAATATTTTTATTCCTTCACAAATAGTGAAAATTGAGAAGATTTTTTTTTTAGAGTAAATAGTCAAGACAATTTCTGGGAGGGCAGCTACTACTTACCTTGTAAGAAGATGTATTCCCTCACCAGATGGCAAGAAGGGAAGGAGATAGGTAGTCTCTTAGCAAGCAAGGACTGCTGGTAGAGAGGGTAAAGGTTTTTCCTAACATACATTTCTTATTCCCTCAGAGGTCGTCATTTACCTCATATGCTCTGTCTCCAGAGCAAAGATGTCCCAGTGGTTTTTCTGTGTTCAAAAAACAACTGTTAATTATCCTGTCATTTCGATTCTACCCATGCTTTAACAAGAGTAGGCTTCCACCAATTTACACACAAGTTCTGTTCCCCAAATTTGATTGATTAGAAATAAGCTTCCAGAGAGAAGTATTGTTAGACCTGTGTACTTTGGCCACTTCGTAAAATACATTTAAACCCTAGTAGGTAACTGAATTATAACATTAACAGGCTTATTAACTGCATTCTGGGAGCCACGTGATACAAGTGAGAGAAAGAGAAAACTCTTCTCTCTTTTTCTTAAGTGCAGGGCTAATCTTTGACAAAATTTGGAAATGGGTAATGTTTGCTTTTGGACTCTCCCTCCTGAATTAGCGTGCCCCTAAAATGTGTAGCCCAAGGTTATAACCCAGACCAAAGCTCTGACAGATGGCTCTCAGTTCACATCTTTCCAGTTATGTGTAGTGAGCAAAGCACACAGGACTCCTAGAATGGGAAGGGCATGAAAGGACTACTGTGATGGAAGATCAAAAGGGGTGATAGATGCCTTTCTAGAGATTGGAAGCACATGTCATTGATTTGACTATCTTCTTTCACAATCGCATTCCTCAAAACATGGTCTGCTTTACCTGAGTCATTTTAGACAAATGTTGTACCTCCAACTGTATGGTGATTTGTGGAGAAACAGATTGCAAAACTGGACCTGAGAAGACCTTTAAAAAAGTATATTTAGTCTCATGCTGAGAAGGTTTTCTTGTAGCATGCATTATCTCTTCTTATCTCCTCCAAGGCCTGTTTCTCTTTTATTAATTTAAAATATTTTATTTGAAGTTTGATTGATGCAGCATAATACACTAAATATATCTTGCTAAATATTTCTGTTAAAAGAGTTATTAGTACACAGAGGAAACAGGACAGTAAGTTACACCACATGACCAGAACATGAATTCAAGATACTGCATCACTATTTTTGTTGACATTGGGCGTCTCATGGTGCTGGCTCCTCATTCATATTTAGAAATCACTCCTATATTTCCTCAGCTCCACATCCTTTTAGAAGATGGATGCTTTTAGGTTAGACTGTAAGAGGCTCAAAAACATGCTATACGATGTTATACACGCTTTCTCTCTATATAAATGTATATTTTCTTTTCTGTAAAAAAGGTTCCATAACTGTCAGATTTTCAAAGGTATCTGTGATTCAAAAACAAAAGATTTAGAACCACTACCTGAATGCAGTCTCTTGAGAAATAGTGTACTAGGAACAGTATATCAGGTTTAGGTATTGTGACTTCTATATTTACTTCTGAAGAAATTCTATTGTCAATTTAGAGCAGAAAAATTTTAGTGTAGCCATTTAAGAGAAATGAATGCATAGAGTTCAGGTAGACATGGTCAATAAAAAATCTCAATGTATTTACATTAGAGTGGGTTTAGAGAGGAATGATACAGCTAAAAGAACATGAAATAATTCAAATATTGGATAATGATAATACTTCTGATATTTGTTGTTTGTCTTTAATTTAATGCTAATGTCTAATTATGTAAAATATTTTACTGTCTAGGGTTTCAAGTGCCAAACTTAATAATTTTTCTCGCTTGGAGCCAACACTTCACCTTCTGGGTGTGCAGTTTGATCAGAATGTGGCCCACGGCATCATCACAGAAAAGCCTGGGGTGGCAACAAAGCTGTTATATCAATTGTACATTGCTCTTCAGAAAAAGAAGAAAAGTGGACTGACTGGAGTGGAGATGCAAACCATGCAACGTCTGACAAATTTAAGACTTCAAAACATGAAAAGTGATACTTTTCGAGAGGTAGGTACATAAAAAAGCATAATAAGCAGGTCATAATGTAAAATTTGATAAAGAGAAATGACGATATTGAATTCTCAAAGAAGCCTCATTAGGCATATATTTCCCTTATGTATGTTACTGGCCATACTTGGGTTTTATTTTATATTAATATTTTGAATTTAGCCATTTTTGATGTCTCTCTGTAGCCTATCCATATTGCCAATAGCTTATCAAACTCTTCCTAATTTCCAGTACTTTTTGTTGTTGTTGTTTTAGAGAGGCAGGGCCTTGCTCTTTTTTCCATGCTGGTCTTGAACTCCTGAGCTCAAGCAGTCCTCCTGCCTGAGCCTCCCAAGTAGCTGGGACTACAGGCCTAATACTTTTTGTGCCTGCTTCTCTCTTCCTGTTTCTACCCCATCATATTTGCTCAGATCTTCTTATCAGCTACTGCAGCAACCTGCTAAAATGTCTCTCAATCTTCTGGATAAGCCAATCAACTGCTAAATGAATCTTCCCTAAATTTTACTTTTATTGAGTTCTTCTGCTCAGAAACCTATTTTTACTTCTTTCTAGTCCTCAGCATGGCATTTCTTTCTTCTATGTTAATTGACAGTCTGTCCTTAAATATGACTTTCTATTCCTGCTCTTCCTTCCCTCACACCCAAACTCACCCTTCTCATCTCTCCTCTTCCCCAAACTGTTCTTCATCTACCGTGCAGCCCAGTACACATGATTTCTTCATTTGGAACTCTAGAGCATAAGTAATTCTCACTCTCTTGGTTTTACCCTCCTGATACTGATATTGTTGGCTAACTATTCATTATTTATTTGTCATATGACCTTACCAGATTTTTAGTACATCAGATTTGATGAATATGTCTAGTACAATGCTTCAAATGTTGTAAGTACTCATTAAATGTGTTATTGACTAATTGACTAACTAAAAAGTCGACAATTCTCTCCAGTTTTTATGCAATTCCTTATGGTAAATGAAGTGCGTTAACTTTTACAGGCCTCTGGAATAATCATGAGTGCTGCACTGATGCAAAATAGTAAATATCAATGGATAGAATTATATTTTTAAATTTAAATTTTGAAGCAGCAATGCCATAATAGATATGAGGGCCATCTCCATGTTTATGTTTGTGCATTCTTCATGGATATCATTGTAAGTCTGGTAGCAGAATGGACTCAGCACTCCTTGAGAGCTAGAAATTAGATTAGTCTTAATATGAATAATTTAATATTGCATTCGGCCTCCTTCACTTGCAAGCTGGTTAATGTTGAGCCAGCCTCTAAACAACTCTCACCTTCAATTTCCCCAACCGTAAAAACAGGGATGCTTATTTCTACCTGCCTCAGAGTTCAGAATTGGACGTTTTTGTAGCTTCAAGAAAAAGAGTGGACTAACTGGAGTGGAGTTTATATATAATAAAATGTAAAGCAGTCAACAGTGGCAAGTGCTATAAGAGCTGTGTAGATGAAGACAAACAAGTGCCTATTAGCTCATTTAATGTTGGTCATGGGTGAACTTCCAGCATCAATAATTCATTCACTGAACAAATATTTATTGGGCTCCTACTTGTTGTCAAGCACTTGCACAACAAACAGACAGGAAAAGCCCCAACCCTCTTAGAGCTTACATATTGGAGACAGAAAAATGTTTCATTAGAGTGATATGGATTGCAGTGAGTTGAGAAGGACTTTGGAGATGCGGAAGAGGGCAGCATAGATTATTCTTTCAAGAAATGTGGAGGTAAAGAAGAGAACAGTAGGAGAGAAAAGCTCAAGTGAAGTATGAGATTGCTTGTTTTATGGACCTAGAGACTGGGGTCACTTATCAGTTGAGAAAAAGAATCAGTGGCAGGAGAGATGAAAATGGTACAAGGACCAGATGGAAAGAGGCCCTCTGGGGATGGAAAGAGGAATATGCAATCAATGGTTCATGTGAAAGAGGTGATATCATAGGAAAGAAGTAGAGATGCCGTCTTCTTTGATACTAGATGAGAAGAGATGCAGGTAATATTAATAATGGTTGAAATTTATTAAATGGCATGCCTAGTGATGTGCCAAGCCCTGTTTCAGGTGCTTTATGAATATTATGTCACTAGATCTTCACAACAGCTGTAAAAGATAGGTACTTTCATTATTCCCATTTTACAGATGATGAAACTAAGGCACAGATGGATTAGGTAACTTGCCCAATTTTATGCAGATAGTAAGTGGTAAAGCTGAAACACAAACCTAGGAAGTTTTAATGTTTCTTCACTTTTTACTAAGGAGTGGCTAAGCAATGGAAAGGATCTAGCTTCTTATATTATCTCTTATATGTTAAAATTGGTTTAATGAAATTATTTTTGCAAAAATGTATTTCCAAGAATATAAATACCATTTATTGAAAATTAAACTCAGTGTAAAAAGTTTAACTATAAAAGTATATATGAGGCTATTTTGCAAGAAGAACCACAAAGGATAATGTTTTTATAATTGCTCTTACATCAATTAAGAATATGAGTAATTGGAATGGGGCTTGAATTTAGCTTAACTATCAACAATAGTAATTTAAAGAATTTCATTTTGAAGACAAATTTATTTGTGCTTATAATGAAAATGTGCTCTTTATTCTCTAATAACAAAATCTTTTGAAATGCTTTTTTCATTTAGAGACTTACACACATGATACCACGTCAAACTGATTTCAATCTGATGCAGATTACACACAGGTTTCAAGAAAAATATAAACACGTGAAAGAAGATCTTGCCCATTTGCATTTTGAGAAACTTGAAAGATTTCAAAAACTCAAGGAAGAGCAAAGATGTTTTGATATCGAAAAGGTTCTATAGAACTATTTTTTCAGAAATTCATTAGTGTATAGTATACAGTTTGTGATTTATGCCTATAGTACACATTGCATAAGCAGTAGTGGAGCACGAGTTGCACTTTCCTGATGCACGAATTTGTCGTGCCCTACTCTCACCCTTTCTCTCTCTCCCCTGCTCCTTTTCTCCATCTTGACTCTTGCTGACTCTCACCTCTATTTGTGGCTGAGAACAAGAACTGCCATCTTCTGGAGTGGCAAGACAACTGCATTACCTTCACTGGTAGAAATTGATGTTTCAGCTGCTTTAGTGATGGAGGGTTGCTACTAGCTACCCCATTGGTCAAAGGCACATGACCATTGTCACCACTGCGGCAGATAGATCAGACATTGTCCCCTCGCTTTCTCCACTTTTGCAACCTTTGGTCCTGCCCCATTTCTCTGTTCTTGGAGATGTGAGGTAATTCTTTGCTTGCTTACCTTTCAATCACGTTGAACAACTCTTAACATCTTTCTGGCCCTTGCTTCTTGCTTTGACTAACTCTCTGCTCCTTCTCAAATTTCTTTAAAACTCTTTAATGATCTTCTGTGCCTTTGTAGGTGAGAGAATAATGGTACATGGAATCATTAAAGATTTTTAAGAGTCTTTTGAACACCAAAAATACCATTTTAAGGCATGTGGTGGCAATGCTATTTGCCTTAGTTCATTGGTTGTTTACTTTGCAAAATTTGTGACTTTTAAGTACTCACACATTTGGTTGAATGTGTATTGAATTGGAATTATTATTTCTAAATTCAGCATTTGAGTCCTTAGTTGATGATTTTCTTTTAAAGAAATTAGTTTATTTAAAAGCAAGATAGTCTGGGCTGGAAGTTAGTGCATATCATCAGCCCTCCATCAAATGTGATTGCTAAGATGTGCAGGATAGGACAGCTTCGAATGAGTGCCTTGACGCCTACATATGGCTGCATTCCATACCTCAGTGAAGAAGCCAAAGGATGCTGACACACAGTGATGTGGAGGGCATTCCGGAGAAACTTTTGCAACAGTGTATTAATGTGATTGGTTTTCTTTTTGTTTTAAGCTAAACATCTAAAACAAATTTCAAGTTAACAGTTCATACAACTCAGATTTAGTATTATTGTTTATCATAAAACATATTCCTAGTTTTAAAAAGACCCAAACTATGATTAATATAATTTATTGGCATTTTTGCTGAATAGGTTTAAGTCAGATAATAGATTTTAAAAAAGCAAATGAGGCAATGTGTCAAACTTTAATGTTTCATAATAAAAATAGATACGTTCACTTAAAAAAAAAGAGTATTTCAGGTGACTGGGTATATGGAATGTGTAAACTACAGGCAAAAGAATTATGTAGTTCTTCCCATTGCACTGTAAAATCACTTTTTAAATTCATGGATTTATTTGGAATGATAAGAAATTATATTCTGAACATAGTCAGCTCTTTGCAGGGAAGAATGGAAAGATGACAGACAAACTGGAAGATCACTTGCAAGCTGGTTAACGTTGAGCCAGCCTCCAAACAACTCTCAGCTTCAATTTCTCCAACTGTAAAAACAGGGATGCTTATTTCTACCTGCCTCAGAGTTCAGAATTGGACGTTTTTGTAGCTTCAAGAAGAAGAGTGGACTAACTGGAGTGGATTTTATATATAATAAAGTGTAAAGCAGTCATGTAATTATATGACTTGCCAGAGGGTAAATAAATGATTATATTTCCCTTTGGTGTTACATGATAAAGAGAGAAAGCACTCTTAAAGTAGTGTTTTAGTTGAGACCAATTGCTGTGACTCTAATTTATGTGGAACCAGCCTGTCTATTAGTGCCAAGCCTAATGCAGACAGTCTCCAAGAATGTTGAGAAAAAGCAAATATGATACCATTAAATATTCTGAAATAAATTATGTTCAAAATGATCATAGGGAACAAATAAGGCAAAAGGAAGACTCTGTGTCTTCCTGGTCTTCTTAAGAAAAAAAGATAAACATATTGCAATTAAATAAATATTCATATTTTGGAAAATGAAATGAAAATTTTCTATAATGTATGCCTTTTTAATGGTAAATTGACCTTTTTTATCTTTGGACATGGGAGCTAATGATCATATTAGTTCTAATATAATGTATTAGTAGTAAAGTCATGATTAGTTTCACATGTTACCTCTTAAACCATTTACTTTTAAAATACTTTATCTGATTTTCAGTCACTTTTTCTTTTCAATTACATTCTCCTGCTTATATTCTTCTTAAAATAACTACTGCCTACATACAGAAGAGACGATCCAATAATTATGTAATTTAGTGTTAATTCAGTGTTTGAGGTTGCCCCTGAACTCATTGTTTAAGTGTGACTGGGTTTTGGGGAAGTTTGTCATTCTTATTGGGTTTCCCAGGAACCATCCTAGAAACTGTCTCCTAGATAGAATTTTCTCGTTGGACAATCTTCAGAGATAGAATTTTTTTCTTCCATGCTTGGTAAGGTCATGACAGTAGGATTGGGAAATAATTATACTCTTATTTATATTTGGGACATCTTTATTGTCCTTTTAGTATCAGCACACAGAATGAAAATACAGACATTTAATAGATATGATTTGCAGATTCCAGAATTGTGTTTTAACATCGTACTTTTCACAGTAAGTCATATTGACACCTGCTTCTTAATATTACACAGTTGTGACACCTAGTCTCTTGATGTCTCTTAATATTACACAGTTGTGACACCTAGTCTCTTGAATTGCTGGGTTCTGAAATTTTCAATAGATAAATTTTATATATTTGTACCTATGAGTGTATTATATTGCCTATTCTGTTATTCTGAATCACTAAACTAATGTATATGGGATATTCAGCAATACTTAAACAGAAGACGACAAAATGAAATAATGGCCAAAATCCAAGCAGCTATTATACAGATTCCTAAACCTGCACCAAATCGTACTTTGAAAGCACTCGAGGCCCAAAAAATGATGAAAAAGAAAAAAGAGGCAGAAGTAAGTGATAATCCTTTAATATTGTGCTGTGTTTATCTTAACTAAAGAATAGTCTCTCTCTGAAACATATAGAGAGACCTTCCAAAACTTCACACTTGCTTTTTCCAAATTATCTCTGACCTTGTCCTTTCTCATTCAGCATTCCTCCACTATGTGCATATTCAACTCATTTTATATTGTTATTTGTTCAGAATGAAGAATGTAGCTTTAGGCCAGCAATGGCAAACTCCTATTAAGTGGCAGTCTGCACTCCTGTGTTGAAACAGATTCTGTGGTCAATAACAAAGCAGATCAGAATGGGTGCCGTTGTAACGGGTCATGTCTTATCCATTTGTGTTGCTATAAAAGAATACCTGAGGATAGGTAGTTTATAAAGAAAAAGAGGTTTATGTCACTTATGGTTCTGAAGGTTGGAAGATTCAAGACTGGGTATCTGGTGAGGGCCTTAGTAAGGAGAAGGGGGAGGAGAAGTGGAGCCATCATGTGCAGACATTACATGGGGAGAGAGAAAGTGAGAGAGAGGGTGTAGGGAGGGAGAGAGGGAGAGAGAAGGTGCCAGGTTCTTTTTAACAACCAGTTCTCATGGGAACTAATAGAGTGAGAACCCACCTCTAGGGAGGGAATCAGTCTATTCATGAGGGAAAAAGAGAGTGAGAGAGAAGGTGCCAGGCTCTTTTTTAATAACTAGCTCTCATGGGAACTAACAGAGTAAGGACTCACCCCCAGGGAGGGCATCAGTCTATTCATGCGGGATCCACCGCCATGACCCAGACACCTCCCATTAGGTTCCACCTTCAACACTGGGATCAAATTTCACATGTGGTTTTCAGGGACAGTCATCCAAACCATAGCAGGTCATAACTGCCATGGGTACAGCAGGGGCCAGTCAAGGTACACATAGCATACATATGCCATTCCTACTATATGCTTTTACTCAATTCCTCCTCATCTTGCCACACTATTTTTCTATGAATCCCAGGACTGTTAAGTGACTTGTTGCTATCAGTATATTTAAATTTAAGATACCTATACCAGTGACATTTTACTGGACCACACCAACTGTCAATCATTTCAGTAAGATACAATCTGATTATATTTCACAGGAGAGCAATGTTACAGTTCAGTTTGATACAAATTCCTGCAATTCGCACTGCATACTGCTACAGTGATTGTTTATATTCTCTCATGTGACCTATAAAGATGATTAATAGCTACCATTTATTGAACATGTGCTGTATGTCAAGCTGTGGATTGGGCACTTCACATTATCTTTGATTTGTAAATAAGTCTCTAAGTAGGATATTATTTTTCCCATTTTGTAGATGAAGAAACTGAGACCCAGAAAGTTGACATGTTTTACCCAGTGGTAGTAAAGCAGAGATTGACAGATCTCTCTGATTCCTAAATCCATTGAATTTTATATTAATTCACGTTTTTTTGTTTTTTAAATACTAACAAAATATTCTATACTTGGATTCTAAAATTACCACCCACAGAGGCTTTTATCTGACTCCATTTCAGTATCTACCTCTAGTATGTCCCTGAGTTGATTAAAGTTTTTTTTTTTTTTTCTTTTTTGACACAGTCTTACTCTGTTGCCCAGGCTGGAGTGCAGTGGTAAAATCATGGATCATTGCAGCCTTAACCTCCCAGGCTCAAGTGATCCTCCCACCTCAGCCTCCTGAGTAGCTGGGACTACAGGTACGCAAGGCTGGTCTCAGACTCCTGGGCTCAAGCAAACCGCTGGCCTCGGCCTCCCAGAGTGCTGGGATTACAGGTGTGAGCCACTGCATGTGGCCTGATTAAAGTTTTTTAAAAAGTGTTTGTAAAACACAAAGGTGAGCTAAAGTTAAACTTCAGATGACAAATTAATAGTGTAAATAAAGTTGCATGAGAAATGTTTAAAACACCCGAGACAACAATTTTTAAAGAAATATTTGACTTTGGGAGGCTGAGGCGGGAGGATCGCCTGAGGTCAGGAGTTTGAGACCACCCTTGTCAACATGGTGAAACCCCGTCTATATTAAAAATACAAAAGTTAGCTGAGTGTGGTCATGCATGCCTGTGATCCTAGCTACTTGGAAAGCTGAGGCAGAAGAATTACTTGAACCCAGGAGGTGGAGGTTGCCTTGAGCCGAGATCGTGCCACTGCATTCCATCCTGGGTGACAGAGTGAGACTCCATCTCAAAAAAAAAAAAAAGAAAGAAAGAAAAAGAAATATTCGTATCCAAAAATGTATGTCCTGACTCTTTGATAATCTGTATTCTAATTAAATGCCCTTTGGTGCCCTGTCAAAATCATGAAGTGAATGATTCAGGGGAGGCAATTTTCACATTCTTTTAGGTATAGTTAGCCCAGTCTAAAAGCAACAAATCAAAATTATAAAAACATTTTTAGAATACAGCTTTTCATATCCTAATTACCTTGAATTAGTATAAATTTATAAACTTAACTGAATATGGTAAATGAAGATTTTTCAATGCTTTTTAGAGGCAGAGAACTGATGATGAATTTTCTTTAAAGGATGTGGCCGATGAAATTAAGAAGTTCGAAGCATTAATAAAAAAGGATCTCCAAGCAAAAGAAAGGTGAGATGTGAGCTATTTTAATAATTACAAAACTGCATTCTGTTGTACACATAGCTTTTGAATATTTAGAAATAGTTTATCTGGAAGAGCTATTCCAGGATCTTTTCACTCCAAAGAATCTTGATTCAGAGAGTAATTAGGGAAGATAAATGAGCTAAAGTTCAGATTGTTTGTTAGCAACTTTTATAAATATCTAGAGAGAAAGTGACTATTATGAAATGTAAAGTTGATTTATTCTTCTGTGCTATGTTTATTCTTCTAAGTTCACACATATTTTTTAAACATTCACTAAAATTGTTTCAAGGTACCACTAATTTAAATTTGTCACAGTAAATCCTTTATTAGACTCTAGTTTGGTTTATATCATGCTGTATCCTCAGCAGTTAGCATAGAGACCAGCAGTAAGAAGTTGAATGAATGAGTTCATTGAACAAATGTCACTAAGACAGTCATTTTAGTGGGTCCATTGAACAAAGTTCCTCATTAATTGGCTTCATTTACCTAAAGATAAAGCTCCTTCACACTTTGTTTTCTATGGGAGGTCATTGATTTATAGAAAGTAATTCATTAGAGATGACATATGTAGGAACAACTTGGGTTTTTTTATATTTTTAAATGGAAATGATCCAAACTCTATGCATTTACATCTTATGAAATATGAGATAAATCTCTGTTAAAGAAGATACTAATTCTAAAGAAAAGCAGAAAAAAATTACATACTTCAGTTTCATATTAAAATTTCCTGAAGGAAGGGAGAGACAGTCAAATGAGGAGGAACAAGGAAAATCAGAGCCATAAGGAAGAAATGATGAAGTCAGATGTAAGAAAGGAAATTAAGCAAAGTGGAGAATACTTATGTGATGTACATAAGTTTCCTCTGCAGAAACTCCTGATGCGCTATTCTGATTCCCACTCCCATTTATCAGTGTTGATCCTGACCCGTAAAAACAACATAATCCAACTCTCCTCATCCATGCAGCCACCACTTGAACCCTAGCACACACCTACCCTAACCTTGGCCCATGAAAACACCAATTTCTTCTCATTCTTTCACCCACCTCTCTAGCCACAGGCTCCGTGGCGATAAACAGATGGTGTCCACCAGAAGACCATCTTAAACTACTGAATACTTTGCTACTTGGTGAATGCTACTTTCTATAGCTCCCTGGCCTGCCCCTTTCCTGGGACCCCTCAATTTCCACACAGTTTAGCAACCATAGTTAAGATGAAGCACAGCACTGTCTCCCAGGCCCTGCACCAGTATCCATGTCTATTGGTTAGTGTCCTTGCCATGTCAGTTATTAAATGTCTTAAAGATCATCCTTGTACATTACAGCTGCAAACATTTACCTGCTCCCTATTGCCTTTGCCAACCCAACCAGACCCTAGGTCTCTATCAGTTAGTTTCAGAAACCCCAAAACAACAGTGAATGAAATTAGAGGGAAATCTGCTTGTCTCTCATGTAATAGAAATCAGAAAGTAAGCAGCCCATAGTGTATGCTGTAGCTCCAAGGTTATCAAGGACTGAGGCTCCTCCTTTCTTTACTTTTGCCTCACTGTCCTATTGTGTGGTTTTCATCCTCAGGGTTACATTCATGATACAAGATGGTTACTGGGACTCCGGCCACTTGGCCCATGTTCCAGATATCAGGAAAGAAGACAGACAAAAAAGTAGATATCTCCTATCTGAAATAGCTTCTTTCAAAAGCCTTCCCGGAAGTCCCATATAACATTTTTGCTTATATCTTATTGGAGAGCATTCAGTCACATGGCCACACCTGACAGAGTGGGAAGCTGGGAAATGTAGTCTTTAAATGGACACACAGTTTCCCTGCATAAAATTGGGGCTCTATTTTGAGAGAAAAGGGAGGGAAATAGTAGTGTCAGGTCCCTTCTTCACAGAAGGCTCCACTTGGTCCTGCCAAAGATTTCCAGCAGAGGGCATCTGAAATATTGACACCCTCACTTACAGCAGGAGGAGAAGGCCTGGGGCAGCTGAAGTCCCTGGGCCAGTTACCTGTGGCTGTGAACAGCTTCATTTGAGAATCTAAATCCTTTCCAGTGTGTTGCACAAAGTTCGTTTTCTCTTTTGGCCTTTAAAAGAAAAACGTTGGGAAGTGCTGGCCTAGAGCAAACTTTTCAAGAAAACAGAGGCTGTGGTTACGATATAGCACCCTTCTTAAGCCATTTCATTAATCACTACTTTTTTAGTTCATGCTGAATCTTAGCTTAGAATCAAGAATGTTCTGGGCACATTGAGAAACTTCACACTAACTTGACGTCAGAAGGCAATAAAATCTCCCAGCTTGAACCGCAGGAGCACTTTCTGCAGCTGCCTCTTTCATAGCCTGCTCCTGAACAGTTTCTCAGGATGCCACCTCAAAGTTCATTGTTTCTCTTTTGTGGAAGAATGAAATGATGTCTCATGCCAGCAATGCAAGAGCCCTCATGGCTGGTTTTTCCCCATATAACAAGGTTCCTCCATTTTTTCATTTTTTAGATGAATAATAAATACTGTCTGCTATTTGTTTCTTTAGCTGGGGTTATTGGCTGCTGTAATTTGGTATTTGCGTTAATATATTTATCAGAGGCTTTTCCTAGCAACTACTTTTTAAGAAATACAAATTTGACCAAGGTTTCTGCTACTAATAGATTATACACATACAATTATTAGATTAGATGAATGTCTGGCAAGCAAACAATAAAAAGAAAATATAATCATTGCCCTCAAGAAACCTACATCTAGTAAAATGAATATTTATTCAAGTACATAATGTGTAGCTTTTTTTTGCCTTTATTGGAATAAGACAACAGATGGATGAGTTGACTAATTGATAAAGGAGAAGCAATTTGTTAAGTATATTATTGACAGCATAAATATTGTGTTGAGAGAGCTATTAACCCCACACTCAATCCAGGGCAGGAGCTTTTACACAACACATTTAAGTACAAATATAATAAGATTTTTGATGAAAGATCTAAAAGTGTTATGCTACACAATTAAATACTAAATCTTAATAAATAGATAGAGTTAAACTCTGTTTTTGGCCTTACTGAGTGCTTGGTACCTGCATAGTTTGTGCTCAACTCTTCTCAGTGACAAAATACAATCAAAGGTTGAGCCCTGGCTGATAAAATGATTGGAACTTTAGTTTGATTTTTATGTATGTATGGTGTTTTTTAGCACATTATTTGAAATTTAGCAGACATCAACTATTTGCCAGGCATGCTAGGCACAGGTGCAGGCAGAAGAAAAATAGGATACTTCTCTTATTCACTAAGAGATCAGCTGGGAGCAGCAAACCTCCAAATTATGACCTATACTACAATATGGTCTATATTATAAATATGCAGGTATTACATCATTAAAAATTGAACATGAGTTAACTATGATTTTACCAGAGTACTTGTGTCTATATAAGAATTGATGACAAGTCTCTACACACTTTAATATGTCCTTATTTTTTGAATAAGATTATAAGTAATATTGTAAACCAAATATATTAATTGCTTGTAACAAAAACAATGATTATACATAACATAAAAATTCGTTATTTCTAGGCAAGTAACATTATGGTATATCTTGTACTATTGTATTATTCTGTTTACTTTTTGGAGAGGATGCAGATGAGAATTGATGATTATTTGATTTTATATACATAAAAATGTATCTTTTAATGATAAGTTTGGAATGAATGTATGAATTCTGTACTAAGCCCCCATTTGACTCACTAAATTAAATGTGCTTAACTTTCTGTTGGGAAGACCACTGGGTTCTTCCTGATCCTTTATGTTTTGGACATGAGATAGGACAAGAGCTCTGAGTTGAGTCTTCTCACGTGAATCTCTAGGGCATGAGCAAGAAGCCAGTCAGTCCTGTGCTTACATGTGTGGCATGGTAAGCAAGACAACTTTCAATGGCTGTGCTTTCAATGGCTATGTTTTCAATAAGAGTTCAGCCACTGTTCTAAGCAGTCAAAAATTCATCTGGGAGTTGATAGAGTAACTTGCACTTTCATAGGTGATGGAAGAATGTGGTAGATGGAACCATCTGTACATAGAAGTACTCTCTAGTGACCTGGCATTAGTGTGCCTGGTCTGCTGTTGCAAGCTGTGCCTTCTCTGACGCTTGGGTTATCAATAGTCTGCCTATTGTTGATTCAAAACAGAGGAGGTCAGAGGCCCAGAGCCAGCAGGAAGAAGAGGAAAAGAAATCCAGAATTTCTGGGTAGTATGAAAATCATAAAAAGTAAGGCTGGGAGCAGTGACTCACGCCTGTAATCCTAGCACTTTGGGAGGCCAAGGCAGGCAGACCACGAGGTCAGGAGTTCGAGACCAGCCTGACCAGCATGGTGAAACCCCCGCCTCTACTAAAATACAAAAAATTAGCCGGGCGTGGTGGCGCATGCCTGTAGTTCCAGCTACTCGGGAGGCTGAGGCAGGAGAATTGCTTGAACCCAGCAGGTGGAGGTTGCAGTGAGCCAAGATTGCACCACTGCACTCCAGCCTGGGCGACAGAGTGAGACTCCGTCTCAAAAAAAAAAAAAAAAAAAAAGTAAAAGAACAGGCTGGGCACGGTGGCTCACGCCTGTAATCCCAGCACTTTGGGAGGCCAAGGCGGGCAGATCACCTGAGGTCAGGAGTTTGAGACCAGCCTGCCCAACATGGTGAAACCCTGTCTCTACTAAAAATACAAAATTAGCCCGGCGTGGTGGCTCATGCCTGTAATCCCAGCTACTCAGTTGGCTGAGGCAGGAGAATCACTTGAACCCAGGAGGCGGAGGTTGCAGTGAGCCAAGATGCGCCATTGCACTCCAGCCTGGGCAACAAGAACGAAACTTTATCTCAAAAAAAAAAAAAAAGGTGAAAGAACAAAAAGCTGATGGGCCTTGAAAGAAGGCTATGATAAGGACCTCACAGAGAATTTAGAAATGGGGTAAAGCAAAGGGGATCTGTTGATAAGCTATTAGTATCACACTGATTTCAAATATCTTCTTCAATGCTTGTATTAATAAATTAACAGTAAACTCAAGGGATCCTTCTCCTGAGGTCTTTCTCCATAGTCACAGGTAGTGGGATCACATTATTTTTAAAAAATCTAAAATAAAAACTATTATTCTTAGTGCATCCAAGACTTCTTTAGATACAGCAGGCCAGACAACCGCCGATTTGTTAAATACTTACTCGGATGATGAGTACATTAAAAAAATCCAGAAGCGCCTTGAAGAAGATGCTTTTGCACGAGAGCAAAGAGAGAAAAGACGGCGGAAATTGTTAATGGACCAGTTAATAGCCCACGAAGCACAAGAGGTAAGATATTTAGATGAAGGTTGAGTAATAGTGCTGGGAATTCTACAAAATGTAGTCTTCTGTACACATAGTATGTAGTTTATATATGTATTGTCTGCTACTCTGCATCAAATGTCACTTTCACATCCTCATCATAATAACAAATATACTAGAAAAAAAACGTAGCTATTTACTGAAGAATCTAAAATCTGGTGATAGTTGTACAACATTGTGAATGTAATTAAGACAAATGTATACTTTAAAAATGGTAAATTTTATGTTATGTATATTTTACCTTAATAAAAATTACATTAAAAGGAACCTAAAATCTGTATCTGCCATGTGTACTCTATTGTTACTTTTAGAGGAAAAAGGGAATGGTTTAATGAAAACAATATGGAAAAGTTGTTCATCCTCTCCTTTTGTTCACCAGTCTATTCCAGTGGTTCTTAAATCATGGTTCCTGGACGAGCAGCACCAGCATTGCTTGGGACTTTTAGGAATACAGATTATTGGGCCCCACCCCAGACCAGACCTGAAACTCTGGGGGTGGGGCCCAGTGATCTGTGCTAACAGGCTCTCTAGGTGATCCTGACGCCACTACAGCTTGAGAATCACTGATCATTTCTTACATTGAACACATATTTATTGAACTTCTATGCTTTGAGTACTTGTGATAGGCCCAGAGATATGACAGAGAGCAAGAATAACAAGACACCTGTCTCCCAGAGCTTTCTGTTTATAGGAGCATCTACAAACAGCAAGTACATTGGAGTGTGAATGTGCTGTGAAGGTGAAAGGGGGATTAGGCCGAGTGACACTTAGAGAAGTCCACCTGGCTTGCTTCAGGAGACAGTGTCTGGAGGACAATAGCAGAAGCATGGATAAAGAGTCAGGAGTTAGCTAATTGAAGGTGGGATGGTCGTGGTGGGGTCGGGGTTAGGGGCAGTTTCCAGGAAAGGTGGTGGAAGGTGAGTGTTTCCAGACTTGGGAATATCACATGGAAAGCTCAGTGTTTTTAGCTAACTGAAAGTCATGCCATCTGGCAGGAGTCACCAGAGGCCAAATTATGATGAGCCTTGTAAGATACACAGAAAGAAATAGGAGATTTTGTGATTTCCTGTTTGAATGCAAAGCAGAATAAGAGTGACCAGGTCAGACTTGCCTGTAGAAAGATCACTCTGGCTTTGGTTTGGAGAATAGATTACAGAAGGGCAATCCAAGTCTGTTGTTCAGGTAAGAGATTATCCCAGTTTAAATGTAGTGTAGTGGCAATAGGGATTGAGAGAAGTAGCTTTAAGAGCCATTTTGGAGGTAAAACCAACAGGACTGATTGATTTATTAAACAAGGGAAAGTGAAAAAGTGGGATGAAAAACTGGATTTCTAGGTTGTGCACCTGGATGGCTGGAGGTATAATTTGCTGAGATATGGAAGATGGTGAGAGGAACAAACTTGGGGTGGATGGTGATTTCAGTTGTGAATGTAAATAGGACAAATCTGCATGTCTACAAAGACCATTTGAAGATGCTTTTATTCACCTACCCACGTCTGGTCTGCTTGTTCACTGAAAGGAAATAAAGGCTTCATATAAATATGAAGAAGTGAAATTTATTCATGGATTCCACTTCTTAGTGAAAGTTCAAAAAAATAGCTCTGCACATCTCTTTGCACTGGAAAGTTATTCATGTTCTGATTTCTTCAAATTATATCTTTATTCAATCAGTTTGATTATCTCCCTTTTAATTAGAAGAATTTCAAATTATGAAAACTAGATAGTTGAAAAGTTAATTTTAAAATAACTACCCATTTCAAGTTTCATTACCTAGCAATGAAATTTTGAACACATTTCTATATATGTTCCAAAGTACTTGTGTGTTGGCTGCAAGGTTTTTTCTCACTGTTTTTCTGCTTGTAATCTAGGTCTGGCGTTTGCCTGGAAAATGGAGTAAATGAATTATTTCTAGATTTCCTCAACTTTCCACTAGGATGCTATTAACACTGACTTTTCAAAACTAGAGTTGGAGGTATATTTACCAGTTTGGAAATCAAGCAACCAAAGGGGCCTAAAAAGGAGTCAGGGCTCTATATATTTGCATCACAGGAACCTCATCTTGTGCTGCTTCTTTTCTGTGTGTGGGGGAGCTGCTATTCCTAGAACCAGGCCTGAAGCATATGCTGCATTCCCTCCATTCCTATCACCTCCTTCCTATGGAATGTAGTGAGCTCAGGCTCCTGTGCAACTGACACAAGAGATGCTGGTCCACAGTGGTGGAATGGGAAATTCTTATGTGTACAATGGCTGGTTTTTCCATCCATTCTCCTCTCCTCCAAAGGAAAAATGGTATATGTCAGGGCTAGGAATTCTACTTCCTTCAATTACTTGCTGCTTTTCACAAGCATGACATAAATCCCACATCAGCCCTGAATGTTTTCTTCTGGTGCCATTTGCACTTAGTCCATCAGAAATGCCTCAAAATATCTTCCCTAGCTTTCAAGTTGTTACAGTTTCTCCCTGGAATTTGGTTATTCCTGTTTTAGTTCGACTGGTGAAGAGAGAGCCAGAGACCTGTGCTCAAGTTGATATCTTGCCTACTGATTCATAAATATGTGGAATTATGTGAACTAAATGATGAGATTTAAAGTTATAAAAATCAATTTGACTTTTTAGGGGATAGGTTTTGAGAGTAGGGATGGTAAGAAAAGGATTGGTAGGGAGGGGCTGATGTTCAAGATAGGGGTGGTGTCACTGGGTATGGAATGGAATGAGGGGGGATGGTTTAAAAACATACCTAGGAGGTATACTAGACTACTTCTTGAACAATTGAGTATTAGGAGTGATGAGAGAGGAATGAACTTAGGATGGCCCTAATGTCTTAGATCACAGAATGGATTATTGTAGGATCATCAACTGAGATGGGGAAATATGGGGAGAGGACCAGGTCTGAAGGGGAGTTAGTGAGTTTAGTTTTGGGCTTGTTAAAGTACTTCATAGGCATTTAAGTGTATTCAAACTGGGAACACAGTTTGGCTCCCACCTGGTTCTGTGGTCATATGGCTAGTATCTTGGCCAATTAAGGTTTGCCTCAAGTCAGTTACCTCTGCCTTCTAAGAATCTTTTCTATGCCATTTCTTTGGAACTGGCATTTGAACGCCAGGCCCTTCCCTCACTTCTTAACCAGAAGATCCTTGAATACTTAGCTGTCAGGTCTTTCCTGCAGTGCCCTATTCCCCTATAGAGCTGCTTGGGCATCTTTGGAAAATTAGATAGTGGTTGTAGACCACAGTAAGTTCCTCCAGTCTCTAGATATTTTTCTATGTCTTCCCCATTGAGTACTATAGATACCTCCTCTTTCCACATGATGTCTCTGTTTCGAAAGAGTGAGAGAGCTTGATGGGGCCTTGGATATTATCTTCCACCTAAACCCATAATTTTACCTGACGAGAAATAGGCCCGAGAAACTGAGTTAATTGCCCAAGGCCACCCAGCCTATTATGAGGACCAAGTCCTCTGATTCCCAGTTTAATGTTTTTTTTCCACCGTTCATTTACTGGTCGCCTTCCTATTCTCCTCAAGCAGCCAAGAATACATCTAGTTTTTCTTTCAGATTATGACCACTCAGATAAGATAAGCAGTGGGTCATTTCCCCTAGCCTTTTCTCCAGGCTTCACATTCTGTCAGTTTTTATTAGTAGCTTTCCCTCACGTTGGTATTGCAATATCCTCACTGGGAACTAATCAGATCTGCAGTCTTCAGCTGACAACGCCTGCATTTGTTTTACAACTAGTAGTTATGTTAAAATGCATACAACATAATCCCAACCTTCTGAAAACGTGCTTTTAAATTTAGAGTTATAGCACTTATTTTTTTTAATTTTTATTTTAAGTTCAGGGGTACATGTGCAGGTTTGTTATATAGGTAAACTCATGTTACAGGAGTTTGTTGTACAGATTATTTCATCACCCAGATATTAAGCCTAGTATCCATTAGCTATTTGCTTGTTTTTAAAACCTTGAAAAAAAAATCACCTAATTTATTTTTAATAATGTTTTGAATGAAGTAATAATTTGTTTAAAGTAATTGTGAGTTGCAAAACCGTAATGTTTCTAAACACCAACTTTTGTTGGAAATCCCCATTTCATAACTTGATTTTTTTTTGCCATGTTCAAATTAAGTCAAATGACAGAAATTGATTTAGATGAACATTATGCCTTTCATATATTGTTTCTGTATAGGCTTCGTAGCTCAGTGGGAAATTTGGGTGTCACTTTAACAAATAATTCCCCTGGTGTTTTCAGGAGGCTTATCGGGAGGAACAGCTGATTAACCGGCTGATGCGGCAGTCCCAGCAGGAGCGCAGGATTGCCGTGCAGCTCATGCATGTTCGGCATGAAAAGGAAGTTTTATGGCAAAACAGAATTTTCAGACAAAAACAACATGAGGAAAGACGACTTAAAGATTTCCAGGATGCTCTTGATCGAGAAGCGGTAAATACTATCTCCCTTAGAAATCTTTCTAAGGTTACTTTTGTTCCTTTCTACCAAGTCATGGTAAAAAAAAAAGCTATATTTTGTTGCCAATCATCTAACAAGAGTTGATTTTCTTTTATATGATCAGCCTGTTATCTTCCCATTTTTATTTTTGTATAACTCCATCAACAGGGCACGTAGCCACTACACAGTACTATACTGTCTTCTTTTAGTCTTGATTCTACAAGTAGCTAAGTACTTAATGCTCACCACCAACCCTTATGTCCATGTCTCTCTAGTCGTTTTGATTGTCTGAAGCTCTTTCTCCAATAGATTTCTCAGGAAGGGCTCATGGAAACCATATTCCGTGAGTTCTTATATATTGGTAATAGTGTGTGCCTTTTATACTTGATTGTAAGTTTGGCTGTATATAAAATGGTTAGTTCACACTTTGTTTCCTTGAATATCTTAAATATGTCACTCTATTTTCTTCAAGTATAAAGTGTGCTGCCAAAAAGAATGGTGATAGTCTAACTTTCAGTTCCTTGAGTCATTACTTTTTTTTTAGATGCTTTTTTTTTCTTTAAAAGTTCACTAAGTTTACTAGAGTAGACATTGGTATTGGTTATTCTAGGTGAATATCCTCAGGCAGTGAGAGAACTTTTAAGCTGCTTCCTTTCAACTAGACACCATTAGTCTTTAATCAACAATTCCTTGCCTTCTGAAAAAAAAAAAAAAGATTCCTCAGGCCCATATTATGCTATTCCTTCCTCAGAATGAGAATAAGTGCTTTTTCTAGGATACTCTGGTGCACTGTAGTTGAGAATTGTATACAGAAACTCAGATCTGGGCTGCTAGCTGTGCTCTTTGCTACTATGGTATCATTGTGTCTCGGCCCTTTTACAACTCTGAAAATCAAAATATCCAATGTTTTAATTATTTAATAGATTATTTTTGTCCCAAACTTTATGTATATGTGGGTTCTAGTAACAAAAGTAGATTGATTTTATTAACGGAGTATATGGTTTACTTCTTGTCTACTTCCTATTGGGGAAGTTTCAGATTTATTTAATCCATTAGTCCACATTTGATTGAAGAGAACTCATGTGAGTGGCATTTTAGATAGCCTGTCTTCACTGTCATAAAATATTTACAAAACCAGACTGGGCAGAAGAGAAACCTTATAGAAAACAGGAGGGCAGTGTTTTATTTACTAGCTTCATAGCTTCCACTGTGATACTCCATCAAAGTGCAATGTAACTTTTGCCAAAATTATGCAATTTTTAGAAATATCATTTGGAAAGTAGCATATTTTGCAGTGAGAAGAGTGTTGCTTTTGCCTTTGTGGAACAGGCGTAGCCTAAACAGTGGGTATGGAATGGGGAGAGGGAGCCATACCCCATGAATTTGAGCTGAATGAATGCTGACCTCAATGTCTTCTTTGGCTTCAAGAGCTGAGTTATCTGGATGATTGTTTCATCTCTCTTCTTTGGCAAAAATAGACTTGACTAGATTGAGTGGCATTTACTTATATTAGAAATGATGTGTTTATCTTTCTCAGTGCCTATTTGAAAAATATGTTTATTTCACAAGCTCAGCTAAACAGCAAAGTATGTTTAGCTGGACTGGTCTCACGGTGATAAAGATCATCTATTCTTTCTTGAACTGGGGTTGAACTAACTTCAGAGGACTGAAACAGTTGGGCCTGCTAAAGCCTCAGAGACCTAAATTGTGAGGTTCTGAGGCACCTGAAAAAATTATATTTCTTTCTCTCACATGATTACCTTTTCCAACAGCGGAGCTATCTAGTTCCTTGGCATCTCTCCCTTAGAGATGGTTGGATTTTATGGCTTTCATCTATACATGTTTTTTATCAACTCCTCCACCAAGAATAGCTGGTACATAAGTAGGAGCTGAATAAATCAATCAATAAATGTTGAATTCAGTTTGCCGAATTAACAGTCACCTCTTCTCTCCAGTATCATTCACTAACTACACAAAATCCATTTTATTCCCTTCGGCATTATCATTCTACTACTTCTTTTATGTGAAGAAAGGAGGTTTTTTGGTACATATATATATATATATATATATATATATGAGTATATATACCAAAAAAACTTTGATATATATATATATATATATATACACACACACATACACCCACACATATATACACATATACCAAAGTATATATATATATATACACACACACACACACACATATATACAAAAAATATATATACCAAAATAAATAAATAAATATATATATTTGTTTAACTTTTATTTTAAGTTCAGGGGTATAAGTGCAGGTTTGTTACACAGGTAAATGTGTGTCATGGGGGTTTGTTGTACAGATTATTTCATCACCCAGGTATTAAGCCTAGTGCTCATTAGTTATTTTGCCTGATCCTCTCTCTCCTCCCACCCTCCACCCTCTGAAAGGTCCCAGTGTGTGTTGTTCCCCTCTGGGTGTCCATGTTATAGCTTCCTCTTATAAGTGAGAACATGCAGTATTTGGTTTTCTATTCCTGCATTAGTTTGCTGAGGATAATAGCCTCCAGCTCAATCCGTGTCTCTGCAAAGGACATGATCTCATTCCTTTTTATGGCTGCATATTATTCCATGGTGTATATATACCACATTTTCTTTATCCAGTCTATCATTGATGGGCATTTAGGTTGATTCCATGTCTTTGCTATTGTGAATAGTGCTTCAATGAATGTAGGCGTTCATGGGTCTTTAAAACAGAATGATTTATATTCCTTTGGGTGTATACCCAGTAGTGGAATTGCTGCGTTGAATGATATTTCTGCCTCTAGATCTTTGAGGAATTGCCACACTGTCCTCAATGGTTGAACTAATTTACTCTTCCACCTACAGTGTAAAAGTGTTCCTTTTTCTCTACAACCTCACCAGCATCTGTTGTTTTTTGATTTTTTGATAATAGTCATTCTGACTGGTATGAGATGGTATCTCATTATGGTTTTGATTTGCATGTATCTAATGGTCAGTGATGTTAAGCTTTTTTTCATGTGTTTGTTAGCCACTTGTATGTCTCCTTTTGAAAAGTGTCTGTTAATGTCATTTGCCCACTTTTTAATGGGTTTGTTTGTTTTTTCTCTTGTAAATTTGTTTAAGTTCCTTATAGATGTTGGATATTAGACCTTTGTCAAATGCATAGTTTGTAAAAATTTTCTCCCATTCTGTAGGTTGTCGGTATACTCTGTCAACAGTTTCTTTTGCTGTGCAGAAACTCTTTAGTTTAATTAGATCCCATTTGTCAATTTTTGCTCTTGTTGCAATTGCTTTTGGCATCTTCATCATGAAATCTTTGCCCATGCTTATGTCCTGAATGGTATTACTTAGGTTGTCTTCCAGAGTTTTTGTAGCTTTGGGTTTTACATTTAAGTCTTTAATCCATCTAGAGTTAATTATTGTATATGGTGTAAGGAAGGGGTCCAGTTTCTATCTTCTGCATATGGCTAGCCAGTTATCCCAGCACCATCTGTCAAATAGGAAATCCTTTCCCCATTGCTTGTGTTTGTCAGGTTTGTTGTCAGGTTTCCCATCTCAGGGAAAAGATCTGATGACTGGAGGTATGTGGTCTTATTTCTGGGTTCTCTATTCTGTTCCATTGGTCTATGTGTCTGTTTTTGTGTTTTGATTACTCTAGCCCTGTGTAGTGTAGTGTAGTTTGAAATCAGGTAGTGTGATGCTTCCAGCTTTGTTCTTAGTTTTTATTGTTCTTGTCATTTTTATTATTATTTGAGAGTAGGAGGAGGTGGAACATTCTAAAAGTACTTTTAAATCTATTAAAGTCTTTAAGGTTTCTTAACTATGCTCACAGAGTATTAATAATATTTGTATTACTTATTTTAATAGTATTGATTTGCTATTCCATGGCTACTTTCTATTAAGTATTGCTGTGGAAAATACTGATTTTCTTTCTACTTCTTTGGCTGCTCCTTCTCAGGAGCAGAGTCATTGTCTTTACAGGCTCATTGTTCTCTTATATCAAAACATTTATTAACAGATTGCTCAAAGCTTCATCTTTGACTTCCTTATTTTCTTTTCTATGTTATTTCTCAGACAATCACATCCACAACCATGGTGATGTATTTACTGCAATAGACAGATGACCCATGCAGTTATGCCTCTGTCCTCCGAGATGAAGGGCCATATTTTTAGTATTCCTTGACATCTGTGATCGTATGTCTCAGAGACACTTCAAATTCCACATGTTCCAAGCCAAATGTATGACCTTTTCTATGAAACTAGTCTTTTTCAGTGTTCCATAGCTCAACAAATGGCATCATTATTTATCGAATTATATAAGCCTGAAACTTCAGGGCCCACCTGAAAGCTGCTTCACCCTTATTCTTCCATACCCAAAACATTCACTGAGTGCTATCATTTTCATGCATTAAATTTCTCTTCATTATGTCCATTTTCCTCCATGTCTACACTACCAACCCTGGTTTCTACTGCAGTACTACTACTGCAGTGGTTTCCTTCATCCATTTTTAGTGGTTATGAATAGGTGACCAAAAACTGGAGAGTGTAAGAATATAACATTATTTATGTTCCTTAAATCAACCTTAAGTTGTACTCTTTCATCCCACCTCCACACACAGAGAATGTACAATGCCCCAGGTTATAAGGGCCAAGCCAACTTGGAAACCCTACGGTCATCAGGTGCAAGCCCAGTGCTATTGAGACCTCAGCTACTGCAGCTTACATGCTCCCCTCAGTGGCACAGGAAACTTTGGGGAGGCTGCTCCAGCCTTTGTTGGTCTTCCATATAATCCCCTCTGAGGCTTCATTGCCTCCCTTCATTGCCTGGGCTCTGGCCACATTGGTTTGCTCTCAGATCCTTGAACAAGTCATTTCTTCTACTTTGCACCTCTTCCCAAGTGCCTTCACCCAATTAATACTTGTTTTCAAAGCTCCTTGCATATGCCCCTTCTTGTCTAGGTCAGGCCCCTGTTATATCCTCATAC
This sequence comes from Symphalangus syndactylus, assembly GCF_028878055.3. Taxonomy (NCBI): domain Eukaryota; kingdom Metazoa; phylum Chordata; class Mammalia; order Primates; family Hylobatidae; genus Symphalangus; species Symphalangus syndactylus. The sequence continues at coordinate 69,101,893 of NC_072438.2, read as the reverse complement.
CCCACAGTCTTGCCCTAATGACACTTGTCATAGTGTGTAATTATATATGTATTTTTGTGGCTCTTTGACTGTTTGCCTATCTCACTGGCATGTAAAGTCCATAAGGGCAGTACCACGTTTGCTCTTGCTCATGAAATAAAGAAAGAAATAAAAGAGGAAAGAAGGAAGGAAGGAAGAAAAGAAAAGAAAAAAGCAAAAGAGAGAGGAGGGAGGGAGGGAAGGAAGGAAGGAAGAAAAGAAAAGAAAAAGGCAAAAGAGAGAGGAGGGAGGGAAGGAAGGAAGGAAAGAAGGAAGGAAGGAAGGAAGGAAGGAAGGGAGGGAGGGAGGAAGGGCTGAGCATGGTGGCTCACACCTGTAATCCCACCACTTTGGGAGGCCAAGGCAGGTGGATCATGAGGCCAAGAGTTCAAGACCAGCCTGGCCAACATGGTGAAACCCTGTCTGTGCTAAAAATACAAAAATTAGTCAGGTGTGGTGGCGTGCACCTGTAATCCCAGCTACCTGGGAGGCTGAGGCAGGAGAATTGCTTGAACCCAGGAGGCGGAGGTTGCAGTGAGCTGAGATCACTCCATTGTACTCCAGCTCTGGATGACAGAGCAAGACTCCATTTCAGGGAAAAAGAAGGGAAAGAAAGAGAGAGAGAGAAAGAAAGAAACCAAAGAAAAAAGAAGGAAAAGAGAAAGAAAGAAAGAGAAAGAAGAAAGAAAGAAAAAGAAAGAAAGAGGAAGGGAGGAGGAGAGAGAGAAAGAGAAAATGAGGGAGGAGAACTTTGTGTTTTTCTTTCACTCTCAATTTTTTGAGGGTTTTTGTTTTGTTTTTAGATTAAATCTGCTAATCTCTTCCTTTGAGACAATTGAAAAACTATTCTATATTAAGACAGTTCCTGATTTCAAACTTCTGTGCTATCTACTATTCTTATTGATAATTAATTACAATAATATTTGATGTTTTTTGAGCTTTACTTTTGAGTCAAGCATTGTACTATGTTTGTTACAAGCATGTATAATATAATTCTTTCAGTGACCATAAGTGGATGCCATCCTTATTTACATTTTACACGTGAGGAAATTGAAGACTAGAAGGCTCAAAGTCACACAGTTTCTCAGTGGTGTAGCAGGGAGCAAGGCCAGCTCTATCAGATTTTAGAGTCCAAGCTCATAACCACTGGGATTTACTACCTCCCACAGACTTCATTTTTCCTTTTCCTCCTTCTCTTTTTATGGCTGCAACCCACTTAGCTGTAATGAGACAGGAAGTTATGGTGGCTTTGGCCGAGGATTGATGGTAGACGTAGAAAAGGAGAAGGAAGACTAGAGAGCTGGATGAAGGGAGGGAGAGGAATAAAGGAAGGGAGGGGGGAGGGGGGGGAGGGAGGGAGGGAGCGAGGAAGGGAGGAAGAGAGAGAGGGAGATGTGGAGACAGGCAATGGCAGCAACCAGGGTTGAAAGCTATACTATTCAACGAGACAGAAAGTTAACAAGGATATCCAGGAATTGAACTCAGCTCTACATAAAGTGGACCTAATAGACATCTACAGAACTCTCCACCCCAAATCAACAGAATATACATTTTTTTCAGCACCACACCACACCTATTCCAAAATTGACCACATAGTTGGAAGTAAAGCTCTTCTCAGCAAATGTAAAAGAACAGAAATTATAACAAACTGTCTCTCAGACCACAGTGCAATCAAACTAGAACTCAGGATTAAGAAACTCAGTCAAAACCGCTCAACTACATGGAAACTGAACAACCTGCTCCTGAATGACTATTGGGTACATAATGAAATGAAGGCAGAAATAAAGATGTTCTTTGAAACCAACGAGAACAAAGACACAACATACCAGAATCTCTGGGACACGTTCAAAGCAGTGTGTAGAGGGAAATTTATAACACTAAATGCCCACAAGAGAAAGCAGGAAAGATCCAAAATTGACACCCTAACATCACAATTAAAAGAACTAGAAAAGCAAGAGCAAACACATTCAAAAGCTAGCAGAAGGCTAGAAATAACTAAAATCAGAGCAGAACTGAAGGAAATAGAGACACAAAAAACTCTTCAAAAAATTAATCAATCCAGGAGCTGGTTTTTTGAAAAGATCAACAAAATTGATGGACCGCTAGCAAGACTAATAAAGAAGAAAAGAGAGAAGAATCAAATAGATGCAATAAAAAACAAAAAAGGGGATATCACCACCGATCCCACAGAAATACAATCTACCATCAGAGAATACTACAAACACCTCTATGCAAATAAACTAGAAAATCTAGAAGAAATGGATAAATTCCTCAACAAATACACCCTCCCAAGACTAAACCAGGAAGAAGTTGAATCTCTGAATAGACCAATAACAGGTTCTGAAATTGTGGCAATAATCAATAGCTTACCAACCAAAAAGAGTCCAGGACCTGATGGATTCACAGCTGAATTCTACCAGAGGTACAAGGAGGAACTGGTACCATTCCTTCTGAAACTATTCCAATCGATAGAAAAAGAGGGAATCCTCCCTAACACATTTTACGAAGCCAGCATCGTCCTGATACCAAAACCTGGCAGAGACATAACCAAAAAAGAGAATTTCAGACCAATATCCTTGATGAACATTGATGCAAAAATCCTCAATAAAATACTGGCAAACCGAATCCAGCAGCACATCAAAAAGCTTATCCACCATGATCAAGTGGGCTTCATCCCTGGGATGCAAGGCTGGTTCAACATACGCAAATCGATAAATGTAATCCAGCATATAAACAGAACCAAAGACAAAAACCACATGATTATCTCAATAGATGCAGAAAAGGCCTTTGACAAAATTCAACAACCCTTCATGCCAAAAACTCTCAATAAATTAGGTATTGATGGGACGTATCTCAAAATAATAAGAGCTATCTACAACAAACCCACAGCCAATATCATACTGAATGGGCAAAAACTGGAAGCATTCCCTCTGAAAACTGGCACAAGACAGGGATGCCCTCTCTCACCGCTCCTATTCAACATAGTGCTGGAAGTTCTGGCCAGAGCAATCAGGCAGGAGAAGGAAATAAAGGGTATTCAATTAGGAAAAGAGGAAGTCAAATTGTCCCTGTTTGCAGATGACATGATTGTATATCTAGAAAACCCCATTGTCTCAGCCCAAAATCTCCTTAAGCTGATTAGCAACTTCAGCAAAGTCTCAGGATACAAAATTAATGTACAAAAATCACAAGCATTCTTGTACACCAATAACAGACAAACAGAGAGCCAAATCATGAGTGAACTCCCATTCGCAATTGCTTCAAAGAGAATAAAATACCTAGGAATCCAACTTACAAGGGATGTGAAGGACCTCTTCAAGGAGAACTACAAACCACTGCTCAATGAAATAAAAGAGGATACAAACAAATGGAAGAACATTCCATGCTCATGGGTTGGAAGAATCAATATCGTGAAAATGGCCATACTGCCCAAGCTAATTTATAGATTCAATGCCATCCCCATCAAGCTACCAATGACTTTCTTCACAGAATTGGAAAAAACTACTTTAAAGTTCATATGGAACCAAAAAAGAGCCCGCATCGCCAAGTCAATCCTAAGCCAAAAGAACAAAGCTGGAGGCATCACGCTACCTGACTTTAAACTATACTACAAGGCTACAGTAACCAAAACAGCATGGTACTGGTACCACAACAGAGACATAGATCAATGGAACAGAACAGAGCCCTCAGAAATGATGCCACATAGCTACAACTATCTGATCTTTGACAAACCTGACAAAAACAAGAAATGGGGAAAGGATTCCCTATTTAATAAATGGTGCTGGGAAAACTGGCTAGCCATATGTAGAAAGCTGAAACTGGATCCCTTCCTTACACCTTATACAAAAATTAATTCAAGATGGATTAAAGACTTATATGTTAGACCTAAAACCATTAAAATCCTACAAGAAAACCTAGGCAATACCATTCAGGACATAGGCGTGGGCAAGGACTTCATGTCTAAAACACCAAAAGCAATGGCAACAAAAGCCAAAATCGACAAATGGGATCTCATTAAACTAAAGAGCTTCTGCACAGCAAAAGAAACTATCATCAGAGTGAACAGGCAACCTACACAATGGGAGAAAATTTTTGCAACCTACTCATCTGACAAAGGGCTAATATCCAGAATCTACAATGAACTCAAACAAATTTACAAGAAAAAAACAAACAACCCCATCAAAAAGTGGGCAGAGGACATGAACAGACACTTCTCAAAAGAAGACATTTATGCAGCCAAAAAACACATGAAGAAATGCTCATCATCACTGGCCATCAGAGAAATGCAAATCAAAACCACAGTGAGATACCATCTCACACCAGTTAGAATGGCCATCATTAAAAAATCAGGAAACAACAGGTGCTGGAGAGGATGTGGAGAAATAGGAACACTTTTACACTGTTGGTGGGACTGGAAACTAGTTCAACCATTGTGGAAGTCGGTGTGGCGATTCCTCAGGGATCTAGAACTAGAAATACCATTTGACCCAGCCATCCCATTACTGGGTATATACCCAAAGGACTATAAATCATGCTGCTATAAAGACACATGCACACGTATGTTTATTGCGGCACTATTCACAATAGCAAAGAGTTGGAACCAACCCAAATGTCCAACAACGATAGACTGGATTAAGAAAATGTGGCACATATACACCATGGAATACTATGCAGCCATAAAAAATGATGAGTTCGTGTCCTTTGTAGGGACATGGATGAAACTGGAAAACATCATTCTCAGTAAACTATCACAAGGACAAAAAACCAAACACCGCATGTTCTCACTCATAGGTGGGAATTGAACAATGAGAACTCATGGACACAGGAAGGGGAACATCACGCTCCGGGGACTGTTGTGGGGTGGGGGGAGGGGGGAGGGACAGCATTAGGAGATACACCTAATGCTAAATGACGAGTTAATGGGTGCAGGAAATCAACATGGCACATGGATACATATGTAAGAAACCTGCACATTGTGCACATGTACCCTAAAACCCTAAAGTATAATAAAAAAAAAATAAATAAATAAATAAAAAATAAAAAAAATAAGAAAGCTATACTATTACTGGTAGGAACATTCTACCTTTCCCTTAAAGGTTTTTATTCCTCACCTCCTAAATATTTCCATGTGTTTCAGAGAACTCTGTAGTAAACCAACCTCATGATCCATTTTTTGTGTCACTCTTTCCATGAATTCTCATTGGATATTTCTGCTCTCTTAGATTCATTTTTCCTCTGAATTCTTCACTTCATGAATCATGCCATAAAGCTTTGTACTTAAATTGTACTCTTTCTCCATGAAAACAGGGTATACAGAATAATACAAGAATAACAAACTCTGATGTAATTCCTCAATCTGTCAAATGTACAGAACTGACCTTCGTGATCATCCAGCTTAACCCCTTTCCCAACAAAAATGAAATAAGCACACAAAATAAAACAGTAATAGCAAAACAAATGGTGGACCTTACACAGCAGTCCATTGTCACACATCTAGTCATTTATGAATAGTGTCATAATAGGAAATATTTGTTCTGATGAGATGGTTTGGTAATTTTGGGGGGTATGCTAAGTACTATTAATATCCTGACTTTGAGGAAATGGAGACATAAGGAGACTAATGACTTGCCCAAGGTCTCACAGCTAGAACTTGAATTATATATAAAATCTAGGGCTTGAACTCGTCCATAGCTCCTCCAAAGCCCAAGTTTACTTCCATTTGATACTCACTGGGTTGTTACAGGAGGCAAATCTTTTTCCTAGAGCAGGCTAGCATGTAACTGAATTTCTCAAGAAGCTGGCATAGCTATCTGAAAAGCAATATTTGGTCATTTGAATCCCACTAATTAAGTATTATGTTATCCTCAGCTTGGCTGGACTGAGTTCAACTTTTGTACCTTGTGGGAAGAAAAGATTCCCTAAACAAAATAATAGTGCGCTAAGGAGAGGGCGATAACAAGCTAAGTGTTTCATTGCTTTCTGCATAAATAGATGTTCCTACAAATGAATGCCATCAGTTTATTAAGGCTGTATCTGTAGAGGGTTTGTAATTAACACATTTAACATTTGTTGGCAAATGTGTTACATTCTCAAGCCAGTATAATCAGGGACTTTCTAAAATATTTTCTAAGTATAAACCAGTATTATAGAACTCTCCCATTGAAAGACAAAGGGCAATGGCTGTAGCAGATGTGTCCAAATTGGCACTCTGGAGGTGGGAGTGAGGGGTCAGCTATGCTTAGGGTCTGGCACAGACTTGCCTGTTTCTCTCTGATCCCTATTTGCAACCGGTGAACTCAGGACATCTTTTAGAAGGCTTAAGATCCAATTCCTCATCAATCCACATTGGGCTTTCCCCAGTTAGATCACTTCTCACTGTATTATGCTTTGTTGATAAGATAAGCTAAGAGTAGGATATTTCCAATATTGTCTTTGCAATAAGTACTAATATATTAAGAAAAAAGTGTTCATTCATGATTAATTTTTTTCCTGGTGTGAGAAGAGGTTTCATTCTACTGAAAGACCTTTTCACCATTGAAATGATGACATTATTCTTATTTGATTCAATTATAGTGACTTAAAACTATGTTTTTGCCTTTTTAGGCTTTGGCAAAACAAGCCAAGATTGACTTTGAAGAACAATTCCTTAAAGAAAAGAGACTTCATGATCAGATTGCTGTGGAAAGAGCTCAAGCTCGTTATAAAAAGCATTATTCAATATGTGCAGAAATTTTGGATCAAATAGTTGATTTGTCCACTAAAGTGGCAGACTATCGAATGTTGACAAATAAGTAAGTATTTTTTTTGTAATAACATAGTAGAGACATGATAGAGAATGAGGAAGGATAAGATTGTAAAGTAGATACTAGGATGATAAGTAAAGAGAGATAAAAATGATTCATGAAAAGACTAAAAGGTGGGATCCAGGAGACCTTGATTACTGACTTGATTTACTCACTATTTTTATTTAAGATGCATACATGCCTTTTTCCACACCTTTTATGAAAATTAACTCAAAGTGGATCATGGACTTAAATGTAAATCATAGCACTATAAAACTTTGAGGAAACAAATGGGAGAAAATCTTTGGGTTCTATGACTAGGCAACAAGTTCTTAGACTTGACACCAAAAGCATGATCCATAAGAGGAAAACCTGACAAATTGGACTTCATTAAAATTAAAAATTTTTGCTCTGCAAAAGACAAAACTTTATAAGTTGGACTTCCTCAAAATTAAAACTTTTTGCTTTGAAAAGGATGAAAGGATGTATAGAAGAGGAGAAGATATTTCAAACTGCCTATCCAACAAAAGACTAATATCTAGAATATATATAAGTATTCTCAAAATTCAACAATAGAAAATAAGCCAGTTCAAAAATAGGCAAAAGATATGGAAAGACGTTTCACTGAAGAGGATATTCAGATGACAAATACACGTGTAAAAAAATTCACCCTTGTTAGTCATTAGAGAAATTCAAATTGAAATCACAATGATATATCATTACACACCTATAAGAATAGCTGAAATTTTTTAAAAAATGAAAACACCAAGTACTGGCAAGGATCTGGAGAAAACCACTATTCATTGCTGCTGAGAAAGTGAAATGGTACAGCCCCTCTGGAAAACAGTTTGGCAATTTCTTAAAAAGCAGAATATGCAACTCCCACACAGCCTAGCAATTACACTTCTGGGCATTTATCCTAGAGAAATTAAGACTTAAATTCACACAAAAACCTGTATACAAATGTTTATATCATCTTTATTTGTAATAGCTTAAAACTGATAACAATCCAGATATCTCTCAACAGGTAATAAAGTGTGATACATCCATATCACAGAATATTGCTGAGAAATATAAAATAATAAACTATTAATACATGCCACAATCTGGATGAATCTCCAGATACTTAGGCTGAGTGGGAAAAAGCCAATCTCAAAACGTTACATGCTCTATGATTTCATTTATACAACATTGTTGAAATGACAAAGTTATAGAAACTGAGAACAGATTAGTGATTGCCAGGGGCTAAGAATGGGATGGAGGTGAGAGGGAAGTGAGTGTGGCTCTGAAAGGGCAACACGATGGGTTCTACAGTGATAGAAGTTTGTGTATCTTGACTGTATCAATGTTAATATCCTGGTTGTGATATTGTACTCTGGTTTTGCAAGATATTACAATCAGGAGACACTGGGTAAAGGATATATGGATCTCCATATTTCTTACACCTAATGTGAATGTACAATTACCTCAAAATAGAAAGTTTAATTTTAAAAATCAAAGTATATTTAAATAGCAATAGAATAACATGAAAGTGGGATAAATGATTCATAGAGACTAGTAAGTGTGAACCCTGAAAACTTGAGACAGGTCTCAGTTACTTAGAAAGTTTATTTTACCAAGGTTGAGGATGCACCTGTGACACAGCCTCAGGAAGTCCTGATGACATATGCCCAAGGTGGTCAGGCCATAGCTTGGTTTTATACATTTTAGGGAGACATGAGACATCAATTAATATACAAGAAGTAAGTACATTAGTTCTATCCAGAAAGACGGAGACAGCTCAAAGCAAGGCCCACCCACTGGGGGCTTCCAGATCACATATAGGTGAGAGACTGAAGGCTGCATTCTTTTGAGTTTCTGGTAAGTCTTTCCAAAGAAGGCAGTCAGAATATGCATCTATCTCTGTGAGCAAAGGGATGGGAGGCTGAGGCGGGTGGATCACGAAGTCAGGAGTTCAAGACCAGCCTGGTCAAGATAGTGAAACCCCATCTCTACTAAAAATACAAAAATTAGCTGGGCTCAGTGGCAGGCACCTGTAATCCCAGCTACTCTTGGGGCTGAGGCAGGAGAATCGCTTGAACCCAGGGGAAGGAGGTTGCGGTGAGCGGAGATCACACCACTGCACCCCAGCCTGGGTGAGAGTGAGACTCCGTTTCAAGAAAAAAAAAAAAAAAAACAGACCACGTAGCTGGAATTTCCAGACTAACTTATATAAAGTCAAAAGAGCTCATTCTAAAATGGAAAGTACAGTACTGCTTCTAAAGCAGCCCTTTTTTTGATATAATAGCATTTTTTTCCTCACTTGTTTTATTTTGAATTAATAATTGATTCACCAGACCAGGTTTATCTGAAGTGAGCTGACAGAATTTGAATCCTTTGAGAAAACTGAATTGCTAGCCCAAAAGTATGCATGGAATCTTAATAATGTCAGCTAATAAGGAAGATATTCAGGGCCCTAGAAGCCATAGCAGATCATTTTGTTATTCAGGAGCCTCAACGGATCAGGTAGGGAATGGCAAGTCAGAATCTTGAGGAAAAGGAGAAGTTTGGCAAAAACATGGAGACCAATATTCTGTATGACTAGAGAAGCTATTTTAAAAATGTTCCTACTTTTGCCATTTTATCTGTTTCTATCCTCATATCCTTAAATGTGAAAAGAATTTTATGGTAAAGGTCAGATAGCTAAGGTTTTTTTCTTCTATAGTTTTTTTCAAGATACATGGGCTACTTTAGTGGGTTGCAACCATGAAGCCATAGAATGTCTACAAATGTCATAGTAAGTCATATTGAAAGAGAATATTAAAAGGTTATTAGGAGGAAACAGGTAATTTTGGGGCTTTTTAAAGCCCTAATAAGTGGTGGAGAAAGCAAAAAGGAGAAGTACCTGAATATGAGGTTTGTCAGGAGTTCAAGACCCCTGAACACACAACCTTTTAAACAGGAAAAGTTGTCAAGTCCGTAGCCATTAAATAATAACTCCTCATCCCCTTCAATCCCCAGCCACTGATAATCTCTATCCTACTTGATGTCTCTGAATTTGTCTCTTCTAGGTGCCTTATATAAGTGGAATAATATAATATTTGTCCTTTTTCTGTCTGGCTTATTTCACTTAGCATAATGTCTTCAAGGTCCATTCATGTTGTAGCATGAATCAGAATGAAATACTACTTTTTAAGTTATAATTTCAAGTTCTAGTCCAACTGTTTATGATCATGTCAGGACATTTCACACATCTTGTCTTGAAACAATTTTCCCATCACTCTGTCCTTGTTGCCTCCTAAGCATTCCTCAGGCCTCAGCTTAGCAGTCATTTCTTTAAGGAGACCTTCCTGGAACCAACAAGTTAAGTTGAGTCATACTGTTATACTTTCCCATTGTATAATTCTTATTCAAAACTTTCATTTATATATGCAATTATTTTTTGCCCTTCTTTCCCAGAGTCTGCTATTTAAGGCCAGGTATTCCACTTGATATTATATTTCTAATGGCTAGTAAAATGTCTGGAACTTAGTGGGTTTGAAGAATGATTGTTACTTTATGCCACTGGTTCTTTAAACTTTTTTATTGACTGTTTCATAGCAGAACAATATATCTAAAAATAGTGAGTACGGTCAGAACATTTAGGTTCCTTAATTCTCAGCTCTGATATCAGCTTACTATGCAACCTTAGGAAATTATTTAAATGCTCTAGTATCAGTGTCCTCCTGTGCAAAACGAACAAACTGAGTGCTTTTCAAGGCCGCTTTAAGAGAACAGTAGGTTTACATTTTGTAAATAATTTGTAACAGAAAAATCTCATATATATTAGTCATATTGTCATTGCACATATGGTAACCTTTAAGATCATTTTTCAGTAATTATTTCTGTCTGATGAAAGTGAGCTAATTACATAAATATAATAAAAATACCAATGTTTAAAATCTATATTTGACTAACCATCGATTCATCTCTACCTTTTTTTTGTGCAATAGTCTGATTCCATATAAGTTGATGCATGATTGGAAGGAGCTATTTTTTAATGCAAAACCCATATATGAACAAGCCTCTGTTAAGACACTACCTGCTAATCCCTCAAGAGAACAACTTACAGAACTGGAGAAAAGGGACTTGCTGGATACCAATGATTATGAAGAATATAAGGTACCTACTGATATGAAATAATTAGAATGCTACATAATAAATCCTTTTTCTTTAACATTAATTTTGTGATATTCCTTATTTCATTTCTACTAATAAAAATAGACGTTTTGTTTGCATTTTCCCTTGTTTTAATTTGTATATTTGTACTACTTTTTAGATGCTTAAACTATACATAAGCTATTATCTATTGTTCCTAGTAATCTTAGGGGAGTGGTCTGAAAAAAACATCAAGCATGGTAATTGTCTAGGTAGACAGATTTCAGAATTTTTAAAATGCTTTAATTTATTTATTAGCATTTTTCTTTGTATGGGCTGTGTACTTTTGCTTCAAAAACCATTGTTAAAAAGTATTTCTTTTGTAATCGATCTAAATAATAGATTTTTTCCAGGCAAAATGAAAGAGGAGGAGGTCTGGGTTTTATGAATAGCATAGATTCAAACAATCTTTTATTCAAAGATTGAAATAAAAAGTATGGGGTGCCAACTGTGATTTTTAGAAGAACTGTTGTAAAGCCTTTGAGATTAGACAGACTAGAGCTGCATTACTGAAATTGCCAACTACTAACTGTGCGACCTTAGGTGACCAGTTCATTAAGGGCTAATAGATTTCCATTTTTCAATTTATGGAAAGGGAATACTACTATACCTACTTCATTTAAAATAACATGAGTTAAACACTTAGCTGAGCGCACTTTATGTTGGATGCATATAATACATACCCATTTCTTTCTTCACCATCCTACTCTCCCCATCCCACTCCATCTCACCCTTAGAAGTAAAGGTGTAACAATCATAGCTTTTGGATAGAAGTTTTGAGTGGATCAACAGCAATGGAATGAGGAGTGAGGCTTTTTATTAGAAAAATTACAAAATGAGTCCCGGAAGGTCAGTAAGTGCAACATGAAAAAAATCTATGAAAAGATGATTTGACCTAATTATTCGCTGATAGTAAATACTCAACAAAGGTTTGTGGGACAAAGAGTGAATAAAATGAATGAATTACAATGAACAAAGAAAAGTGCAAAATAATGCTAATAAGTAAGTATTACAAGAAGATAACCTTGTGGTTAAAAGATAAGGAAAAATATGAGATTATGAGAAATTAAATGTATACTATATTTTAATTAAATGAATCTGTATTTGTAGCACTAAGAGAATTATTATTAAGGATTGACTAGAACCTTAAAAAATATATGTGGATGTTTGTTTTGTATGGTCGTAAAATATACCAGACCTATTACATCCACGTAAAATATAATGCCATGTAATAAAATGCTTTGACAGTATCAACCTGTGTTAAGGTATTTCTTTCCATTATAAATTAAAAGTCATTTTATTTGACAGACTTTACTGGTTCATCGAATGTTTATTTCTAAATTACTTCTTAAAACAGCTCAATCTCTATTCTTGTTGCTCTTACAAATCAGGAGACCTAGTAGGCTGCAGCTTAGCAAAGATTTTTGTCTCTCTAGCTATTTTCCTTGTATGAGAAATGGTTACCACAGGAACATGCTCGTCTTACCCACATCCTGAAGCAGATGATGCATTTCTTTTGCAGGAAATTATAAACTTTTGTTAGGAGTTTGTGAGCGTCTAGCAATGTACTTTGCTTTGTGTATTGACTTTGCTGTTTTTCTAGAAATGAAAATTACCTTAGGATTTATAATATGTTTTCACAAGCTCCCTTCGACACCATAATGGAAAATATGCCATATACAGGTTTTAGGATATACTGTAAACTATTATACTATCATTCTTTATTTTTAGATCTTTGGTCTCTTCAAGAACTTCTCCTAAATGTTCCTACGTACAAGTAAAAAATAAATGTTTCAACTTGTAAAATATATTATCTGGCTTAAATAGTCTATCACAAGAGGCAGCGGAACAATGCATCCTGGCTTATCTAAAAGAAACAGTTGTCCACATTTGTCATTATTAAATTTGTTCAGGAGTTTTAATGCAAATATATTACTCAGAAATTAATACATTTGCGTGAACATAATAATGTTCATTATATATAATGTTCAATAACATTATAATGAACATTATGTTCAAGCAAATGTATTATTCAGAAATTAATCTTCAAAAAGTTTATATTCTTAGCATACTTAATTGATGTCCATGCCCTCTACCTTTAAAGAACCGACAGTTCCCAGTTTTGAGTTTGTGCTTTCAAAAGCCTGTGTTCTGTTAGAATAAGCTATTATGCTTAAAATTTTTAAATATTGTACCTAGAAATTGCAATTAAAACAGATATTTGCTTATCTACATGTCATATGTAGCTGCCAAAAATTTGACTCATTTCTTAACGTTATTTCCTAAATCATCACACTCTATTTATGTGAGAATGACTGAATGTGAGGGAGCTCTAGCCCAGTGGCTAGAAATAACATTTCTCTCTCCCAGGAAGGAGGCAAGAACAGCATCATGGAGCAGCCAGACCTCTCTGGGGTTCCTAGGCAACTCCCACAGCATAACAACATTGAGTTATTTAGTAGAGAGTGAGGAAGGGCCCTTAAAGCCCAATGGACCATGGGTAGCAGGCTAAGCCAGGAGGCCTGGTTCCTCTAGTGCAGCTGGCAGCACAGCCCCACACAGCAGCTAGTGGTTCTCAATCATGCAGTGGACTCCTGCTGGTGAACCTCAAATTCCCCTTAATGCAAATCCTTTCTGTGGGTCTTACTAGCAAATGAGTTGCAATTCATAGCATTTCACTTTTATATAAGCTGCTTTCTAGCAATTACTAGTTGAATGAGTTTAAGAGTTACTAAGATTTAGTGTTCATAAACTAAAATTAGCTCATGGCTATGGTTTCCTGAAGATTTGGATTTTTCTAAGAAGTCCCTGCCACAAAACACTTAACCATTTTCAGAGCTCTACTGTGCATGCCCACAACCAAGTTATACTTGGAATTTCTATAATTTGGAGGAAGGATATTTCATTTCCAGCACATCATCCATGTTGTCTTAAGTTGTTCATGATTTTTAATTGCTGCTATTTTTTGCCTTTAATGGCAAATTACTGTTTAAGTTCATGATCAGGTGAGTTTGTTGTGGTTATTGGGTTAACCCTACAGTGTGTGTTATAATGTACATTTTTATTAACATTATTTTTGGCTTATGATTTTCCGTCAATCAGACTTTAAGATGTGGTTGTATATGTTAGATTTAACATGTGTACGCCTGTCACTACAGCACATGTATGGATACCTATCCCCCAGTTTTTTTACAATGACCTTTATTACCACCAGGTCTTTTTCCACCAAAGAATAGAAATATGAGACTAAATGGGCCATGGAGTTCTCTGTTTTCCTGTCTCATCTGAATTGTTTGGCCCAAAGACATCCCTGGATAATTGACCCAAGCACAGTGATAGATTCTAGTAGATGAATGTTAACGGCATGTGAATTGATCACTTTTTTACATTTAAAACATATATATTGCATTGATCAGCTCAGGCTGCTATAATAATACACTATAGACTGGGTGGCTTAAACAACAGAAATTTATTTTTCATAGTTCTGGAGACTGAGAAGCCCAAGATTAAGGTGTTAGCCAGTTTGGCTCCCCAGTGAGAGCTTTCTTCCTGGCTCACAGAAGACTGTCTTCCTGCTGTGTTCTCACAGGGCAGAGAGACACAGAGTGAGCTCTTCTCTTTTCTTCTTTTTTTTTTTCGGTGTTTCCAAATTCTTTTTTTTTTTATTATACTTTAAGTTTTAGGGTACATGTGCACAACGTGCAGATTAGTTACATATGTATACGTGTGCCATGTTGGTGTGCTGCACCCATTAACTCGTCATTTAACATTAGGTATATCTCCTAATGCTGTCCCTCCCCCCTCCCCCCACCCCACAAAAGGCCCTGGTGTGTGATGTTCCCCTTCCTGTGTCCATGTGTTCTCATTGTTCAATTCCTACCTAAGAGTGAGAACATGCGGTGTTTGGTTTTTTGTCCTTGCGATAGTTTGCTGAGAATGGTGGTTTACGAAAACTAATCTCATCGTGGGAGCCCCGCCCCATGACCTCATCTAAACCTGATTACATTCCAAAGGCCTAACCTCCAAGTACCATCACACTGGAGGTTAGGGCTTCAACATATGAATTTGGAGGAGACACAAACATTCAGCCCATAATATATGCATTTATTCAGGATACTTACAAAATGTCACAATATGGAAACTTACTAATTAAGTATAGGAACTTTTAATTTCACATGAAGTTGCTTGTTTTATGGCCTCTTCTGTTTCTTGCCAAGAAGTCTTAATTTTCTTGTCTTTTCACTATGAAGATGCTTCTACTGATGAACCTGAGCATTAATTCTAATTACTCATTTTAATATAAATGTATATAATTGCATTGTGTAGTACTGGAGGGCCCTGAAAAATATGATGGTTTCATCTTTTATTTTCAGATATGGAGGAATACAGCTGACCTCTAAGTGGACAAAGTAAGCACTTGCTTATATGATGAAGGCTGAGATATTCTCTAAGGCTATTCTATTGTAAAAATTCTGCCTGTCATTGCACTTAATGCCTCACAATATCATTCCTTTGAATTAAGACATCAGCACTTCCTAAAATACAAACATTTCTCAAGATAGGCAGTAAGAATCATGATCAGCCTCCAAAATAGAAAGGAGCTGGGAAGGAAGATTGATGTTGAAAGGAATACTCTCATATCATTCTAGTTTAGTTTTTAAGAATGTGCCATTTCATACCTGCAGGTTCTTTTCTCCATTTGTTTACAGTTTTACCTCTAACTCCCTAAATTCCTTCACTAATGGTAAGGCTATCTAACTGGCTTTTGTAGACTAAGCCTCATTGTATCTTGGTTGGGTAGGATTCTTTTTTTTTTTTTTTTCAGACGGAGTCTCGCTGTCGCTCTCGCTCTGTCGCCCAGACTGAAGTGCAGTGGCGCAATCTCGGCTCGCTGCAAGCTCCGCCTCCCGGGTTCACGCCATCCTGCCTCAGCCCTCCCAGTAGCTGGGACTACAGGCCTACAGGCGCCCGCCACCACACCCGGCTAATTTTTTGTATTTTTAGTAGAGACGGGCTTTCACCGTGTTAGCCAGGATTCTTATTTGTAGTAATCAAGCACACTGATTCTAACTTACAGAGCAGAACATCAATGTATTAGTTTTCAAAGAGGGCTCTATTTGCCCTAGGTCCTTGGTTGCCAAGAAACAAGGCTATTTTCTAATTGTTGTAGGCCAGGGATTTCAGAGGGCTTGATAGGGATCTGGGACTTGCGTCTATGGAATAGCAGGAGTAGAAGATGAACTTGGGTCATGTGAAGGGTATTTGGCTTAAATTATTAACACTGGAGACAAGGTAAGTTCATTTGAAAACCATGGTAGAAATAGTTGAATTAATGTATCAAGTTCAAGACGTTAGACCAGAATTGAGAAATGGTTTCCAAAAAGTTGGCAGCCAGATAGAAGTGGAATGGGATGTGAGAAGGACAAAGCCAAAGAGAGGAGTCCTGGATGACTGACATGAATAAGATCAGAGTGATTGTTTTGATTTGTTCTTGATCACATAGAGAGAAGCCAGCCCTCTTCCAAGCTCCCTCCTCTGTGGGAACAGGGAAACGGAAGGTGGTCAGGGCTTTTCTGGGCTTTCTACCACTGAGTTTTGGGTTTGTTCTCTACCTACTTTGGCAACTACAGAAGCCAGCTTCTATGCATCAAGCCCACTTTCTGTTCAATAAATTGCTCGGAATTACCAGCTAGGATTTTAGAGTTGACTATAAAGTTTTCTATTTTAAAACTATAGGCTGGATGTGGGGGCTCACACCTGTAATCCCAGCACTTTGGGAAGCTAAGGCAGGCAGATCACTTGAGGTCAGGAGTTCGAGACCAGCCTGGCCAACATGGTGAAACCCCGTCTCTCCTACAAATACAAAAATTAGCTGGGCATTTTGGCAGGCACCTGTAATTCCAGCTACTTGGGAGGCTAAGGCACAAGAGTCCCTTGAACCCAGGAGTCGGAGGTTGCAAGCCAAGATCGTGCCATTGCACTCCAGCCTGGGCCACAGAGCAAGGCTCTGTTTCAAAAGAAAATAAAATATTTTAAAGCTATGTCTTTTTTTTTATTATTATACTTTAGGTTTTAGGGTACATGTGCACAATGTGCAGGTTTGTTACATAAGTATCCATGTGCCATTTTGTTTTGCTGCACCCATTAACTCGTCATTTAGCATTAGGTATATCTCCTAATGCTGTCCCTCCCCCATCAAAAAGTGGGCGAAGGACATGAACAGACACTTCTCAAAAGAAGACATTTATGCAGCTAAAGCTATGTCTTAACAGATAAATATAGGAAGAACACAGTGGGGTTTGTGATGTTGAAAACTTGAATGGATCCAAGAAAGTGTTTAAATTTTAATTTGGCTCAGATGTGTAGGACTGAGAAACATAAACTCTCTCACCTAAAAGACCCCCCATGCCACCACTCCTGTCCAGTGTCAGGACTTGTCAGTCATATTATTTGGTACAGTGAGCCTATAGTAGTCTTTGACACATTGATCAGTGTCACCTCTAAGCTTTTTGGGCGTGGCTTATACCTCTTTGAGGTATCAATCTTAGCAGTGAAATAAAGAGGGTGGTAGTAAGTCATTACAGAAGAGGGTATTCCATGTGGAAAAATACTGTGTGAATTTTGCAGTTACAAGATAGGCAGAACAAGTCATAATGCCTATGTATTTTGTGACACCAGAGAAATTCCAACCAAAAATGTCTTTCTTAGTATCCCTGGCTAGGTAATAGCAGTAGACAGGTGAATTCAGATGTAGATGCTTCTGGAAACGTTCCTTTAAATAGTAAGACCATAGAAATTACTATAAAAGTGATCCTGAGGTAGGCTACCACCTCACTGATGGATAACGCATAGTTTAAGCAGTTGGGGAATGACATTTACTGTTTTGATAAGGATAGCCACCACCATCAGAATTGTTTGGTGGCCCCAGAACAGGGAGAAATCTGATAAGAAGTCCAGGTTGATTCAGTCTCAAGGGCACTTGCGGAGCAATGCAGTGACCTTAGAGTCTTATTTTTTGTTTGTTTGTTTGTTTGACCCAGGCAGTTGTGCTTTGAAAAGCGCTGGGCTGCTGTAATTCTCAGTGTGCCACATTCAATGCCTTGGAAGGGCCATGGTGGCTTCCCAGGGATAGAGAATGGAACAAGGAGGAGGAACCTATCATTTTGGGGTGACTGAACTACTTTTCCACTGATCTCCTGAGTGAGTTACTTCGAGCACAGCTGGAAATCAGAGTGCTAATCAGAAGCGCCTACCCATTGTTTGCATCTGATTGGTCACTGAATTTCAGCAGCACTGAAATGTAACTTTTTAAGAGAGAGGATCTCCCAGAATGGCTTAGTGTCAGTTACCCATGGTAATCAGACCTGCAGTCAGCCCAGTGATTCTGGCTGCCTGATATATTAGTAATTTGTAGCTCAGCATTTCTAAAAAATAGACCTGTCACTGCTGAGCTTTCTGAACTTCTGAATATGTGACAAGCTGGAGTGACTGGATTGCATCATGAGGTGCCAGGCTCTCTCCAGCGTGGGCCTACAGGCCTTGACAGTGACCATGGTCACACGCTGAGTAACTAACCGTGGCCAGTGTAAACTTCCCTCCAAAAACAAGCATAAGGTAGATGCAGTCTACTGCCCTGGGTCTTCTTTTGCAATAGGCTAAAATTAAACATGCCTGTTTTCGTACCATTAGATTAGGGCAGAATGAGGAAGGCTACTCCTGGAACAGAAGTGATCAGATTACTGAGTGAAAAGCATTATTGAATCAGGTCAAATTCATTAGATTTCCTGATGATCCAGAATTAACCATGATATGGATCCATAGGCAAGGCATTGGCCACTCACAGTCTGCTTCTAGCCGGAACACTCTTCAGCTCAGCATGGGGGTCCACATGGCAGATGAAGTTGAGCTAACCTCTTCCTTTCCCTTGATTGCTCAGACTCTGCATTTCCTGGCAAGAGATATGACCTTCTCTCTAGAGGTGTACCCACCCTGCCAATGTCAGTGAAAGATAGACACCCCTGCCCACTGGCTCCTCTGGAATCTGAAGGCCAGAGTGTCTGGTAGAAAGATGTGTCCGGGTAGCTAACCATACACTGACCTGACTGGAGGTCAAGTGACTTAACAAGGCTTCCAGGCTCACGCAACAGGGTCAATTCATCTTCCAAAGTTGTTCTGAGGCCTTCTTGAAACTGGGCCCCAACACAGAGCCCATTCCATGACAGCTCCTGGATGAGAAGACAGAATTCAGCTGCGCTTCAGCTAATCATCCTCTCTTCTCTTTGCCTTTTTGTCTAAGGCAGTATTAATCTTTTCCACTGTCACCTGGCTATCAAACAGGTCCCATACAGTGTTCAAGAAACCCTGTGGGGCTGCCAGATAACACAGCTGAACTCCCCTTAGGGAAGATAAATAACCACAGTTTCTGCCTCTTCTAAGAAACCTGGGAAGTTATTACAAATGTTTACATCTGAATAAAATTTAGGCAGTTCTTCCAGATTTCGTCAGGGTTTGGGGGTAGTTGGAGGACAGAAAGCCCTGGAAGAGATGACAACAGAGGCTCTAAAAGTTAAAGTGTTACCTTACTACTTTCCCATGGAGTATGGCTTTATTCTGAGTGCCATATTCCCCAGGCACAGTAACTGGAATATAGCCACTAGACTTTTCATTCTACCCTAGCAATAGGTATACTTCTGTAGTATTTTATTCCCTCTGGTAGGAGACCAGCACAGACCCGGCCAGAAGGTCAGCCAGGAGATACAGTGCCAGGGGTTTAATTCTTAGAACTGGAACCAAGACAGTCAAGATAATTTCCCTGATGTGGCCAGAAACAGGAAGAGACAGAGGTGGGATCAAGCCAAGTCCTTTGAGCATGCCAATGATCAAAACTGAGATTGGGTGAGAACCAGACTAGAAAATGAAAACAAAGCTGGCAGGTTGGAAGCTAGGCAGAACTGGAACAGAACAGAACACACATTAAAGGCTTGGAAGCAAAGTGAGGAGGCTCTGGGCAATAGAGGCCACAAACAGAGCTAGAACATCTGCAGCTTGTTTTTCTCATCTGCCAGTCATGTGGAACACAGCTGGCTCATACTAGTCTAGGAGATCCAAGGCAAACACCCAGTTAGGAATATGAAATTAACCAGGTCACAAACAGCTTCTGCCATAGAGCAGATTGTACGTTGACATGGGCTGCTCTTCCCCACTCCAGGACCCTGGACTCAGCCCAGGTGCTTGGATTTTTAGGACCTGCCATCTCCTGACTGTTTTAAACCTGACTTATTTCCTGCCTAGTGTTCTGGCATCTTTCAGGCTACTTATTTGAATTTCTGACCAGCTCTAATCTATTGCTACCCACGTTCAAGCGTGACAGATCTCTTTCCAAACATGGATTCACTTGGAAAAACTATTTACAACCATAGGACTTTTGGTAATGTGAATATAGTCAATGTTCTCAAGGGATTTATTTTTCCCTAAGTGATGTTACCCATTTGTTTTAGGTGATTTGGGGATATTTCTATTTAAAAAATTAAGACATGTCCTCCATCTATCCTCTGAGATAAAACATCAGAAAATTGAAATACATTAATTTGTTTTTATGCCTAAAAATGGAATTACAACATCTCTTTCCTCCCTGTTAAGTCTCTGGCATAGTTTGTTAGAAAGACCCAAATTAATAAACTGTTTTTCATATATTACATCTTAAATGAAATGCTTTTTGCTGACAACAAAAAAGAGATGCCTTAATTTAACAGAGATGCACACTTTAAATCATACGATAGGTTGTTACTTTGGGAGATGCTTCCTGTATTAGCTAATTTCATTCATGGTATATGGATTTTTGCTAGCTTCTGTCTATGAGGATTATACTTTCTGATCTTGTCCCTAATTTTGGGTTATCCCTATCTTATTTGGGGGCCTAAGTCATCTTTGTACTTAGTTAAAATTACTAAATTTGAATTTCAATTTAGTCACTCATTTATTCCGTTCACATATATTCAGCCTATAGTATTGATTGATTGATTGATTGATTGATTCAATAAATAGATATTTATTGAGTGCCTACTTCTACCAGCACTATTCTAGGTGTTAAATAAGACAGAGATCCTTCCCTCCCAGTGTTCACAGTTTAGTAGGGATGAGAAAAAAACGATTCCAGAGAATGATGCTGTGTGGATATGAATAGGAGGTTATGAGACACATTGGAAGGGATGAAATTCAGTTGATTTGTGAAGTATGAGTGGACGTCAGTTGATTTAAAGGTATTAATGCAAAACGGACCTAATCCTATGAGCTGTGGAGTTTACACTCTTCTATTTTTGTATT
The DNA here is from genome assembly GCF_028878055.3 of Symphalangus syndactylus. Taxonomy (NCBI): domain Eukaryota; kingdom Metazoa; phylum Chordata; class Mammalia; order Primates; family Hylobatidae; genus Symphalangus; species Symphalangus syndactylus. The sequence continues at coordinate 69,080,594 of NC_072438.2, read as the reverse complement.
TTCTCCACGGCTTCATTAAATTTCAAGCTTGTAGACCAAACTAAGCTTAGGAAGTGTGTTTGGGTGTCTTTACTAAGAGTCACTTCCAGCATCCAGACTTTTTCAATAACCTCTGAAGATATCAATCTTGGTTATTTCTAACAATCTTTCAACAGAAACATGTAGGCTGTGCAACAACTTAAAATACTATAAATGGGCAGTCAGCTTGTCCCTGGTTAAGACATCATTTTCTGCCCATGGTGTTTGGGCTTGAGTTAATAAATTACCTAACCTCTCACTCACTAATACTTTTTCTTTGGATACAATTTAACTATTAATTTGTCTATTTTCCAATAAGCCTAAAGTTTTATTGCATTTTGATTAATAATAATGTACCTGTTGATAAGAGATTTTAGAGATTCACATTATAAAAAAATTTAAGAACAGCAATTGTACAAAATACAGTTTTCCAAAGTACTAGAAAATAAGTAACTGATAGTTAAACCAAGATCTAATAATACAAATAAGATCTAGCATATGAGTGAGCTAGTCTTTAGTTATAACCAATTATGAGAAATTATACTGAGAACTGTATTATTTTAAAAATATACTTTGACTCTAACTCTCTGAGTTGAGTGACTGTTAGTATAAAATTAAGAATTACTCTCCCTATTTGAAGATATCTAAAAAATAAACCCAGGGTGGTAATTATAGACATGAGATTAGAACTGAGAGTTCCTGGTATCTTGTCCAGTGAAATATCTTTTATTATTTGTTGTCCAAAAAGAGGTTGAAACCAGATTGTGAAATTAATTTAGGTCACAACCAGCATTTATTTTAAAAAAGGACAAAATAAATATAATAAAATGCAATACAATAGGAAATAAAACGTAACACAGGTAGTGATGATAAGGATTTCATAAAATTTTTTTGTGCATTTTATATCTACCGGTACAGAAATGCTAGGTCACAATGTCGAATGCATTTTTTTGTTTGTTTTACGGGGAGACCTAGTCAAAAATGTCTGAAAGCCACTATCTTAGAAGATGTAGTCCAAGTGGTAATTGTGCTCCAAGAGAAGCCAGAGAGCTTTAGGAGTGCTTTACAGGGGTTCAGACCAATAAAAATGGACACGTCTGGTGAAAAAGACTTCCTGGACGTCTTGAAGAGCTGAAGAAAGGTCCATCATGATGAACATAAATTCAAATTTCCCTGAAATTTGAGGATTGGTAATGGCTACAACTACTTCTGAGGCTGCTAGTACAAGTCTTAACTATATTTTAAGTATTACAGAGTGCTGTGCCAAGGGAAAGTGGTGTGCCAAGGGAAAAGCCAGCCAAGCACACCTGCAGAGTGGTAGGCCAAGGGAAAGCTAGCCATAGATCAAGGCAGCTTGAATGTCTTGCCGTGGTAGAGTTACAGTACATTGGCTGCCCTCTAAAAGGGTCATAGCCTCATTTCGTGGAGTCACTACATATGGAATGTCTTGAAGTCAGTTTGTTAGAAGCTTCTGCCCTAAGTCCTTTGGACACTACAGCAAGATAATCTGTCTGTTGTTGGGTCTTATCAAATATAGGTCAAAAAAAAGATTGCATTTCAGGAAGCCCAAGGAAACTAGCAGGTATCAAAAACAGTGTAAGTGTTGTATCCCCTTAGACGGTCCTTTCTGTCTCTTAGAAGAAAAAGCACTTGCCTTGTCTTTCTAAATGTATCAGTAATTTAATTCTGAAATATTTAGAACATACCAAATTGGGAACATTTGGGACATGTTAGGCCATGCAGATGTTGGGAAGTTCTAGTGATCCGTGAAGACAAACACTGGATTATATGTACCTTCAGACTAGTACCACTCCTCTAAAAAAGCCACCTTTGAATGTCTCTACTAAGTATTATTGGTGTAACTCTATTATTTGTTTATTGAATTTTGTGCTAGGTGCTCTGAGATTTTATGCACTGACAAATATTTCCAAAGGCCCAGATTCTGTTTATTCAAACTGATCTAAGTAAGCCAACTCTCCCCACGTTTTGAAACGGTGAATGAGGAAGCTCCATTCCCAACTTGGATGTTTAGAAGTGGCAAGAATGAGAATGAGATGCATGTGGTTTTTACAGGGGTAATCAGCAGCATCATTCAATCACTTGGGCAATGTTACAATCAAGAAGGGAATCCAGTGGACACATGGGAGCTTAAGCTTGCCCTTGAAGTGTGCAACTCAGCCCACATTCAAGCATGTTTGCTTCCAAGCAGATTCTGTTTGTAAATGCTCATGATTCTATTAGCCATGATTCATAACAAGGAAACCAAGAATACTGACACATTAGGCCACAAAAAACTAAAAAGATATGAGAGACTGGAATTAACCAGAATCAGAACTCCAGGTCACCATTAGGCTCCTACAACAGGATATAGAGAGGCATGTGAGTGCTTTGGATCCAGGCTAGACAGCGGAGTGGTAGGCCCATGTGATCTGTAAAGTTGGGATCTATAAAAATGGTGGATACTATGGTTCCAGGAATTCAGAATTCAAGTTCTGGAAAGGTCAGTGTAGGTCAATTAATAAAAACAGTGCTAGTGGGCTGGGTGCTGTGGCTCACGCCAGTAATCCTAGCACTTTGGGAGGCTGAGGTGGGTGGATCATTTGAGTTCAGGAGTTCGAGACCAGCCTGACCAACACGGTGAAACCCCATCTCTACTAAAAATATAAAAATTAGCTAGGCATGGTGACAGATGCCTGTAATCCCTGCTATTTGGGAGGGTGAGGCAGGATAATTGCTTGAACTCGGGAGATGGAGGATATAGTGAGCGAAGATCGCACTACTGCACTCCAGCCTGGGAGACAGAGTGAGACTTCATCTCAAAACAAACAAACAAACAAGCAAAAACCAGTGCTAGTGAACAGGTTGTGACTTTTGACCACGGGCAGAGTCTATTTCCTCTCTGTTGTAATTTTATGATGTCTGTGTGTAGGCAGACAAAAATTCACAGGGAGAGTCAGACCTCCTAGGTGTTGATAGATCCTGAATCTTATACTTAACACCTTCTCAAAAATGCATACTGATAGTATTTATGCAGGTACAATTAAAATATTATTATTAAAATCAGTACATCTTAATAATTATTTCCTACATGTTCATGACAGTTTACATGAATCAAGGACTAGTACATCTACGCAGAAAGAGTATCTCGTTAAAGCAATTGTTTATACCATGTGATATTTACCTGGTTTTGCCCACTCTGGGCATCAGAGTCTGGGCCTAATAGTCAGATGTTTATTTACAACAATACCTGAAAGAGTAAATAATATATGTTTTATTACATAAATAATTTAATCATATCTACATAGATAATAAATATGTAAAGTAGAGATCTGATAAAAATTTCTGATTCCTTATCACTAGTGAACTAGTAAATCTCTTTAGCTCATTGTAGTTAAACTAGTAACCATCATTCTAGTCTGAATTTCTTCTTTCTCCAGTTCTTCTGATCTCTTTTCACTCATCATGTTCTGATTTCATCCCCTTTGAGATGCTTACCTTAACTCAGCCTTTATTTTTGGTCTTTGCTAGGAACTTCATAGGCTTTATTTTGACAGTGATTCTGCTCAATGTGTTCCACCAAATCCTTTATCTGCTTATCTCTACAGGTCAGGCTTCAGTTCTTCTAACCTAAGCATTCTGTTCTCTTCACAGTGACGTCCTATTCCATTGTGTTTGGCCACATTCTACAGCTAGCTTAATGATGGAAGAGGGCTATTGGGATTTTTTGTGAGGAAGCAGACCTTTCAGATTGGAGTGCAGCTGGATGTGGCGCTCTTACGTGCATCCAGCAGCTGCCTGAGAACTCTTAAACTGTATATAGTCAGAGGTCACGTAGGCTCCTCACACAAGCATTACTTCACTTAATCTTTACAACAATCTGGTGAGATACATATTGTTATTATGCTGCAAAGATGATGGAATTAATAAGCGTGCAAAGCAAGCAAGTAGCAGAAGTGTTATGTAATAGAAACTCGTCATCTGGTTTAAGCCTAAGACTGTTTCCTTTAAAAAGGGTTAAGTGACTGCACATTCAAAATCATTAAAATATTGGCAACTTTCTACTTCAACTTGGCCTTGGAATTATCACCTTTTTTATTGTAAAATTACATAATTTCTATAGCTTCTGTTTTCTTATTTGGTTAGTTTCTAATTGGCCACATTACATAAAATAATCACCATTTGTCTAATTCGAAGTATAAATAATTCCAATGAATGAAAGCAGAAGCAAGTAATCAATTATAGTGCAACCAGTAATTTTGCAGATCCAATTAGTATTTGGCTAATTTTGAACAATGCAGATTATTATTATGCACAGAGCTCCTAGAAAAAACAAAGGCAGTAAACTAAAACAAAATAATTTTTATAAATACAGGGTAGTATGTATAGAAGTGGCAGTCAAATAGGATTATATTTATATACTAAATATACTAAAATTTGTGTATAACTACATTACACCAATTTTAAAGAAAAACTTACTATGAGTACTTTGGGGTTTTAAAAATTTGTTTCAAAAAGTATTGTCTTATCTGCAGTGTTCTCATATCAGAAATTCTGGCACTAAACCAGACAAGCCATTCATAGCACTTACCAAATTTGACAACTTATATTCTGAGTAAGTGTGTTTTGTCAGATAATGGGTATGAAAAGAATACTGATGAAAGAAAAGCAAGAACATAGAGATATACTTATTTATATATGACATAGCATAATTATAGAAATATTGTCAAATGTGGCCTAAACAAACTTTTCTTACTTCAAGTTATTTAAATAAATAACTCCACTTGTAGACTTAATCTGTTACTAAGGTCCACTTTGTCATATTAATCCAGAGTTAAGGATTAAAAATATAATATCGGCATTTATTTATAAGCCAAAAATGTGACTTGCTCATTACTTAATGATAGTGTAGTAATATTTATAAACCATACATCATCTATTTGACTAAAATGAAAAAAATGTCATTCAAATTAGTGGTCAAATTTGGCCAATAATTTTTAAACTAGATCTTTTCAGAGAGGTGCCCTCCAGAAAATGGTTAGGAAATGAGCTAAATCATACACAAGACAAAGACACATACCTTCCACAAAAAAAAAAAAAAAAAAAAAAAAATCTAACTGACTTAAGACAATCCAGACTAGCAGAAGTTGGCTGGTGTTTCTTAAAGAAATATAATGAAATATAATGTACCCTGTCTTTTGTTTTGGTTCCCTTTTTGGATTTCACAAGCACCTATTTTGATGAGAGAGCTCCTTTATCTCCCCAAATGGGCATTGCTTATGTTTCTCTATCCCTGATCTTTGGACCGAAAAGACTTACATCAAGATGATTAGGGGCAGTGATATAATACAAGTGCTAATAGAATTGATCATCTGAGATACAATTTTGAGGAGACTTACATGATTAAAAAAATACTAATGTATCTTGGAATTTCTAATTTTCAATATTCCACTATGATTTGACATCTCTGCACTGCTGAAACAATATTTTGGGGTTTTTTGAAGTTTGAATAGTTTAATAAATAGGTTATATGTTCTAATTCCAAATAATCTTAAAATATAAATTACATGTATTTCTATTCTTTGTCTTTGATAGAGTGCAAATGGAATAATATCTAGGTAATGAAATTATCACATAATCACATTACTAAATATATTTTATGTGCACTGAAGATAATTTTTAAAGATCCTCAAGTGACTATAGAAAAATACCATTTTACCTATATGTGTATGTAAATAAAAAATATTAATTCTTATCTGACTTGTATGTCTTGATTATTTTTATTGTTATGACAGAACTATTACAGCGATTTTGGACACTTTAGAAAATATAATAAATCAATATACTAATTTACCCTCTCAATAGTGGTGAATGAGAAGTATGACTCCATCTTTTGGTTTTAGGCAAAATATATCATTGCTTGATCTGGATATCTTTTATTACTATGAATTTGAACATTTCTTTATAAACTCATTGGCCATTTGTTCTACTGTCCAAATTGCCCATTTATATCCTTTCCACCATTTTTCTGTTCTTTTTCTTTTTCTGATTACATATTTTATGTACTAAAATTCTTAACCTTTTGTCAAATATATATGTATATACACATATCTCTATATTGCAGATATTTTGCTTTTGTTTTTTGTTTTTGAAGTGTGTGAGTGAGTTATGTGTGTTTGTGTGCGTGTGCTTGAGGATGTGCAGAAGACTTTATTTTTATAGAGTATAATCAAACTACCAACTTTTTCCTTTGTGGTTTTCAGCTTTGGTGTTACGCTTGGAGAAACAATCGTGGAGCATATAAGTGTTCGCCCAAATTTTGATGCTGTTAGATTTCTTGTTTATGTCGTTCATTTTTCTGGTGTCAATTTATTTTTCTGAAAGTATAAGGATATCTAACATTATTTTTTCCAAATATATAACTAGTTATTCAAATACCAGTTGTAAAATAATCTTTCTCTGCTAATGTGAAGTATAAACCTTATTACATACTAAACTTTTACATATAATTAGATCCGTTTCTGGACTCTATATTTTTGCACACTGAATATTCTGTCCCTGCAACTCATTCTTTTCATTACCATATTTTTAAAAAGTACTTTCATAACTTATGAGGCAGCACTCCCATTACTTTCCTTTTAAAGTATTTTTAATAGATTTTTTTTTTTGCCCATTATATTTCTTCCTGCACTTTAACATTTTTTTTGAGATGGAGTCTACCTCTGTCGCCCAGGCTGGAGTGCAGTGGCGCAAATTTTTGGGTTTTTAGTAGAGACGGGGTTTTGCCATGTTGGTCAGGCTGGTTTTGAACTCCTGACCTCGTGATCTGCCCACCTTGGTCTCTCAAAGTGCTGGGATTACAGGCGTGAGCCACCACACCAGGCGCACTTTAACTTTCAAATCATTTGTCATATCAACCTTTGAGCAATAACTAGGGGGAAATGACACTAGCACTTTTGTTGTCATTAAACATTAAGTTAGATTAATTTGGAGGAGAATTAAATGGTTTATAATTTTGAACCTTTTTATCTCACCCTCTATTCAAGTCATTTTTCTTAATAGTCAAATTTTGAAGCTTTCTGTATACAGAATCTATACATTTTTTGTTAATTCTGTTGATTTTGTCAGCTTTTGCAAGCAAAAAAAAAATTGCAAGCAAAAAATTTGCAGGCAAAATAATGGACTCTTGTTGAATAAGCAGGAAAAGAAAATACTCAAAATATGGTGGGTGGCTCAGAGAATCCCTAGGTGGGCTCAAGAAGTAGGCTCAAGGTTAAACTTCCAAAGAAAATCACCGGAACTATCATAGCAAAGTCTGACAAGAAAACTGTCACTGCCACCACCACTCCAGAGCACTAGTGGCAGTTCAGGTTATAACTGCCACCTCTGCACCAGGAAGTCTGCTCTTCAGTAGCCACCATTACTTCTAGAGACACTGCTGCTTCTTTCTTTTTCTTATTTTGTTGCACTGGCTAGAACTTCCCAAATAATGTGACTGATAGTACTCATGATGAGAAACTTTTTCTTGTTCTTGCCTTTAATGGAAAAATGTGTAGTTTATTTTGATTTACCATTGGTCCAGAGAGTGTTAGGAAAGTTATCTTCAAGTTATAATTTACTAAGATATTGTTTTATTTTGTTTATTTTTCTTGTATTTTTAAAATCAGAAATGAATTTTGAGTTTTATCAGCTGTTTATTTGTCAAAATGATCATATGCTTTTTTTTATTTTAACCTATTAATGCATATAGTACATAGGCTTTCTAGTATTTAGCCTTCCTTGGATTCATGGAATAATTCTTATTCAGTCATGGTGGGATAAAGTCAACATCATATACTGGGTATGAGTACATGTTCTGGGATCTGACTGCCCGGGTTCCAGTCTAGGTTTTGCCGTTACTCTTTATTATGACCATGGAAAAATAACTTAGTCTTTGCAATACTCAGATTTTTCTTCTATAAATCAGGAAGATAATAATAATACTTGTGTAAGAGTTGTGTGAGAATCATTTGAGATAATGCATGAAAACAACAGTATATGCTACATAGTATGCAGTCAATGTCAATTAGTGTCTTCATTGTCTGTTAATATTATGTTGGCTTTAATATTGTATACATGATTTGTGCCAAATATTTCCAGGTGAGATTGGCTTGTAGTTTTCTTTTGGGATGTTGTTTCTGTCAATTATCTTTGATACATTTTCTGTATAAGGGTTATATTAGTCTTGCCAAATAAACAGGAAAGCTTTCTATCTTCTTCTGTACTCTAGAAGACTTTTAAACATTTAAATTTCAGTTCAGTTAAGGAAAGAAAATTTTTCTGTAAACCATTAGTGTCTTCAGTTTTCATAAGTATAGTTCTATGACATCTTTTTCATTTCTTTCATGGCTTTTATCTTTTCAAAGATTTTATTTAATTTTATTTATTTGCGTTCTTAGAATATCATTTATTACCATAGTTATAAATCCAAACTTATTATAGTATAGTTGTACCTAACATTTTCTTTTTCTTCCCACTTCCTACTTTATTAAAATTATACCATGCAATATACTTCTGTAACATTTGTTACAGATTGTTACAGAGGTATATTGCACAAATATTACGGAAGTATATTGCATGATGCTAGGTTTGGGGTATGACTGAACCTGTCACCCAGCTAGTGAGCATAGTTCCCAATAGGTAGCTTTTTAGCCCTTGCACTCTCCCCATCTCCTCCCTCTAATAGTCCCCAGTGTTCACTGTTCTCATCGTTATGTCCATGTGTACTCAATGTTTAGCTCCCACTTATAAGTGAGAACATGCAGTATTGATTTTCTGCTTCTGCATTAGTTTGCTTAAGATAATGGCCTCCAGCTGCACCCATATTGCTGCTAAGGACAAGATATCATTATTTTTTATGGCTGTGCACTATTCCATGGTGTACGTATACCACATTTTCTTTATCCATTCCACTCTTCATGGGCACTTGGGTTGATTCCATGTTTTTGCTATTGTGAATAGTGCTATGATGAACAGAGGGTACATGTGTCTGCTGTTACCTTTTTTCCTATTATGCTACAACATTGATACTTGCTATTCTTCTCTTTTGTGTCAAAGTAGTAATTTCATTATCCATTATTAATAGGGATAAGTTTCAGAATTTTATCAATAAAGAGTATCTGGATAGTTTTACTCTGTAATTTATTAATTTCCATTTTTATTTTTACAAGTTTCTTCTTCCTAGTTTGATTATTTTAAAATTACTTTTATTCTCTATTTTAATGGCTACTTTATTTTCCTTCTTTTTTTTATTGATTCATAATAAACACATGTATTGATGCATTTATAAAATATGTAATAATCAAATCAAGGTAATTGGGATATCTGTCATATTAAACATTTATCTTTTCTTTATTCTAGGAACATTGAATTGTTCTCTACTAGCTATTTTGAAATATTCAGTAGATTATTATTTACTCTGGTCACTCTACTGATTTATTGAACACTGCACCTCGATCAAGGCATTTTAGGCTAAGGGGCATTTTCCTATGTGTACAGTTTGATCCGACCCCATATTTTTAATAAATCTGTTGTTTTAACGTTCCTTTTAGACTTTATAATCTCAATTTCCTCTTTCATACAAGAATTATTTTTAAAGAATGCTTTTCATTTTAAATACTCATTTTTTTCTATATTTCTAAAATCAACTTCTAATTATATTACATGGAAGTCAGAGAATGTGATCCATACAGTGTTTTTTCCCTCCATCTAATCATTTGATCATTTCATCAAGAAGCCTGAATAAAGTGGGAGTTAAACACGGTAAACTTAGAGATATTGAGCATGAAAATTCTCTTTTATCTTTATTACTTTAAAATATTATAAAATAAATTTAATACTTGCATAAGATAGCAGAGAAATGACTACTGTCTTTTATCTGCTTACTGGTGATAACATCAATTTAAATGTCTTAATGTTCAACCTAGATTACAAAATGCCTCAATTTATATGCTCACTTTCATAAGCTAAGATTTTTTAGTTTTTTTCTTTGCTTTTATGTAAGAAGCATTTTTCTGCCCTGTAATATGAAACTATTATTAATGTTATTACTCATTTTTATAATATAACTAAAGTATTGATTGGCTTTTGTTGGCTATAATTTGGATTTACTTTTAACATTTAAATATTTCATATACCTAAATTCCACTTTTCAGAATATTTGTGTTTATTTGATTGTTATTTTTACAGAACATGGTTGGAGAGTGGGCCTTACCAGAAGAAATGGTTGACAATTTACCACCCTCCAACAATTGCATACTGGGCCATATTCTTCACAGGCTAGTTGAAAAATCTCTTCCTCCTCGAGCGGAATCAACAACACCTGAATTACCTTCATTTGCTGTTAAAGGATGCTTACTGGGGAAAACATTAAGTGGAAAAACTACCATTTTAAGGTCTCTACAAAAAGGTAGAATTTCTTCTCCTACTCTCCCTGCCATTAGGTCCTATTTACACTGACTGTAGCTGCAAATGTCTATGTGTATAAAAAACATACAAGAAGCACTGCTGATATGTTGGGAAATCTCTATCATCAAAAGTTTTATAATTTTCCAGGCTATGATTATTCAGCCATAAAAATGAGTGAAATATTGATACATGCTACAACATGGATGATCCTTGACAACATTATGCTAAGTGAAAAAAGCCAGACACAAAAGGTGACATAATGTATGAGCCCATTTGTATGAAATATCCAAAATAGGCAAATCCATAGAGAAAGAAGTCGAATTATTGGATGCCAGAGTCAGGGGTAGGGGAATGAGGAGTGACAGCAGTTGATTTGGGATTTCCTTTTAGGATGATTAAAAATTTCAGGAACAAAATAATGGTGATAGTTGCACACATTGTGAATGTCTAAGTGCTACTGAAATGTATCCTTTAAATGGTGGAAGTGCTTAACTTTATGTTTTATGAATTTTATCACAATTTTTATCTTTGTTTTATTTTTATTTATTTATTTATTTTTTCGAGACAGAGTCTCGCTCTGTCGGCCCAGGCTGAAGTGCAGTGGCACAGTCTCGGCTCACTGCAACCTCCGCTTCCCAGGTTCAAGCTGGGACTACAGGTATGCATCACCACACCCAGCTAATTTTTGTATTTTTAGTAGAGACAGGGTTTCACCATGTTGGCCAGGATGGTCTCAATCTCCTGATCTCGTGATCCACCCACCTCAGCCCCCAAAAATGCCGGGATTACAAGCATGAGCCACCACACCCGGCCTTATCACGTTTTTTAAAAAGAAGCTTGATCCAGCTGGGTGCAGTAGCTCATGCTTGTAATCCCTGCACTTTGGAAGGCCGAGACGGGTGGATCACCTGAGGTCAAGAGTTTGAGATCAGCTTGTCCAACATGGTGAAACCCCATCTCTACTAAAAATACAAAAATTAGCTGGGTGTGGTGGCGGGCACCTGTAATCCCAGCTACTCAGGAGGCTGAGGCAGTAGAATTGCTTGAACCCGGGAGACAGAGGTTGCAGTGAGCTGAGATCGTGCCACTGCACTCCAGCCTAGGCGACAGAGTGAGACTCCGTCTCAAACAAAACAAACCAAACAAAACAAAAAAGAAACTTTATCCAAAAGACAGTTCTAGTGGGCCTGAAAGACAGTGTTATAGGGCAAAACCAGCACATAAACACAACAATTTCCATTTCCCAAATGAAAAGCTATTTATAAAATTATCTTTTGTACTTTAGACTTTCCTATACAGATACTTTCTATTGACACTCTTGTCCAAGAAGCTATCCAAGCATTTCATGACAATGAAAAAGTCAGTGAGGTCCTACCAATTCAGAAAAAAGACGAAGAAGATGCTCTACCAGTTCTGCAAGAGGAGATTAAAGAAAGCCAGGCAAGCATGATTCTAGTTTTCTCTTCTGCGCCTAGTACATTAGAGATTTGGAGCTGGATGGAATTTAAAAGGTCTTCTAGACCAGAAGTTTCTTCTGTACAGACCCGGAGAGTAAAAGTTTAGGTTCTGCAAAAGTCTAGAGAATAAATATTTAAGTTAAATATTTAGGACAAATTTTAGGCCAAGAGGTAAAATCGAGGATATTATGTGGGTACTTGTATAACAAGAGAGAAAACTCCTGCTTCCCACCAGTTTGTCTGGGTGGACTGTCTTGTGTGATGGGCCCCCTTTGGTTCTAGTAGCCATCAGCTGGAGCCATTCTCCCAAGGAAAGAGCCACTAGCTGGTAAGTGGGGGTGGGTGAAGTGATTGAATTGTGGAGGTTGGGGAGGGTGGCATAGGATTGTTTTGGGGGAACTCAAGAAGTCACCAACTCCTGGACCGAGATCCTCCCACTCAGCTTCTGGCAGTTGCTAACATCAAAGTCCCCAGTGTATAGTCAGGGACCAATGCTGGCCCTGGGCAGTGGCTGAGGCAGTTGTTGAATCCCAGCAGGTACAGAGGTAGAGGAGGACTCCTGTCTTTGTCTCCAGTCTCACAGTGGTCGGCTGCTTAAGTGGTGTTCAGCAACTGTATGAAAACTGTCGGCAGGCCTTTGTGGTCTATGAGCTGTAGTATGCTGACACCTGATCGATATTAATAGATCTCAATTGGGGGATGGCTCTCTGAAATGTTTACCTGTATCATATTCCCATCAATATTGCATCTCATTTCATTATTGCATGAAGATTCCTGGGTTGGAGGGGTGAATAGGAAAATGTAGCACCACCTTCAGAATCCTTGATGTAGTCCAGCTCCTTCATTCTACAGAGCACACAGTAAAGACCCTAAGCATGAATTGGTTTGCTTAGAGTCAGAAGACTTGTCAATAGCTTCCCTAGGATTAAGTTTCCAGATTGTAAGTCCACTACTCTTTCCTCTTTCTACCTTATGCTGCCTCTGCAATTGAATAAATTAGCTGATAATCTGATCCAGATCATTTGCATAGCCTGCAAAAACAAATATCATTTAACAATTAATTCTGAAAATAACTGGGAGAAGTTTTCTTCATGGTGGGCTATCTCTTCTTCCATGTTGTAATATCTTTATATTTTAATCAATAAAGTAATAGATAATGTACATTTAAAAAAATTACCTTATGGCTATGACTGACATCTCTAGGATTGTTCAAGATGGTTTTCCATAAACTTTACCCTTTCCCCAGGTTCCACTATCTTTTCAAAATAGTAGTTGGCATATTTTACATAGTAATTGAAGACCATTCAAAAGACAGATTACATCACAGGTTGCTGTGTATTTCTGTAAGTGCAATCATCATCCAATATTGTTTGTTTCTGGAAATAAGAATTTAGGACTGAAACTTTAATCTCCTTTAAAATCATTAATGTTATAGATAAAAAGTATTGTATTTGTTCTCAAACCTTTACTTATAGATATAAAATTAGGAGGATTATTAAAATATAGCAATGGTAAAATCCCTCCCTGTGTGTTTTCTCTCCAAAGGATCCACAACATGTATTTTCAGCTGGTCCAGTTTCAGATGAAGTATTACCAGAAACAGAAGGTGAAACGATACTTAGTAAGATCTCAAAACAAATCATCTATTATTTACATTAGAGAGAGAAACAATGAGAGCACATATATGTGAGCATAAACATGCTTTCAGGGAAATAAACGGGAACCAAGGGGAGTTTTACATAGTTGTCTACATATGGCCATTTGACAGAGGGAGCAAGATAAGTCTTGCCTACAGCTGGGGAAAAAATGAAAATTACAAGGCAATCTTTTCAGCCTCTTTCGAATAGTTGATTAGTTTTGCTGCTATTATGAAAGAAGCCAGGATAAATCACCCTCATTCTTCCTGTCCGTGCAAGGAGACAGACAGTCTTTTCTTGTTCTCACCTGTGTGTAAGACTGTGTGTATGAGTACAATTGGGGCTTTCTACGTGCTCCTGCTTTGTTTATTGTATTGCAGAAGGCTGTAGGGGCTGGTCTTTTTAACCTGCATGCACAGTGGTTCCTAAGTTTATTCTCAGCCTTGGGCACTACCAATACAACTAAGTTTCCCAAACATAACAAAAAGTTATCTCCCTTGGGATCTGGGCTGCAGTCCTTCAGATCCTTTGTAGAACCATTGAAGGAAAACAATTTTAAGTATTAAATATCTTTTCCTGTATGTGCTAGTGAAGTCTTTGCCATATTAAATAGCTTCCTCGTATTCTTGCATGAAGCCGAGCTCCTCCTGTGCTATCATTATTATTGCCATTACCATTGAACAATGTCCAGGTTTACTATGAGCATACGACACTCCAGAGAGGTTGGACTTTCCTTCTTAAGAGGACACTATCTGTCCCTTATTCCTGTTATCTGTTTCTTAAGAGATAATTAAGAAATTAGTTGATTTTTAAAATCAACTAAGAAATTAGTTGATTTTTTAAACTATTATAAGTATTTTATTACATATTTAATTATACATTAGTCTAAGTAATTATAAACAAACTCTTAAAGCTTCTCTTTTTTATCATAGAATTTAACTTAAAACACCTCTGACTTGTAGAGTCATCTGCTTTTAAGATGTTTATTTGTAACTTGGTAATCCAGGAAAATAAAAGTGTAAAAAAATAACATTTTAACATTTTTTTGAAAAACTTGACTGTTTTCTGAAAAGCGAACCCCGACTGTGTTAAAGTGTTCCTAATGATATTTTTATGAGCTCAGATCGTGCAGGAAGGGAGCGGAGAAGGGAGGGAGGTAGGGAGGGAGGGGAAACACCAAGACACATAGTGACCAGGATCTTAATGGTGTGAGTGAAGGTAAAAGCTATGCTGTGGTGATTCTATTACTTCCTTCCTCTGAGTATCTCAGGCATAGCTGGATCTGATAACCCTTATGTCCAAAACCATAGATGGTCAAACACTGCTGTGGTTGTTAGGTGTAAATACCAGAAATTTGTTCTTACCACTTTTCCTATTGCTAGGTGCTAATGCTGATAAAACACCAAAAGCTGAAGAAGTCAAATCAAGTGATAGTTTCTTAAAAGTAAGTATTATGATCTAATTTTAGCTACTAGCATATTAAAACGTGTCATGATTAATGGTGTTTTGGAGTGTCTTCAAATGCAATGAAATTGCAATGTGCTCTTCTTTGGTTTCAAAGTTAATTTGATGGTGTAATATTAGCTCACCTGACTTTACTTAATATTCTTTGTATTCTCAATATTTATATCGAAAGCAGTGGAAATTACTCTTCACTTTTGCCAGGGTAATAAACATGTGCTTTTAAAACTTTTAGACTGAGACCAAATTCATTTCATCTTTACCATTTAATTTATGACTTTTATTTCTCTCATACCCTCTTTACCTTTAAATATTTTTTCCAGAATTTATCCTTACTCTTGTTGGTGACTCTTCAGAATTTGTTTATTAATTCCTGAAAAAATATTTACAGCAGTTCACTCACTATTTCTCCTAATGGAAACTAATTGGTCATCAAATAAAATGACCAGACTCAATCAAGTGGAATTTTACTTTTTGTATTGTATTTGATTTTTTTATTATGCATCTCATCATGAAAAACAGTTTTATAATATTTTAGGTTTCAAAACTGCTTAAAGATAGACAAAGTTTTGGAAGGATATACACCAAACTGTAAACAAGATGAGCAATGGTAAGGGAAATAAAAAAAAGGAAAGGGGGACTTACAATTTTTACTCTGTGAATTTGAAATATGAATTAGCAGAAAGGATAAGTATGTTTTTATATTACATTTATTGATTTTAAAATCTCACAAATTCCATATTCAATTCAATTCCAAGAGCATACATTGTTTTGTACACTGTTTTAATAACTTGGATATATCAGTGAATACAAAAGACAGGATTTCCTGCCCTTATGGTGTTTACATTCTAATAGAGAGAGACATAATAAACTATGAACGTAGAGATAAATATGATATTAAAGATGATGATGAGTGTCATGAGAAAAGGAAACATGGAGGGAAGCAAGGGGAGCAGGAACACAGGCCAAGGGCAGCAAGAGGCACAGTTGGTCACCTTATGACATCGGGCAGGCCTCCTTGGGAAAGGGAGCCTTAAGCAGATTGAAAGAGATGAGAGAACCAGCCTGCTGGATCTGGGGAAGTGTTCCAGGCCGTGAGAATAGTGAGGCAGGAAGGTGTCTGGCCAGCGGGGCCAGAGAGTATTTAGTAAGGGATGAGGTTAGAGACATAGGTGAGAAAGGAAAAGAATCAGGTCAGTCAGGGCCTCAGGCAATTATGAGGACATTTGGAGTACAAGGGAGAATTTTAACAGGGTTTGGAATAGAGCCACACCATTTGACATAAAATTCTCACTCTGGTGGCTGAGCTAAGAATAGACTGTAGGGAAGTTCCTGTTTCAGTGATATTGAGAAGCTTGTATTGGACTAACCTACAAATAAGTATAAACACTAGGCAAAATATAAAAGATAATTATTTGAGGGCTAAAAGAAGACAGCAAACAAGCGAGCAGCAAACAACAGGCAGAAAATCTGTGGAATTTGACCATGGAAAGATGAAAACTTCACTGGGCAAGGGCCATGTTTATATGGGTTTTCCCCAGAGGGCTTGCCCCTGTCTGCATGGCATGAGTGGCTAGAGCCCAAGCACAGAGCTCCATCTTTCTGAGTTAAGGTATTAGAGAATTAAGTTTGGGGATGCAAGAGCAGCTGCAATTGAAGAGTACGATCTTGGAAGGGAGAGAGCCTTGAAGGAAGAGCCTCAAATTCTGTGCACACATTTTCCTGAAATGCTTCCCTGACTCCCGAACTGTGCCACATGATCAGTGTCATCAGAGAGCATGGTCATTTAATTAACTTTTCCTCCAAACGTCTGGAATTTGACTTTTAAATTAGCCATCTTCTGTCATTTCTTGTTTATTTTCCCAGCTCACTACACGTGCTCAGCTTGGTGCAAAATCTGAACAGTTGCTGAAGAAAGGAAAGAGCATTCCTGATGTGCTGCTTGTTGACATCATGGTAAATGCTATTAAGTACGTATTGCATTTTTCTTCCTCTCATCTATTTAATATATTCTTTATCACACAAAGATGTATAAAGAATAATACAGATTTTTTTGTTTAATATCTCATACATTTCACTCATCTGTATGTGAAAATATACAGCAATGAAAAGATAGATATATTTTGTGACTTACATGCCTATATTCCACTTCTTCTCCCATACCAAGCTTGACTTCTTTTACCCAGATGTGAATAAAGTCAGGTTCTATTACCTGTGGGGAATTCAGTGAGAAATTGAGTAATTGGAAAAGCCAAGGGAAAGACTCAATTGTGTGGTCACAGACCACAGGGAAAAAAGAAGCCATAGAGACTTGGCTGACAAATGTAATAAAGAGAGAAGGCCAAGCAGACTGGAGAAAACTGTCAAAAAGCCCCCTGAGAAAGAGCTGCGGACAACTTAAAGTAGGTGAGGAAGCAGAACTGAGTAGTGAGATGTGGGATGTGGAAACAGTGAGACCAAGAGAGATGAGGAAGGAGGGCTGAGAGTTCTACTCTGCATCTGGAATGGACTTCCCTTAGTGTTTTCTTAAAAGATGACATTAAAGATTTAAGTTGCTTCTCAATGATGATGTGTCTAGAAATCAGATCACAGGGCTGCCCAGAGCTAGGAGGGGCCTCACTCTAATCGTTGTAACATTTCTCAGAAGTGGTGTAAAGCATGTGTTTCAGCCATGGGATTCTTTGCTTCTGCTCCAAATAAAAATGTATATGAAAAGCATCAGATATAAAGCAGTTCTTCACTTTAGTTTCAGTGGAACTGAAACCTCCACATCCCATCGTCAGAACTCCATTACCTTCCTTCCACCACCACCATCCTCATTGCCCCTGAGGTTCC
Source organism: Symphalangus syndactylus (assembly GCF_028878055.3). Lineage (NCBI taxonomy): Eukaryota > Metazoa > Chordata > Mammalia > Primates > Hylobatidae > Symphalangus > Symphalangus syndactylus. The sequence goes on along the minus strand of NC_072438.2, from coordinate 69,062,743 downwards.
TCCAGATGACAGTCATAGTGTGAAATCTTTGATCCAGTCTAAATCTATCGTTTTTCTATAAGGAAAGGGAGGCACATGACAGTTCAGTGAGGTGCTCCAGTTACATGTCTGGCTAGTGGTATAGCCCCAGCCAAAGTCCAGGTCTCCTTACTCCCTATCATCTCATGTCCTCAAACTACAGCTGAACAAGGGTGGCCCTCACCTCCCCTTCCTCTGAAGTGGCTCCTGTGACTGTGGGTGGAGGAAGGAACTCAAGGAAATTCTCTTTCCCACCTTTGGCCAATGAATCAACAAATTTATTCTATGCAGAATGCTTCACCAAGCTCTGGATGAGTTATAAAACCAAAATGAAGTCTTTTCTTGCTCTTAATAACCTAATGAGAGAAATATAGACAGTGACCTGAAGACAGCTTGATACTGTGGAAAGATCATTGGATTTGGGTGATTTTTAGTTTCATGACTTTGAACAATAATGAAATTTCCTTTAACTTCTGTTTTCCCCCTCCTTCCTTGTTACACTATCAGAAGGATCACATGCAGGCCCCAAAGTAGACTCAGAAACTTTTGGAAAGGGGATTCCATTGTTTAATATGAGTTCTGACAGAAATAAATGAAATTATGCCTTTTAATTCGAAGGCCAAAAACACAATTTTGCATAATTTAAGGGCTTAGAAGAACAAAGTCGAAGTTTATGCCTTTCTCACCTTGTTTTCCAGCTGCAAATTAAAACAATAATTATTCAACACCCTTTCTCTAAAGAGGACACTGTGCTGAGTGCAAAAACCCAATTGCACTTCAGCATCCTATAATCTAACTGAGATTTTAAAAGACTCACTTGAATTTGTGTTAAGCAGAGAAATATAACCACTTGCATGGCAAAGTGAAAGTCAGAGAAATTCAGATCAGGATACTATGACTCTACACAGGCTTGGGTGGGATAGGAAGAGCTCAAGGGTTGGCAGTACAAGTATCCAGTGTGTGCTTAGCTCTGTGCTGAGTTTTTAAAATGCATCATTTCAGTTCATCCTCACAACTACCTTATGAGGTATGTTATGCTACCCCATTGTATAAATTAGGAAACTGAGGTGCAAAAGAGGAACAGTCTATGAACACAATATAGAAAATGCAGTTCATACTCATATAACATTGAGGAGATGAGTTTGTTTGAAGTAAATGGTTCAAAACTGTAAGAGATAACAAGTTATAGAGAAATAAAGTGTTGATATGGTTTGACTGTGTCCCCATCCAAATCTCATCTTGAATTGTAGCTCCCATAATTCCCACGTGTTGTGGGAGGGACCTGGTGGGAGATGATTGAATCATGGGGGCGGGGCTTTCCCGTGCTGTTCTCTTGATAGTGAATGGGTCTCACAAGATCTGATGGTTTTGAAAACGGGAGTTTCTCTGCACAAGCCGCCATCCATGTGACTTTCTCCTCCTTGCTTCCTGCCATGATTGTGAGCCTTCCCCAGCCATGTGAAACTGTAAGACCGATTAAGTCTCTTTCTTTGTAAATTGCCCAGTCTTGGATATGTCTTTATCAGCAGCATGGAAAGGGACTGATACAGGTATGGCTAGTTAATTTTAATGTGTTAAAGCCTCTGGAATGGATTTGGAGGGCAGCAAGCATCCACAGAAGTATTTTAAGCAAGGGAGTGATGTGGCACATCAGTAAACCTAATCTTTTAGCTATGAAGTAATGAAATTCATGCAGTAGGAAGTTATTGTGGAATTGCAAGAAAAAGGAAAGATTCATCATATTATTTCCAAAGTACTTGTGTCTAACAAAATATTCATGAGTTGTCCTGTTTCAATTTAGCGAGATACCTGTGAATCAAGACTGGATCCTAGATGGTTTTCCAATGACTTTAAACCAAGCACAGCTTCTGGAAGAAGCTCTTACAGGCTGCAATAGAAACCTCACAGAAGTGGAAAGAAAAAAAGCACAAAAATCCACATTGGCTATTGATCCTGCGACTTCCAAAGAAATACCTCTTCCCTCTCCTGCATTTGATTTTGTCATATTATTAGATGTTTCAGATACTTCCTCAATGAGTCACGTGAATGATATTATAGGTAAGCTGGACACCTTTTTTTACTCTCTTTTTACAATGAAAACTCTTTATTTGTTCTTTGAATCAGTGAATAGTCCCATTTGCAATTATAAATGAGTACAAAATAATCCACTTCAGCCTATCAAATAATTATCTAGCTGAGCACAGTTGCCTCTTACTTTGACTGTTAGCATTCAGCGCTGTGGGCAAAGCCGGGAACTAGTGAGTTCCAGTCCAACTGCAAGCATCTCACTGAATCTTTCCATCAAAACTTGGGAGTTCCCCTGGCATTGGGGTGTTTTTTTTGAGACATGCACATATGGAGGAGTGCTTTGTGGCTGTCTAGCATGTTTTGGTGGGTCACCCTCTTGAGGGTCATAAACCACATCTGGGCTGTAAGAAAGGATCTGATAACATCCTTTTCTTGGACTGAGTATTAACTCTAAAGAGCGGTATCAGTTGGCTGAAAATTTCACATGATGGGGTTGAATCTTCCTGCAAAAATTCATAGTTTAACTGTTTTTCAACCTTGAAAAATATCCTTTATTCCACAAATTAAATACTTATGGGTAAAAGCACTTATTCTTGAACCTTGGCTTTCTTACATATAAGGTATTTGACCTTGAGAAAGTTACCTTATTGTTCTAAGCCTTGGTGTCACAACCTATATGATAAAGTGGCTCGTTGTATTGTTATGGGTATTAAATGAGATCAGAGCTACATGCTTAGGACAGAATCTGGCACATGATAATAAGCATGTGGTAAATACATCAGGGAAAAATGGTGGAAGACTTTGAAATCAACAAATGATTGCCTTCACATCATTTTACTAGAAGGCTGAATATTGCCTCTTGGACCCTTGGGGGTACCTGATTCTATAGGGGTCTGTGCCTCTCTCTGGTTTTGACTCAATTCTTCTATAACTCTATAAATAGTAGGAAATTGATAGTAATGCAAATGATTCATGTTCTTAGAAATGAAAATAAATTTGGTTCAGCTGAGACAATTTCCACACTGTAAAAAAAGATGATTTGAAATACTTGAGCCCAGGAGTTTGAGATCAGCCTAGGCAACGTGGCAAGGCCCTGTCTCTACAAAAATAAAAATACTAGCCTAACCTGGTGGCACATGTCTGTGATCCTAGCTACATGGGAGGCTGAGGTGGGAGGATCACTTCAGCCCAGGAATTCAAGGCTGCAATGAGTCATGATCACACCACAGCACTTTAACCTGGGTAACAGAGTGAGACCCTGTCTCCAAAAAAATTGCATTGCTCTGTAGATAATAACCAGAATTTAGTGGGGAGAGCAAAGGAATAAGTGTTTAGAAGCAGCAGCTAATGGAGAAGAAGAAAGCCTGGGAGAGTAGTGTCTCATAAGCCAAGGGAAGACAAATCTTCAAGGCAAGTGTGTCATCCAGTCCCCCTTCCAGACCAGCAGGAGCCTGGGCTGAGTGGGAGCCTAGCCACTAGGGTCGGATGCAGCATGCAGTTCTGCAGTGCTCGGGGTCTATGGAGAAACCTGAAGAACATCATCACAGAGAAACACACTACATCCAAAGCCACGTGGGCTACAAAGTCCTCCCAGGGCTGGGCTGAGGTAAATGATCCAGACTCAAAGCCAATGGGCAGGAGACTGGGGGACGTAAGGAGGGGGAATGGCCATTGTGAGAGTAAACGGCTGCATTGGAATGGAAGAGGAGGTGGCTGCCTCCGCTGTTTAGCCATTGGTCAGCCTGAGACAGAACAGTAATGTTCACCCTCTGGTGAGAGGTACAGACAGGTTTTGAGTTCAGGCATCAAATACTGACCCTTTGTGGCTAATGGTGACTGGAAAAGAACAGGAAGGGGCTTCTGGGACTGATAATGTTTGTGTATCTGGGTACTGACTGTCTTCAGTTAATTACTTCAAGCAGATGTGTATTAGTGTATGCGTTTTTTGGCAAGTATAATGCAACAAAGACTATAAAAATTAAAAAGAAGTCCAGAACCTGGAGTCACGTCACCTGGAATCAAATCCCTTCTCTACCATTTATGAACTGTGCAATTTGGAGCCAATTATAGAATTTCAATCCCAATTACAAGTTTTTGTTGAGTATAAAATGACATAATATATGTAACAGCTTTTAAGAATTGTACGCTAAATTTTACCTATAAGTACTACAGAGAAGCCAAAATAAGGACTGAAATGTGTCCTTTGGCATTTTTGGTGACTGGTATGCAAGCCATTTCATGGAGGGTGGGAGAGAGAAGGAAGGATTGCAGTGTATTGAGGTGTGAGTGGGAGGGACAGAGACAGAGAGAGTGAGTGGAAATAACTCCCAAGAAGTTTATCTCCGAAAGAAAAAAAAAGAGCCATGGTCACAGGATATTTGTTACTTTTTTTTTTTCTGTCTTTATTTATTTTAGAAAAGGGTCCATATATATATATATAAAGGGTCATATATATATATATAAAGGGTTTTATATATATATATATATGAAAGAGCTCAACTGATTTTTTTAGCTAGGGAATTAGTGAGAATAAAGGTTGTATATTTTTATTCAAAGATGCCTGCCAGCATAAGTCTTAACAAAATGATATCATTTAAGGCTGGTACAGCTAGAGGACACAGAAATTGGAGTTGTTAAGAGGCAGGGAGAACTTGAAGTGTTCATTCATGCAGTTTAGGTTTGATAGCATAAAGTGAAGTCAGGATAATGCAGATAAATTTGGAAAAAAGGAGGCAGGAATTTAGGGACTGGATGTTAGTGAAGAGATTCATCAACTATACATGAGTGCTGGAAAGTTTGTGGTAGGAGTATAGGTCTTTAGGATTGCAAAGATGGAGCCATTCAGAGTGATCACAAAATTCATTGGCCATGGTACAGAGTACCACCAGTGAAGGGAAGGGGAAGGAGCACTGCCTGGGGCTCAGGGGTTGAGAGGTTGGAGAGAGAGAGGAATGCTGATCCATGCACTGAAGTCCTGACAGCGGCGAGATAGTGACCATGAGATGGTGCATGGCCATCTCCCAAGAAGAGCACTCCCACAGTTTTCTTCAGTCACCTGTTCCAATGTGATCCTTGGGTTTTATTAATCATTTTAAAGCATCATTCTGTATTCTAAATTCATTTCACCTTGTTCTGTTATGAATGGAGATGAAGAACAACTGATTACTGTATCCTGTGAGGGTTCTTCATTTGCTTGAACTCTATTAGTTCACTATTCAATGTTCTCTTGCATTGAGTAATTGTAATTTCTTTCAATCTAGTTCAAGGCTTTCTTTCCTCTTTATGATTTTTTATTTATTCTAAATTGGTGAGTATTCTGGACTTTGTACCATTAATCCAGAATAGGACTTAATCGGAGCTGTTGAGATTGGTTTTTTTGTTAGTTTGTTTTTGGTCTCTTTGGCTCTATTCCTTTATGTCTATTCTGCAGGGAGATCATAAAGTCTAGAAAGAAACAATAATTTTGTCATAAAGGCTTGAAGCTACAGGTTAGAATCAGTTTGTTTTTGCCAACTATTAGACTCAACTTCAACATTTTCCTAAAGAGTTTGCATTCTAATATTCAAGAAATAATTTTTATGCATATTTGACGTTCCAGCCACCTTGTTCTTTCATCTTAATTTTTACATCACCATGTTAATTTTTCCAATTCTTTTCAAGTTAGTTATTCATGATGACCCATCATTTTTCATTCTCATCTATCATAGACAATCCTGAGATCCTCTACACTGAAACTACAGCTTCTCTTTAATGTTTTACTTATTTTCCCCAATTTCGAAGAAAACAATCGAATTCTTATCTCAAAACTATACTCTTTCAACATCTTTTAAAATATTTTTAAGTAACACTGGACCAAATACAGGACCATATCTGTTTGGCATCTTTCATCAGTATATTTTAGCAGTAAGTAGCAACTTTGGTTTTGAAAATTATCTAATTAAATAAATTTTATACCATAGCTGAAGAATTGTCCTATAAAACTGCTCACGAAGATATCAGTCAATGTGTAGCTGCTGAAAACCAAGATAAGGATGGAGACCAAAATTTAAGAGACCAGATACAACATAGGTTAGTTTTTAACTAAATGCTCTGCTTCTTGTTTCATGCTTTTTAAATAGATTGACAACTGCTTTAGAATCATCAGATCTAGAAGAATATCTATTTCTTAGCATTCAGTCTTTTACAGGTAAAAGAAAACTAAGTAGTTTTGATAATTAGTGAAATATTTATGTGCTAGCTTTCATATTTAGAACGCAAGTCATTATAGTCTGAAAAAAGAAGAATTAAATTAGGCAATACTTCCCTTTATGGTTACATGAACTTATAAGTTAATTATATGGAATCCTGATTGACCATTCATTAAGGAAATACCGGTGACGATGGTGGAACTTCAAAAAGGCAGGCATTGGAGTGTAGACTACTTCTATTTTGCTAAAACAAAATTATTCTTTTGGTTGTGTGCAATTTGCCATTGGAAAGGGAAATTTAGACAAAATTATACAATTTTATGAAACCCTGAAAAGTTTAACAATATGAAATGAACCAGGGAAGAGTAATTTGAGCTACATTAAGGCTGTCTACTCTCCAGGAAGAAAAAAAACAGTTTCAAGAATTATTCCAATAACATTTTTGAGTAAAGTATATAAGTCTAATCTATACTAACTCAAAGATCTCTTCAATTTCTATCTCTGAGAAAAAACTAGATGGCCTAGGTGAATCAGGCTGTAGCTACCATCCGAAGAGAGTTCAGTTATTCTACTATGAGCACAGATGATGTTTTCTTAGATTTTCACTTAGAGACCCGAACTCATACTAAAAGTTTTCCTGAATCAATGACATTTTCCTCTTTTACTCTCATACATCTCAAAAAATATGTCTTGATGACATTAAGTAATTTCTTCTTTAAAATAAATAACATTGTTTCTTTTTCAGATGCAATTATATTGGCAGTATGTCTTTTCATTATGCATGTCGGATAATTTATGCTTAATGTCATTCTAATCTTTTGATCAGTATGAGATATTCATATCATATTTTGATTTTGCAGAATTATAGGCTTCTTGGACAACTGGCCTTTATTGGAGCAATGGTTTTCAGAGCCAGAAAATATTTTGATAAAAATCAATGCTGAAATAGATAAGGAATCTTTATGTGAAAAAGTAAAAGAAATTCTTACGACTGAAATAGCAAAAAAAAAGAATAAAGGTATTTACATTTGTTTATAGTGTTGAGTTTAGGCAACTAAAATGTGTGGTTTTTAATGAGTTTGGTAGGAAATGAAGATGTGATTGAAAAGTTCTTTCTTATCTTTGGATTTATACTATCTACAAGTGTATTCTGCCTCTGGCTTTAGCTTTCTGTTGTATATGTTTCTGAATAAAAGATTTTTCTCTCTCTTATTTTAATCAAACAGAGACCATCTCTCTGAAAGCACTGTTTTCATGTAAAAACAACAACAACAAAAAACCCAGCAGAGTTGAATTTAAATGTTAATTCACATTTTATTCTCTGGATATATGCAATCTTTATTTGTTAATTAGATATTTTTAAGTTAAAAAATGAAAATTAGGGATGTTGTAGATAAAGGTAAAGGTTTTACTTTGTTAGCTTTAGCATCATAAAGAAACCATGTGAATTCTTCTTTTAGGATGGACACACTAGGCAATTTTTTCGCACATCCACCTATTTTGTTATGTTTATTATTATTAAATTGATTATTAATTATATATTAACTTGCTTCCATGTTTTATCTTACCCACATAAAACCACACAGATCTCCTTCCTCCTTCATTCAACCAATGATAATTGCCCACTAACTTTTTATACTATTATTGAAGCTTTTTATTGAAAGATATTTTAACTTCAGTCCAATGTCATATTTCCATTGGGATTTTACCTTCGAGACAAGATTTGAAAAATAAATCTGTCCTTTTTGTTTATTAATTACCCCAAGTTATATTGGCAACTACCATTTCTTGGTATAATAAAAAATGGTCAAAGTTAATAGTGTCAAAAGGATTCTAAAGTTGCCTTGATAGCATACTGTCTCCTGTCGCTAAATTTGTGACCTAACTACCATAATGTGCCAGTTAACTAAAATTAAAATAGCCCATAGACATAAACCACAATAACCATGTAAATCCAGGAGCTCACACTTAGAAAGACAAGCTCCTACATGTAAATGCCTACTCCAAAAACTACCAGCATGAACCTTTCAAACAAAAAACAATCATATAGTATTTTAAGAGGCTTAGCATGTCATTTGACAGAATAGCAATCTTACAGAGTCTTGGTTGGGAAGCAAAAACAAACCAATTCTAACTCATAAAGGCTTGAAGCTACAGGTTAGAATCAGTTTGTTTTTGCCAACTATTAGACCCAACTTCAACATTTTCCTAAAGAGTTTGCATTCTAATATTCACTGACTACATTAATAGACTCAGTTATCACTTAAGATTTATATTTCAAACAGGTAATTAACAAATGTTTAATAATTAAAACAAGAAACATTAATCTAGCCCAGTGCTCTGTATTAAATGTCCCGACTAAGTTAAAAAACTAAAAGAATGTGGTACTTCTATATTCTGACCACAATATACTGTTAAGTAGGAAAAAGCAGGTTACATATAAAATAGTCCCTTTTAAGGAAAGTGTACGTATTTATGTATTAAATACATATGACAAAAGAGTTGGGCAGCATATATAATACTTGATGGTGGGGAAGGAGATGGGACTTAAAGAGACTTAACAGGCAATTCCCCTTTCTACTTGTCTTAATTCTTGGATGTTTAAAACAATAATTATGAATAACTTTAAAAATCAGAACTAAAACCCCTAATTTCCACTTCGAAAGAACATCTAATAGAATGAAGCCTCCTAGCTTGCTGAATTGAAAAGAGTAATCTAAGGGTGAAGTAAGCACATGTAAAGAGAAATCGTCATGCAAGAACGTAGGCATTTGTCGCCAGTGGTACATTGAGTAGAGCTGTGGGCCTCCGCAGTGTGAAGTGATGGAAAGACTGGGCAGTCAGGGAGGGTGTGCCAGGAAAGGTGAAACTGCATCACGAAAGGCAAAGGGTCATCACAATGATGGGAGCCTAGAAAGACTCCAGTCAGCCATGCTCCATCCCTCCAGGCATCTGGGCTAACCATCTTCTTTGACTGGAACACTCTTTCACCAGAAATCCACGAGTCTCACTCCCTGGCTTGCTTCATGTCTTTGCTCAGACGTCTTTGCTCAGAGTATGGTTGGGTATACTGACCCTGGTAGTCCATCTAAAACTTAAGAGCTGCCCACAACACTTTCATCTCCCTTACTTGTTCTATTTTTTTTTTCCATAGCACTTATCACCATCTTAACTCTTGTATAAATTAATTTATTCATCATATTTGTGGTTTGTTTCCTACCACTAGAATGTAAGCTTCATAAGGCCATTGATTTTTCTGTTTTGTTTTACTGTTGTATCTCCAGCAATCAGAACTATTGTTTGCAATATTATTATAATTATTATCATTAGAAATAGTAGTAGTTTTACTTTATTGTTGTAATCCTTCCTTTTCTTCAATGCATAATTCAGGTTCAATAAATGGCTGTTGCAGGAATGCATAATTGCTAAGGCTTAATTGAGGATATATGTACTGTGCAGTATTCTAAGTGCCTTGTATTCACTTATTAAAGTTAATGATACACATTTCTTTCCCCTTCCATTTCCTCCTCACCCCACCTCTTGTATTACATTGCCCTTTACCATCTTTTTACACTTGTTCACTTTGCTTTCCCACTGGAAATTTTCAAACAATATTTTATTTTTCTCTTCATCATTATTAGCTACTTGTAGATTATCACTTTTACATTTGGCACCCACTTGCTAACCCTTTATACCTGCTCTGTACACATAAATACACATATATTCCTCATTACCCCCATGCCAACCACCACTGTCACCACTCCTACCATCACCACTACCACACCACCACCATCACCATCACTATCACCACCACCATCACTACCACCATCCGCACCACAGCCATCACCACCTCTACCTCCACCACCATCACCTCTACAAGCACTTCCACCACCACTACCACCAGCACCATCATCACCTCTACCTCCATCACCATCACCACTATCATCACCTCTATCTCCACTACCACTACCACCAACACCATCACTACCACCATCCCCACCACAGCCATCACTACTTCCACCACAATCACCACCACTACCACCAGCACCATCACCACCTCTACCTCCACCACCATCACCACCATCATCACCTCTATCTCCACTACCACCATCCCCACCACAGCCATCACCATTTCTACCTCCACCACCACCACCATCACCACCTCCACCACAGTCAACACCACTGTTATTAATACCACCACCACCACCACTACCACCACCATCACCACCACTACCCATCAACATTACCACCACTGCCATCAAAAGGCAAGGGCAACCGTATTTCTGACAAGGGAGAGAAGACTTGAAATCTTAGCTTTAAGGACTAGATGATTTAAGGGAAAGCCCTAAAGCATGAATTAGCTTTAAATACGTAAGAGTGTTTTATATTAATTTAGATTTCTCTGAGTTCAAGTGAAATAGTAGATGTCTAGAGTTTCTAATGGAGGTCAATTCTTATCATCCTTTTGAAGTTGAGAAGAAATTAGAAGAAAAGGAAGCTGAGAAAAAAGCAGCAGCCTCCCTGGCTGAGCTTCCACTTCCCACACCTCCTCCCGCTCCTCCTCCTGAACCAGAAAAAGAGAAGGAAATTCATCTTCAGCATGTGCCTTCAAAAACTCCTACTGCAAAAGGAAAACCTCAATCAGGTGATTGACAGAATGATTTATAATCCTGTTTTTCAGTTTCTTATTTTTACTCAGTAAAGAATTATAAATTATAGTCTATCTATATTCAGACTTTGGGCAACTTCAATCATATGAAACAAGGCTTTACACTTAGATGGAAGTGGAAAAGCCCTCAGAGTAGCTAAAAGCGTAGTTGTTACAAAGCCCAGCTTCTTCACTGTGTAGGAGGAGACATGGAGTCATCACACCTAGGTCTACTGATTAGAGTAAGATTACAGACGAGAGAGGAAAAGGCACAGAGTAACAGGTAACTTCAGACAGATCAAGAGGATACATGTCTGTTTGCTGAACTATAGAGTTACATTTATGTAACGAGTAAGAACATCTTAATAAAATAAGAATGAGTATAGCTGGTTTTCCACCAGAATAAGGGAATAAATTAACAGCAACCATTAGAACTAGAATTTATATGTAATTGTAAATCTTCAGGAATAGGTGATTATAAAAGTATAGAAACAAGCTCCTGCCATCTCAGTAAACATATATTTATGGACATAGAGACAAAGAGCCTAGATAGAGAACAATTTTAGCTTAAGTTTTTTCTAGATCCTTAACCGCTAAGGACCATAAGTCTAGCATTAAGTGGTAGACAGTGAATATAATGACAAAAGTGAAGTGCTTAATTGTTGTAATGCATGATATTGGTAGAGTGTCAGTATCCATTTGTGTGTGTATATAAAACAAATGAGGCTCTGGTTTCTAGTTTCAGTTTTATAAATGGCTGACTGTGCAGTTACACCATGTCTACCTAAGTATCTTTGATACTGTGTCATGACCACATTTCTAAACTCCATAGTCTTTCTGCCTCACGGAGATTTGAGATAGGTCTGAATTTTTAAAATTAAACTCATTCATATTAAACAAAGACATTTGAAGACTTTAGTAAGATATGTTATGGTATATTAAAGACCATTTCACTCCAGGAAATTAGAAATTAACTACAGGCAAAATACACACACCCTAAAAAATGCTTTTATCACGTCAACAATAAAACACAAAAACATGAATTAAATATACACCCTTTTCCCACTGTCTCATTAGGAAATTAGAAAACAATTCAGAGGTCTAGAGGAAAATGGAAATATTTTAAATGCTTTTTAGAACTGGGGAAGACAGGCCGAGCATGGTGGCTCATCCCTGTAATCCCAGCACTTTGGGAGGCTGAGGTGGGCTGATCACCAGAGATCAGGAGTTCGAGACCCGCCTGGCCAACATGGTAAAACCCCATCTCTACCAAAAATACAAAAATTAGCTGGGTGTGGTGGCAGGCACCTGTAATCCCAGCTGCTTGGGAGGCTGAGGCAGCAGAATTGCTTGAACCTGGGAGGTGAAGGTTGCAGTGAGCTGAGATTGCGCCACTGCACTCCAGCCTGGGGGATAGAGTGAAACTCTACCTCCAAAAAAAAAAAAAAAAGAAAAGAAAAAGAACTGGGGAAGACAGTTTTCACAGTGGGTCAGGTGAGCCTGGAATTATCGAATATGGTCCTTTAACCTATAGCTATGGCTCTACAACTCTTGCTCCTCCTCAGCTTGCTCCAGTCAAGAGTATCTATGTATTTGAGCAGTTTCCTGAAACCAAACTCGAGTGTTTCTGATCAGGACCAGCTCAGTCTTTAAGTTTCTGAAGTTTGTTTGCTATTTTATAATTGTATTCTTGAATACTGTGCATTGAAGAAATAATAAATCTATTATTGCTTTAAAGAGTCGTTGTACTTGTCTTTTTTTTCCCACCAAGGTCAGGGCTAGTCCTGATATTTAAGAATGTTTAGAAAGGTTAATCTCCAGAGTCCTAATTGCTGCCACCTAACCTCACTGTGATGGACATTGATGGGGCAGGAGAGCAGACAGCACTGCCCCTGCAGCTCAGGGAAGCTTGGTTAGGCAGTTTGAGAGAGGAACATTTATCACAGGTTTTTAAAATTTTTTGTGTAAATAATTTACAAATTTTCCAAAATGGAACATTTGTAGAACCGAAAGCCTGAGGCTTCTGAACATGCCCTACTCAAGCATCTAATTACAATCTTCAGCAGAAGTTGAGATGAAAAGAGGAATTATTCACGAAAAAAACAAACAAAAATTTTAAAAAGGGCTAGAGGAGGCATAGTACATTGAATCCTAATGGTTATTTTGTTAAAAAATTGTTCTATATTTTATTCAGTTCCGTATTTTAGATCTGCTTCCATTATACTTGGGATTAAATTTGAAAAACTCCATAGTTATGTTCCATTGAAGGGTCTATTATCAAATGCAGTATCAATTGTCACTATTTAATTGAGAATTACTTCTTAGTATGGCACAATAGAATAATACTACCTATACTTCTATTTAGGTTTTTCTTTCTTTCCCTCCTTCCCTCCCTCCCTTCTTTCTTTCCTTCCTTCCTTCCTTCCTTGCGTCCCTCCCTCGCTATCACCCCCCTCTTTCTTCCAAATTTGGTGGTCAACTATTTGGATTTTTAAACATTCATTTAGAGAGATTAACAAAGTCACTTGTCTTATTTCTGTGGAATCTTGGTTGTCATGTCTGTGATATTTAAATATAAGTGAGATCTGCTAGGCATTTATACATTCTTGTAACTATCACTTCCAAATACAAAAAAATAGGTTAGAGGGAGTCTGTCTCCATCACAGGCATTTCAATCGCCATACTGCTTCATCCTTTAAAATGAAGGAAAAAACTATAGCCCAGGACCAAGGGAGGAAAATAATTAAATCCATTTGGTAAATAATGCTGGATGTAGTGAATTTTTTTTCAAGGAACAAACTCATTAATTGGGGCATCTCCAGATCATCAGTTTTCCAATTTCTCCCTTCCAATATATTTCTCAACTGTATCCCAGGGAATTTAAGATAAATATACTCACATCATTCTTTGCATTACCATTACGGTCAATGAAAATGTAGAAGTCACAAGGCAACCAAGCGTGTGACCAAGAGAAGTTCAAGGGTGCAACATATCAAAACAATGTGGTTATTTACCTCTTCTTCAAAGTGTTTGGCCATCATTTTTATCTTTTGATTGTTTTATTTATTTATTTAATTTTTAGAGACAGGGTCTCACTATGTTGCCCAGGCCATACTCAAACTCCTAGGCTCAAGCCATCCTCTAGCCTCGACCTCATCAATAGCTGGGACTACAGGTGCATGCCACTGCCCCGGCTTTGTCATCATTTTTATTACAGATACAGTTGTCTTGTTGTATAGGCACATTCAGTTGAAATAAATCCAAATACAGCCATATGCTCCAAATGGATTTGTGATTATCTTTTAAAAACGCTACAGCTAGTTTCATTAAAGAGTTTATGATCAAATCCACTACCAAATGTTTATATTAAAGTTAGGACTAAACATCTCAATGTGACAGAATAATGCTGCTATTAGAGCTATCATTCCAGAAGTTTCAACCCAAAGTCTGTCTTCAGGATAATTTTAACTCAAAGTAAAGACCTGAGCCATTTTATGCAGTTCACAAATGTAACTGTTTACCTATGGGAAATAGCATTAGCTTGCTTACAATCATCTAGCCCAGGCTATTGAAGTAAATCATCAATGATTTTTGTGTGTTGAATTTTGTTTAGAAGCCCCGCATGGTAAGCAAGAATCTCTTCAGGAAGGAAAAGGGAAGAAAGGTGAGACCGCACTCAAAAGAAAAGGTACAGCAGATAAAAATAGATATAATTACATGTAATTCTGCATTTTATAACTATCTCAGTGAAAATAGCTAGATTTGTATAGTAGTATACATTGGCCACTTCTCTCAGGCATTTGTAAATCATAAGCCGTTGCCAAAGAATATAGTCTCAAACTTTCTGCATCCTGGCGCTTGCCAAAGGCCCTGCTGAGAAAAGTGATGCTTGCAGGGACAATTTAGACAGTATCTAATATGCAGACTATCCATTCATCAGAGATATTTTAGCTGTTATCCTTGGGCTAAGCTGTGCCATCAGAAAGCTACATACTGAATCAAGTTTTCTTGGACCCCTTATTGAATTTCCTTCACTGATAAGCACTTTGGTAAAAAATAAAATAAAAATCTTACATTACCTTAGAACATTTACAAAACTAAGAAAGGAACCTTGGTACAATACTGTTAACTAAAGTAGAACATTTAATTTTTACCATCTATTTTTAGTGGAACTCTTGAAGTTTTTGAGACCTGACTACATTTTTTTGTAATCATTTAAGCCAGTAATTTATAAACAATTAAAAATATGAATTGGGGCTGGGTGCAGTGGCTCATGCCTGTAATCCCATCACTTTGGGAGGCTGAGGTGGGCAGATCCTGAGGTCAGGAGATGGAGACCATCCTGGCCAAGATGGTGAAACCCCATCTCTACTAAAAAAATACAAAAATTAGCCGGGCGTGGTGGCACACACCTGTAGTCCCAGCTACTCTACTCGGGAGGCTGAGGCAGGAGAATCCCTTGAATCCGGGAGACATGGAGGCTGCAGTGAGCCAAGACTGCACCACTGCACTCCAGCCTGGGCAACAGAGAGAGACTCTGTCTCAAAAAAAATATATATATATATTTATATATATTTTATATATAGTATATATATTACATATAGTATATATTTTATATATATATATGAATTCGAATTAACAAATGTTTACAGCTTGATGTAACTTCTTGGTGTAACTACATACTGGCAATGGATTTTAATGATTTTACTTTGTTCTAATTTGTATCTCATGCAAGGGATTTTAATTCTTGTTACTTGTTTGAGTTTCTTCAGAGAATTCTTCAACCATCAAAGAGTAAAGAGAACCTTGCAAATATTTTAGAGAACTTTGAGTTACTTTCCCCACCCCCAACCCCACTCCCTGCTTTTTTAAAGAATCATAAATTCCCTGGAAAATTTATGTCATGCATACACCCTCAATAAGTAAACTTTTAAAAGCCTATTTATGAGGGCTGGTGTCCTTTTTAGGGTATTTGGATATGTACTCTGTAACTATTTTTTTAACAGTCAGGTGCTTTTAAGTTATCTATTTGAGCATTAACACGTTATTTTTGTTGATGTTGTTTTATTGAAAATTATTTTGACCTGACATTCGTATTTGATATTTACTTGGTATTTTTTTTCTCAATATTACAATTCCATGGCCTCAGTTCTGAAATGCAAGCTATTAAGTCCAGCTTGTTTTTAGGTTAGGTTGGTTTGTCTTTGGGGTTTATTTTTATTTATTTATTTATTTATTTTTTGTCCCTGACTGCTTCCCTACTGCCCAGGTATCTTACAACTTAAATTAATCTGGTGGCGTTGCATTGCTTGCCTTTTTCAGTTAATTGTAAATGCCTATGGCTTTATCCATGTGACACTATCTCTAAAATATCAGCCTTGCAAAGTTTTTCTTCTGCATAATGTTTGATTATGAAACAATAATGTTTGATTTTAACTTGTTTCTTGTTTTGAAACAGGGTCTCACTCTGTTGCCCAGGCTGGAGTGCAGCGGTGTGATCATGGCTCATTGCAGCCTTGACCTCCTAGGATAAAGCAATCCTCCCACCCCAGCCTCCCGAGTAGCTGGGACAACAGGCATACGCCACCACGCCTGGCTAATTTTTGTATTTTTTTATAGAGATGGGGTTTCAGCATGTTGCCCAAGCTGGACTCAAACTCCTGGGCTCAAGCAATCTCCCCGCCTCAGCCTTCCAAAGTGCTGGGATTACAGGCCTGAGCCATCACGCCTGGCCAATTTTAAGTTTTTATAGAATTATTTATTGTAAAGAATTTTGTTAACAGCTTTTCTGAAGACCATGTTTTCACTCAAAACTCATAATGACTTTCCTTAGTTTTCTAATTCAGCAGGCCAACTTTAATGTCCATTGAAATGAAATAAAACTTCCAGTTTTTTTAAAAAAAAAAGTCCTCCACAACTTAACATAGCAGTGGAGGTGAAACTTTTATTATACCAATAATAACCTAGTATTATATTTTCTGAAGGAATATTATGCCCACTACATCATTCAGTGGCCCCTATATGAAATCCTAGATGATAAATTTCGTTCAGAATCAAGGGACAGGAAAATGTCTCTTCCTCTGGGTGATTAGATAATGGGCGCCTCTAAATGGGAGCATTTTCCTTTGTGTTTTGGCTGACTAGAAGTTCAGAAAAAAACTCATGGCTCAGGTTTAGTATCTGTGCAAGGACCTAGACCTCCATGTCTGCCTTCTAATTCCTCTCCTGATTTTGAACTTCTACTTTAAGTTATATTTTTCCTGACCCTAGTTTCATTTATGTTCTTTTCTCTATTTTACTTTATTTCTGTGAAATAGGGGGATATAATTTCTAAAGTAATTGATAGTTGATGAAAGAAAATCCCAGGCTCTAAAAAGCATATCAGTTAGATTCATACTGAAGCTGCTGTAGCAACCAATTAACTAAAGATTGAAATGCAGTTATGGATGCATGCAATTTACTTCTTCCAGGTTCATTCAAGTGGCATTGTCATGAAGTATGTGTCTTTTTTAAACTGTTCATCACAAATTGCCAGTGCTGTTGCAGTCCAAGAGCGTGTAATGTTCAAAACATAACGTGCTAAAATAGACGTTTGGACATTTAAATATATATAACCATGATTCTCAAAGAGAATCTCACCCTTCTCTAATTATATGATATGATAGGTTTATATAACTAGAGCTAATTGGTGAGTTAACACTGAGATAAAAGTTTTAGTTAAAATTTTAAGGGCTATAATTTATGCTCAGCTCTCACTTGTTTACTAATAGAATAATTTTCATATTTAAATTACTCATCCCTTTTTTCTCATCAGGATCAAAAAAGTAAATGAAACATCATTATAGAATTATCAAAAATAGAAATTAAAAAGACTTAGGTATATTAGGTACCTAAGCATCAAATTAGACATAATTAACAGATGCTCTAAGAGCATCCTTAATAAAAGCATACGGACTCCAAGCAATTCATAAGCAAACACAAGTTCAACAACAAAATATATACATTGGAGCCATGTAGTTAGCTCAAATTAACTACAAAGACTTGCAAATATTTTTTGCTTTTATTTTACTATTCTATTGCATTAAATAATATTTGAAATAGGTGAACTCTCAAGATTTAGACATCTTTATGTTACATATAAATAATGTGGTTTTGGACTTCCTTCATGTGGAAGAAATGATTTTATTTCTTAATCTTTCAAATTAACACCATTGCAGGTGAACACCATTAATTGTTCATCTGTTTATTTTGTGAGCCATTTGATACCAATTATATTTAAAGAGCCTCTTAGTTGAGGAATCATATATTTTTTCCTTTCTTCAAACTTTTTATTTCCTGCTGTTGATGTCTTTGATTCGTTTATATTCTTCTCTGCATATTAGATCAATCTGTACCCTTCTCCCTCCCAAATCCTGACACTGAGATGCCATTAACAATGGTACTTAGAGTGTTCTTAAAAAATATTTCACCTCCTCTTGAACCCATTTGCCACTGTCCCATTATGTTTCTTCATTAAACAATGGCTTTTCAAACATATAGCCTTGCCCAGGAGAGATGTTAATTAGGAGCCAAATGAAGAAAGTTTTCAATAATCAACTAAATTCAGAAAATGCCAAGTTACATCAAGTTAAAATGTTTTTAATTACAGGATTTTTTTTTTCTATAACATTGTGCATTTCAAAGGGAGCAGGGGACACCATATGTAAGATCCCAGGGCATTTGGCTGCAGAATTCTTCTCCCTTGGAGGAATATCTGTTGGGACCAGAGTTCTCTGGAACACTTGGAAATCATGCCATCTTTAGTTCCGATGCTTTGCCACATGTATTAGTGTTAGTATTGTTCCAGTGCTTGCCTTCTGATTTGTCTTACAGGGTCAATTATTGTAGGTGCTACCAAGCCACTTAAAATAATAAATTTAGTATCAATGTTATAAGCATTCATGTCGCAGGACTTTTCCTTAGTTCAGCTAAAGACGGGGCTCTTGTCCATCCCATGGCCATGAAAATTTAGGCTCACAGACAGCTTAAAGGGTGAGTAAAACAGGGTTTTATTGGGTGAAAAGGGAAAAAAAGAGGGAAACAGGGACTCTCGCAAGGCCAGAGCCCCTCCGCTAGAGCCCTTCCTGCCTGGCAGTTTGAATCCCAGTTTCCACACAGGAAAAGGAGGGGCCAGGCTCCTCCCCACCGCAAATGATGTGAACTTCCCAAGGCTCCACCTTAGTGGGCAGGCTGGTTGGAGTTTCTCCAGGGACCGCCTGCCACCTGGCTGTCTCATTCCTCTCTCTAAAGAAGTACATCTAGCTAACCGTTGTTAGATTAAGGATAAGGACGAAGACAGATCTTAACGCTTCCTGCTGGCAGGGGGCGCTGTTTTGGGGAAATGGCAGTCAGAGCTCCCTCTATTTTAAATTGGTCATAGAGTTATCATTTGTACTTCATCAGAGATTCAGGTCTAAGCAAAATCATTACATAGAAAAATATATCAAATTGTGAAAATTGTCAGTTACTGCCTAAACACTTTCTTAAATTTTTCTAAATTTTATATAATTTAGATATAACTTCAGATCTATAGATAATAGATACTGTTTTTAAATATATAAGTAGAGATTACCTAAACTGCCCACAAGATATAATTAACAATTTCTCCTCTACGTATAATCCACTTATTTTTAACTAACATAAAAGTGGAAAATGTATTTGCTTTTCTAAGCAAATACAAATTATCGTTAAATAATACTTATTAAAGATACATTTTGGAGGAAGAAAGTGCTCCTAATTCTACAGGTATCTGTAAACTGCATCTAAAAATTTCAATAAATAATCTAAAGGTAAGTGGAATTTTAAACGGGGTGAATTTCCAAACTGTAATAACTTGATCTTTTCAGGGAATATTAGTGCTCTCTGAGTTAAGGACCAAGGTTGTTCATACCATAGGGTACCACTTAACAGATCTAGATTCCCCTCTTGATGTTATCAGGGAAAGTGAAGTGAATGTCCTTTTCGGATTCTGAATTGAAAATTAGACCTCCTCTTTCTCGTTTTCTTCCCAAGCACCCACCCCCCTTTCCTTCCCTCCCCTTCCTTTCCTTTCCTTCCCTTCCTTTCCTTCCCTTTCTTTTCCTTTCTCTTTCTCTCATGCCTTGATTCTGCCAGGCTTATGGCACAGCAACTACCTTCATCTTTATTCCCTAACTGTAGCAATAAATATAATTTCCCTACAGAAACCCTGCGTCATGTGCAGAGAATGTTCAGGGGCTACAACAGCCCCTCTTCTCCCCTGCATCCCTCACCTACTCCAGCTGACTCTTATAATATCCTCCTTTCTCTCTGCCCTCTTACCTGGTCTCCAAGGGATACCAAGAGCACCACTCATGTTCTAGCTACCTTCTTTCTCATTCAGGGTGGAGAGTTTAATTGCCAGTTTCTGAAATAGTAAGTGAAATACACTTTATTCTAGAGTCTAAACTTTATAAAAGTCACATGTTCATTGTCAAAGCAAGGACAGTGATGAAAATAAAGTATCAAATATATTAGTAATTTGGATAGGTTGGTTGCTTTAAAACACTTATTAATATTATTGGTTAATTTGGGGGCTGTGGAGAATAAGGATTTTTTGTAAGACTCCTCAAAATCTTAAAAATTAGTTAATGAATCACCCTTATGAAGATAATGAATCACCATTATGAAGACCTGAAATCCATGGCAATTATAGATGTATTCATCCACTAGAATTCTGTCCCATTCATTTACTTGTATTGGAATAATTTGATATGCATGTTTAAGGTTCTCCTAAAGGAAAATCATCAGGAGGAAAAGTACCAGTAAAGAAATCACCTGCTGACTCTACAGATACATCACCTGTTGCAATAGTGCCGCAGCCACCTAAGCCAGGATCAGAAGAATGGGTCTATGTGAATGAACCAGTTCCTGAGGTATGGCCATTTAGAATCAAGCTGGTAGAATTCATTCTTTCTCCTGCATATAGTAAGATTCACATTGTCATTTGCAACATCCTGAAGGCCTTTTACAGCAGGTAATATATATCTATCCATCTGAGATTTTTTTTAGAGACTACTCAATGACCCATATCTCATCCTTTCTCCTACTTGAGTTTCTGAGTCATGCTTTGAACTCCTATTTAGTGCTAAAATGAGGGGAACAAATGGGTTCTGTGAGGAACAATTTTCTTCTCAAGAACACACAGAGATGCAGATTCCTGGAAGAATGACTTCCCCAGAACACATATCCAGCAAATTTCTAGCCTTCTATTCATGTTTTAATATCCCCATCATAATGCTTTTAAATGAAGTTTAACCTTTGACTTTTTAGAAGTAGAAGAATATTTTTGGAGCTAACTAAACCCATAAAAGAACAGACAGCTATCTGACCTGGGAACGTTAATGGGTATGCTGGTGTAAGGCAAGGAGATGTCCCAGGGGAGCGCTGGAAGCTCCGCCTAGCTCAACTCGCAAGGCCCAGTTGCCATCTGCTATTTTTGGTTGCTTTGACAGATGAATTCTCAGAAAGTCCACAGAATGGTCCTTCCTTTAAAACTTTTTAAACGTCAAAGAGCTTTTTAAAAGACAAGGTCTCCTTCTCCCTCATTCCAGTCCCCAATGATCTCTTACTCTGATGAACTCAGTAGCAACCATCTGTGCCAGGCATTTGAGACCCGATTATGAAATGCAACAATTGTGGTGTTGCTGTTATTATTGAGCTTTCCTAGGGATATGTCTTCTCTCCCAATTAAATTATAAACTCTTTGGCGAGGGTAGGAACATGGAATAATTCAATGTATTCAACACAAACACAGTACAGAGTATGTAACAGATTCTTGATAGGTTTCTAATTGATTAATTAGCATTGAGAGTGAAATTAGAGCAGAAAATATTTAAAATTGAGAACATTAAGTGATATAATTATGGAGGTATGTAATCGACCTCACAGCCAAACAGAAGCTACTTTAATATATATATTAATATTAATATATATGTAGGTTCAAAAACTTAGCATAGGAGCAAGATACAGAAGTGGGTGTTAGGAATGAGATAAAATTAAAATGATACAATATGGTAAGTGATGGGGAGTGTGGGGCAAAAACACTTAAATTCATTCCTTAACTCCAAAACTTGAAGCCCTTGTAAGAAATAAATCCATAGAGGACAAGAGAGAAATAAAATCAGGAATTTTTTTAAAACAAAATTAACATTGAAATATGGCACCAGCTCCACGTAGATCTTCCAGCATTCAGGATTCTATAGAAAACATGATAATTTGAGGAGAGTGGAATTAAAGACTATTTACACATGTGTAGGCAATAAGTATGGCAACCTACAAGGATTAGATTATTCCCTCTCCTCCAGCAAGGGACAGCTGGGGGTCACTACGGCCCCCAGGCTGAGGAGGTGCAGAAAGGGAGTAGATCCTTGGGCCTCAAGAGAACTTCTGCACTTAGAGGGCCATCTGACAGGAGCCGTGGCCTTCCCCAGAGGGATGCAGTGCGACCCCGCAAACAGGAGCAGAAAAATACTCTGGTGAAGAAGATGGAGGACCAAGGAGTTTCCTGAAGTACTTACATACATTAGCCTCCCCAGGCACTAAGCAAAGTGAAGGAAACTCGTATGGAGGGCCATGGAAGATGTGCAGCACAGACCTCTCATTTCCTATGTAAGGCCAGGTAGCAAACACCTTTTGCTACAGCAAAACATGCCCAGTCTAGTTCGTTTCCACTCTGGACTCCCCACACGTGAACTGCTGAGTTTACTTGCTGATATGGTGTTGCTGTGTCCCTACCCAAATCTCAAATTGAATTGTATCTCCCAGAATTCCCACGTGTTGTGGGAGAGGCTCAGGGGAGATAATTGAATCATAGGGGCCACTCTTTACCATGCTGTTCTCATGATAGTGAACAAGTCTCACGAGATCTGATGGGCTTAACAGGAGTTTCCGCTTTTGCTTCTTCCTCATTTTCTCTTGACACTGCCACGTAAGAAGTGTCTTTCGCCTCACACCGTGATTCTGAGGCCTCCCCAGCCATGTGGAACTGTAAGTCCAATTAAACCTTTTTCTTCCCAGTCTCAAGTATGCCTTTATCAGCTGCATGAAAACGGACTAATACACCTGCCAAGGAAGAGGAAGACAGATGCCCAGTTCAACTTGGATTTCAGTTAAACAACAAATTTAACTGAGAATCCTGTACTTTATCTGGTAATCCTGTTTCCAGACCTTCTAAGGGCCCCAGGTCAACCTTACTTCAACAGGCAAATGGAGGGAGACAGATTGAAAAGAGAGGCTGCTTCCATATA
Organism: Symphalangus syndactylus; assembly: GCF_028878055.3. Taxonomy (NCBI): domain Eukaryota; kingdom Metazoa; phylum Chordata; class Mammalia; order Primates; family Hylobatidae; genus Symphalangus; species Symphalangus syndactylus. The sequence continues at coordinate 69,039,557 of NC_072438.2, read as the reverse complement.
GCATTCAGGTAGCAGCCAAATGCGAGGAGACCCTGGGATCGCTTCCCTTTGCCAGCCACAATCAAAGGTGCAGAGAGAACGCAGAAGGCAGTTAGAGTGAAAGATCTTTGCTTCCAGCCTGTGGAGTCACAAGAACAGCCTCCCCAGACCAGGACTCCACGAAAGAGGCAGCTATGCCTCGGGCCATGTGGCCCATGTAGTGCCCTCACCCTCACTTACATTCAACCAACCTGTAGCAGCACTCCTCCCTGAAACTGGGCCCAGGGGCCACAGGGCCATGTGTGCTGGGTTTGGAAACCTGTCCTTCTTCAGGAGGCTGACAGACATAGGACTCTACGGCCAAAAGTATAACTCAGATTAAAGCATAGCTTTTGATCAATTCTCTACTGGCCTTGCTGACAATTTCAACATTCAAAATATAGAGGGGGCTATGGAGTACTTCTGCTTCGAATTTAGTACTGACCAACAAACATGGACAGTTAGGTAAATGGAAATGATGAATAATTTAGGAGAAAGTACTAATAAAGGAGGTGTAATAATAAAGGAAAGATCTGGCGGAACATAAGAAACATGTGCTCTAGTTATCAGGAAAGCATATTTCAAACCTATAGTGAAATCATAATCGGCCTCTAAACAGGAATAAGGCTCTAAGAGAAATGGATGGGCTCAAATCAGAAGAAAATTTGCCCTTAAAATCCCAATTATGTACCAAAGAAACTAATGTGATCCCAGGGCATTTTACAGGGGAGAGGGGCAGTGGGCAGGGGATACTCAAAAAATTAGAGAAAATTATGAAAGGATAGGAATTTAGTGAGTGTCTAGCCCATCACAGGCACTCGAACGTTGAAAGAATACAGTCAAGGGTATGTGTAGATGTCTCTGCCAAAATTCCAAAAATGAAAAGATTTGTAGTTACATTGTTTAAGAGGATAATAGAAGACTGAAAATGGAAACCCAGCTTGGGTAACCTGAAATCCTCTTAAATGAGAAAAGAAATGAAGTCAAATTAATCAACAGTAGTAATAAGGTTTTGTGAATCCTAAAGACTTGGTGGACCCTCTTTAAGAAAAAAAAACACAAAATTGCAAATACAAAATCAGTCATGAAGTGAATATTTATTTAGAACTGATTTGTATTCAGTTAAGAAATATTTTTATAACTGGAAGAAACAGACAAGCACACAAACACTTTTTAGGTGCCCTGTACCCCTCTGTTATTCTTTATCTTTGCAGGTCTTTATGTATGACAATGATTTTGTAAGCTCATTTTCCTATAGAGAGAACAGAAAGGTAATTGAGGCTTCCCTCTAGCAAGCTTCATTGGATTTTTTAGTATTGATAGTTAGAACATTTTCTTTTAGCTTCATAACTCATTATGAAGGAAATGTGACAGAGAGGAAGTCAAATTGGAAAAAGACAGAAGACCTGACCAGTGGTACTTGAAGATGAATCTGTTGCTTGTATGAGCAAAGTACTAGGATCCTCTCAGGAACTTGGATGATGCCTGTGTAAAGTGAGGGTCTCTGAAACTTTAGAGAATATTGCCTTGGCTACTGAATTCCTACTATGATTTTGTGTTCTCTAACAAAGGGAAAACTGTTTAATTGGAAAGTACAGCTCTGAGCACCTCATTACATCCGTAAGTTCAAGTTCCCAGACCCAGAAAAATTACATCTCAGGGGCTGGAAGAACCTGCAGATATTACATTATCCATGACTCACAGAAATCACAGAGGGTACAGGGGATTCCAGAAAACTACATGCAGGCAAATGCCTAAATACTTAAGAAAAGGCAGTGGGACTTAGTAACATACAGACCAATAATTTATACATTAATTATTGTTGTAATTTAAGAGCAAATTATTAAACACATTACTTCTGAGCACTTATAAAATATAAAGGTGATCATTTGGAGCCTGCACAGCAAGAATAAGTCTTGTTGAGCTGACCCATTCCTGCTCTAGCCTTGAGAGCAAGCTGGATATGTGGATCAGGGAGTACCATAGACATAATATCTCTTGAGTTCAAAATAGTATTTGACAATTTATTCACGAAGTCATTGTAGAGAAATGAGGGCTGTGAGCAGGATATTAATTCAGTTCAACCTATTCTTGGGAGGCAACTCTTCATGCATACAGTGTTGATTAATGGATTGAAGTTGACCAGGAGGTAGGTTTAGTGGTGTGCTTTTTAAAAATGGTCTTTAGCACCACTATGGATATCACTTTCTTTAAGAGAGATTATGACAAACTAGAAACCAGAGAGAGAAATAGGTCAGGAAAGGGTGTTGAAATAATGTTAGAGGGTCATTAAAAGAACTGTAAATGTTTAATTTAGATACATGAACCCTTGAGGTATGGTTAGACGTAAGATCTTAGGCTTTTAGAACTAGTTGGAGCCATACAGTCTCCAAAAAATTTAATATGATGATAAAAGTGGGTTCAAATAAGCCTGTTTATATCCATGTTAACATTTATTGAGCACTCATTATGTGCAAATGCTTTACTCAGTTCTGGGATCACGAAAGCAGGCAAGCTGCAATTGCCATGTCCAAGGACACAGTCTACTTGGAGCCAGAGGTATAAACAATAGTTGCCCCTTATTTGCAGTTTCACTTTATGATTTCAATTACCCACAGTACAGTACAATGAGGTATTTTGAGTAAGAGAAAGAAAGAGCCCACAATCACATAACTTTTTTTACAGTGTATTGTTATAATTGTTCTATTTTATTATTAGTTAATATTTTACTGTGCCTGATTATGAATTAAATTATATCATAGGAATGTATGCATAGGAAAAAGCATTGTACATACAGGGTTTAGTACTATCTTCAGTTTCAGGCATCCCCTGTGGGTCTTGGAACATATCCCTCCGATAAATGGGACTTCTGTAAGCAACCAATTACAACACAGGTTTTTTTTTTTTTTTTTTTTGAGATGGAGTCTCACTCTGTCGCCCAGGCTAGAGTGCAGTGGCATGATCTCGGCTCACTGCAAGCACCGCCTCCCAAGTTCACGCCATTCTCCTGCCTCAGCCTCCTGAGTAGCTGGGACTACAGGCGCCCGCCACCACGCCCTGCTAGTTTTTTGTATTTTTAGTAGAGACGGGGTTTCACCGTGTTAGCCAGGATGGTCTCAATCTCCTCACCTCGTGATCCGCCCGCCTTGTGTAATCCCAAAGTGTTGGGATTTCAACACAGTTTTGTAGTTTCCTCTATAATAAGACTATAAACTGTCATAACAACTTAGAGACGGAATAATACATTTTATTTAGTATGTCAAAAAAGGCCCCCACTGCAAATTACCTTTTAAAGTATGAATTCATTGGGTAGGGAATATTATAGGAAGAGAGAATCCCAGTCTGAGAGATTGGCTCAGTGCATCAGGAGCAGAAGGTTTAAGGACACAGCTTTAGGAGGCAGTTCACAGGAAGGCAGGCGCCAGATTTAGAAGGATCTTAAAATCTGTGCTAAAGTGTTTGGACTTCATTTGCATGGTAGTGGGAACCACGGAATGTTTTTCAGCAAGAAAGTAACATGTTGGAGTAATTTTCACTACAATAACTCAGAGAGACAGTACAATGAATTGTTAAAAAAGAAAAAAAGTGGATTGTGACTGGTCGATGTTCAAATCCCAGCTATGTCACTCAGCAGTTGCATGACCTTGTACAAGCTGTTTAACCTCTGTTGCTTCAATTGCCTCATCTTTAAATTCTAATAGAAATAAATCTTTTAAGTTGTTGTAGGAATTTAATGAGTTAGTCCACATCAAGCCCTTTGAACAGAATCTGGCACAAAGTAGGTTCTCAATAAGTATTCATTGTTTTAAGAATAGAAGGTAATTCAAGGATATTGAAAGGAATCACAGAGACCTGTTTGGAGGCCCCTGTACTGCTCTAGACAAGAACTAATAAAGGCTTGAAGGAAGGCAATGACATAGGGAAAGAGGGAGGAAGGGATAGAATCTGGGAACAGTTCAGAAACTGGGTCTTACCCACTTCTCAGATGTCATCTTTCTCCAGTCCTTCTTTGTTTCACCAAGCCCTGCAAACACTAGCCTGTGTTCTCTCCTTTGCATATGCCAAGAACATTCCCACCACAGTGCCTTTGCATCTGCTGTTCCTTCTGCTCAGAGTGCTCTTCTTCTAAATCAGTGGTGTCCAATCTTTTGGCTTCCCCGGGCCACAAGGGAAGAATAATTCTCTTGGGCCACTCATAAAATACACTAACACCAATAGTAGCTAATAAGCTGAAAAAAAGAAAATCACAAAAACATAACGTTTTAAGGACGTTTACAAATTTATGTTGGGCCACATTCAAAGCTGTCCTGGGCTGTCTGTGACCCACAGGCCATGGATTAGACAAGCTTGCCCTAAATCTTCCTTCTTCTCAATGCCAACTGCAATGCTGCTTAATGCAGAGGCCTTTCCTGACCACGCTAAACAAAACAGCACCTCTGTCATTTCACAGCACTTAGTATGTGAATTGCCTTTTTTTTTTTTTTTTTTTGAGACGGAGTCTCACTCTGTCACCAGGCTGGAGTACACTGGTGCAATCTCAGCTCACTGCAACCTCTGCCTCCGGGTTCAGGCAATTCTTCTGCCTCAGCCTCTCGAGTAGCTGAGACTACAGGTGCATACCACCACGCTCGGCTAATTTTTGTATTTTTAATAGAGATGGGGTTTCACCATGTTGGCCAGGATGGCCTCATTTCCTGACCTCAAGATCCATCCGCCTCGGCCTCCCAAAGTGCTGGGATTATAGGCATGAGACACCACGCCCGGCCATGAATTGCTTTTTTATTGGCTAATTAAGTGGCCTAGGTCTTTAGTACTTACCTGCTTACTGGTTTTCTTAATTACTTATTATTTCTTCACTGTTTCCTATCTTCTATATGAATATAAGCTCCTAAAGCCAGCAACTCTGCCATATTCACCACAAAATTTCTAGTACCTAGGAAAGTACCTACCTACATAGGGTGACCACTTAGTGAAGAATTTTTGATTTATTTACTCATTGGTTTGGACAAAGTAAGACACATAAGTAATGACAGAATGACTTGGGTCAGATCTCATGTATCCTGAATCCCAGTCTTGCTCTCTCCTCACTAATGATACCAGTCTTCAAATATCTGACAGGCTGCCATAAGAAACATAGTGTGAATGTAGTCTGTCCTTCTCCAAAGAGAATAGCTAGGACTAAGTGGAAATTACAGAAAGACAAATTTCTGCTCAACAGAAGAAAAAGTTTTCCAGTAACATGAGTTGTGCAACACTGAAGGAGGCTGCCTTGAAATTCTGTGCTTGATACATACATAAGGTCCACAGGGAGATTAGATCATATATCTGTAGCATTTGGCATTTCTTGATTGGAGAGGAAATTAGCCCAGATGACCTCTAAGGTCTCCATGTGTAATTCCCTGAGTGAATAAATGCACAGCCAATAAGGGAATAATGAGGACAGCAAGAATATACTAAATATAATATGGATCCTCAGCTTTATTCATTTAGATTATTTCTTGGTTTCGATTGTTTATTTGCATTATTAACGAAAATATAAAAGAAGCTTTCTGATTTTCATGATGCACACAGCAATGAAAGAACCTTCTAAATGTAATCAGAGAAATAACTCACCATCACACTGATATGAACACTAGGTGTTCTTCATGCTAGACAGTTTCCTAACTGAGACAAAATGTGTCACCTGTGATGATTCAATTTGTTCATTCAATAACTATTCCCTGAGGGCCTACTATGTCCCAAACACTATGGTAATTAAAGAAAAGATGGCATGAGAGGACTTCAAAAAGCTTGTGGAAAAATTGAATTAAAAGATAAAATTAAAAAATAAGCCTTATTTCTCAATGTAAGCTTCAAGTTTAAGACACCTTTGCAGGAGATAATACCAACAATGTGGTCCATCCTTAAGGAAATGAGGGTCCCAAGAGTTGAACCATGTCAATGCAGTCTTTTTTACATTATTTATTAAATAAAAATGGGTACCCTTTACAGATATTTCAAGATTAGGAAACAAAAAAAGATAGATGGAGCCAAATCAGAAATATGAGGTGGATTGTATTAGTTTGTTTCACAGTGCTATAAATACCCAAGATTGGGTCACTTATAAAAGAAAGAGGTTTAATTAACTCACACAGTTACACATGGCTGGGGAGGCCTTGGGAAACTTACAATCATGGCAGAGGGGAAAGCAGGAACATATTAACTACATGGAGGCAAGTGACAGAGTGTGTGTGTGTGTGTGTATGTGTGAAGGAGGAACTATCAAACACTTATAAAACCATCATGTCGCATGACAACTAACTATCATGAGAACAGCATGGGGAAACCCCACCTTATGCTCCAATCACCTCCTACCAGGTCCTTCCCTTGACACATGGAGATTATGGGGATTACAATTTGAGATGAGATTTGGGTGGAGACACAGAGCCAAACCATATCATGGATGCCTAATGATTTCCCATCAAGAGTTTTACAAAATTGGTCTTGTTTGATGAGGGGAATGAGCAGGAGAATTGTTTTGGTGGAGAAGAACTCTTCGGTGAAGCTTCTCAGTTGTTTTTCTGCTAAAGCTTTAGCAAACTTTCTCAAAATACTCTCATAATAAGCAGATGTTATTTTTCTTTGGCCCCTCAGAAATTTTACAAACAAAATGCCTGGAGCATCCAAAAAAAAAAACTGTTGCCATGACCTTTGCTCTTGACCCAGTCTGCTTTTACTTTGGTTGGACCACTTCCACCTCTTGGTAGCCATTGCTTTGATTGTGCTTTGTCTACAGGATCATACTGATAAAGCCACATGTCATCTCCTATTACAAATTCTTTGAAGAAATGCTTTAGAATCTTGATCTCACTTGTTAACAATTTCTTTTTTTGTCATATCCTCATTTATTAAACTTACATATATTAAATGTCATTACTCACCACTGTTCTCTCTTCTTTCACCTTGTCTTATGTTTTTTTTATTATACTTTAAGTTTTAGGGTACATGTGCACAACGTGCAGGTTTGTTACATATGTATACATGTGACATGTTGGTGTGCTGCACCCATTAACTCATCATTTACATTAGGTATATCTCCTAATGCTATCCCCTCCTTCCTCCCCCCACTCCACAACAGGCCCTGGGATGTGATGTTCCCCTTCCTGTGTCCAAGTGTTCTCATTGTTCAATTCCCACCTATGAGTGAGAACATGCTGTGTTTGGTTTTTTGTCCTTGCCATAGTTGGCTGAGAATGATGGTTGCCAGCTTCATCCATGTCCCTACAAAGGACATGAACTCATCATTTTTTATGTCTGCATAGTATTCCATGGTGTATATGTACCGCATTTTCTTAATACAGTCTATTATTGTTGGACATTTGGGTTGGTTCCAAGTCTTTGCTATTGTGAATAGTGCTGCAATAAACATACGTGTGCATGTGTCTTTATAGCAGCATGATTTATAGTCCTTTGGATATATACCCAGTAATGGGATGGCTGGGTCAAATGGTATTTCCAGATCTAGATCCCTGAGGAATTGCCACACTGACTTCCACAATGGTTGAACTAGTTTACAGTCCCACCAACAGTGTAAAAGTGTTCCCATTTCTCCACATCCTCTCCAGCACCCGTTGTTTCCTGACTTTTTAATGATGGCCATTCTAACTGGTGTGAGATGGTATCTCATTGTGGTTTTGATTTGCATTTCTCTGATGGCCAGTGATGAGGAGCATTTTTTCATGAGTCTTTTGGCTGCATAAATGTCTTCTTTTAAGAAGTGTCTGTTCATATCCTTCACCCACTTTTTGATGGGGTTGTTTGTTTCCTTCTTGTAAATTTGTTTGAGTTCATTGTAGATTCTGGATATTAGCCCTTTGTCAGATGAGTAGATTGCAAAAATTTTCTCCCATTTTGTAGGTTGCCTGTTCACTCTGATGGTAGTTTCTTTTGCTGTGCAGAAGCTCTTTGGTTTAATTAGATCCCAATTGTCAATTTTGACTTTTGTTGCCATTGTTTTTGATGTTTTAGACATGAAGTCCTTGACCATGCCTATGTCCTGAATGGTATTGCCTAGGTTTCCTTCTAGGGTTTTTATGGTTTTAGGTCTAACATTCAAGTCTTTAATCCATCTTGAACTAATTTTTGTATAAGGTGTAAGGAAGGGATCCAGTTTCAGCTTTCTACATATGGCTAGCCAGTTTTCCCAGCACCATTTATTAAATAGGGAATCCTTTCCCCATTTCTTGTTTTTGTCAGGTTTGTCAAAGATCATTGTTAGTGGCAGACAAGAGCAAAGCTTTCAGTAGAAATTTTTAACAAGTTTGTCAAAACTTGTTAAAAATTTCTACTGAAAGCTTTGCTCTTGTTTGCTGCTAATCTGGGCACAATGGTTTTGACATCCATCTAGTGGAAAGTTTGCTCAACTTTAATTTTTAGTCAGAGCTGTGCAAGCTGAACCAATTGAGATGTCTGTGGGGTTGGCTATTGTTCTGCTGTTAATCATTGGCCCTCTTCAGTGAGGGCACAAAAAGTTAATTTTTTCTTTGAAAATGGATATGGATTGGTCTACTGCTGCAGGCTTCATCTTCAACATTATCTCGTCTCTTCTTAAGATCAGTTAGTAAACTGCTAATTTCTTTGGAACATTGTGCCTGTAAACTTTTTGTAAAGCATCAGTGATTTCACCATTCTTCCTCCCAACCTTTACCAGCAATTTGATATTTGTTCTTGTTTCAATTTTTGCAGAATTCATGTTGCTGATAGGGGCTCTTTTCAAACTGATACCTTGTCTTTCTCAGTGTCTGAAACTACATCATCTTCAGATGTGTTCAAACATGTTATAAAAACTATGCATTGATTTTGAAATTTTGAATTTTGAATTTCAAAATTCATGCATAGTTTTTTCATAATATGCATTTTCATAAACTTTTTGAAGAGTCTTCTTATAATGGTAAACAAGACAGTTTCTGGCTTTATGGGACTGCCATTCTAGAGATGAGTATAGACAAGTAAATGATGATGTTACAATTAATGTCATCAGTGTTATGATGGGAAACGTACAGGATACTAAGGGAGAACCTCAGAACCTCAGTGGGTGACCTTGCAGACTTGTTGGATCTGGGAAGGATTTCTGGAATAAATAATTATTTTTTTAGATGGAATTTCGCTGTTGTTGCCCAGGCTGGAGTGCAACAGCACGATCTTGGCTCACTGCAAGCTCCGCCTCCCAGGTTCAAGCAATTCTCCTGCCTCTGCCTCCCAAGTAGCTGGGACTGGCACATACCACCACACCTGGCTAATTTTTTGTATTTTTAGTAGAGACAGGCTTTCTTGATGTTGGCTAGGCTGGTCTAGAACTCCTGACCTTAGGTGATCTGCCCTCCTTGGCCTCCCAAAGTGCTGGGATTACAGGCATGAGCCACCACGACCAGCCCCCCCCCCCCAATTTCTGGAATAAATAATATCTGGGCTGAGACATGGAGGATTATTTGGAATATGAATTTGCTAGAGTGGGGGGCGTGTGAGAGAAGAGGAGCAAGAAGTCTCACAGGGAATGCTTTATGTAATTGCAGTTGCATCCTGACCTTTTTGCTTGGGACTGTTCTTTTGACTCTATTATTCAGAAGAACTTTCATTCTGAAGTAACAATTTCTACACTTTACCATTTAACAGGAAATGCCTTCGTTTTTAGTACCTTACTGGGAACTAATAGAAAATTCTTATATAAACACCATCAAAACAGTACTCAGGCATCTGAGGGAAGACCAGCATACTGTGCTTGCTTACTTATATGAGATTAGGTAAGTAATGTTTCCAAAGTCAGAATTTTACAGTCTAGAGGCATGACATATAAAATTTGTCTCATTAATGTCTACAGAACAAGTTTCCAGGAGTTTCTAAAGCGTCCAGAGCACAAGCAAGATTTTGTAGCTCAATGGCAGGCTGATTTCAACTCCCTTCCTGATGACCTGTGGGATGATGAGGAAACAAAGGCTGAACTACACCAACGAGTGAATGTAAGGAAATAGTCACCTATTGGGACAGGGTTAGCTGGCTTTCATATCTTGTCCTGCAACACCCCAACTCATTTGCTCCTTACTTTTGTGAAGTATGAAGATGAGGAAAAAAATGGTTTGAACTATTAACCAGGTAACTTTCAAGAGCAGTGGCTTTTCCACACTTTGAGTTTAGAATGAGAATACCATAGCAACACTTCTGGAAAGAGGGGCCAAAGTCTGCACTGCGAGAGCATTCTTGGCATCTGTCTTGTAGATTTCTAGTCCCTTAGTCCCTTTGTGGGTCAATGTAACTGTGTTTATGCCTGGTGTTAATCACATTCCTGTCTTGAGCACAGTTACACATTTGGTTGATAGCAAGGAGAAGAGGAATGAGGGAATGACATGGAAAACCTAGAATTACCTCTATTGAATAGATCTCTTAAGGGCTGGTACTAAATATTACACATCTTTGTATCTCCAGCAAGCCCAATTCCTGGTAGTGCTCCAGCAAGCACAATGACAAGCAGATTTTCATAAATTCATGAGTGAATTATATTACCCTGATGCTTTAGAAAGGGTCCTCTGATGTATAAAAAGCCTGATTTCATTCTCTTACCCTTCATCTTTCCTTTTAAATTGACACCCCCCCTTATCCCATCAGAGGGATACCTTGCCACTACCTTAAGTATAGATTACTAACAGTCAAAACTGATTATGACCTAAATATTGATTTATGTAATTAAAACATTGCCAATCTCAAATCCATGCCTCATTCATTTGCTCAATAAATACTTATTGAGCATCTATTATGGTCCTAGCACCATTAAAGAGGCTAGGGATTCAGCAGTGAACAAAATAAATCTGTGACCACAGGGTGTTTATATCTTTGTGTCCAGGAGACACAGAATAAGCAATAAACAAATAAGCATATAGTGAATGTGTCCTTAGTCATAAGAGCCATGTAGAGAGCAAGAAAGCAAGGCAAGGGGAAAAGAATGTTGGATGTACCCTTTTGTAAACAGTGGCTGTGGAAAATCTCACTGAGAAGGTGACATTTGAACAGACTGACGACAGAAGTGATTGGGTAAGCCATGTGACTATTTGGAGAAAGGGTGTATGAGGCACAGATGAAAGCAAGAGCGATGGCACTGAAGGGGGAGGACACTTGGTGTGTTTGAAGAACAGCAAGGAGGCTGGTATGTCTGGAGCAGAGTGAGCTAGGCAACAATTGGCTGATGATAGGGTCAGAGAGATTTTTAGGTAACCAGATTACCTAAGTCCTTGGAGGTTATTATGAGAATATTGCTATTGATCTGAGTGAGACGGGAAGCATTGCTATCTGGTTTTGAAAGAGTCTACAGTAGAGTAAAAACAGCAGGAAGACACGTTGGAACCAGATGGGAAGCTTTTGCAATAGAAGCAAGGCATCACTGTGGCTTGGGTGATAGGGTGGGTGCTGAAGGGTTTAACCCAATAGGTATTCAAATGTCTTGGTAAAATTGAAGTATTTTGCCTATTCTTTGACACTCCTCAAAGAGTAATTAATATCTATATAAACCCTACAACTTTTTTTCTGTTTTCTTTTTCCTACCTATTCATAAAGCCAACCTTCCTGTATACTTCTTCCCCAATGTTAGTCAGGTGATTGTTGGCAGAGAATGAGAGGATTTGGAAATTTAAAATATCTTATTTGGGATTTCCTTTTTCCTAATTCCAAATGCAACATATGTTTATTGTAGATAAATTAGATAAGAAGCAAAATTTAAAATGACAAATCCCTAATAGACAATGGTGGTTGTTTTTACAAAAATTTGATAGCAAAATATGTATTGTTTTGTAACATTCTTTTTAAGTAAATAGAATATGTTTTCTTTTTCAATAAACATTCATCTACAACATCATTTTTATGACTAAAGGATATGACTAGTGGACTATATCATTTATTTTACAGATTTCTATGTTTAGTCACCATCTTATTAACAGTTTCTTGAGCACCAACATTTTATTACAGAGAATTTTATAGTAAAATTTCATCCAGCTATTGACTACACCTTAATTATTTCCATGGGCAAACTTTTTTTAAGTGAAAATTGTCTAAGATTATGCTTATTTTTAAGGTTTTTAAAATATATTAAAAATTTACAAATTTGAAAACTTTACACAGTAAGAACTTGTAAATTTTACTCCAACAGATTATGCAAATATCAGATTTGTATATTTTAAATTATGCAAATATTTTAAATCTAAATTATTAGATTTATATCAAATATTAGATTCTTTTTCGTTAATCTTTGCCAATTTAATGGGTAAAAATATGAACATATTCCTATAATTTACATTTTTTCTTCAATTTACAATTGAAGTTGACCATTTTCTCCTGAGTTTAATGGTCATTTATTTTCCACCTCCTGAAACCTGTTTGTGATTTCTGCCCCTTTTTCTGATGGAGCATGCTCTGTTCCTTACTGACTTCTAAGATCTTTGTATATATTAAGGAAACAAGCCATCTGTTGATCATAAAGTACATATATATTCCCAGTTTGATGTTTGAGATGAGTTTTAATATGCAGAAGGTTTTTCATGTTCATATAAATAAGGAAATTTCCTTTATAGCTTTTTTTTGATCAATTAAAAAATACTTCACCCCAAGATTATATAGAAATGTAACACAATTTTAAATAATTTTATAGTTCTTTATTTACTTTTAAATATTTAAAATATTATGTTACTTCGATAGGAATCCCATTTTATTTTTTTCAGAAAGTTAATCCAATGATGTGAGAAGACTCTAAAATATATTAACACAGACTGTTTACATATAATATATACATATATATTACATGTGAATATTTAGCTACATTGTTAGATATGGTGGACACACTTCCTTCTATTTTTCTTCCTTGTTATTAGGCATGAAAGAATAGAAATAAATATAACTTCAAAAAGAAGCTAGAAAATAAAGCTGAGGAAAGGAGAAAGGAATTAATGAAGATAATTCTTAAAAACTTGGAATTAAATTTAAAATTTGGCAAATAAAACATATTAAACTTAAAATTCAATCCAGACAATAAAGGCAGAGAAACCTATAGAAAGAATAGTCAAGGGAAGAAAAATAAAGTTTGAATAGAAATTTGGATATTAGAAAATATCCATGGATACTAGAAAACAACATACATAATTTTTACTTGGAAAGTTCAGTAAGTTTTGGCCAAATCAACCTTATCAAAGATATTATAACATTTTTAGCAGTAGATCTTCAGCAAAAGTATACAGTAGAGAAACTTCTGAAGTTAAGTTAAAAAAAGTAAATAAACCTGCCTTTGCTTTATTCCCTATGACCAAACTCATTAGATTTGGTATAAATCCTTGTATCACATTTATTTTTAAAAGGGTACAGGTAATTCTGATTGAAATAACCACTCTATTCCTTTTATTTTAAAACATTTTTATAGCTAGATGATCTTGTAAAAACTGGTGAAAGTAAGTGAAAAACTCCTGTGACTAAAACATTTCTATCCATTTTCCTTGCTACAGTTTTTGATTTTCATCAATTTTAAGGCAGCAACAGTAATAGCTAAACGCTGAGCGTGCACTATGTTCTGGCACTGTCTTTTTCATCCCCACAACCACCCTCTGAGGCAGGCACTAGTAATACTCCCATTTTATAGATGAACAAATATGGTAAAGAAGCCAACATAGTAAGCAGTAGTGTTGGGATTCTGTGCCCAAGTTGCCCTGTTCCTCATTATGGTATAAAATCTTTGCATCCAAAGTGCTTTTTGTCTTAAATTTGACTTCTACCTGATATCAGTACCATAAACCTAGCTTTATTTTTAATTTGTATGTGGTCATATGTTTCCACACTGACCTTTTTGTGTCATTTTGTTTTATGTATCTCTAGTAAGTACCACATAAGTTGAATGTGGATTTTTACCCAGTGGAAAGTCTTTACAACTTTTGTAAGAATAGACATTTATAATGATTTAGTCTGCATGATCTTCTCAATTAATAGTTATGAATCTCTCTTAAATACATCTCTGATTTATTCAGGAATATTTAGTAATTCCCTAATTCTTGCTAAATAAAGTGTGAAAACCAGCAATGTCTCTGGGCAAGTTCATAACAAAAACTCATTGCTTTAATCCCTTTTTATCCCTGATAATATTCCTTGTTCTTCAGTTATTTAATTCCAATCCTATGAAGTTAATAGAGAGGTTCTGCTGTTGCATTGTTCTCATTTTGTCCATTACAAAACTGAGCCACAGACATGATGTTACTTGCAAAGGTTTCACACTGAGTCCGTGGGAGAAAAAGAACTACAATCAAGGTCTCCAGAGCCCTGCTTTTGTGATTTTTCCTCTGCTGTGTCCTCTCTTTTCTTTAAAAAATATATAAAGAGGAGAATCACATGAACCCAGGAGGTGGAGGCCTCAGTGAGCCAAGATCACACCACGGCACACTCCAGCCTGGGCGACAGAGTGAGACTCTGTCTAAAAAAAAAAAATTGGATCATCATGGCAGACAGGAGGCAGGACTAGATTGCAACTCTGGACAGAGGAGTGTGTGGAGGCTTGCACTGTGAATTTCAGCTCCAGATCAACTGCAAGAACAAACCAGCAATCCTGAGAGGACTCACAGACCCTCTGAAGGAGGCCGACTGCTCCTGTGGGACCTGGAAGACACCTCAAATACTATGAGTGCCCCAACTGCGAAAGTGGGAAAGGGAGACCCTCCTCTCCTGAACACTCCCCCACTGGAGAAACTGAAAGTTTGTTTGCAGGAGAAGTTTCTAACCTTACCTGGAGCTGAGTCACTTTAGAGAGCTGAGCGAAATACAGGGGTAGAGGAAGTAGCAGAAAGGCACTGGGAGCTCGCTGGGTGCCCAAGCAGCCCATTCCCGTCTGGCACCACAGGGTTCCATTGAAAGGGTGGCCAGAGGAGCAGGGGGTAAAACTCCACAGGGAGAAGGAAATCTCTAGCTGAACCTTGTAACAATTTGAACTGGGCAAGAAGCCTCCTGGCCAGAGCTGCGGGGAGGGTGCACATCCGGTGTGCAGACTCCTCAGGTCGGGGAAGACCCAAGCCCTTTTCTTTCACAGCTGGGAGGTGGGTATCCTTGAGCAAGATCTCAAGCCCATCTCACCCACTGCCTGGAAACAGACTCAGGGCTGTTGGCAGAGGCCTGGTGGGAGTGAGACCGGCCCTTCGGTTTGCATGGGAGCTGCGTGAGGCTGTGACTGCCAGCTTTCCCCCACTTCCCTGACAACCTACATGACTCGGCAGAGGCAGCCATAATCCTCCTAGGTACATAACTCCAGTGGCCTGGGAATCTCACCCCCATCCCCGGCAGCAGCTGCAGCAAAACCCACCCTAGGAGAGTCTGAGCTCAGACATGCTTAGCTCTGCCCCACCTGATGGTCCTTCCCTACCCACCCTGGTAGCGGAAGACAAACAGCATATAATCTTGGGAGTTCTAGGGCCCTGCCCACCTCTGGTTCCTCTCCACACTACTACAGCTGATGCTTTCTGGAAAGCACCACCTCCTGGCAGGATGTCAACCAGCACAAAAATAGATCATTAAACCATCAAGGCTAAGAACCCTCATGGAGTCCATTGCACTACCACGCCACCTCCCCCAGAGCAAGCACTGGTATCCATGGCTGGGAGACCCATGGACAATTCACATCACAAGACTCTGTGCAGACAACCCCCAGTACCAACCCGGAGCAGGGTAGACTTACTGGGTGGCTAAACCCAGAAGAGAGACAACAATCACTGCAGTTTGGCTCACAGGAAGCCACATCCATAGGAAAAGTGGGAGAGTATTACATCAAGGGAACACCCTGTGTGACAAAAGAATCTGAACAAGAGCCTTCAGCCCTAGGCCTTCCCTCTGCAGAGCCTACCCAAATGAGAAGGAACCAAAAAATCAGCCCTGGTAATGTGACAAAACAAGGCTCTTTAACACCCTGAAAATATCAAACTAGTTCACCAGCAATGGATCCAAACCAAGAAATCCCTGATTTATCTGAAAAAGAATTCAGGAGGTTAGTTAACAAGCTAATCAGGGAGGCACCAGAGAAAGGCAAAGGCCAATGCAAGGAAATCAAAAAAATGATACAAGGAGTTAAGGGAGAAATATTCAAGGAAATAGATAGCTAAAAGAAAAAAAATAAACAAAAATTCAGGAAACTGTACACACTTTTAGAAACCTGAAATGCTCTGGAAAGTCTCAGCAATAGAATTGAACAGGTAGAATAAAGGAATTCCGAGCTCAAAGACACGGTCCTCAAATTAACCCAGTCAAACAAAGACAGTGAAAAAAGAAAAAGAAAATATGAGCAAAGCCTCCAAGAAGTCTGGGATTATGTTAAATGACCAAACGTAAAAATAATTGTTGTTCCTGAGGAAGAAGAGAATTATAAAAGCTTGGAAAATATATTTAGAGGAATAATTGAGGAAAACTTCCCCAGCCTTGCTAGAGACCTAGACATTCAAACACAAGAAGTACAAAGAACACCTGGGAAATTTATCACGAAAAAATCATCGCCTAGGCACATTGTCATCAGGTTACCCAAAGTTAAGACAAAGGAAAGAATCTTCAGAGCTGTGAGACAGAAGCACCAGGTAATTTATAAAGGAAAACCTATCAAATTAACAGCAGATTTCTCAGCAGAAACCCTACAAGCTAGAAGGGATTGGGGCCCTATCTTCAGCCTCCTAAAACAAAGCAATTATCAGCCAAGAATTTTGTATCAAGCAAAACTAAGTATCGTATATGAAGGAAAGACATAGTCTTTTTCAAATAAACAAATGCTGAGAGAATTTGCCATTACCAAGCCACCACTACAAGAACTGCTAAAAGGAGCTCTAAATCTTGAAACAAATCCTGGAAACACATCAAAACAGAACGTCTTTAATGCATAAATCACACAGGACCTATAAAACAAAAATACAAGTTAAAAAGCCAAAACAAACAAACAAAAAAACCAAAAGTACACAGGCAACAAAGAGCATGATGAATGCAATGGTACCTCACATTTCAATACTGACATTGAATGTAAATGGCCTAAAGGCTCCACTTAAAAGATACAGAACCGCAGAATGGATAAGAACTCACCAACCATCTGCTGCCAGTCAGGAGACTCACCTAACACATAAGGACTCACATAAACTTAAAGTAAAGGGGTGGAAAAAGGCATTTCATGCAAATGGACACAAAAAGTGAGCAGGAGTAGCTATTCTTATATTAGACAAAACAAACTTTAAAGCAACACCAGTTAAAAGAGACAAAGAGGGACGTTATCTAATGGTAAAAGGCCTTGTGCAACAAGAAAATATCACAATCCTAAACATATATGCACCTAACATTGGAGCTCCCAAATTTATAAAACAATCACTAATAGACCTAAGAAATGAGATACACCGCAACACAAAAATAGTGTGGGACAACAATATTCCACTGACAGCATTAGACAGGTCATCAAGATAGGAAGTCAACAACGAAACAATGGATTTAAACTATTCCTTGGAACAAATGGACTTAACAGATATATACAGAACATTTCACCTAGCAACTGCAGAATACCCATTCTATTCAACAGCACATAGAACTTTCTGCAAGATAGACCATATGATAGGCCATAAAACGAGCCTCAATAAATTTAAGAAAATTGAAATTATATCAAGCACTCTCTTAGATTAAAGTGGAATAAAACTGGAAATCAACTCCAAAAGGAATCTTCAAAACTATGCAAATACATGGAAATTAAATAACCTGCTCCTGAATAAGCATTGGATCAAAAATGAAATCAAGATGGAAATTAAAAAATTATTTGAACTGAATGACAATGATGCAACCTACCAAAACCTTGGATACAGCAAGGACGGTGCTAAGAGGAAAGTTCATAGCCCTAAATGCCTACATCTAAAAGATCGAAAGAGCACAAAGTGACATTCTAAGGTCACACCTCGAGGAACTAGAAAAACAAGAACAAACCAAACTCAAACTCAGCAGAAGAAAGGAAAAAAACAAGATCAGAGCAGAACTAAATGAAATTGGAACAAAAAAAAAAAATACAAAAGACAAATGAGTCAAAAAGCTGGTTCTTTGAAAATAAAATTGTTAGACCATTCACAAGATTAACCGAGAAAAGAAGAGAGAAAATCCAAATTACCTCACTAAGAAACAAAACAGGAGAAATTACAACTGACATCACTGAAATATAAAAGGTCATTCAAGGCTACTATGAACACCTTTACACACATAAACCTGAAAACCTAGAAGAGATGGATATATTCCTGGAGAAATAACAACCTTCCTAGCTTAAATCAAGAAGAATTAGATACCCTGAACTGACCAATAACAAGCAGCAAGATTGAAATGGTAATTTAAAAATTACCAACACAAAAAAGTCCAGGACCAGATGGATTCACAGCAAAATTCTACCATACATTCAAAGAAGAATTGATACCAATCCTTTTGATACTATTCCACAATATAGAGAAAGAAGGAACTCTCCCTAATTAATTCTATGAAGCCAGACATTACCCTAATACCAAAACCAGCAAAGGACATAACCAAAAAAGAAAATTACAGACCGATATTCTTGATAAACATAGATGCTGAAATCCTTAACAAAATACTAGCTAACCAAATCCAACAACATGTCAAAAAGATAAACCACCATGATCAAGTGGGTTTTACACCAGTGATGCAGGGATGGTTTAACATACACAAGTCAATAAATGTGATACACCACATAAACAGAATTAAAAACAAAAATATGTGATCATCTCAATAGATGCAGAAAAAGCATTTGACAAAATCCAGCATTACTTTATGTTTAAAACTCACAGCAAAAATTGGCATACAAGGGACATACCTCAATGTAATAAAAGCCATCTATGACAAACCCACAGCTAACGTAATACTGAATGGGGAAAAGTTGAAAGCATTCCCTCTGAAAACTGGAACAAGACAAGTATGCCCACTCTCACCACTCCTCTTCAACATAGTACTGGAGGTCCTAGCCAGAGCAATCAGACTAGAGAAAGAAAGAAAAGGCATTGAAGTCAGTAAAGAGGAAGTCAAACTGTTCCTGTTTGCTGACAATATGATCGTTTACCTTGAAAACCCTAAAGACTCCTCCAGAAAGCTCCTAGAACTGATAAAAAAAATTCAGCAAAGTTTCCAGATACAAGATTAATGTACACAAATCAGTAGTTCTTCTATACACTAACAGCGAACAAGCGGAGAATCAAATCAAGAACTCAACCCATTTTACAATAGCTGCAAAAAAAAATGAAATACGTAGGAATATGCCTAACCAAGGAGTCAAAAGACCTCTACAGGGAAAACTACAAAACACTGCTGAAAAAAATCATAAATGACATAAACAAATGGAAACACACCCCATGCTCATACATGGGTAGAATCAATATTGTGAAAATGATCATACTGCCCAAAGCAATCTACAAATTCAATGCAATCCCCATCAAAATACCACCAACATTCTTCAGAGAATTAGAAAAAACAATTCTAAAATTCATATGGAACCACAAAAGAACCTACATTGCCAAAGCAAGACTAAGCAAAAAGAACAAATCTGGAAGCATCACACTACCTGATTTCAAACTATACTATAAGGCCATAGTAACCAAAACAGCAAGATACTGGTATAAAAATAGACACATAGACCAATGGAACAGAATAGAGAACCCAGAAATAAACCCAAATTCCTACAGCCAACTGATCTTTGACAAAGCAAACAATAACACAAATTGGGGAAAGGACACCCTGTTCAACAAATGGTGCTGGGATAATTGGCAAGCCACATGTAGGGAAATGAAACTGGGTCCTCATCTGCCACCTTATACAAAAATCAACCCAAGATGGATTAAGGTCTTAAACCTAAGACCTGAAACTAAAAATTCTGCAAGATAACATTGGAAGAACCTTTCTAACCATTGGCTTAGGCAAGGATTTCATGACCAAAAACCCAAAAGCAAATGCAATAAAAGCAAAGATAAATCGCTGGGACCTAATTAAACCAAACAGCTTTTGCACCACAAATGGACAGTCAGCAGAGTAAAAAGACAACCCACAGAATGGGAGAAAATTTTCACAATCTATACATCTGACAAAAGACTAATATCCAGAATCTACAATGAACTCAAATCAGTAAGAAAAAAACAATCCCATCAGAAAGTGGGCTACGGATATAAATAGACAATTCTCAAAAGAAGATATACAAATGGGCAACAAACATATGAAAAAATGCTCAACATCACTAATGATCGGGGAAATGCAAATCAAAACCACAATGTGATACCACCTTACTCCTGCAAGAATGGCCATAATGAAAAAAAAAAAACCAGTAGATGTTGGTGAGGATGCAGTGATCAGGGAACACTTCTACACTGCTGATGGTAATGTAAACTAGTACAGACACTGTGGAAAACAGTGTGGAGATTCCTTTAAGTACTAAAAGTAGAACTACCATTTGATCCAGCAATCCTATTATTGGGTATCTACCCAGAGGAAAAGAGGTCATTATTTGAAAAAGATACTTGCACATACTGTTTGAAAAAGATACTTGCACATACTGCAGCACAATTCACAATTGCAAAATCGTGGAACCAACCCAAATACCCATCAATCAATGAGTGGATAAAGAAACTGTGCTATATATATGAATGGTGGAATACTACTCAGCCATAAAAAGGAATGAATTAACGGTATTTGCAGTGACCTGGATGAGACTGGAGACTATTATTCTAAGTAAAGTAACTCAGGAATGGAAAACCAAACATTATGTTCTCACTGATTTGTGGGACCTAAGCTATGAGGACTCAAAGGCATAAGAATGATACAATGGACTTTGGGGACTTGGGGGTAAGAGTGGGAGGGGGGTGAAGGATAAAAGACTCCAAATACGGTGCAGTGTATACTGCTCGTGTGATGAGTACACCAAAATCTCACATATCACCACTAAAGAACTTACTCATGTAACCAAATAACACTGTACCCCAATAACTTATGGAAAAATAAGATAACTCATTAATTAATTTAAAAAATATAAATATTCGATAAGCACAAGTTAGTACTTATCGAATACCTGACAGCATTTATGGAAACACCATGAAGATGTCAAGATCAGCTCTAAAAAAATGGTGTATTGTTCTGATACTTAGCATATGCCAATAAAAATGGCTCGTGATATTTTCATTTCTTGTGCAGGCTCCTCAAGGTAACAAGCCAAAATGCAAAGGTAAGAATTCAAAAACAAAGGATTCCATAAACACAATGTCACAGAAATAAAATTCCCTGTAGGCATTAAACCGCTTGGGTTCAAATTAATTTCTGGCTCTACCATGTTGAAATTATAGGCAAGAAACTTAACCTCTCTGTGTCTCAATGGTCTTGTCAGAAGCCTGCTTACTGTGGGGCTCTGGGAGTTAAGAGATAATCAATGTAATGCAGTGGTCCCCAACCTTTTTGGCACCAGGGACCAGTTTTGTGGAAGACAATTTTTCCACAGATATTGGCGAGGGGGATGGTTAGAGACAAAACTGTTCCACTCAGATCATGAGGCATTAGATTCTCATAAGGAGCATGCAGCCTACATCTCTCACATTTGTAGTTCACAATAGGGTTCAGGCTCCTATGAGAATCTAATGTTGCTGCGGATCTGATAGGAGGTGGAGATCAGGGAGTAATGCTCGCTTGCCTGCCGCTCACCTCCTGCTGTGTGGCCCAGCTCCTAATAAGCCATGGATGGGTACCAGCTCGTGGCCCAAGGGTTGGGGACCCCGATGTAATGCATTTAACATGATGCTCAACACATAATAAATGTTTAGTGAATTAATATTATTAATTTTTGTTGAGACAGGGTCTCTGTCCCTCAGGCTGGGGTGCAGTGGTGCAATCATGGCTCATTGCAGCCTTGAACCCTTGGGCTCAAGCAATCCTCCCATCTCAGCCTCCTGAGTAGCTGGGACTACAGGCATGTGCCACCATGAATGGCTAAGTTTTTATTTTTTAATTTTTTTGTAGAGATGGGGGTTTTGTCATGTTGGCCAGGCTGGTCTTGAACTCCTGGCCTCAAATGATCCTCCCGCCTCAGCCTCTCAAAGTGTTGGGATTATAAGCATGAGCCACTGTGCCTGGCCTCAGTGAATTATTATTATTGCAAAAACTGTCAATTTTTATTTGACTGTATATGTTCCATTAATGGGACATTTTATGAAATATTAAATATTTCATTGCAATGAATAAGATTATAATAATAGTTTTCATTAATTGAGGAATTATTGCATGTGCGTTATATGCACCAGCCAATTTTTTCTACATAACATATCCAAAAGGTAAGTAGTATTCAAAAGGTAAGTAGCCATTTTACAGATAAAGTAACTGAAGCCTAATATAGTAGTATATATTATTCCAGACCACAGGTTCGTATTCTGGCTCCACCACTTACTCTTTGTGTGACCTTAGAAAGTAACTTCTCTGTGATTCAGTTTCCTCAATTGTAAAATAAAGGTAATAATGCTACCTAGCTTAAGGATGTTGTGAGGCATTAAATGAGCCAATACAAGTATAGTGACTTATGTTCTGACACACAGATACACACAGAAAGGACTCTATGTGATAACTAGTTATTTTTATTATATTTATATGTAAATTATTAAATATATACATAATTTATTATATTATGTTCAAAATCATCATACTATAAATGCATTGATACAGTTTATTATGTATTTATATATAAATAGTATGTTATAAATTATTATAGTTATATTTATCATCTTTATTATTGCCCAGTATCCGGCAAGGGCAATCTCTTTACTGCTATCTCTTTAATACAAAGCTTACTTTTGGATCACCCCATTAAGCTCAGACAACATTTTTTGGTGAACAATATGTTCCACCTGTAGTATTAATTAACAAGTTTATATTAATTAATTATGTTAATTAATACAGCTGCGTATTTTTTTTCCACCAACAATTGCCATTTCCCTCCAAAAATTCACTGAGAGGACTTTTTCAACCAAACACATTTTTTTTTTTTTAGGAAGGATTAAAGCACATAAAGCATAGCCATTCATGAATAAAGTAAAACATAGTGGGGTTTGTGGTAGACATAGACATATGATGCGGTGAGTCCCTCTTCAAATGTAAGGGACTGACAGAATAGACTCAAAATGAATATTGGTTGAATGAGCACATACAATACAGGAGTGCAATCGGTGTAAAATATCTTTAGAGACATTTTTAAGAGAGGCAAAGGATTTTGGTTTTATTGCATCTAGGTGATTTGAGCAGCAGTCTAAAGCATAGCCACAATGCCTGTTTTCTGTTCAGGATCTGCGAGACCGCCTGTGGGACATTTGTGACGCCCGGAAGGAAGAGGCAGAGCAGGAGCGGCTTGACATCATTAATGAGAGCTGGTTACAGGACACTCTTGGAATGACAATGAACCATTTCTTTTCCCTGATGCAGGTAAGAGCAGCTGGTCACAATGACCCAGGCACTTCCCTTCACAGCCTCATCCCTCAGTCCCTCATATGACACTTTCTTGGGAATATAAGAGGTTCAGGGCTCATTTTGGTATAGCACTATGCCTGGTATGAGCTCCAACTCACCAAGAAAGCTAGCTGAAATAATACATTTTGGCCCAGCCCAAATATGCACCCAAATCGGAAGCATCCCAAGCAACTACCCACCAGCTTTGCTCCAGGTGGCCTAGATATGTAAAAAGCCACAGTAGAAGTAGTGTTTACAACTGAGTTATCTCACCAGACTCTCAAAGCAGACCCCTTAAGTGGACAAAGAAAGCCCAGGAAAGCAGCCTGGCCACAAGAAGCATAGGCAAGATCAGACCAGGCAGACATTTGATTCCTGAAAATAAAAAGTTTTCCAATACTGGACTAGAAAAACAGACCATAATCAATGCAACCCGATTAACTTATATTTGCAGCCTTTTAAATTAAAAAAAAAAAAATTGCACAGGGCAAGATTAGAAGACAGGTGCTGATTTTATTCTGACACTATTGCCAGCAATAGGGGAGAAAGCACAAACCTAGCTCTGCCAAGACAAAGGGCTAGAGAGTTTTTTAGAGGGTATGGGTCACAGGCCAACTGTGTTTGCCAATTGACATTACTAGAAGGAAAAGTCAACTTTGTACGAACTTCATCACAGGAGGTAGTTTTAGGACTGGAAGCAATGCACCTAGTGAAGTTAGGCTCCTAGTCTCACACAGGAACTGAGAGATAGAGTCCCTGTCTTCCTTGATGATTAATTATATTACGAAGAGATGGTTTTTAGGTCCTTGAGAAAGAAATTCTTTCCTGGGTTGTACAACTGGTAGGAGGCTTTTGAAAAAGATTTACATCTCAAAGGAACAGTGAAAGGATTTACAATGTCAAGTTTTCTTAAAGCAAATGCCGTAACAAAAGGGAGGTGGGGCCTAGAGTCAGGAAGCAGCCTGTCTAAAGCTGAGTCAAGCTGAAGAGAATATGAAGGCTGTCTTCGTTCAAGCTGTATGTACACGATTTTTTTTTTCCTAAAATAACAGGAGTGAAGATAGAGAATGGAAAAGGGTACATTTCTGATCTTTAGTTGATTAACTTAGATAAAGAGGTACTACAGGAAATGAGAGTACTTATCTGGCAATCCCTACAGCTAGTGCATAATAGGTGTTCAGTAAATGTCTTTTCATCAAAGGACCAATACATGCTGGTACTTCCAGCCTTCAAAGGGACAATTCATGTCTCAGGCATAGGCCAGACCACAAAAGGTCTGAAATATCAGCAGAAATCTGAGAAGCAGGAACAGCCCCTCAGGTAGGAGGTTTCAAGAAATCAGGATACCAGGACAGTGAAGACCCCATGCAGCCGTGTTAGGAATCTGGATTGTAAAGAGAAGATGGAGTTAGAAAGATGTCATCTAAAGCAGAGGACAAAGCCGGGCCACGACCAGGAGGACAGATCCACATGGCATGGGTTGTATGCAAAGATTAAAGTGAGATGCCTAAGCAGCCTAGACCAGTCTGGACAGCATCCCCACGACATGGTTTGGGCAAGCAAAAATCAAGTATTATAAACAGTCGTATCAAAAGCTATAGCAGAAATAGCTGAAAACCAGTAATGAAGGCATAAGGAACAGATAATTTTTATGAATCACTCTTGATTCAGAGCAATACATACCTCCTTTGGAAATGGTATATGACTCAATATTTCAATAATCCCTAGATATAGGACTTTTATCTTGAGAAACTGAACCAATATCTCAGACCAACAAGGAATAAAGAGGAAAAATCAGTAAATAAAAGCTAACATTTACTAAGTTCTTACTATGTACATGCCAGGCACCATTCTAAAGATTTTCATGTAGAATGCATTAAAACTTCACAACAAGTTTTCACTCTTGCACCCAGGTTGGAGTGCAATGGTGCGATCTCACCTCACTGCAACCTCTGCCTCCTAGATTCAGGCAATTCTCCTGCCTCAGCCTCCCAAGTAGCTGGGATTACAGGCGCCCACCACCACGCCTGGCTAATTTTTGTATTTTTAGTACAGACATGGTTTCACCGTGTTGGCCAGGCTGGTCTCGAACTCCTGACCTCAGGTGATTCATCTGCCTCGGCCTCCCAAAGTGCTGGGATTACAGGAGTGAGCCACCACACCCAGCCTACTGTAAGTTCTAGTATCTTCATTTCACAAATGAGGAAATTGAGACAAACACAGGTGAAACAATTTGCCCATTTGACCTCAAAGCCAGTACAGTAGCTCCCCCTTCTCCTCAGGTTTATTTTCCCTAGTTTGTTACCCACAGTCCAAAAATATTACATGGAAATTTTCAGAAATAAGTAATTCATAAGTTTTAAATTGTGCTCTATTTTGAGTAGTGTGATGAAATCTCACACTGTTTCATTCTGTCTCGCTCAGAATGTGAATCATCTCTCTGTCCAGTGTATCCACCCTGTAGATGCTACCTGCCCATCTGTTAGTCACTTAGTAGCCAATTTAGTTATCAGATGAAAAATCATAGTGTATATAATGTTCGGAACTATCTGAGGTTTCACACATCTATTGTGGGTCTTGAAACTTATCCCCCATGGATAAGGGAGTGTCTACTGTATTCCTAACCATTGCTTTATTGTTCAAATAGTTGAAAGTTTGCCACATAGAACTGAAGAGAGCCTTATTTTGCACTGATCAATAGGATTCTATAAAAACCGGGGGTAAAAATTACAAAAGAGGAGGTTTCAGTTCAATATTTAAAGAAAGAGCCTAATGAACAGCCCATCAAGTAACAGACTTTGGAGGCAATGAGCTTTTTGTCCAGGACGCTCAAAAGCAGAAGTTTGCACATGGTTTTGGAGGACCGGTGGAAAGTACACTAGAGAAAGCCTTCAAGAATCTGTGGTATTGGGTAACAGACAGCTAGATAAATGTTTCCAAAACGGGTTCCGTAGACATTAGTCCTACAAGATGTTCACAAAACAAGGACTCTGTGATCAAATGACTTTGGAAAGTGCTATCTACTCTAGCCTTCTTCCCTCTCCCTGGGAGATTGACAAGTGTATCGACATATTTAGACATCAAGATGCCCTGGAGGAAGGAAATCCTATTTCTATTTCTATTTCTAATTCTATTTCTACACTATTTGACCTTGAGAAGTTTTTATTTCTTCCCCAACAAGGTACTCATTAACTGCCTATAGGACAAGTTTTCTACAAAATGTATTTTAGAAAATGCTATGCTAGATGATTTCTAAAATTCTTTTTAAATCTAAGATTCTGTCACAATTAAAAATCTTGTTTACTATTAAAAATTATTGTTTTTAATAACAATTAAAAATATTGTTTACTAGTTATCATAATATCATAAAATATTGTTTACTAGTTATCATAAATGTAACAGGAATTTTGATTAATTCTGCCTTTATGAAAATCTTGGATATAGTATGCCATCTTATTCAGATTTAGTTAATTAAATTATGCCTTAAAAAATAAATAAGTATTTTATATAAGATAATCACTATAATAAGGTAAGCCTAAGGCACAGATAACAGCACTGTCCCAAAAACCAATTGTATAAAAGAAGCTCTACTAAACCTAGTCATTATTAAAGAGTTTAGTTCTCTAAGTTAAGGAGGAAATAATTTCCTGATTTCTAAATTTATTTACCAAATAATACAATGCTATGGTTTAATGACTAATAATTTTTATAACCTCAACACACTTATTTTAATTCTCCAAAGTTGTCAGTATTCAATTTGTACAAATTGGGTTTCTATTTGATCCTATTCACCATAAATGTGTCATTCTGCAAGTTCTTATTATTTATAAGACTCATTTTTCTCCTCTATTTTACCAAATCTAAGCCTGGCAGGTGCAAACACTTATTGTCAAACTGTAGGATTTGTTCATACATGAATCCAACATGGCTCATGGATACATATGTAACAAACCTGCACATTGTGCACATGTACCCTAAAACTTAAAGTATAATAATAATAATAAAACTTAATTTGGTTGTTTTGCAAGGAGAGAGAAAAAGGTTTATTTTTTCTTGTCATTTCAAAATGCTAGTTTAAAAACTACTTAAATATATATTTATGTTTAAAATCCAAGGAGACTATTAAAAATGTTCTATAATGTGAAACAATACATAAATGGTACTTTTATTTTTTAACTTAGAGTCAAGTTCGCCAAATTAATTTTTTCTTGTTTCAGTCATTTAGCTAGAAAAGTTGAATAGTACAGAAAACAGCTTTTTCCAGGGGCAATTTGGCTTAACCTTTTCTGTATCAAATACAGTCTTACTGAAACTGTTCTTGTCTTTTGTTTTGTAGACTACAACAAAAAACCAGACATTTATTTGTTCTGAACTGTGAATACGGCAGTAAGAGAATATTTCTTGATATTTTACGAAATAAGTGGTGACATAATTGTTTGATAAGTGTACGGACACCTTCATAAATATCTTTGAGTCTGGTGTAGATAAGCCTTTGAACATTAGGCCAATTTTGTTTTCCTTTTAAAAAGATGCTTTCTGTAATTAACTAGATGTCATGGAATTCATCTGTATAAGGAGCTTCAATATTTAGGCCCTCAGGTACTGATTTAAGTAGCCCAGGTGACTAAAGCAAAGTCTGGAGGTCAGGTTTACACTAACATAGAGAAGCACAGATGTACACCATATTGTCCTAAAACGAATGGGAGACCAGGTTGAAAAATATCATATTCTACATTTGTGTTTTTGGCACTGTGTGGAATCGCTATGCACTCACTTCAGCGTATGCGTACCACAAAAGGAAATGACCTGTGCTGACAGGGAGTCACAACAAGGGAATGACCGATGCTCACATTGCCACCAGCTCCTCTGGGTTGCTCCACTTTTCACAAGGTACTTACTGGCAAAGCAAGCAGAAGGGTTTAGCTGTGAGCACTGGAGGAACTGAATTCTCTCTCTTCTCCACATATTGAACAAGAAAGGAAATTGTGGAAAGAGAACTATTCCTTAAACTCTGTGTTGCTGAGCACAGTGGCTCATGTCTGTAATCCCAGCACTTTGGGAGGCCGAGGTGGACAGATCACCTGAGGTCAGGAGTTCAAAACCAGCCTGGCCAACATGGCAAAACCCTGTCTCTACTAAATATACAAAAATTAGGAGGGCGTGGGGTCAGGGCCCTGTAAACCCAGCTACTCAGGAAGCTGAGGCAGAAAAATCGCTTGAACCCGGGAGGTGGAGGTTGCAATGAGCTGAGATCACACCACTGCACTCCAGCCTGGGTGATAGAGCAAGACTCTGTCTCAAAAAAAAAAAAAAAAAAGAAAGAAGAAAAAAAAAACCTTTATATTACCCTTTGTTGTTTCTCCACAGCTAAGTTAAGTTGCTCTAGAGAACCAGAACCTAGTGTTTTTTTGTATTTGTATTTTGTATTTGTATGTATAGTATTTTTTGGTATCTTCCAAATCAACTCATATGCTACCTATGACAAAGAAGTTTGCTACTATATGCTGATTGAATCTAGGACACAGGAATTGCTAATGTTAAAGTAGTGAATAGCATGCACTACTTGAAACATCATACATCCTGTAACTGTCACAATGTCAAGAGGCATAGAAAAGTCATTTTGTTAAGTAGAATCAGTAGAATCATGTTCCGTAAATATAGAGAATGAAAAGTCACTAGTTATCTTTAATTTTAATGAAAATCTTAGATATAGAATTATAACTAGTGCTCCTTCTTAATTTCCAGAAAATTATTTTCAATCTAAATGTTTTCAAAAGTGCTTTCAGAGGCTTATATCAGAAATATGTACAGATCAGCTTGTTCTTTCTTGGATATTAACATTCACATTTGCTATTAAAGGCAGAACTGAACCGTTTCCAAGATACGAAGAGACTCCTTCAAGATTATTACCGGGGAATGGAAAGTAAAATCCCAGTAGAGGACAATAAGAGATTTACTCGAATCCCTTTGGTCCAACTGGATAGTAAAGACAATTCCGAAAGCCAGCTTAGGTAAGGCAGGCTATTATATCACACTGTAATTGTTTTGAACATAAAGCTTTGTGATTTAAAATTAATTACCACTAATAAAAATCACACTCCTTTAACTGCAAATCCAAGATCCAAAAAAGCTCTAATAACCAAACATGTCTTTTTTTTTAATGTTAGTGTGTCGTTGACTTAAGACTACTAATATATACTATCCAATTTATAGGGAATATTTACCCATTTTGCTGCAGAGATAAAATGTGTTTTATGACGGAGTCATCCCACAGACTCTGCAGGTGGTATTAGGGAATATATGGTATACACAAATTCTGAATTCTGAAACACTTTTGGCCCCAACGGTTTCTGGTAAGAAATTATGGACCTCAGCCAGGCGCGGTGGCTCACGCCTGTAATCCCAGCACTTTGGGAGGCCAAGGAGGGCGGATCACGAGGTCAGGAGATCAAGATCATCCTGGCTAACACGGTGAAACCCCATCTCTGCTAAAAATACAAAAAAAAAAAAAAAAAAATAGCCGGGCGTGGTGGCAGGCGCCTGTAGTCCCAGCTACTCAGGAGGCTGAGGCAGGAGAATGGCGTGAACCTGGGAGGTGGAGCTTGCAGTGAGCCGAGATCCACCACTGCACTCTAGCCTGGGCGACAGAGGGAGACTCCGTCTAAAAAAAAAAAAAAAAAAAAAAAAAAAATGTGAACCTCTAACACTTTTATGAAAGGACCAAAGCAGGTCTGTGTGTGTACATATTGCATTATATAAATGAAAATGAAAATGGAAGGTGTTTCGAGTCTTTTACAGATAAAGACATTGAGAAACAGTAAAGTCTCAGTAGTATGTGATAATGACCTTATGAGAGTGACTGAAAGACCTATTAATAGTCTAACATAAGATTTCTGCCAGCAAAAAAATAAACTTGGTGGTAGGATAGAAGAAAAATTTTATTTTCAGCCAAGCAAATCCTATGCGATATAAAAGTCTGTAAGTCATTGTTTTTGTAGATCCAATGGGTAGGGGCAAGGGAAAGGCAAAATCCCAAACTCTGAGAAATTCTGAACAGATAGAAAAATGTCTTCTAGAAATGGGAGTTAGGAGTGCTGGTGATTCCTGTGGCATGGTTTCCAACTATAAAACATTAAGAGAGCTAAAAGTAAGAATTAAAATAAATTAAAGCAATTAAAAAATAGAAATCAAAATCATAAAAATTAAATGAATTTTAATTTGAACTAAATCAATAAAATATAGTGAAGAATTAAAACAATCCTTTTTAATAATCAGTAGGCAGGTGATAAACAAAAAACATTATATCAGATATGAGGAGGGGAAAAAGAAAGTCAAATTTAAAAAAAATAATATAAAGACACTGAAGGTTAAATTTAAATCTCCAAGGGGATGAGCTATATATTTTATGTTGAAGGTAGTGTACCATATTTTTAGAAGTTTGCTCAGTCAATGCAGGTGTCAGGAGCTGTACAAACTAAATGCAGGATAATGAATATATTTTGAAGTAAGACAGATCTGGTTCGAATCCTAGTTCTGTTAATCACTGTATGTAGATAAATTAAGACTATTTGTTGTCAAGTCACTCCATCTCTCTTAAGCCTCAGTTTCCTTATCTGTAAAGGAGGGTTGTTGTGAAGATTACAGAAAATAAAATCTACAAAGCATTTAATACCATATTGTGGTATCAGAAGATGAGATTGAGTCCCAATAATGCTCAATAAATGTAGATTATTACCTATTGAATGTTCCTGCTTTGTTTCTTTTACCCTCCCTTGTTCCAAAAAGAGTTTGAGATGGCCTGAACACAATATTTTATGCAGTGATCCAAAGCCCATTTCTGTTCTCTCCTGGCTTTTTCCATCTACTCCCATCACATCCCTGTCAGGCCCGTGTGTACACAAGAATATCTAAGAGTAAAAATGTGTCCCCTCTTTTTGACGCAAATAGAAGGAAAATGTTCAGCAAGCTGCTGAAAGAGATCTTTGAGATTAAAAACAATTAAAAAAAATCCAGAGGCAGTATAAACCCCTAGAACCATCAAAAGAGGCCACATTTCAATGTCTAGAGTGGCAGTACATTCTGTTCTCAGCACACAATAGCAAGTTAGGCATAATGGGTAAGCTGTTGATGTTGGTTAGTAGAATGAAACTGGCAAAAGAACATCCAGTTCTTATTTCCTGCGAATAACTCTGCACCAGTCTCAGCCCCAAATCACAGCTTTGGATACCTACTGGAACTATCAGTCAATCAATATATCAACCAACTAACCTATCAACCTGTCACATATAAAGGGAAACAAGAATAATGTTAAAAATTTTCATATATTTTGTCCACTTTATTCTTCCCAACAACCCTATAGCAATAATAATATTAGTAGTCGTATCATAAGATTATTCACAATGATAGTAATAACTCTTAGTTAATAATGAATATTTATCATAATAATTATTATATTTGTATTATTCCAAGAGGAACTGAACCTCATAAAGTCAAATGACATGCTCAAGTTTATACCTACTGATAGTGAGAGAGCTACCTACATCAGAGTTTTTTCCAGTAAATAAATTCTAAATGCAAATTCTTTTTCTAAGTTATATGCCACCACTGCTGTCCTCCAAAGCAAGACGTTGAAAAATACATGTTGTACTGTATTAAACATCTAGAAGTGATCACAGAAGCCTTACCCTAACTTATTGAACACATGAATCACAGTCAAACTGGAGTGACAGGGATTTAGCCTTATTTGATTTTTAAAATGTAATTTAATTTGTGGGTAGACGAGTAGCAGATCCTCAATACACTGCCTTTTTAGGCACGGTGGACCGTGCCTAGGATACTGTACCAGTGATTCATTTTTCTGAATCACTGCTCTGTTCTCCAGCAACGTGAGTCTACAAAACCAAATGCTTGTTCCTAGATTACTGATTCTGACTCTCCTCCTCTAGTTTCAACAAAGGCATCCTTGGAGCTGTTCTCTTCTCATTTCTTCCCCAAGCTGATAGCCCTTTGCACTTTCTATTACTAAAGGGGGTTTCCAGTCACAATAAGCATTCTACCTTGTAGATCTTTCCCTGCTTCTGTTAACCTTTGAGATCCTGGGATCCTTCTGGGATAAGATATTCCCAGAGGCAGCTCAAAAATTTCTACACAGGAGCAGCAACAAGGGAAGAGGGAGGGAGAGCTTAACTTTGTGTCCCCACAGGACTTTATAAAACAAAGAGAAAACCTTTGTGGGGGTGGTGCTGTAGGCTACCCCCACCCACCATCAAAACTTAGCTGCCTCTGTGCAGTACCCCCTTTCAGACCTCACATTAGTGTTAGTCATGTGCTACTGTCAGAGGAGATCAGGTGTGTTCAGTGTGGTATGGCCATGGACAGTCATGTCCTACCTTCAGTTGTGCCCTCCAGGATGCCAAATGATACTTGTCACCTTAGAGAAGTGATGCCCAGTTTCGTTTGGTTTGCCTTTTCACGACTGACTTTTTTATTTATCCTTCACGGGAAGTGTATGCTCTGGAACAAATTCCAAAGTCGCTTTTCTTTATAATGGCCATTGTCTAATCCTCTGCTTTATAATTACTGAGAATTAAGTCTGAAAATTATGGGTTTTTGTTGTTGTTTTCTTTGAGTCTCTTCTTATTAACAAGATGTTCTAGACCACAAAAATTTGAATGCAGTGTTTTATAATCTTTTCTGCATTAAAATAATTCTTTCAGGAAAACTTTGAAAATTGAGATTAAACCAAGACAGTAAAATTTACAAAGTAACGTGGTCACAAAAACAGAATTTTGTTAAGCAAAATTTTTATATCCCTTTTGCTTGTTTGTTTCTCAAAGAATTCCTCTAGTTCCTCGAATATCCATTTCTCTGGAAACAGTTACACCCAAAGCAAAAACAAAATCAGTACTGAAGGGCAAGATGGATAACTCCCTAGAAAACGTTGAGTCCAACTTTGAGGCCGATGAAAAGTTGGTCATGGACACTTGGCAGCAGGCTTCTTTAGCAGTATCTCACATGGTAAGCAGTGCTCGTTGTATTTTCTGTTAGTAATACACATTCATTAAGTACCAAGGTTGGTAATATGCTATAAGTAGAAAATTTACACAGTGTTCTCAAGCACTGTAGAAAGTTGTACCTTCAAAATATTTTTTTCTGAAAGAAATAGAGAAATGTGATTCAGTCAATAAATATTTGAGATCATGAAACAAATGAACCAACATTTAGGTTATTTTCTGTGCTAGGCTGTGGTTCCACGTGCAGGGCCTAAAGGCAGTCAGGAAATGTTAATGAGGTGGGTCAAGTGTAAGACAATCAGGAGGGATGGGTCTGGGGCCAAGCAGAAGTCACACCCCTGCTTGCAGGGGCACATGCAATTGCCATTTAAAAATGAGGTCTGGCATGGCCAGATTTTCCAATTTTCCAAGAAAAGCCAGACATTCAGATTTTTATGTAAAACTACTAATTTTAACATGTAAGAAATGAAATAAAAATTTTTTAAAAATATTCTGCAGAGTCAAGCAAATCACGTCTGGCCTATAGGGCTCTAGTTGGCAACCCCTCTGCTAGGCATTTTTCCTAAGTCACCTATGGGGTAAGTATTATTATTATCCAATTTACGACGGAGAATTAAGGTTCAGAAAGGCTAAGAAACTTGCCCAAGTTCTCCTAGCAGGTAAATATCCAAATGAAATTTGAACCTAGGTCTATATGACTTCAAAGCTTATATCATTTCTACCCAAATCAAAAAAGAAAGGGGAGGCATACACATAACTTTAATCCAAGCAGAAATGCCACACCATGAAGAAGATACACACAGAGTTTAACTCGGGTGATCAATTGCTATTCCCTCATCTGCCAGGTCCTGGGTCTACCAGGATGTCTTCTCTTTTCACAACATGCCAAGCCTTCTTTGAGTTTCCATGAAATATCGCGTTCAAACAGAAAGCAGCATCAACTTTCCAAAAGATTTTGTGAAAGAGGTAGAAGAGGACCTTGCATCACAGATCTCACAGCAAACAAAATTTCCAGCTGGGCACTTTCCAAGTCTCTTCTTGGCCTCTCTGCCTTCAGGCTTCTTTTTCTCTGACCTTCTCATACAAGCAGCTCAATGTTTCCTTTCTTCCTCCCTCTCTTTCTTTTGTTCTCCCCACTTCTTTCATTTCTCCCTCTCAGAAGCAATGATAACTCCTCTCATTGTTTTTGCTTCTTTTGAAAAACATTTTAGTATGGATTTTCACATACATAAGGAAAATGCATGAATTATAATTGCATGACTTAATGAACCTACCTTAAGTAAATACTCATGACACTACTACCTGCAGAGAAGTAGAATAAGGGCTGCACCTACCTAGTCATTCTTTGTTCCTTCCCATTTCTAACCTACTTCGAATTCTCTAAAGGGGACCACCATATTGCCTTTTTAGGAATCATTTCCTTCATGTTCTTAAGAGTTTTATTACCCAAGTCTATAGCTCTAAACACTGATGTGTAGTTTTCCTTGCGTTTGAGCTCTAGATAAATGGACTCGTATCTTTTGTCTTTTTTGTGTCTTTTTTTGCTCAACTTTCTTTGTGAGATTCATCTTATATTGTTCATTTTTTGTTGCTATATTGTGTTGCATTATATGAATGTATCACAATTTATTTAACCAGCCTGCTTTTTTTTTTTTTTTTTTTTTTTTTTTTTTTTTTTTTTTTTGAGACGGAGTCTCGCTCTCTCACCCAGGCTGGAGTGCAGTGGCGCAATCTCGGCTCACTGCAAGCTCCGCCTCCCGGGTTCACGCCATTCTCCTGCCTCAGCCTCTCCGAGTAGCTGGGACTACAGGCGCCCGCCACCACGCCCGGCTGATTTTTTTGTATTTTTAGTAGAGACGGGGTTTCACCGTGGTCTCGATCTCCTGACCTCGTGATCCGCCCGCCTCGGCCTCCCAAAGTGCTGGGATTACAAGCTTGAGCCACCGCGCCCGGCCTACCAGCCTGCTTTTGATAATACCTTTGGGTTTCCAATTTGGTGTTGGTATGGATACTGCTGCTGTGAATGCTTGTACATGTCTACTGGTACCCATGTGCATAGGTAACTGTTGGGTATACATCTAACAATGTGTGCTATCTTCAAAGTTAGTAGACAATACTATACTTAATACCTCGGCTTTCATGGGTAGTGCTAAACCCTTTCACCGTTTCACCGAACTATCATCTTTGTCATACATTAGATGACCACTTATGTGTAAGTCTGTTGCACTGCTCCATTTGTCTATGCTTATACCAACACCACACCAATATACCATTTATTTGTTACCTGAACAAGCAAATCTTCCCATCTTGTCATCTGCCAAGAACATTTTGGATTTTCATAACTTTTTGCCTTTCCATATTAATTTTCAAATCAGCTTGTCAAGATTCTCAAAAATGTTGGCTGCTGATTTTAAGGCAGTATTTATCAGATTATGAGCATTCCTTTTCATATCCTGTTTACTCTGAGAGGTTTTTTCATGAATTGTATTCTCAAATGCTTTTTCTGCCTCTATTATATAATTTTTTCTGCATTTTCTGTTAATATGAAAAATCACATTGACCAATTTTCTAATGTTAAACTTCCATCACATTCCTGGAGTAAGTCCAACATTTTAATGAGACATCATCTTTCTTAAGTATTGCTGGGTTTGTTTTGTTAATACTTTGTTTGGAATTTTAGTCTTTGAGTGAGATAATGAAAGTGAGCGAGTTCTGTGATTTTCCTTTCTCATGCTATCTTTGATGGCTTGGAGCATCCAGATAATACTAGCTTCATAAATCAAGTCTGGATATGTTTCCTCTCTATACTTTGGAAAATTTTGTGGAGGTTGGGATTATTTCTTCTTGAAATGCTTGGTAGCATTCACTAAGAGGCCATCTAGAAATAAAGTTTTATAGGAAGTTTGTAGTAGGAGTTTTTGTTGCCCTCCTCCCACCCAAGAATTCATTATCTTTAATAGATTATGCAATGTTTCTGGGTTTGTTTCTTCTTAGAAAAAACTTCAGTTGGTTTTGGTAGATATTATTTTGCTAAGAATTTTTCCATTTCTAAATGTTTAAATTTATGGGTATGAAGTTATTTAAAATGGCCTACATTTGTGTTAATACTTGCAGTGTCTATGTGACGTTCACTTTGTCACTTCTGATGTTTATTATTCGTGCTTTTCCTCTTTTTTTAAAAATCAGCCTAGCCAGGTGTTTATCAATTATACCAGGCTTTCCAATAACTGACTTTTAACTTCATTCATTTATTTTACAATGTGTGTTTTTTTCTTTTCTTAATATCATTTTTTTCCTCATGCTGTTTTCTTTGGGTTTACTTTGCCATTCTTTCCCTAGGGATTTGAGATAGATCATAGTTTATTAGTATCCAGTCTTTTTTTTCTAACATACACATTTGCTACTCTAAAGTTTCCTCTGTGACTTACTTTAGCTTCATCTCAAAAAGTTTCTAATATGTTACTTCTATCATCGAATTCAAAGCATTATAGAAATATATTTTTAATTTTCTTTTTTTAATCTTCTTTTGGTTGTTTTTCCTTTATTTATTTATTTACATTTATTTTTTATTCTAGATTCAGGGATTACATGCACAGGTTTGTTACACGACTGTTTTTTGTATGATATTTCTTTCTTGATAAATTTTTAAACAGTATTTATTTGCTTTTTTAAATCAACACAAATTATATATATTTCTTATGTACAACATGATGTTTTGAAATACGTACACATCGTAAAATGGCTAAATTAAGCTAATTAGCACATGCATTATTACATACACTTATCTTTTTTTATAGTGAGAACACTTAAAATCTCTGTTACCAATTTTAAAGACAGTACATTGTTATTAACTATAGTCACTATGTTGTAAAACAGATCTCTTGAACTTATTCCTCTTAACTTAAATTTGTATCCTTTGCTCAGCATCTCTTCAACCTCACTCCACCCCACCCCTAGCACTTGTTAACCATCATTTTACTCTGTAATTTTATAAGGTCAACTCTTTAGATTTTGCATATAAGTGAGATCATGGTATATTTGTGTTTCTGTGCCTGGCTTCTTACATTTAGCATAATGTCCTCCAGGATTATCCACATTTTTGTAAAATGACAGGATTTCCTTCTTTTTTGAAGCCAAATAGTATTCCATTATGTATATATATATATCATGTTTTTTTGTTCATTCATTAATGAACACATAGATTGATTTTATATCTTAGCTATTTTTAGTAATATTGTAATAAACCTGGGAGTGTAGATATCTCTTCAATACATTCTTTAATGCTCATCATCACTGGCCATTAGAGAAGTGCAAATCAAAACCACAGTGAGATACCATCTCACACCAGTTAGAATGGCCATCATTAAAAAGTCAGGAAACAACAGGTGCTGGAGAGGATGTGGAGAAATGGGAACACTTTTACACTGTTGGTGGGACTGTAAACTAGTTCAACCATTGTGGAAGTCAGTGTGGCGACTCCTCAGGGATCTAGGACTAGAAATACCGCTTGACCCAGCCTTCCTATTACTGGTATATACCCGAAGGACTATAAATCATGCTGCTATAAAGACACATGCACACATATGTTTATTGTGGCACTATTCACAATAGCAAAGACTTGGAACCAACCCAAATGTCCAACAACGATAGACTGGATTAAGAAAATGTGGCACATATACACCATGAAATACTATGCAGACATAAAAAATGATGAGTTCATGTCCTTTTTAGGGACATGGATGAAACTGGAAATCATCATTCTCAGTAAACTATCGCAAGGACAAAAAACCAAACACAGCATGTTCTCACTCATAGGTGGGAATTGAACAATGAGAACACATGGACATAGGAAGGGGAACATCACACTCTGGGGACTGTTGTGGGGTGGGGGGAGGGGGGAGGGATAGCATTAGGAGATACACCTAATGCTAAATGACAAGTTAATGGGTGCAGCACACCAACATGGCACATGGATACATATGTAACAAACCTGCACATTGTGCACATGTACCCTAAAACTTAAAGTACAATAATAAAAATAAAATAAAAAGTAAAAAAAAAATAAAACCACAATGAAATATTACTTCACATCTGTTACAATGACTGTTATTAACAAGGTGAAAGATAAGTAATGCTGGTGAGGATGTGGAGAAAAGAAAATCATTGCACACTATAGGGGAAGTATAAATTAGCATAATGATTAGGTAAACAGTATGAAAGTTTCTTTAAAAAACAAAAATAGAACTACCATATTCCAGTAATCTCACCACTATATATTTAAAGGAAATAATTTTCAAAATAATATGTTGTTTTCTGGCTTGATTACATTTTATTCGTGGAGCATATTCTCATAAAAGTTTTTGAAGTTGCCTTATGGTCAGTTTTTGAAATGTTACATGTGTACTTGAAATATATTCATTTAAGTGTTTAGTGTACATATTGTACTTGTTTATATACAAATATTTTGATATATTATTTTATTATGTATTTTAAATATATATTACATATCATTATTTAAATCTTATTTTTCTCATTTGTTTTCTCCTTTGAATTATCTAGAGAGTTATAATAAGATCATCTGTAGTTTGGTCAATTTGTTTTATGTATATTTAAGACAAATTGGGAAAATATAGATTTTAAATTGTTAAATCTTTCTGGTGAATTGGACCTTTTCTTATTATGAAATAATCTTCTGCATATATAGTGCTTTTGTTTTGTAAATTATACTTTTAGATATTGTTTATATGTCATATCTTTTCATCCTTTCATTTTCATCTTCTCTGTGTCTTTTCTTTTCTGCTTTTTTTCCCCTCTGTAAGTTTGGTCATCATGTATTCTGTTACTAGTCTCTTAGCAGTTACCCTAGGAATTACACCATGAATTTCCTCAAAGTCTATTATTTGGTCAATAATTCATGGTGTTATTTCTAGGGTAGCCACTAAGTGATTTAGTGTGTGCTATTTCCAAGCTAACATGGGAGGAAGATGAAATTTAAAATATTCAATCCAAAAGAAGCAAAGAAAAGAGGACAGAAAAAATATTCAGGACAAGCAATACAAATAGAAAGTACAGAGAAGATGGTAGATTTATAGCCCAAATATATCTACAACTACATTAAATGTAAATGGGCAAAATGAACTAGATGAAAGAAAATAAGTATTAGGTTTTTTATAAATGGGATATGATGTGTATAAGGATACTAAAATGATTTTTCATTATTGACCTAAGAGAAGAAGGGGTTAGTGTGATGATCTCCACTTGCCATCATAGAATCTCACACCCTTGACCTTCTTTAGGTCTTCAGCGTTAGTTTCTATCTTGATTCCTGACCAGTTAATTGTCTCTTTCCTGAAGTCCTAGCCATCTGTAATCGTGTGCTCTTTCTATTCTCAAAGCAGTTATTGTCTTTCCTACTCATTTGGCTCTTAGTATCTAGGTTTCTGTTGTTGTTGTTGTTGTTGTTTTGTAATTTGTATCTTGTTAGTTGTTAGTCTGAATACTTAACTAGATTCTAAAACTTTTTGTATACCTTGGACCTAGCATAATGCCCACATCAAACATAATATAATAATAAGCCCTCAATATAGTCTTGAGGTGCTGCTGCTGCTGTGCTGATGATGCTGATGTCAATATTAATGATGACATTAGTGACAATAATGATCGTAGCAGAGACCACAACAACTACCAAGCACCAGAAAGTGGGAAACCAGATGTAGAAGCTCTAGAAAAAAATGAGTTATTCTTATTGTTAAATGAGCAACATAGACATAATCTACAAGTCTTATGAATCCCATTAAAATTACCTGAGAAAATGACACTGAAAAATAGTATATTCTTAGAAAGGGAGGATCATATAGCTATGCCTCTTGATTAAGCTGATATGATTTTAGGAAAATCACTTAACCTCTCTAATTCTTCAGTGCTGTATCTGTAATATTGGAGATAGTCTACCTTTCCTTTATTGAATGGCTGGAAAAATCCAATGAAATAATGTATGTAAAGTGTTTTAGAAACTATAGATTTTAACTTATTATGTAAAGAAATGTATTCAAAATTGTACCCTTTTCCTTGTGGACTTTTAAAAATCTTATAGAAAGCGTAGGAAAATGGACTGCTTAGTAATTAATATTACTAACAATCATATTTGAATACTGCTTGACTTTGATGTCACACAGTCTTAAGGCAACTTTGAATTTCTAATGAAACAGGTGCGATTCACTAAATTGTTGTGGGGCAAACAGCACCAGCTGAGATTAGTGCAACTAAAAATGAGAGCACTTTAACACAGGCTTTTTTCTACACAGCAGTTTTACCAGGAGCTATCCATTTAGTAGACTATGTTAATTTTTGGCAAAACTTTCTTCTAATTAGCGGGTATGCAGTGATTTCAAAGAAACAAGTCATATTTTTAACACCCACAATGTCGAGGCATTATGTCTAAAGTTCTCTTCAGCTTTATAAGCTAGATTGCTGAATGAATTGTGAATTACGTTAATTTTTGATAGCAACCCAGAGGTCTTTGAGGGAAGTGGACCAGAAAAATTCAGACAATTATTATACATAATTATGCAGGTAATTATGATAATTATCATCATCACAAAGTTGTTTACAAAGTAGAAAAATCCAATTTTGAAGAAAATTGCTAACTTACAGTGCTTTGCAGGAACCGATTAAAAATTGAATTGCTTGCAATTTAGGGGAAGAATTTTAGCAAGTCTGCTTTCAGCTTTACTAAGAACTTGCAAGTACAGTATCTGGTATTCATTTTTATCAAAAGGGCATCTGATAAAAAAAGAAAGAAAAGAAAAAGCAAAGGCAGAAAGAAAGAAAAAGACAAAAAAAAAAAAACACACAAGAAATCTGCTTGCTCTCTGAAACCTTTCTGTATTCCTCCAGATTCTGTTGATACTGAAGAAGCTGAGGGTGCATTCTGTGGAATATGATTCTTTTGAAAGAAAGTCCATTGATTATTAAGCACCTACTGGGCGTCCCCTTTGAGCACAGCACAGACACTGAAAGCTATGAAGAATAAAAAGAAGTAGGACTGGTTTAGCTCTGGGAAGCATGATGCCCCTTTGGACGGTGGGGCAAGATTTAACACTCATAGAACACTTGGGAACAGTTACATGCTGCCATGGGGTATGGAGTGTGGCAGAATTTTGGAGAAGGCAGGAACTGGCTGGTCTATCTCACCCACAAAAATGTAATAGTCTTTGAGAGTAGAGGTTATGCCTTATTCATTTTTCTATTCACCTTCATTAATCTTTCTCTTTGTCTTCTCATCCCCTCACCCCATTCTCCCCAGAAATTATAATTAAATAAGCCCTCAATAACCCTCATTTTTCACCAATTGCTTTATTGAGATTTTAGAGTTTTAAACCCTATGTTGCTACTGCCTCCACAATATCTGTGTGTGTGTGTGCACGTGTGTGTGTTGTTTCTACCTTTGGGATTCTTTCCTGGGTTCTCATTTCTTGGGGTGACACTCATAAGCAACCTTCGCCTCCCTAGGGGCAGTTGAACTTATTGCAAAATGTCCAGTATTTCTAACTGCAAGTACAACCCCAGTGACACAAGCCTCAAGACAAGAGTGTACATATATATAATCTTAATTTACAAATAATAATTGCATACATTTATAAAGTACAATGTGAAGTTTTGATGTCTGTATACATTGTGGGATGATTGAATCAAGCTAATTACCATATCTATTACCTCACTTATTATTTTTGTGGTTAGAACATTGAAAATTTACTCTTTTAGCAATTTTGAAATATACATTATTATTAACTATAGTCACCGTGCTGGGCAAGATGTCACCAGAGCTTATTCCTCTTATCTAACTGAAACTTAGTACCCTTTGACCAACATCTCCCCTTTCCCTGTCCCACCTACTCACTCACCCCAGCCCCTGGTAACCACCCTTGTACATTCTACTTCTATGCTTTGACTTTTTAAGATTCTACAAATAAGTGAGATCATGCAGTATTTGCCTTTCTTGCCTGGCTTATTTTGCTTAGCATAATGTCCTCCAGGTTCATCTGTGTTGTCATGAGACAAGGTTTTTCTGCTGCCTGAAGTGCAGAGCCAGCCACAGAGGAGAGGTGGAGGGATACCAGCAGTTCCTGACCCGGTGGGTGGGAAAGGACAGAGCTTCTCCATTCAGCACTTAGAATGAGGTGACAGAACAACTAATCTCAAGCCAGGACACTTGTGAGAATGAAAGGAGGTGCTTGGTGGAATGCAGAGAAGCTGAAAGTCAGCCCAGCAGAGGAAGCTAAGAACCTTGGGGTTAGCCTGTGGAATGGGTCAACCTCACAAATGCTGAGCCTTTTGGGGGTGATATTTAGTGCTCAAGTAGAATAGAAGCCCAGGATTCAACTGTCCATGACCCAATTAACACAGGGCATGTAGTTCCAAAAATTGGCTGTTGCTGAAGGTGATGAATACATGTATGTAGAAACCACAAATATACATACCCAGAACATAAACAAATACGCTTCTGCAGGATTAAAATTTTGTGAATGCAAATAAAAGAAAAAAATGTAAAAAAAAAAAAAAAAAAAAAAAAAAAAAAAAAAAAAAAAAAAAAAAAAAACCTCTGTAGGGGATCAGTTATCAAAAATGGTTAAGAAACACTGATACAGGGAAATACTCTGGATTGGAAGTCAAGAGATTAAAGCAACTGAGAAGTATAAATGTGTGTCTGAGATTTAAAAGAAAGGAAATTTTGCATAACCATGGAGTTGTGACGCTCCGGAGGTGGCAGTGAGGAAACATAAGGATGATTTGCAGGTGGGGCTTGAGAAAGTGAGCAGCCTCCACACAGATGCTGGTAGAGAAGCCGCATCTTGGGACAGGGCCAGGTTTCCACTTAAGTAGAACATGGTGGGGTGTGTTTTGTAAAGTTTGAGGACATGGGTACAATTGTTTACAGTGGATTAAGGTTTCAACAGAATTTAG
The DNA here is from genome assembly GCF_028878055.3 of Symphalangus syndactylus. NCBI lineage: Eukaryota > Metazoa > Chordata > Mammalia > Primates > Hylobatidae > Symphalangus > Symphalangus syndactylus. Next base: position 68,996,055 of record NC_072438.2, on the reverse strand, counting down.
TAATGACTACATCCAAATGGTTACCATATTTTATAAATGCTACATTAACTGAAATATTGCTGTTATGCAACCAGGTGGCTGCTGAAATTCATCAGAGGCTCATGGAAGAAGAAAAAGAAAACCAGCCAGCAGACCCCAAAGAAAAATCTCCTCAGATGGGTGCAAATAAAAAAGTCAAAAAGGAGCCACCCAAGAAAAAACAGGAAGACAAAAAACCCAAAGGTATTTATGGTTTTAGCACTCAGAACCCTGGATGCCTAAACCTCTCCTTGGTAGAAAACAAGCATTTAACTAGACACATTATTAGCTTCTAAGCCACTAAAATACTACTCATTAGGTTTAAACTAGAGACCCAGGCTTCTATGATTTGTGGTGTTAGTGGCAAATCACATTGCATACCAAGCTCACCTAACTTGTTTAACCAAATAGCCAGATGTACTCAGGGTAAAATAAACCTCAAAGACAGTTTTGAAATGTTAAAAGAACTTCCAGGATGGTACTATGTCATCCGAAAAGTCTGTGCAGAAAGGCTAACACTGCAGTAACAAAGAGAAGTTTAGGCCGGGCGCGGTGGCTCACGCTTGTAATCCCAGCACTTTGGGAGGCCGAGGCGGGCGGATCACGAGGTCAGGAGATCGAGACCACGGTGAAACCCCGTCTCTACTAAAAAAATACAAAAAATTAGCCGGGCGTGGTGGCGGGCGCCTGTAGTCCCAGCTACTCGGAGAGGCTGAGGCAGGAGAATGGCGTGAACCCGGGAGGCGGAGCTTGCAGTGAGCCGAGATTGCGCCACTGCACTCCAGCCTGGGCGACAGAGCGAGACTCCGTCTCAAAAAAAAAAAAAAAAAAAAGAGAAGTTTAAAAGCTATGTTTTTAAAAGCTATGTGTATGTTTCAGGGGCAAGTCCTTTTCTCCTGGAGGCCTCCTGCCTAAATCCCTGGCTCAGTAGCATGAGGGAAAACAAAGAGTTGAGAAAATACATCTTGAAAGAGATCCCTAATTAACCTAAGGAATGAATAGCTTTGGCATCAACATTACCCTCCCTCTCTGAAGTGGAATCCTGGGAAGCAAATGAGCAGAACTCACTCCACTCATAGATTGTCTGTGATATATTTATTATACACCTGCTATGTGAAATGCCCTAGATGGATGCCAAGAACACAATAGTAAATTAAAAACAAAACCAAAAATCACAACCACAGTCCCTGCCCTAATCCAGCTATAGTCTTGCAGTAGAGAGACATGTGACCATTGTGCTTTGATAGGGGAGGTACAAGTACCTTAAGAACAAGGTCTCCCTTCTCCGTCCGATGGCTTAGAAGACTCTTCTTAGATGGAGAACATTCAAGCAGCCAGGAATGGGAATTAAAGGAAAGCACTGAGGATGGAGGAAGGAGTGGGTCAGTGGCACTTGAAGGAAGGGGAAGAGTATTACCTCGATAAAGAACACACCACTTTAGTCCATCTCAAGTGGCAGGAATAAGGGAAGTGCTTCTGTTGACTTTAATGGAGTAACTGTTGGGGTCTGATCCCTTAATTTTACAGATGATAAAACAGAAATCCAGAGAGATTAATCTCTCCTTCATCTGTAACTTACATACACATCTATTATTGCAACATATTACAATTTCTTTGTTTACAGTATCTTCTTTACAAGATTTGAACCCTTCGAGGTCAGACCCTCAAGAAAGATTAGTTGAACTGAAAATAGAGCTATGTAAATGGGCCCTGCAACTAGAATCATATTGCCATAGCCCATGGGTAAATCCTTTGATAAGTACTGACAAATTTATATTTTCTAATTCTCTTATATAATCACTGATGTACTTATAGTTAAGTTCTAATTAAAATATAATTAAATTAGCCAGGAGCAGTGCCTCACACCTGTAATCCTGCACTTTGGGAGGCCAAGGCAGGTGGACTGCTTGAGCCCAAGAGTTTGAGATCGGCCTGAGCAAAATGACAAAACTCTGTCTTTACAAAAAAATACAATAAAATAGCTGGGTATGGTGGCACACATCTGCAGTCCCAGCTGCTAGGGAGGCTGAGGTGGAAAGATTGCCTGAGCTTGGGAGGTCGAGGCTGCAGTGAACCATGAACATGCAATTGCGCTCCAGCCTGGGTGACAGAGCAAGACTGTCTCAAAAAATAATAATCATATTTAAACAGATTATAGATTCTTGACTATCACCCGCATTTCACCCACATCTTCTTGAGGTTATTCTCGTATCTTCTTTTTTGGTGAAGATCTAGGAAACACTTTGCTAATAGAAGTTATCCCTTATGGAGTGGTAATTCTGCAGGTGTCTAATGGGGTCAGCACTATGTTGGGATTTGCTAATTTCTGTCCCCAAACTCTGGATTTCACTATGTTTGGAAACTGTAACCATCTTTGCACTTGCTACATACCTTATTGTTTAATTATACTACACAAATTGGGTGTTTTTATATGAGTCCAGCCCAGGAACCATACAGAGGATTTTCAAGGAAAAATTCAGTATTTCATCACACATTCTGGGAGGACCAAGGTTTCATTGTTTCCAAATCACTAGAGGTTTATAGCTTAACAAATTTTGCTTTGTGCTCATTCTGTCCAAGTACTATGTGCATACCTTTGTATTTTGTTAGTTTACTCAGCATGTTTCATTGCCCTTTCAGGTAAATCACCACCTATGGCAGAAGCAACTCCTGTCATAGTAATAACAGAGGAAATGGCTGAAATCGAAAGGAAAAATGAACTGAGGGTCAAAATAAAAGAACACCTCGCTGCCTTGCAATTTGAAGGTAGTGATTGAAACGACTAAGATGATGCTTTTCAGTAGAAAGGAGACCACTAGCCAAACAGCCCACAACTGGCTCGTCAATTGCCTCAGACCATGTCTATGAGAACATACAGCAAAGAGGTTGAAAAGCACAATATTCAGTTGACTGTTTTCATTTGACCACATGAGGACTAGATTTGAGTGTTGCATGAGTCAGATGTTTTGGCATCACCTAATCAGTCTTAACTGATGGCAGGATCTCAAAAAGAACCAAAAAGAATTTGGGAATGGGTTAGAAAAAGCAATAGCAGTAATTAAAATCTCATAAAACAGAAACAAAAGAAAATGTTGAAAGTTTGTATGATTTTACAGGTTTAGATAGGGACTACCTAAAGTAAGTGGTTTTATATTACAGTAAGAATAATTTAGGTCCCTCATGAGGAAAATAACATTTTAACTAAAGGCTAACAGGCCCGGAAAATGAGTTCTTGGGAACAAAGGCCATAGGAGAGCCAGTCATGTATCTATTATGTTCAGGGGTGTTCTTCTCTATAGGAGCAATGACTCCGCAAAACATATTCTCCTTATGGCTCTCCTAATTGTCTTGTAATGCAATTCTAAATGAAATCTGAAAAGATCAGGAAACTGAGCAAACATATCCTAAGGGAAATAAACATGGTCAATATACAAAATGACAAAACCACCAAAATGTGGCATGGGGTATGCCAAGACAACTTTAACTACTCAGTGACTGTTAACTACTAAGGATGTTTTCCATCCCTTGTTTCTCTCATTTTCTCTCCCCTGTCCTCCCCATCTTACTACCACCCACTTCTACAACCCCAACAATAAAATCTGAAGTCAGTTGAACACAGGGAGACTGTGGCATCAGGCGAATCCAGGACAGATGCATCTCCCCTATTGCCTGCCCTGCATCTGATTTCAGTGGTTTTCAGTATACTTCATCTTTCAGTTCATTCCGTACATGATCCTTAGTGTAGCAAAATTCATTTATTCATATAACAAATGATTATTGACTTTCCACTCTGTGCCAAGTCCTGTGATAGTTGCTGGAGACACACATTTATATGTACAAACATAAACAAAAAATAAAACTCAGTCTCAAGGAAGAGAAATGCAATCACTGTTGCATGTTGACCTGTTGACAGCTGGGCCTGTAGTCACAGCTACCGAATAGATTGAGGTGAAGGATCAATTGTGTTTGAATCCAGCCTGGGCAACACAGTGAGATCCTGTCTCAAAAAAAATGTGATATTGGTGGCGGGCATATGGAGCAAAGGGGACATGAGGGGAGTTCCTGGCTTACCAGAGGAACTAATTCTTGAGCGGAATTGGAAGACTATGGAGAAGTTTTTCCAGGGGAAAAATTGGCGTGAGAATGAAGAGAAGTATTACGTGCCATGGCAGAGAGAGGGGTAAGAGGCATATCAGCTTGTGAGTAGCTTAGGAGCATGAGGCATATTCTGGGAAGGAGCAACTTGGGAGATGGGGAGGCCAGACCATGGAGGGTTATCTAGGCACTGCCAAGAATGTTTGATTCTTCCCTGGTGGCAACTGGGAGCTAGTGAAAAATTATGAGCAGTTAAAGTGATTATGATCACATCTGCAGGTAAGATAAATTACTCTGGATAGTGTGGAGGTGGATTTAGATTTGAGGTGGGGGAAGAAAGTTAGAAAAAGTAGGATTGAGGCTATTGCAACAGTTTAAGTGAGAGATAATCAGCACCCAAACGAGGTGGTGATGATGAAAAAAAGCCAAAAAGAGAAACTGGAAAAATTTTGGAGATAAAATCCACCAACCAAATTATGTGCCAAGATCAGTAATAGGCCCGGGGGCACATGGAGTTTCCCCTGATTTTAGTGGTGCTGAGAAATACAATGGCAGTGCCACCGCAGGTTCTAAAGTAAGTAGATAAGCAAGAGACTTTGTCCCCCACTCCCTTTTCAAAATTCAGAAATTACCTATGTGTGTTTTCACATTTCATTTATCAAAGAGTAGATTGCTATAAAGTGCAATAGATAAAAAGCTCAATTATAGTTTTGGTTCAGATAATTTCTGAAATGACTCTACCACATATTACATTTTGCTTTTCAGTGAGATGGATATTATCTTATCTATTCTGGTATGTTAAACGTGCACCTAAAGCTTCACAAATTGAAGCACCAGTGGTTTCAAAGTGAATCTGTTCATTAGTAAATGCGTGCACTGCAATATGTTAAAACATTCTTATTTCTCTTTGCAAATAGAAATAGCCACGCAGTTTCGACTTGAACTGATAAAGACAAAAGCATTGGCTCTTCTTGAAGATTTAGTAACAAAGATGGTTGATGTATATAAACTCATGGAAAAATGGCTTGGTGAGAGGTATTTGAATGAAATGGCCAGGTAAAGTACTACATGACTTTCTGAAAATATGCTTTGTGTATTCTAAGTACGAAAATTGATGAAGATTTTTAAGGTATTTACAAATTTAAATTAGTTACAAATATAAATTTTGACCTTTTAGGAAATCACATGTATAAACAGATAACATGAGCTTTAATATCATGTTTATATTAACTCTTTTCTAACAGTAAATCACGCATTAAAGGGTTCTATTGCTATATTAAACTTTGCACAATATTTACGAGTTTAGCTATCATACTAATCAATGAGAACCTTATTTTACAAGGTAAGATTATAGGTAATTTAAAAATAGTTTTCAGAAGTAAAATAATGCTTCATACTTTTCCAATGGTAGATTTATTATCAGTCAGAGCCAATTAAGGGGAGATTAAAAAGTCATTCACTGGAATGTTTTACCAGCTAGACTGATTCTCTTGTAAGACCAACCCCAAGTTCTACTTTTCTGTTGAGTTCCAAAGACTTCCCAGACTTTCACTGCTACTGAGGGGCAATGACTGTCATCCTGTTAGTTCACCCTTAAAAGGTACAAAGAGGCAGCTCAGCAGAGTGAGTCATGATTGTCCAGACCAGGAGCCCCATCTTGTCCACAAATTAGTGGCATGCTTGATTGCTCTGGGCCTCATTGGCTTCATCTATACAAGGAAACACTCCAGCCAGGCTATTTCAGAAGTTTACATTAGATCTAGATTCCAAGATACACTACAGTTTACAGTAAACATTTACTGAAAACTTAGAAGTTGCTACACAAACAGTATTCAAAAGGCAAGTATTCTTAGAAGCAACAATCGTCATGTAAAAAGCAGCTGTTATGGTTTGTTTTCTCTGGGCCTTGTCTCATAGTGAAATTCTTCTGTAAAGTCTTCAGCCTAGTTGTTTAGAACTATTGCTCCATAGTAAAACAAACAAACATTAAACAGAATAAAAAATACAAACACAAGCACAAGTAAGTAAGCTTACTGCAGTAATACTTAAAATCATTTTGCTATTGGATAACCAAGTCAGTTACTCATCAGCATCACACAGTAATAATATTCAGTTCTGTTCTCTGCCTGCTATTTTCAAATGAAAGTCTATCTTCTTCGTTTTTGGGACTCATGGCTCCCATCCATGTGGCCATCCAGTGTAAATGCATATTTTAGCAGATGTACTCATATTTCTCAGATTTATATTGTATACGTCTTTGCCCTGTGAATCTACAGATGCTGTCATGAACTGTGGCCACAAGAAGTTAAAACCTAGAAATGTGATACAAATAAATAAATTAATTAATTAAGTAAGTAAGTAAATAGCTAGTTGGCAGATCCCTCTGACCTTCAAATCCTGTTTTTATTTTCCTGGCACTTTTTTCCTTCCGTTGTTAAGATTACTCTTAAGTAACCTTCCACTAGGTGGCGCGCATCTGTTTTAGTGTCCTGATTCCCAATAAAGGTATTATTCTACTGGTCATGTTTTACAGAGTATCGTGCCGGGTTATGTTTGGGTCTCTATCCACATTTGGAGTCCCTCCTCACTCACATAAACTCAGCAGCTATCCAGTGACCTCCTCTGTCCCCGAGCACGCAACCACCCTAAAGCATAAACTAATTGGCTAACACGTGTTACATGGACACTCACAAAGACAACATTCTGGAGTTGAATTCTAGAGTATCTTTTCAAAGATAGCAACTAATACTACTTTTTAAATTTTCAGTTATATGTTCGGTATATGGTATATTTGGTGCCTATGAATTATATAAAATCAGATCAAATATGCACTTTTCTGTGATGCTCACTTTCATTGTAATATATAAACAAGATCCTTTCTTCAATACAGCGATAATGCACTTATTCATGTATAAAACTTCTCTAGCCTTTAAAATGGCTTTTAAAAGGTCATTAACTATACCCCCAGTACAGTTTAAATCCTTGCCGTACATGAGTTCACATTAATAACCATAAGATAGGGAGTGTTGCGTTGTTGATTCCATTGCAAAGACAAGGAAATTCAGAGAGCTTAGGTTACTTGCCCCAGGATCTGTGGCTTAAGAGTGTCCTAGGATGAGAACTCAGATTCCAGTACTCTTTCTACTGCATCATAGTGGTTCCCAACTGTTGCTGCTTTACCATGTGATCTAGCTAGGAATTGTTATTGTTCATGAAGATAGCAAAGCAATTTCAATGGATTATATGCAACAGAGGCTATTCTGACATCTTTGTTTTAGATAACATCAAACTTCTTGACAGAAGTAGAGAAAAGCCACCCTTCTAGAAATACATTATCGAACTTGATTCACTGTATAATTCATCCTGATTCCAAATAAATGTAATTCTAATAGTCATGTTTTACAGAGTATTATGCCATATAACCTTATTCTGGTTCATACTTAGAATGAAATATAACCCTTGATATAATCTTGCTTACATAGTAAAATATATTCTAATACTAATAAAAACTATATTTAATAGGTTCTCTTTAAGTTCAGTTTTGTGTAAAATGTGTAACTATTAGCTGTTTAATAAGCATGCATTTTCTATTTAATCTGCATTTATTTATACCCTGCCTTTTTACAAAATATATTTGGGGACAAATTGAAATTTATAAGCATGCAGATGGAGTTAGCTGTCTAACAGCTATATAATGTGTTTACTTTTGTGTGTATGTCTTATAAGCAAACTTTATTAATATAATAGCATCTTTCATGGGGTTAACACTATCCATTTTACCACTTTCAGTATAGAAAAATTAACTGACGTAGCTCGCTATCACATTGAAACATCTACAAAAATTCAGAATGAACTTTATTTAAGCCAAGAAGACTTCTTCATTAATGGCAATATAAAAGTCTTCCCAGATCCTCCCCCACCGATACGTCCTCCACCTGTAGAAAAGGAAGAAGATGGCACCCTGACCATTGAACAGCTTGACAGTCTTCGAGATCAGTTCTTAGATATGGCACCTAAAGGTAGGAAAAATAATTATCATGAAAAGAGCACAAAAAAAGGTTAAGATTAACCAGGACAGCAATCACTTGCCAACAAGTAAAATCAGCTCTATGGGATTGTGTGGCACTAAAACATGCCCTTGCTTTGTTCTAGTTTATTAAATATTTGTTTCATACAACATAGACCCTAATTAAATAAGCAGGACTCACTGTGAATAATGCTTGAGCAGTGTGGTGATCCTCATTCCTGGTAATTCCTCTCTCCTGTCCTCGCTGCCCCTTGCTGACAAGTTTGTATATTTGAGTATTACTCCACCTGGCAGCTTACAGAAAGACTTTGTGCATACTTCTAGTTTAGATTTTATATTGAGATTATGAGTTTGTGTTTCTGTGAGGGGAGACCAGGCAGTAGAAGATTTCCCTTTTATGTTGGCCTTTTCCCTCAGTGCTTGTAGACCATAAGCAGAATCAAATAAGTGCTTGTAGACCATAAGCAGAATCAAATAGTCAGTTTGTTCATATGTATGTGTAAATGTTTTCTGTACACAACAATTTTAGCTCTTTCACATTTTATCAGCATGGACCTACAGCATCTGCACAGGCTTTTTTTTTTTTTTTCCAGGCTTTTCCTACTTCCAGATATTCTTCAATGAGTTCTGTCAATTGATAGCACAAGTAATTCAGACAGATCACATAGGATTATCATCTCCACTTTAAAGATCTAGATACTGACTCACAGAGGAGTTTAGCAGATTTTTTGCCTATGGTCATATATCATTCAGAACTCTGCAGATCCAAAGTTCTTGCCCCTTCTCACTGAGCTAAGTTGCCTCTCATAAACAGATTTCTTTTATCTTTCAACATATACTACTTATTGGGAAATTATTACTTTTCCCTGTAGCATAGTTAACTGACTTTAGTATTAATACAATGTTACTTAAAAAAAAAGTCCAGTATTTCTAGAAATTCACATCATACATGATTAGTAAAAAGAGCACTACTCTAAGTCCGAAAGCTTCCTTGCCAAGCCCAATAGGTGAAATTGGTGTATGTGTGTGTGCCTGGGTGAACCTTGCGCTTTGATGTGTCAGCTCATCAAATCAGCTAGAGCAGGCTTTACAGCTCCAAGGTATAAAAGCCCACACTTCAGCTGTGGAGGGATGGAGGTGCTGTTTGGCAGCATTTGGGCACAAAGGAAACATGGCCATCAGCAGGTACAAAAAATCTCAACTTTACAAAGTTCAGCCCATGAAATTCCTTCAGTCCGTTAGTCAGACAGAGTGCACCCTCTTCTACATGGTGCGAGCTCCACAATGCCCTTTCATTATGTACTTCCCTCTGCAGAGTTGCTTTTTCTCTTCATTTTATCCAGGCCATTATTTTACACAAAAAATAAAAAGATATGTGTAAGTAGATTCTAAACATGACATGTGGTTTGCTTTAATCCTACACTCTGGTGACTGGGAGGAAATCACTCAATTAATAGGTAAAAACTAAAGGCATCTGGGGACACTTGAATAGGTAGAAGTGGATTTTGAAAATTATCATCCACTTATATCTTTCAGCAGGAACCCTAGTATCCATGATGCTAATCATAATACTTTCTTGGATCCAACCTCAAATCCAGAGCTTATATTTCCACTAAAAGTTTAAAAATAAATTTAAAAAAATAGCAGGTATAACTTGACATGTGTCTCAGAAGATTAACTCTAGAAACCCTTGAGACACAAAGATGTCAACAGATAAATGTTTTCAGACTATGGAAGAAATAAGAAGGGAGGGAGAGGAAGTAAAGGAAGGGAGGGAGGGAGAAACGGAGTTTTGTTTTGTTTTGTTTTGTTTTTTAAAAAAAGCAGAGTAAAAGGAAACCATTTGCCCTAGGAGCTGAGAGATTAATTTGAAAAGGCAAGCAAAGAGGAAGGAAATATGAACAACTATTTGAGTTCTTTCTGGGACACACTATGAATGTTATTCAAGTGCTCAAGAATGCAAAGCATCAGTGTGCCCTGAAATTGGTCAAGGAAAAGTCTGTGGAGCAAAACTTTGGAGGGAGAAATTGAAGAGGGTAAAGAGATTTCGTGGCAAGGCTACAGAGAATGTTTACAGTTAGGGGAACAGCTGCAGGAAACTCTGTAGACAAGAAGCGTGAGGATGGGAGCATGATGTTTGGGAAATGGTTAGGAAACTGCTCTGCTTTTCTTTCTCCAACCGCATGAACTCCAGGCGAGTAGAAGAGGAGGCTTTCTCTGTGTGAGGAACCACCTGCGCCCACCCAAGCTGGAGAATTAACCCATATGCAAGAATAACAGTTGTAATTACCACAGAATTTACAAGGCTATACAATACAGTAGGATTTGGGGATTGTGATGATTCAAAGTGAGTTATGTATGGTCTATGGGCAAACAGTTTAAACTCTTTTCTCTATTAGCTCAACTATACCATTTGAAAAAATATGTATTGCATATATTGCTTTTTAGGTATATCTAAAATAATAAGTGTTGGGAATTTGATTGACAGGAGTAATGTTCATTGTTATTATTCTTGCTATTCTTATAGAGGGCGGGGAAAAGTATTACTCCATTTTCTGCATATCAGAGTCACAGAATTGGAGGTTCTCTACTGATACTCTTGAAATCAGGCTCCAAACATTGACAGTGGCCCTGCCCGAGGAAACCCATTAACTGCCACTCACCCCTTTTCCCCATCTCTTCTGGCGGCACAAAGTATACTCTGGCTTTTTTGTTTTTCTCTCCTGGTTTGGCAATTGTTCACTTAAGAAACATGATACACACCCATCCGTCTTTTAAATGAAGGCTTTTGTTGTATTTCTTCCAAGAAATGGAAAACAATCCTTTATGATACCTTCCATTGTATTTACCCTAGAGCTCTATAATTTCAAAACGCAGTCTTAGTGAGTGATAGCAGGTTTGAAAGTGTGGAGGAGCTGGCTGAACATGGTGTGTTTCAAATGTGTGATCCTGCAGAACTTCCTGCTCAAACTTGCTATTATTTCTATGCCAAGAAATGTAAACATTTTCCTATATGATTTCATATATGCCCATGCAATCCATAATATCTAAGATGCAACTTTCAAGTTCACCAAAATATATTAAAACAGATGGATTTTTTTGGGAGGGAAGCATACATATTTATTTGCATATAACAGCCATTATGTTACTAGGCCCATGGTAGGATTTTTTAGCAGATTTATAAAAAGCACTGATATTACTAAATTACACTTTGCAAGTTTTAATCATGCCACACAAATACAATTATTGGATTATTATTTAATCTTTGATTAAACAATGACTTAATGCTTTAAATACTTGCGACTAGATAGTATCAAGATGTAAATGGAAAGAACTAAAGCTTAAGGGGTTTTCTGCTAAGTATTGGTTAATCCCTTTGAAAACAAAAGTTTTCATTAGCCCTTACTAAAGATAATGTAAAATTGAAAACCATCATATATTGTAACATATTCAACCCTCCTTTTCTGGTCAAATTCTGCCACTTATGATGATTCTACCTCTCTTTTGGTAAAGGTAATGATTAGACATAAAATATTATTTATTGATATGATTGACACAAATATACCAGAAAAATAATGACCTTATACATGATAATCAAATTAGATCATGCAAAATGCAATGAAACAGTTGATTACACTTGCATTTTTCCTGCCACTTAACAAAGATCCATACTTTAGAAGCATAAGAACAGTATGAGTAAAAGAAAGCTAATGAATCAGCAAACCATTCTTTCCATTACCTATCCTAGGAATCATTCCTATGAGCATACTCCCGACAGAGTTAGGTCTAGTGAACATTTTCTGAATTATAACAATAGCCAATTTGGCATGGTCACTATGTGTCAGACCATTTGCTAACATTTTCATATGTTAATTCACTTATTATCCACCTCAGTCTATGATGGGATGGCTAGAGTCAAACAGTTCTTTCTCAAGTTCACCTCTTGTCAAAAGACTGTCATATGATCTTGGACAAGTTATTAAATTTCTCTCTGCCTCAGTTACCACATCTGTAAAATAAGAATAATAATGATACTTATTCCATGTATTGAAATACAGTTGTTATGAAGATTAAAGTAATTAGTATATGTAAAGTGCTTAGAAAGAGTATAGCACATAGAATGTGCAATTTAAGTGTAATCATATAAGCCATTGTGACTTGATTATATAATTATAGTAATGTCATATTAGTATATAATACACAATATTGATACAAAGTATTCTATTATCCAAAATGTTAGCTTGGTTTCTTGAAGATGGAAATACCCTAGTATGCATTTGCAATATTACCCCTGAGTGCTTCCAAAAAAATGTACACCACCTGGTAGAATTAAATCATAAAGTAATGTGGTTTCCTGGGGAGTACAAGCATTCCAAACAAAAACATTCATTTTGTGTACTCCGGTAAGTTCTGGGTAGGTACATCTTGTCTCCAAACATCAAGTGCCAAGTACATAAGGAAGATAGCCTTTTTCTGATGGAAGCAATTTGGATTCTATTGAAACTAGAATACTTTAGCAATGTTCCTCTGTCCGCACTTAAGCCGTAAGAACTCTTTTTCCTTGTAAGCCCATTGGTACTCAATGAAATGCCTTTAGAGATTTGGTTCACTGCTATTTTTGCTTCTGCTGAGAACCTACCTGAAGAGAATATAGTTTAGCAAATTCTACACCCTCTCTTTTTCTTCAAAAGATGCAGCATTTATTTGTTCAAGGCCTGTAACATTGCTCTAAGAAGCTGACAAGGACCCCTTCTTTGAACCCCTTTTGGAGACCGCCCAGGCTGGAGTGCAGTGGTGCGATCTCCGCTCACTGCAAGCTCCGCCTCCCGGGTTCACGCCATTCTCCTGCCTCAGCCTCCCCAGTAGCTGGGACTACAGGCAAACGCCACCACACCCGGCTAATTTTTTTGTATTTTTAGTAGAGACAAGGTTTCACCATGTTAGCCAGGATGGTCTCCATCTCCTGACCTCGTGATCCAACCACCTCGGCCTCCCAAAGTGCTAGGATTACAGGCATGAGCCACCTCGCCCGGCAGAGATGGATGGATTTAATGACTGGCCTCAGAGACAGAGGGTGCACAGTCAGAACTCTAGGCTGTAGTGGTTAAGCTAGATCATTCAGCAGCATGATTTTTACAGGAGTTCAAAGGCAGAAGTAGCTATTGCTGCCTATGTGAGTCAGCATGAGGGTTAGCCCAGAGCTTTTGAAACTGAACTTTCCAGGAAGAAAAGCAGGGGAAGGGTATTCCAGGCAAAGGGATGAAATGGAGCAACTGTGGAGATTTTGAGATTGCATGACATATTGAGGGAACTGTGAACAAACAAGAGGCAGGAGATGGGACCACAGAGAGCTTGTGGTCAGGTTGTGAAGTCTCAAGTGGCTTGCAAAGGACATGTAGGAGAGGATTTTCAAAGGCATTTAGAGCTAAGTGTCATGGGGAATGGACTGGAGCAGGGAAGAGGCTATATGTGTGAGAGAGTGGTAGACACTGTCAGTCTCTCTGCAAAGCCTTAAAGAACCCAGAGGCAGGAATAAGGGCACCTGAGTGATTGGTTGCCTGAAAGGAGTAACTAGAAAGTTTTATGGATTTTTCCAGGCTTAGTGCTTCTGAGAAAATTATAAAAATACAATATTATGTATTTGCAGGTAAGTATTTTGATCTGAAAATTATCTAAGTTAGTCTGACATTTACCCAAATCAAGAAATACAGAAAGATTTCTTAGAGAAGGGAATGATATAGAAGAATAGGTATTATTGATAGAATTATCACAGCAAGTGGCAAAATATAGGGATTACAGCAAAGAGGACTATGGCCCCCACCTGCCTTTGCTTCTTTCAATGGCGAATTCTTTCCACTAGATCAGATTCAGATCGCAGAAATGCAGTAGTGAATCTAGAAGGCTTTAGACCTGTTAAAACTGTTTATGAGTAGAGTTTCAAATGTGTCTTCAGAATGAAACACACAGGTATTTTCCTGAAGCCAGACAACTTACATTAGACAAATGAAAGTATATACTCAGAATTCAAGGTAATATCTTTTGGAAAATCTGTCCATAGAACTATAATTTTGTTTTGAAACTAGCAAAATCAGTATTGGAAATTAAATTTTTTTAATTTTAATTTTAATTTTAAATTTACTTTTTAATTTAAATTTAAATTTTTATAATTTTTTTAAGACAGGGTCTCACTCTGTAGCTCAGGGTAGAGTGCAGTGGCACAATCATGGCTCACTACAGCCTCAACACAGCCCCACCCACCTCAGCCTTCCAAGTAGCTGAGACTACAGGTGCCTGCCAGCATGCCCGGCTAATTTGTTTTCTTAATTTTCTTCTCTTCTCTTTTCTTTTGTAGAAATGAGGTTTCTCTGTGTTGCCTATTCTGTCTTGAACTCCTAGGCTCGTGATCCTCCCACCTCAGCCTCCCAAAGTGCTGAGAATACAGCCATGAGCTACCATGCTCCCTCAATATGTCATGCAATCTCAAAATCTCCACAGCTGCTCCATTTTCCCCTTTGCCTGGAATACCCTTCCCCTGCTTTTCTTCCTGGAAAGTTCAGTTTCAAAAGCCTCTGGGCTAACCCTCATGCTGACTCATACAGGCAGCAGTAGCTACTTCTGCCTTTGAACTCCTGTAAAACCATGTTGCTGAACGATCTAGCTTAACCACTACAGCCTAGAGTTCTGAATGTGTACCCTCTGCCTCTGAGGGAGAGACAAAAAGAGACTTTAACAAAAAGAGACTTTCTTTTTTCATTTCTTTATTCATTTATTCACCAGCATTGTGTGAGCAGCCCCCAGGCATAGTGCAACTGGCCTAATACGGAAGACTGACAAGTAGCCCAATGCTTGAGTAAGAAAATGCAGGCAGTAGCAGTCAACTACAAGGAGACTAATTTTAAATGAAATACAGTAACATTTAGAATTTGCAAAAATAGGGGTCTATTTTAACCAGAGCCGCAAAAAGACTGATTAAAAAGCAAAGGAGAGGCTGGGCACGGTAGCTCACGCCTGTAATCCCAGCACTTTGGGAGGCCGAGGTGGGTGGTTCACCTGAGGTCAGGAGTTTGAGACCAGCCTGACCAATATGGTGAAACCCCGTCTCTAATAAAAATACAAAAATTAGCCAGGCGTGGTGACAGGTGCTTGTATTCCCAACTACTCGAGAGGCTGAGACAGGAGAATTGCTTGAACCCAGGAGGCGGAAGTTGTAGTGAGCCAAAATCGTGCCATTGGACTCCAGCCCTGGGCGACAGCGTGAGACTCCGTCTCAAAAAAAAACAAAAAAAGCAAAGGAGAAGTTAGACCGCAATAAGGTATGAAAGGCAGAGGCAGATCAACTAATGTCAAGGTTTTCAGTTAAAAGAGGTTGAGATATGAAATCATGAAAACCAGTTAGGAAAGGAGATTAATTTTCTTAAACACCTACCAAGTGCTTAGCAGTCAGCCAGCCAGTATGAAGCACATTATTTAGTTCAAGTCAGAGGGGTCAAACCCTAGAACCATAAAGTATTGACAAAAAAAAAGAATATATGTCATGAAATATTTTAATAAACACATATTCAATTTTTTATTATATGATAAAACAGGGCAATATAATCAATGATTAGTAGCATCAAAGAATGTGTAGAAGGGACACATATATGTGGTCTAGGCTCTCTGCCTTCAGGGAGAAACTGGTATTTGAGGACTTTGTTTTGTGTAGTTTTTAGTTTTTTATCCTTCTGTTCAGATAAATGTATGTCCCCTTGTCTGACAAATAATCAAATATGTCTCAAAAATTAGACCTTTGGGGGAAATAAAAAGATGAGGCATGAGGCACAGCTCCTGTACAAAACCACCTGGCAAGGATTTCAAAGCTTCACACCCCTTTTTTATTTTTTTGGTAAATTAACAAGTTTGCTGTGGCATTGCAACAGAAGGTAGGACTTAGGCAGGAGGGAAGGGATGTCCAAGGCAGATCTTGCAGACACACTACCATGTATGCTCTATTATTCCTTTTTCTCACCAAGGGAAGAAAATTTTAGCTAAAAGCCATGTCACTCTTATGCATGGAGAAATGGATTCTAAAGTGAAGAAGAGCATAGCACTCCTTTCTTCATACAAGACACGTGTAAGAGGGAAGTGTACAAAAAGGCTGTGGAGTGTCGGGCTACTGGTGAATCTCAGCTCCACCACTTACAAGCACTGCAACACTGGACAGTTCAATAAACCTCCCTGTGCGCCAGCTTTCTTATCCATAAAACGGTGATAACAATAGTCAGTGCATTTTCTGAACCATATAATAGGGGTAATGGATTGTGAGGATTCTGTGATATAAACTAGCTAAAGCACTTAACAGAATGCCTGGTAATTAATAAGCACTCAATAAAATTTTTCCAAAAATAGTGAGCAAATGTGGGGGTCAGAGATTAAGCAAAACTGAGGGTAGAAATTGTGATTACTTAAAATAACAATGTGGAGTTATTTTAAAGGCAAGAATCCTTCGGATGGTGTGAATAGAGTCATCGAAAAGCAGAAAAGGCCGCAGAAGCTTGACCATTACCTTCCAAAAAGAAACCATCAATTTTTGAAAATTTGGCTTAAAAAATACCCGTGGCTTATATATGATGAGCTATTAAATCTTATGTTCTGTGCCTTGTGTCGTAAGCATGGAGTGAAATCAGGGGGAAGTCAAGTGAATTTTTTTTATGGTACTGACAACTTTAGGACTGAATTTCTCAACGCACATCATCTCAGCGAGGCTCATGCCAAGGCCTCGTTAATGGAAGCAACAAGTAGCTCTCCAGTGAACAGAGCCACCACCAAACTAATGATGAGGACCATGAGCAAAGTAACCCTCGGGAGAGTAGAGAACTTATTCAGATCATGCCATGCTATTGCCAAGACCGGACGTCCCCTCAAAGATTTTATTTGGATGTGCAAATTAGATGATATGAAAGTTGTTGATATTGGCCCAGTATTCAGAACTAAAAAATCAGCAAGAATGTTTGCATACTTTATTGCTGAAGTAGAACGAAAAAATCTAAGAGAGAAACTAGAAAAAAGTAAATTTTTCTCTGTCATCAGTGATAGAATCATAGACAGTTTAATCAAAGAAGCCAAACTTGTCTATGTGCAGTTTGCGAATGCAGGAAAGGTGCACTGTCAAATTGTTGGGGTACAGACAGTAGAAAGAAATGATCCTCTGGCAATAAAAAATGCCATTGAGAAAACTCTAGAGATAAATCTTCAACTTAGACTGTCGAGCCAAGACTGGGCAAAGAAGATGGTTGGTTTTGGAAGTGATGGTACCCATGGCATAGAGGGAGAGAACAATGAGGTGGCCCTGCAATTAAGAGAAATACAACCATGTGTACAAACTATATATTGCTTTGCACATCACCTTGAACTATATTACAAAGCGGTGTTCCAGAACATTCCTCTGTACAATGATGTCAAAGACCTCCTTCACGGCATTTATCACTTTTATCACAATTCTCCTCTTCATCAGAGTGCTCTGATAACTGCTTTCAAAGGCCTTCACCTTCGACCTGTGATGCCTTCTCAAATAGGAGACAGGAAGTGGCTTCATGGATTACAGGCAGCCCTCCGGAACTTTCTCAAGGGATATCCTGCAATTGTTCAGCAACTGCACTCGGTAAGTAATTTTGAAATACCATATTATTTGACTTTTTTAGAATCATAGAAAATACTTTCCTTGAGCTCCTTGGAATAATAATTTTGGGAAAGATAACCACCATGTTGTTCCCAACCTGTGTTACAGGCAGGCAGAGGCAAAAGTGACACCAGTCAAAAGAAACCCAAAGAACTTCTGGAGTCCCTTCTCCAAGCTGATATTGTTAAATTTGCCCACTTCTTGTTGGATGTCATTAATGTCCTTAGCATTCTGTCCTGTGTCAGTAAGAATAGAAATTCCTCAATTGCTGACATATTTGCCACTTTAGAGTCAACGCTGGAAATGCTCCAAATGTATCAAACAAGGTGAGAGGTTGGGATGATCTAAGATCTGTCAAACTAGACAGTTTCACTTGTGAAATTATCTGCCAGATGTTTCTTCATTTAATTTGTTAGTTGTTATTTGGGTGATTTCTTTTCTCCCCAGACTAGGGCCAAAAGAACGCATGGTGGATTCAGCCACATGCTTTCATGGTAACTGCCTCAGAGGGAAAGAAAACATTTCTGCTGTGAGAAACATTGTTTTAACACATCTTATCAAGAGGCTTCAAGGCTGTTTCAGAGATGCCAGCCAAAATGTGGTGAGGGCTACCATGATTGGAAGTTTTAAATTGTGGCCCACAAAGATAAATCAAGGTAATCTATACGCGCTGACTTTGAACCTATTATTCTCCGATGGTCTGTGTGAGTTTCTTTTACATATATGACTATTTTTGGTATCTTGATTATAGAATTTGGAGAAAAAGAAGTATCCATCCTGACTGCACATTATGAACCAGTATTAGAAGCTGCCAATGTGAAACTTAGTGAAGTGGATACTGAATGGAGCATGTTGAAATTAGAGATTTATGCCACGTAAGCAAGAAAGCAAGCTGAGCAAAGTGGCTGATACTTATAAATGTTTAGGTAAAACTTGGAAGTCTCAATCTTTTACATTTCTTCTCCTCCCTCCTAGATTTCAGAACATTCGAAAATTGACCTGGGATTTTGTGAATTCCATTTACTTACACAAGTATCCAAATATCCTGACACTAGTCGACCTAGTGTTGACCCTTCCTGCAAGTTCAGCTGAAGCAGAACGTGGCTTTACTCAGATGAAATCGACCAAGTCACATATGCATGCAAAAATCAAGGCTGAAAGTATGACGGATGTCCTAATTATTCAGTTGAATTCTCCAGACATTAATAACTTTGACCCTAGGAAAGCTATCCATTTATGGAATACAAGAACACCGTCTTCAACTGGTGACACAAGACCTAATTCAGATTGCTCATCAAACTCAGGAAGCCATTATGAAAGTGATTAGCAATATGCCAATGTTGACATTGTTGTTGCTTAGCAATGTAGCTCTTTTGCATAGTAAAAAAAAATAAAATAAATGGTTTCCAGAAGCCTGAAATTTAAAAGTAAAACAGTAACTTGTCTTCACATCAAACAAAAGGCATTTGGCCTCTTCCAAACATACAGAGTAAAAACCCCAAGATTGTTTCTTCTATAGCTTTCTAACTTCACTTATGTATTCATGTGTTCTTTCACACTCTTTTGGTGGAGCTGTATGCTTCTACACAATGGTGTTATTTTGATGTCATTTTTTTGAGAGTTATCCCTAAGGGTGACCAGGCTATGACTACGGTCTGAGTTCCCTTAGGCCTGGCATACAATTCATTATTTTTCCTCGATAATTCTAAGTGATAGTTGCATTACGTAATTAACTTAGAGCCAAATTGAAAGAGAGCTTCTCTTTTCATCTGTGAACAAAATTTGTAAGTTTATGTAATTATGTTACTGCAACCATATCACTACATGCTTTGGCCATTTAAGTAACAAAGGCAAATATTAAAACAGTTTTCACATTTCATGCTAAATCCTCAGGTAAACAATTCTTATGTAAACTGTAAGTACTGTCTTGTAACACTTTGTTTTGCACCGTATCTATTCGAGATTGCGGAAATGTATTGCAGCTTACAAGATTTTTAAAATACTTTGAGCCTCTTTACAGTTTCAATAGATTTTATTTATGGCTGTAGCTTGAAGAACATGACTGATTTATGTCTGACTTAGCTAAAAACCCACATAGGATCTTATAAACCTCAGTTCACTGAAAATTCTGCTATCTGGGAAAATGTTCTCATGTCTATAAAACTGGATACTCAGGTTTGATGAAAAAGGATACAGAATGTATTTCTGAACAGCCCGCTGGATGGCCAATTATATCAAAGAAGAAAGGTTTCACTCTTGCTACCCGGAAAATTACCTTCCACATCTCAAAATTGTGTATTTGTTTCGAAGCGCTGAGATTTTAGAAGGATTATTGCCATTTCCCTGGAGGTTAGAGGAAATGATAAAGTTCATGTGGACTTTTAGAAATGCTAAAAACTTAGATGTAAAAGAAAACCTTGGGATAGTGTGTCTATGTTTCATTCTTTTTATTCCTAAAACAAAGAATAGCTATGTACTCCGAACCTGAAAGATCCCTGGATACACATTAGGAGTCTCTCCTTGTTCTAGAAGGTACCTCTTTGTGTTGGTTAGGCAGACATTTTTTTTTTAAAGCAGATTCATTTATTTTGTTTTCTTATTTATTTCTTAATGCATGTGAATGCAATTTGAAGTGAAAAACAAGGTAGACATCTCTTTTAAATTGAGTTAAGTAGGTTCATAAGAGCAAAGAATTTAAAAGGTTAGTGGTCTTTCATGAAATACTTAGGAATACTGAGCCAATTAGGTGACTAAATTAGCACTTTCAATCCAGTAATTTAACAATTCAAATTTCTCTAATTTACAAAAGCAAATATGGTCTGATCCAAAGGGCAAGATGTGGATAAATGTATTACTTTGATTGTAGTGGTGATCTGCATGCATTTGGAACACTTTTATCTAATATTTGCCAAAATATTTTACTCTTGTGCCCTACTGCATGGAGGAAACCTTAAAATCATACATATTTTTTTAAAAATTCAGCCTATTCTGAGTGAAAGGTCAAAGAAGACTCTAAAAAGTATACAGTTTTATAATTTTACCCAATCTGGATTTAATTATTACTAAGTCAAAAAAGGCATTTTGACTTAGTTGAGAAACAATAATGAGAGAGCATCAGGAAATTATTATTTTTATATTTCCAAAATGTCTTCTGTTTCTTTAAAACTTACCATTTTATATAATATGAATAAAGAGATTTTTCAAATACTCATTACTTCTATTTTAGCAAAAGAAGAGAAAAACCATCACCTAAACCAAGTGACAAAATATTTTTCATTGTATTATAGGCATAATAGGAAATAAAGCATTTACTGACATTCTGATCGATTTGGTGACCCTGAACCTTGGCACAAACAACTTTCCTAGTAGTTGGATGCACCTTACCCAACCTGAAGTAAGCTTCTATGTTGTTTGAGTTTTAAAGCTTTAAGCATTCTTATTTGATCAATGCTTTAATAGTTCTAAAATAACGAGTACTTGCATAGTGTCTGACATTTAGTAGGCAATCAATGAAATCTGAGTGAATGAAAAATGAATGAACTTCCAATTAAAACATATAGTATGCATATGCTCAATATTTGAAGAATAAGTGATGGTATGTCAGTGAAATATTATAGAGACTGTGATGTTCAACCAGTGAGTTTCTATCTAAAACTACCAAATGGAATGATCCTAACTAGTCCTAGTAGATAATTCTGGTTGTTCTTGCTTTTCATCATAACCTTTTCCTTAAGAATGTTCAGAAAACAAAATGCTTAAAGAGCATTCCCCCATGGGCCACAAAGCCCTTGCACAGGCACAGCTATAATTTTTGTCTCTCCTCTGTTGGAAAGGTACAAAGTTAACTGGAGTGATGTGTGTAATTGATGGTATAATGGTAAGCAAAAATCACAAATGTCAAGGAAGCATAAAATGAAACACTTTCTAGGTGCTGTCTGGTGTGGATTGGTTGGTAGAATAAAGGAAACAAAAGTCAGAACTGATTCTATGTGCCAGTGAAAAGTCCCACTTCTTTCATGGGAAACTCTCACTATGAAAATATGAGCAAGTAGAGCATCAAGATAGATTCATGTAGATATTCCAAAGATATTTCCTGTTTTCTTCTAGTTACAGGAATTAACATCTTTATTAACAGTCGACTCCGAGTTCGTGGACTGGCGGAAGTTCCTGTTAGTAACCTCAATGCCTTGGCCCATTCCGTTGGAGGAGGAGCTCCTTGAGACCCTTCAGAAGTTCAAGGCTGTGGATAAGGAGCAGTTGGGCACCATCACTTTCGAGCAGTATATGCAGGTTGTTACCAGCACCTGATGGCATTGATAACACCAGAACACTTGTGACCTAAGAAGTGAATTACTCACTGATGTTACATTGCCAGGTCTCAGGCCAGTGCATTGCTTCTCAGATCCCCATGTCTAGGCACCCAGAGGCAGCACAGGCAGTGTCAAAGCCCCAGGCAGAAGCCTGGCTTCCATCCCCAGGGAAAAGATCTGAAAAAGTCAGAACTTCCAGGAGAACAAAGGGTTCTGAAAACAGTTACATAAACTTCATTGTTCTTCTCCTGAGTTCCTAACCAGTGGTTCTTATCCTTGGCTGTACATTAGAATCATCTGCAAAACTTTTAATAGGTTCAATGTCCAATACTCCCGGAGTAGAAAGAACAGTGATTAAAAAAAAACAACAACAACAACAACAACAAAAAACACATACACACACAGAGAAAGGAGCAGGTTTTTTTTTTCTTTGGGGTGAAAGGGTGATGAATGATGAGATTATTTTTGAGAAGTTGAGTTTGAAATATCTGTGGGAAATGAAGAGCGAAATGTCCAATCTAATATGGCCCATACAGAAGGGATCATGAGTCAATATCATGTAAGTGGTTATTGAATTTATGAATGTATGAGATCACTCAAGGAAAGTGATGGATAACCCAGTAGGGTGTGTAATATTTGGCCATTGGACGTGGCAGGTGGCATGTAACTGGTAACCTGTGCTAGAGAAATTCTGGTGGAATAATAAGTACAGAAGTTAGATGGCAGAGGGTTGAGGAAACGAATGGGTCTTTAGGAAGTGAGAACAAGAAAAGTCAACTGATTTTTGAGAAGTTTGAGTAAGGCAAGAGTAAAAACAAAATTTCATAACTGAGAGGGGCCTGAATTACTTACTTGATTAATGTCATTATATTGCTCACCATTTCACATTGCTGGTAGACATGAAAGAGAGAAACTTCCAGAAGGAGCTAACTTTGAAACAGAGTAATATTCTCCAGGTGCCTACATCTCACATGTATTTCACCAAACATATCCCTTCCTGCTTCCCTTTTCTTCCTTAATGCATGACCTCTTTTTTTTTGAGAGAGCTCTGAGGTTTCCAGGCTCATAGAGTTGAGCCAGAAGGAAAAACACAAACTATGACAAGGCTCTTTCAGGGCTGATCAAGACAGGTGTTTGGTTATTCGAGCTCTGCTACATTTATTTTCCAAGTAGATTTACAATTTGTTAAGGTGGTTTTGTTTGAAAGCAAAAGCAGCAGAGCAAAACTTACTCTGTTTCCATAGCTGTCTTAAGATTTTTTAAAGTGCGCACTCATAAAATTACTGACCTTCGCTATTTATTGTATGTGGCAATTAACATAGGATATCAATTTGAACATCCTTTTGCACAAACATGAGAAGAACAAAGGGTGTTGGCAATTTTCATCAAAGTGCTGAGCTAAAACCAGAAAACTATTTTACCAAAGGTGTGAGTTTCTTAGAGAAAGTTGGATGCTGTGTTTAAGAGAAACTCAGCAATACTTCTTTGAACACTACCTTTGTTTTAGGAACAGTTGTTTTCTGAGCTCTGCCCTCTCCCCTTCCGCCCTCAGGTCCCCCTCCTCTGAAACCCGCATTTGGAAAGGCCCACTTGACCAGCCTGCATGCCTTTCACAGATCGTCAGCACTTGCCAGCTCATTGCCCATCCCCCCACAATGTTGTTTCAGTGGAAAAATCAAAATAACTTTAGGTCAAAATTTTATAAGATTTGTCAAAAACGCTCCATTAGGACAGTAAAGTATGCTTGCATTGCAGAAATGAAGTTCTAATTGGTGTCAGTTATAGACTGAGACAGAGGGACATCATGAACAAAAGGTCACCGAGATCTTGAGTCAGTCATTCAGAAAACAAAGAGTTTTCTAAAACTAGCAGTGTATACCAGCATCATGCAAGTCTCCACAAACAGATAGGACATGAACAGGACATAAGGAATATGAGCTATTTTTAATGGGGGCACAGACTCCTCCAAAATATGACTAATGCAAGATTAATACAGGGTAGCAGCCTCCAAGCGTCATCGCACGATCCAGTCGTTAAAAATAGCCAGCACTCCTAATCTATGGATACTTATTTATAAAATATATACATATACTACAGCACTAATATATTATGAACATTATCAAAGATGTAAAAATAAAAATCACATAAGAATGAGATAAAAAGAAATGTAAATGGAAGTTCTAGTATTTTCTCCTACACCGCTGTGGTTTCTGCATCGTACTTGGGAGACAACTGCTCTAGAGACAAGATTGGCTCAGTCTCTGTGGCTTTTAGAGGAACATCTCAGCAAAATACATACTTTAATAATTTTCATTTTTATTTTTTATGTAGGCTGGTCTGTGGTTTACAGGAGATGAAGATATAAAAATTCCCGAAAATCCTCTTGAACCCCTGCCATTTAATAGGCAGGAGCATCTTGTAGAGGTAATGACTGAGATCTTTAAAACATGTGGCTTTGTAGCACTAATCGTTTTCTTTGTGTTTTCTTCCACTTGTATAACTTGGCTGTGGACTGCACCCCTGCCCCTCAGTTCCTCTGCTGTCTCTCCAAAGTGCAGACCTTAGTTAGCTCACTAAGGAGGCAGTGTAGAGAAGCTCTGGGGAGGAGGCAGGGGCCGGAATCTCAGAGCCTTACTGTTAACTCTCTATGTGATCACGGACGATTCCATGGCCTCTCAGAATTCACCTTCCTCGTCTGTCAAATAAGCTAAGTTTTAACACATTTGTCTCTAAGCTTCCTTCCAATTCTAAAAGCTTAAGATAAAATTTGTCATTTTACCAATGTCCATTTCTCGTTGATTTTGACTAATACAGCAAGGGTTTGCCTACAGCATTGCCCATAGCCCATCACAGCTTGCTGCTCTCAATATTATTATTATCCTCAATAATAGCATCTTATGAGCCTCTATTTCTGAGGCCACAGTGAAAACCCAGACCTTAAAAATCTCAGTGCGGCCAGGTGCGGTGACTCACGCCTGTAATCCCAGCAGTTTGGGAGGCTGAGGCGGGTGGATCACGAGGTCAGGAGATCGAGGCCATCCTGGCTGACACAGTGAAACCCTGTCTCTACTAAAAATACAAAAAAATTAGCCACTGCGCCCGTAGTCCCAGCTACTCGGGAGGCTGAGGCAGGAGAATAGCGTGAACCTGGGAGGTGGAGCTTGCAGTGAGCCGAGATAGCGCCACTGCAGTCAGGCCTGGGCAAAAGAGCGAGACTTGGTCTCAAAAAAAAAAAAAAAAATCTCAATGCTACTCTGACCTCAGTAAGACATGAAAAAACTGAATGGTAGATTTAGACATCACAGTGAACTCTGTATAATGTATAGATTGTTCAATTTCTAGCCAGCCATTAGTTCCAAATTGCAGTACAAAATTGAGCAAGATTCCAGTTGCAGCCTTAAATGGAGCAATTTCCTTCAATTGGATGCATATTTTTTGAGCACCTCTGCTAGATGCTAGCAGGAGAGCCGGTAAGAGAAAGGGTCAGAGAGTTACCCAAAAGTCCAAGATATAAGGTTGGCAGTTGCAGGGGCAGTATTTTGTGTGGTGTTGTTTTTAATGTGAAACTGGGGACTGAAAACCAATTATCTTGGAGCGTTTTGGAATGGTCTGTATATGCTTTTATGCACAAATCTGCCATCAACATAAACAGGTTCTTCATTAGTTGGAAGCAACTGGCAGTTTGAATATTATGCCAAGTGAAAAGTACTTTCATTTTCAGCCAGTAGTTTTTAGAAATGTCAGTCAAAGGCAGAATCTTTGAGCTGCTCACTTGGCAGCAAAACAGAAAAGGACCTTTTAGTACTTTTGGAGCAGGTGGCTCCCACCTGCTGCTGGAAGATTACAGGGAGGAAAGGAACAAAGTCAGCAGCAGAGGCAGGACTGTGGAGAGCGAGCAAAACGTGTTGTTATGGAACAAAGATGGCTGACAGGTGTGTGTGTGTGTGTGTGTGTGTGATGTCCATATGACAGAAAAGGTGAAAGGAGTAGTGTTTTCCATCCTCCCCATGGGTGTCTCTGAGACTCAATGCTCAGAAGTTACATAAATCGCAATGTTCTTACGCTGGGATAAAAGCACAGATTTCGCTGTTTACAAGCTGTGAGGTATCCATGGCATTACCCAACCTCTCTGCGCCTTGATTTCTTATCCCTCTCTGGTGGGGCTGTTGTGCAGAGGGAGTTCATGTGTGTGGTACTCTTGGAACAGCGATTGGCACATAGTAAGTCCTATGTAAGTGTTAGTCAACAAGCTAAACAGGTTAACTATACATGATTAAACAGTGGTTAATGGTTAACCTGCTAAAGAAAGGTGGGCAAAGATAAAACGTCAAACAACAAAAGATGTTTGTTTACTTATTTGGCTGTAATTAGAATAAGAAATACCAAATTGGTGAGAAATGGACACATTAGAAATCCTGGAGGCCAGAAGCCCTGGCTCTGCTCCCAGCGCTGCCAGGACTTGCTGTGGAAACTTGCACAGATCTGCACCTCCAGGCCCTCCGTAACCTCTTGCCATTTCAGTCAATGGCAACCCTATCCTTCCAGTTGCTCAGGTCAAACACCCAGGAGTCATCCCCAGTTCCTCTCTTCTCTCAAACTCCACATCCAATACCTTAGGAAATCCTGAGAGTTCTGTCTTCAAAACGCATAAATCCCGAATGAGACCACTTCTTCCCAGCCCTATTGCTGTCACCTGGAACAAGCCACAATCAGCTTCACCTAGATGGCTGCAACGGCCTCATGATAAGTCTCCCTGATTATGCTTCGTCTTCACCCAGCTTGCAGATCAAATCACAGCAGCCCCTGCTCAAAACTTCCATGGCTCTGTGTTTTACTCAGAGGAAAGGCCCAAATCCTTAAGTGTCCAACCAGGCGTTGTGTATTCTGATCCTGTTGCCTCTTTCATTTCGCCTCCTGCCATGCTCCCTTTGCCAATTCTGCTCAGCCACACTGACCTGCTCATTGTTGATCAAACATGCAAGGCCTGCCCCCACCTTGGGAGTTCAGCCTCAGCAGCCCCTTTGTCTGTCATGCTCTTCACCTGGATGTCTTCCCCAGCTAACTCCCTGCCCTCCTCCACATCACTGGTCAAACTTCATCTCAGTCTTGCTGTCTAGCTCCCTCTCCACTCCTCACTCTCAATTCCCCTTTCCTTGACCTGCTCTTTTTTCTGTGTTTTCATAATCACTACATAGTTTACTTATTTATTCTTTTATCTTCTTCTTTTTTTTCAGGCTGGAGTGCAGTGGCACAATCTCAGCTCACTGCAACCTCCGCCTCCCGGGTTCAAGCAATTCTCCTGCCTCAGCCTCTCGAGCAGCTGGGATTACAGGCACCTGCCACCAGACCCGGCTAATTTTTGTACTTTTAGTAGAGATGGGGTTTTGCTATGTTGGCCAGAGTGGTCTCCAACTCCTGGCTGCAAGTGATCTGCCCATTCGGCCACCCAAAGTGCTGGGATTACAGACATAAGCCGCCACGCCTGGCCTCTCTCATTTCTTTGAGACATTATTTAAATTTTTGTTGGATTTTCCAAATATCAGAAATTATTTTTCCACCTGTTATCTTCATTTATGCCTAGTTATACCTGTTGATAGTTGTAAGGGGTTTTGGTAACAAATAATATGGTGGAAATACCCTCTGACTCTAAGAACTTGCTTCTCAAAGTATGGGCCAGAACCAGCAACATTAGAAGTACCTGGAACCTTGCTAGGCATGCAGAACCTTAGAAGGTCCAGCACCATATACTTAACCAGAATTCACCTTTTGAAAAGGTTCTCCGGGTCATAAATACACATTTGAGAAAAGCTAGAAGGTAGCAGTCTCCCCAGACAGGGCTGCTTATGTGCCTAGGTGTGGCCTGTGTGTTCCAGGGCTTGGGCCTCTGCTTTGGAGGCCCCAGAGGATATTTGACTCCCAGGCACTAACTTCTCATGCTGCCAAATGCACGAGACACTGTGTCAATGTCAGCTCAGGCATTCAGAGTGACAAAATTGCTGATTTGATATTTGGTGTTTAATATACTCTCTGCCTGGATGTGAAGTCAACTAGGGTCAGTAGCTTGAGTATGAAGTCCAGAGCAGGTGAACCAGTTTAAAGACTTTTTAATGGCTAGAATCCCAGTGACTTTAGGCATCATTTTCTTTCCCTCCTTTCACTCCCCACAGAGACCGATGGACCAGAAGCCTCATATTTAGGACCAGGGCCTAGTTTGTCCGGAGAATGCTGAGGACAGATAGATGGGTCCTTGTGCTCGTGGCTCTCTTTTCCTATTTAATGTGCAGCCCCCCACTACCCTTAATTAGTACATTATTTCCTAAATATGTTAGTAGCATTAATTAGCACAATATTTCTTTTATGATATTTCAGGGCCCCACTTTTACTGCTTTTTTCTTAACATTATTCAGTTCATACAATTCATTATGTGTTAGCTTTACTAATTCAATCCTCAGAAGGCAACCTTATTCCAAAGCTCCTGGGGGGATTCTTCATTGCCATGACTAACTACTGACTACAAGAGTGCCCCATTTTATCTTTGGAATTCTTTTTGTGTGCAGTTTTTCTTTAGGCTATTTGCTGACTATGAGAAGGATCCACCCCAGCTTGACTACACACAGATGCTGCTTTACTTTGCTTGCCACCCAGACACCATGGAAGGAGTCTACAGGGCCCTCAGTGTGGCTGTTGGAACTCATGTCTTCCAACAAGTCAAAGCTTCCATTCCAAGTGCAGAAAAGGTAATTGCATTCCAAAAATAGACTAACTATAGAGTCTGAAGGGGATGCCTGAAGATCCTAAACTGACAACAAGGACTCTGTTCTTTTCATCTCCGTGTTTTCCTAGGTGTATCATATGATGCTTTACACACACTAGGTCTTCAACAAAGCCTTACTCAATTGGATTAAGACCTGGGGACCCAACTGCCATCAAACATTTTTGTAGTAAAGTCAAGATTTATTCAAAGTGTCTTGGTGGAATCAAACTTTACTCTGTAAAGGATGGCCTTTATTTGGCATGAGTGCTGATCCTGATAAATGCAACAGAAATGGGTATCAACCCAATCCATTTGGGATTCTGTGTAGAAACTGCAGATGAAACAAGTTCAGGTCTACATGCACACCACGTATATGTGGCTTGGTAGTGTTTCAGGCCAAAGCCCGGCCACTGGGAACCTGCATTTCATATCACCTGTGTCCAAGGACAAAGAAGCTTAATATCTGATTAAGATGCTACCTCACCTTCCCCTTGAGCTCTCTCAGGCATTGGCATTCCCTGGCTTTTGAGATGGGATAGTCTCCAGCAGGGTGCTAGGTAACGTGCTGCCTAGGTGCCTGTTTGTTCTTGGCATGGCTTTTGGTTCTGTTCTTTGGGGGCCGGAACAGTGGCTCCATCTGATGGGATGCTTGGTTCTGTTTTTCCTTTGTAGAAACAGAGGGGAAAAATATTGCTGACCAGTCCAGACTCCTCAAATGTTCCAGACACATTTCCATCCTTTTCACACATACTTGTTAAAGTAGAAGTAGTCTGAAAGGAATGGGAGGTTCCTGTAACTGCATTCATGGGAGGGAAGAGATAAACTCTTAAATGCCACCCTAAAGTTTGGCCCTGAGCATGTGGACAGAAAGATCTCCTTCCCATTCCACTAGAGCCAGAGTGAGGCCAGATACATATCTAATGAGCTAACAACTCTTCAAACCAGTGTGCTGTAAAAACTGGTTCAACACACAGTGGCAGGAAGTTCAGCCAAGAGTGTGTATTTCCATTCAAGAATGCTGCCGCCTTTGACAGTAGAAGCTCAGTTTAACAGTTTCCCAAATAAGGGGCTGGCTGTGGTGGCTCCCACCTGTAATCCCAGCACTTTTGGAGGCCAAGGCGGGTGGCTCACCTGAGGTCAGGAGTTCTAGACCAGCCTGACCAATATGGTGAAACCCCATCTCTACTGAAAATACAACAATTAATTGGGTGTGGTGGTGTGTGCGTGTAGTCCCAGCTACTCAGGAGACTGAGACTGGAGAATTACTTGAACCTGGGAGGCAGAGGTTGCAGTGAGCCAAGATTGCACCACTGCTCTCCAGCCTCGGTGACAGAGCAAGACTCCATCTCAAAAAAAAAAAAAAAAACAAAAAATTCCCAAATAAGTGAGGAGTTAGGTATGATGTGCGTTCACGGGCACTGCATTTGCCACTTTCCCAGAGATGTTTCTACATCTCTCTGTAGATGAGAGTCCCCTAAACTAACTCTGGATCTATGATCTAAGCCCAGATCACAGCGTGCTGTGAGGTCTCATTAATGTCTGTCTTCCCTCACTTCAAATGATGTCAGACCTGCTGCTATATGTTCCCATGGTGCACCCTGCTTCCCCTACAACATACTCCTCACCTGGCAATGACTTCCTTGAGATCTGCTTCTCTCTAGACTCTAAGCACCCTGTGGACCGGGAGTTTGGTGGGGAGGAAGCATCTGTTTTGTTCTGCATCCCTGAAGTTGAGGCAAGGCCTGGTACAGAGCTCAGTAAACATTGCATTAATTAATTGATCAATTAATTAGTTCATTCACTTCGTAAATTATGCTTTTTGCACGGTCCCGTGAAGAACACAAAAGAAGCCAAACTTGCTCTCCTGAAGGGACTCTAATTGGCCTCATTCATACAGAAAAGAATGAATGATGCCCCAAACAGGGAGGGAGCATGGGATAAAAGGCAGATTAACGTGAGGCCTTGCCAGCCAGAAGAGGTGTGGATGCCCTCTGCTTTCCTGCCTCTCTGTCTTTACTCTTGTTACTCTCTCCACCTGGCATACCCTTCATCTCATCTCAAAGGATCCGAGGCCTCCGCATTATCCAAGGCCTACAACAATGCCACATCTTTCACGAAGCGTCCCCTGACAACACTGAGCGCTCTCACAGCAAGAGCCAGGTTATAACCAGAACTTCCCTGGCAGGGCGGAGCACCTTCACACACACACATTCACTGCTTCCACAAACATTTATTGATCACCTATGTGTGCTGCGGACCACTCTCGATTCGGGGGTATAGCAGTGAACAAAAATTATTCCAGGTAGGAGGAAGACAGGCAATAAACAAATAAGCAAAACAGAGACTACATCGAATGGTGATCAATTCTATGAAAAAAAAAGAATTCGGGGGAAAAAAAAGGCATTGGAATGGGGGTTGCAGTGTTCATTAGGGTGGCCAGAGAAGCCCTCTCTGTGAAGACACGTATAAACAGAGGCCTGGAGAAGGTGAGGAAGAGAGCCTTGCAGGTCCCTGGGGCATGAGCACTTGAAGTGAGGACAACACTGAGTGCAAAAGCAGCCATGACTGGTGTGCTCTGAGAACCAGGGCTAGCCAGCAGAGCTGGAGAGGACCAGACTGAAGGAGAGTAACAGGGAAGGGAAGTGAGAGGGAGAGGACCCTGAGGGCCACTGCAGGGACCTTAGGTTTAACTCTCTGCAGGATGAGAAGTCATTGGAAGGGTGCAGTCACCTGGCTTCACTAAGTCAGGATCTCTGTGTGTTGAGGAGAGACTACAGAGGGCAAAGGAGGGAAGTAAGGAGACCTAGGCCTTCAGGCAGGAGACCAATTATCTATTTATTTCTACTGCTAAAGGGTTCCTGCCTTGAGTTTGGGGCACCTTGTTACCCATCTTCATGTCCTCTGAAGTAGCTGCCACATAGCCAGTGCCTGGTTAGTATTTGTGAACATGGCCAAGAAAGAAGGGAAGAAGGAAGAGAGGGACAGTGAAATGAATGGAGTTTAGTCTCCACGGTAGAGAGGAAGAAAGCAGACATTCCAGGCAGGCAGAGGCAACAGCAGAGTCCAGGAGGCTGAGATGAACAGGAAAGGCCAGGAAAAAGGAAGCCTGTGCTAGAGCTGTTGCCATAGCAACAGACAGCTGTCTCCCCAAGCTGGCAGCCAGGCTAGCTAGCACAGGAAGGCTCTTAATGCCTTCCATCCCTGAGTGCTGCATTCACCATATGATAGTGTTCCCACCCAGGAAGCAGCTCTCCTTGAGTGCTGCTCTCAAGAGCTCCTTTAAAGTCCAAGGGCACTGTGGAGGAACTGAACCAAGGACACTGCACTGCAGAGATTAAGCTAGTGGGTGGGAGGTGGAGCCAGGGATGGAACACAGGGCTCTCTCACACACACAGGCCTGTTCCTGACTTGGAGTGAACCCCAGGAGCATTTGGAAAACAGAAGCCACTCACCTCCTTCATTCTCACTCACTCCTCATCCCACTGTCTCCAACTGTGGCACTCCATTTCTATGCCATTTCCACTGTGTTCCAGTTTCCTGGGCAACCCTGTCCCAGGAAGCCATAATGCTCAGAAATAACACCTCCAGCAGATTCATATTCACTCCCAAGCCATTCAATCAAATCTTTGCTTTTGCTTTCCACACAAACAACTGGAAATCTCCCCAGCATTTCATTCTTCTTTACTCTATTTCTGCTATTCATGCTGATTTTATTCAATGCGGCTCAGGCCTTCTGTTTAAAGCCACAGCTTCTTGGGTAATTTAAAAGAAATTTAAAAGCGAGGCATTCATCAGTAATGCCCTAGTCTAGGTGGATCTTTAAATAAATGACATTTGGGAAAATGGTTCGTTCTGCCACCTGTGTGGTGTGGGGTTAGTAAATTGTGAGCTTGAATCTCTCACATTGCAAAAGTCTTGTAAAAACATCTTGGCAAGGAGCGTTTGAGGCCCTGGGGTAGAAAACACATACATTTCTATGCTCTTCTGCTCTTTGAGGCTTTGCCCACATTAATCCAAGACCAAACCTCTGTGCTGCTATCCGAGATGTGGGACTGAGCCGATTGAATTATAGAAATGCATGGTCAGGAAGACACACAGGTAGCACTCTGGGGACACATTTGTTGGGAGTCCTGAGAGTTAGCCAAGTGTGACATAGTGCTTGACAGCACCACAATGTGTTCCCCTGCTTAGATAATAATGTGATTTCTGTAGAGCTTTGATACCACTGATAATTGCTCATTCAAAAGTACTGGCTTTTCTCCAAATTGGCCTCACTGGTTTTGTTCCTGTACCCACATTCAACATCACCGGCTTTCAGAGACTCTATTGGAGAGAACCACCTCCTCTTGCACACGTTTCCCTCTCTGCAGGACCATGCCAACTTCTTCAGTTTGATCTCAGTCTCTCTCCCTTCCTTCCCCTCCCACTGAGCCGCTAAACCTATTCTATATCAACCCCCGAGAAAGCAAAAATAGCAAACATGTAAAAAGCATCCTCTGACACTAATAAGTTAAGGATTATTCGCTCTGACATTTCAAATGTTTACATTGCTACCTCTTAATTTTTTTAAAAAATCATTTATTCCATTAGCTTACATCAGGCCTTTGGAAAGTAAGTTTCTCCCCCTAATTACGGAAATAGTTACAGAGAGGCCAGGTTCCTTCTTTGCTTAATTTTGGTATCATCTGCTCATCTAAGCAGCTAGTCGTTTGCTTGCCTACAGGTTCTATGTTTATCTTGGGTACACAGAACCTATGCTACACTCTGAATAGAAATTTATTCATCCTGGACTCACTCAGAAAGATGTTTTACATCACAACTATGTTCATTTCACTACACTAACTGTTTCATTGCCCTGGAAAATTACTGATGGGTAGCCAATGCAATAATCCCCAAGATTCCTGGGTGGAAATACTAAAGCTGATTTTACATTTCTGCCATGTAGCATTTCCAAATGTTTAAAGTGGACAAAAGCCTGGAGGAAAATTATATAAATATGTATATTTGATTCCAAAATCTTCACCTGTCAGAGCATTCCCTCTGTCTTTTTTTCTCTCTTTCTTTTTTCAAGCTTAAATTCCCAACTTAACAATGGATATAGAGACCCAACTAAGGCAAAGTGACCACACAGAGCTATAGCAAATGTAACCTGCCTTCATTACACTGCCCGCTGTCCCTCCAAATTCCTTATAGGGACATATGATTACCAGAGGCTTAATTTTATGCTGCGTCATAATCCTTTTATACATGAGATTTATATGACTATTTAGAAAGAGGTTGCACAATCTATAGACTTGATACTTCTACTGAATTGAATATTTACAGCATTGGCACCCTCCTAATTAGCATTTGTTTCTTCCTTGGAGTAAAGGAGATCAGATCTCAGATGTTCTGTGACATCTGGCCAGCCAAAAATGCCAAAATGCTCCTTTCTTTCTTGGCAAATTATCAAATATTGAAACATACATACATACACACATGTATGGACACACATATACACAAATTTACTATAGAGAATGTAAGAAGCACAAAGCAAAGGAAATTGTCTATTCCGCTATCCAGAAGTCACCACTGTTAACTCTTCAATGTGTCTGCTTTCCATTTTCATCAATAGAATAGATATATAAGCAAACTATCCTACTGCATGTATTACTTTGTTTTCTGCTTGCTTTTTGCATTTATTCTATCATGAGTGTTTTCTTGTGTTATTAAGAATTCTGCTAAACCATCGTTTTTCATGGCAGTGTAATATTACATTGCAGAAATACAGTTTATATTATCATTCCCCCATTTTTTGGAATCTTAGGTTTTCTATTTTTGCTGTAACACCGAATGAACAGCCATATACAAAGATATTTGTGCAAATGAATATTTCTTCAGGATCAATTCCTAGTTCTGTAACTACTGGGTCAATGGTAGGATACATAAGAAGAATATATACATTCAGGCTTTTGATACATAAGAAATCAAAACAATTTACTCTTCACCATACTCATGAGTGCCTGAGTTCATGGCTTTTGGCCAAATTTCAAAGAGCAGCAGTAAAAATCCCAACCTGATTTTGTATACTGGATTTGTTTTCTATTTTGCCTTCTGAGTGTTTAGTTGGGATATCCTCCAGTGTCCAAAGAAATGTTTCTGAAGCTCTTAGAATCTGTCAAGCTAGAGCAATTGACTTGCCTTAGCCTCTCAATTGCAATCAATTTTGAAAGCAAATCTTGTTTAAAATCTATGTACATGTGTATATCTATATTTATATACAGGTGTACAAGTACCTGGCAGGGTAGTCAGCCCAAGAATGTATGAAGATGTGTAGGACACACCCCACACTATACAAGCTTCTATACACTACAGGTAAAACTGGTCTTGAATTTTGACATTGTGATTCCCAAGGCAGCTAGCGTATTCTCCTCTAGACTGGTTAGCTAGTTTGTGGTAGGCTCTGTCATTCATGAAAAGTGTGTGATTATGAAATTGGTATATTCTGAAAGTCTCCATTGTTGGAAAAAACTTCAGTTTAACTTCATGTTCTCTTCATTTAACTTTGCAGACCTCCTCAACTGATGCAAGTCCAGCTGAGGAATTTCCTGAACCTGAGGAAAATGCTGCAAGAGAAGAAAGGAAATTAAAAGACGACAGGGAGAAAAGGGAACAGAAGGTTGAAGAAATCCCTGAAAATGCAAACAATGAAAAGATGTCCATGGAAACACTACTCAAAGTGTTCAAATGGGGAAGTGAAGCACAGGACTCCAACAGATTTGCCAGCCACCTAAAGATAGAGAACATTTATGCAGAGGTTGGTTAAGTTATTTTGTAAAAAGTTAGCCTCAATTCTGAGCATATTTTTATGGAACTGCTCTCAAAATATATCATTGTATAGAAATTATACAGAATCTCTTTAGTAAATACAACCATTTTTTAAACATCTCCTGGATTATAAGATTGATTAACTTCATGTTTTTCTTCTTTAAAGGGCTTCATAAAAACATTTCAAGACCTAGGTGCCAAGAACTTGGAGCCAATTGAAGTTGCTGTTCTCTTGAAGCATCCTTTTATTCAAGACCTGATTTCAAATTATTCAGACTATAAGTTTCCTGTGAGTATTACCCCAGAGTGCTCTAATTTGGTTGGGCTCCAGTTCAGGGCATGCTGGGATGTTTCTAAATGTGAGCTGGCATGGAAGAGAAAGAAGCTGCACTCTGCCAGGCCAGGCCAGAATCTGGAGAAGCTAAGCTGGTAATCACATCAGGCCAGAAAGGCCAGCCTGAAATACCCAAAGGGCAGCAAGATCAGGCACAGTTGATAGGTGGTAGTTAAAGCTGGGTGGGTGACAGTGTTCGGATTGTCATTGTAGCTGTGTAATGATGCTAGCCTGTGATTGAAGAGTTTGGAGAATAAGATTGCTCCTGCCAAAGAGAACTAACCAAGACCATGATCTCCAGCCAAATACTGACATATTCATTGTACTCTAATCACGCAAGGTACACATCATCTTTGTAGCGGAAATGATAGTGTATGCAAAAGGTTGGGCACCACTTCTGTCAGGAAAACAGTAGGCAAGGTGGAGAAACTAAGGACCAACCCCAGAGAAACTGGACAAACTCAGCAGAAGAAAGGAAGAACTACAACTCAGAAATCACATAACCACCAAGCAGGTCTGGACCACACATGCCAAATGTGCATCCACTATGGCGAGTCCCAGGCCTTTAACAGCAGGGACTAAGGAGGGCAGAGGCTGACACCAACCCCTTTTCATACTGTAGCACTACATCCCTCTCAGATACCAGTTTAACATGAAGTGTCCCTGTTTGACTCCTGTGAGTTGTGTATTGAACTACAAAGGGTTTGCTGAGTTGAAAATAAAAGCACTTTCACTTTGGTAAAATGTAGATTGTGTATCTTGACTTCTCAATGATAACAAGTTACATTTTGCAGTTTTCGTCCCATACCCACAAATGAAACTATTCAGATTTAAATATCTTCCTGTGTGCCTAAATGTTTTTGTTCTAAATTGGTGATCCTTTTAAATATTAAATCATTAATTAATATTAAAATTAATTTTATTGCCTGTATTAGTATAACTGAAGTTGATTTCTTTTTTTTTAATTATACTTTAAGTTCTAGGGTACATGTGCACAACGTGCAGGTTTGTTACATATGTATACATGTGCCATGTTGGTGTGCTGTACCCATTAACTTGTCATTTACATTAGGTATATCTCCTAATGCTATCCCTCCCCACTCCCCCCACCCCACGACAGGCCCCAGTGTGTGATGTTCCCCTTCCTGTGTCCAAGTGTTCTCATTGTTCAATTCCCACCTATGAGTGAGAACATGTGGTGTTTGGTTTTTTGTCCTTGCAATAGTTTGCTGAGAATGATGGTTTCCAGCTTCATCCATGTCCCTACGAAGGACATGAACTCATCCTTTTTTATGGCTGCATAGTATTCTATGGTGTATATGTGCCACATTTTCTTAATCCAGTCTATATATCATAGATGGACATTTGGATTGGTTCCATGTCTTTGCTATTGGGTTTTACATATATAGATATAGATATAGATATAGATATAGATATAGATATAGATAGATATAAAACAAGGTAGCAGCTGTTTAGACACAAAACCTATGCAATAGTGAAATATGATTACAGCATTTAAGAACACAGGCTCTGGAATCAGGTCATGGGACTGAATCTCAGGTCTACCCCTCAGTAACTCCCTGACCTTAACTTTCTCTTAATCCTGGCTTTCTCGTCTGTGAAATGGGGATGAGACATTCATATTCAAAGGGTGATGGTGAGGATTAAGTGAGGTCATGCATGTAAAGCACTTAGCATGGTATCTGACACAGGGGAAGTGCTACAGAAATGACGGCTGTTAGGGGTACTGTTCGATACTGATCACCTACTACTGAGACCCGTAGTATAAGCTTTCATAGGAAAGAAAAAATTGAGTACATAATTTCGTCACTGGTCTAAAAAATTTTAACTCCTTTTTGCAAGATAATTTTTATATGCAGGAATTGCAAGAAAATGATATAAGTTAAACCAACCAAGTGCAAAATTATAGGAATTCAATAGATGACATTTTTGTGCTGGAAGCGTGGAGGGAGTCTGCCCAAGAAGGAATAAGCTGGATCTTGAACGATGGCCAAGGTTTGGGAAAGTGGAGAGAGGGAAAGGGAAGTCTACATGGATTTTGCTGTTGGGGTAGGGAGGCAGCAGAGTCCTGGGTGAAGGCAAGGTCTGGGGAAGGCATGGAAGAAGGACTGCAGGAGCCCCACCCCATGAATAGCCTGGGAAAGGTATAAAATGATCCCATTAAATTGGTCAGATCAGGCCAGATTGCAAAGAACCCAGATGTCACAAAGGGAAATGTGAATTCCATTTGAAAAGCAGGAGAGAATGAACAGGCTGCTGAGCAGAGCATGATATGATACTAATTTCTTCATCCCCAAGCATTCCTTGGGGATATTGTGCCATAATGTCATCCTGCACAACGTGGGTTCCATAGGCCCATCTCTCTAGACTGCATTTTAGCTTACATTCCCTGCTCCACATGTCAGGGAACAGCTCTCTTACATTGAACCGGTAAAATAATTTGCAAAATCCTTTAGGATTATGTAAAATAGGACTTATTTTATATTGCTGATTACAAGTAAGAGCATAAAAATGATGCCACAATTATTTCCTCTCATACTGGGAAGAAAACTCCCACAAAATCAGTATGACTTGAAAATATCTTCACTCTAAGCAGAGTGATTAAGTATGATGAACTTGCAGAGAAGATTCTATTTGACATTTTATTTGAGAAAAGAAAATAGCCAACAGATGGCTGCCTTCAAGAGTTAGCCTTTCTGAATAGGTGTTCTGACTTCCCGGGAAAGCTGTCATCCATCAGACTCCCCCCCTTTATTTTTTTGAGATGAGTTTTTCTCTTGTTGCCCAGGCTGGAGTGCAGTGGCATCATCTGGGCTCACTGCAACCTCCGCCTCCTGGGTTCATGTGATTCTCCTGCCTCAGCCTCCCAAGTAGCTGGGATGACAGGCGCCTGCCACCATGCCCAGCTAATTCTTTGTATTTTTAGTAGAGATGGGTCTTCACTATGTTGGCCAGGCTGGTCTTGAACTCCTGACCTCAGGCGATCCACCTGCCTCAGCCTCCCAAAGTGCTGGAGGACTCCTTTTAAGTTACAAATTCCCCTCATTTCTGAAGGAGTGTCAGCAACTAGCAATGTTAACTGAAGTACTATTGGCATTTGGAGCAGCACAGTTCCTCTTTGAGGATAACTGTCCCAAGTGTGGCAGAATACCTAACATTTCAGGCCCTACCCCCTATATTCCAGGAACATCCTGACACACTGACCTCCAAAACCACCTCTGCCTGCACACTTGCCAAGCCTTCCTTGGTGCACAGTACCCCTCTGGCTGAAAGCCACCCAGCAGCAGGGTGTCTGTCTTCTGTTAACCAGTCTCACAATACCTGTAGCACCTGGCATTCTCATAGCAGAGAGTTAGTTAGTGAGTTAGTTCATTGCCAGAATGCTTCTCTAAGATATACCTGAATCATCTACTTTAACTCTCCCTCCTCATGTCCTCCACACCTCTTCCTGGTCACTCCACCAAGGAATCTAATTAGAGGCCAGTAAACTACCACCAGTGGGACTCATTTGTATGATGGTCCATCAAGAAGAGTTGTGCCCATGTCCAGAAAAGTCTAAATTCTGTTATTTACAGTGAAAAAGGGTCCCTTTCCAGTAAGGTGTTCTATTCTTATTTTTGCTAAAAAAAATAAAAATAAAATAGAAACAAAAGGAATGAAGGAATGGAGAGAAAAGAATCTTTGAAGACTCAAACCACTGCACTCGTCCTGTCATTTTTTTGCTTCAGATATCCATGTACAAGTAAATAGATCACATTTTTATAATACAGTTCAACCACAGTGATGTCATCTGAAGATCTTTCAAGATAAGAAGAGCAAAAGCTAGAGTGTGGTTTTTCAGGTTAAAATGTTGTTTGCTATTATAAACAGTGGGAAGTGAAGGTTGTTGCCTAACAGCTTTATGTTTACAAGGTTCTTGTTTAGAAGTGACAACATTTTAAGATACATATTTGAAAAAAATAAGTATGCATAATTGTAATAATGTATTTAAGGTGTACTGGCTTTTGGATATGAGAGTGGGCTCTGGAGCTGCACTGACTGGGTTAATACCTATGAAGTGTGTGGCCTTAGGCAAGTGACCTCAAAGTGCCTTGGTGTCTGCATCTGTAAAATAGGGCCAATCATCATAGTCACCTCATGGGGTGGTTTGTACAAATTAAATGAGATAATACATATAAAGTACTTAACTCAGTTCCTGGAAGATAGAAAGCACTCAATATATGTGAGATACTACTACTACTACTACTACTACTACTACTACTACTACTACTATTACTGCTACTACTATTAGGTTCTTGCAAAAGTAGTTGCAGTTTTTGCCATTACTTTTTCTTTCTTTTTTTTTTGAGACGGAGTCTCGCTCTGTCGCCCAGGCTGGAGGGCTGGAGTGCTGGATTCAGTGGTGCAATCTTGGCTCACTGCAAGCTGCGCCTCCCGGGTTCACGCCATTCTCCTGCCTCAGCCTCCCGAATAGCTGGGACTACAGGTGCCTGCCACCACGCCCAACTAATTTCTCCATTTTTTTTATTAGAGACGGGCTTTCAGTGTGTTAGCCAGGATGGTCTCGATCCCCTGACCTCGTGATCCGCCCACCTCGGCCTCCCAAAGTGCTGGGATTACAGGCATGAGCCACCGCGCCTGGCCTCCCATTACTTTCAATGGCAAAAAACCACAATTACTTTTGCACCAACCTACTTCTACTACTGCTGGTCTGTAGTAGTTACCATGCACAAGAAATAATTCTGAATCATGTGCAATTATATGTGGGTGGACTAGTGAGCCGGCATCTAATCTCTTGAATGCACATGTCTTATCTTTGGAAAAAAAGAAGGACTTTTACTGGTGCAGTGCCATGATGATAAAGGGTCCAAACTGAAGTCCCAGGAAGCCTCTGGTCCATACCTATGTGGAAGTTCCAGATTTTGTGTTGGACATTATAGGTATTCAGCTAAAGTCACTTATTTATTTTCCACTTTCATAGGCCTTGTACAAAAAAGTTATTTTCAAATAATGCTCCTAAATTATTAAGAAAATGATTTGTATAAATATAAGAAGATCATTGAGGATATTGGAACTGGGCTGTTGGTGAACAAAGTCAATTTCCTGTGATAAATATATATTTATAAATGTAAATGAATAAACAATTTTCTCTAAAAACTTAATAACTTTAGTTTCTTGTGATGAATGCAGGCTCAATTATTATACATTTTTTAAAACAAATATATAAATCAAGCATATTACCTTATAATTGAGGTTTATATTCAATGGGAGATAGCAAAAAATCTTTTAATGTTAACATCAGAATATCACCAGAAAATATCTTATAAACAAATGAATCAGGACCCAATTACATTAGGATAACATACCTATAATTATAAGCATGAACTGAAGGAGACTTTCATTCCTCTTTGTGTTCAAGGCACCTGACTTTAAAATATTCTCTAAGCTTCTCCTTTATGTTTATAACAAAATATGATAGCTGCTTCAGTGCTTTGTGTTTTCAAAGCACCAGTGTCCAACATTTTCTGGCTTTCACAGGCTCTTGTCCATTCACTGCTACTGAAAATTGTGGTCCCTGATTTCAGCTATAAATTTAGCTAAGACTGGTTTAAATATATCTGGAGCTTATCGTTTTCCCCATGCTATGGAGTGTCAGATATTCACAAGTTAGCTTATTCCTTAATCCTCAAATTAACTTTTGATAATATTAAAATGACATTAGTTATTATAAACATACTATATAAAGAAGACATATTATTAAGAATTGTAGTGGGCTGGGCACAGTGGTTGCCATCTGTAATCCCAGCACTTTGGGCGGCTGAGATGGGAGGATTGCTTGAGGCCAGGTGTTTGAGAGAAACCTGGTCAACAGAGCAAGACTCTTCTCTACAAAAAATTTTAAAATTAGCTGGACATGGTGACATCTGCCTGTAGTCCCAGCTACTTAGAAAACTGAGGTGAGAGGATTTCTTGAGCCTCAGAGACTGAGGCTGCAGTGAGCTGTGGTCATGCCGCAGCACTTCAGCCTGGGTGACAGAGCGAAACTCCATTTCTGAAAAAAATAAATAATAAATGGAAGAATCGTACCAGGTAAGACTAGAAAAGTCAATGGGGAGCAGCTTTTCTTTTCCACTTGGTTCACTTAGCATCGACCTTTGGCTTTAGAGATCTGTGTTTTCAAGGAACAAGGTCTCTAAAGAAAATGATTCACTGTGATTCCTCGCAGTGACTGATAGAAGCAGTGCATATGTCAATCGGCAAGGGTCAACACAGATGGTGAACAAACTCATGTCTTCTCAACTAAAATGATCACAGTCAAACTCAAGCCTTTGAAACTCAGCTCTGAGGAAAAGGAACTTATATTGCTAATATTGTTAAAACACTTCTCTAAAATTGTGAAATAAAAAAAAACCTAAAAGCTACCTAAATGCAATTCTGTATTTTTCACATGTTGGTACTCCTTCTACATTGTGATAATAGCTAAAATATCTGTGATTTAAGATGTAAGATAGCTGTATAGCAAATGAAAAACAGATCATTCTTTCCCTGATGTTTTTTAAATGAAAGAATGAGACAATTTCAGGAAAGTAATCTTTTGTTTTAAAATTCTACAAATCTATAGACATGATTAATTTAGCATTAGCATTTTCTTTCATAGAGGGTGAATACTGGTTTTTTTATTCATTCATAAGGAAATAATCTTTTAACTTGCCCATTCATTATATGCCAGGTTCTGTGTAACTGCTTTTACAAATGTTAATTAACCTAATATGACAACTCCATTACTAGGCGTGGAAACTGAGGGTCCAAGATCTTAGATAACTTTCCAAACCTACAAGTAGTAAGTCTCAGGGTGAGATTAAAACTAAGTGGAGAAGTTTGCTCAGTGGAAAAAAAGAAATAAAAACTGTTTAGTGGTTGCCATGTACTATGTGATCATTTATTAGTATTTGTGTAGTATAGTATTGATCATCCTTTATTAGTATTTGTAACTTCTCTTTGAATCTTTTGTCTTAGGATATTAAAATAATTCTCCAAAGGAGTGAACATGTACAAGGAAGTGATGGAGAGAGATCACCTTCAAGACATACAGAGGAAAAGAAATGAAGACAAAAGGGTGTGATTTTTGTAATTCAGCAATAAATCTTCCAAAAATTACATGTGACAGTGATGTTTGTCATATATGTTATGATTTTAAGTATAGAAATGAACCCTACCAGTTTATTATTGGCATTGAAAAGGGAACCTTCCTTAACTTGGAGAACATTTCATAATAAAGACAGAAAAAAATCCAAAGTAAAAATCCGAAGTAAGCAGGAATGCATTTTGAAGTGATTCTGAAAACGGAAGACCCCAAAACAGTATGCTCAAAAATAAATAAGTCATGAAAACTCCCTATGAGAGGTATCTACATTAGGCAGATATAGTGAAAATTTCCCCAAAACTCCACATCAGCACAGTGCTTCTAGGTACATCTTATAGTTCTTGCTCCATATGCAGTAAAATTTCCAGGTTTATTTCAATAGCCAAGAAGAAGGCTGCATTATTGAACTGCTAGTAAAGCTTTGTTCCCATCATCTATTCATAATTATTTCTTAATAGAATATATTTCCTTCATAGATAGATGTACAATTTCATCTTTTTGCTTGATAAGTTGGTGACTCAAGTTCAGTGACACTTATCAATAAACTGTTTCAAGTATGGTGATGTATTCTCGGTGGCTGGGCTGCTTCTGTGATAACCCCTGTGGGTCTCCTCATTGGCTGAATCCTCCTCTTCTGCTCAACCTCTGAGTTGGGAGGGCCCCAGGAATCAGCCTTCTCCATCTGCAGTCAAGCCCTGGATGATTCATCGATTTCCATGACTTCATGGGTATTATAGAGGCTCCCAACACTGAAATTTCTATTGTCACCTTCGTCCAAAATCCAAACTTCTGTGTCTTAATGGCCCCCCATTTTCCACATGGATGGCTAATAGTCATCTCAGACTCAGTGTGTCCGAGGTGAATTTCTGATTTTCCTCTGCCTCAAACCTGCTCCTCTAAGTTCTCCTTCACTTTAGGCAACTGTGTCCTCCTGCTGTTCAGACCAGAGAACTTGAAGTCATCCTTGAGTTGCCTCTTTCTCTCATATCCTCCCTCCAGGCTATCAGCAAATCAAGTAGGACAGACCCTGAAAATGCATCTAGAATGTGATCTTTTTTTTTTTTTTTTTTTTTTTGAGACAAGAGTCTCGCTGTCGCCCAGGCTGGAGTCCAGTGGCGCTATCTCGGCTCACTG
Organism: Symphalangus syndactylus; assembly: GCF_028878055.3. Taxonomy (NCBI): domain Eukaryota; kingdom Metazoa; phylum Chordata; class Mammalia; order Primates; family Hylobatidae; genus Symphalangus; species Symphalangus syndactylus. The sequence goes on along the minus strand of NC_072438.2, from coordinate 68,951,756 downwards.
CAGGCTCCGCCCCCCGGGGTTCACGCCATTCTCCTGCCTCAGCCTCCTGAGTAGCTGGGACTACAGGCGCCCGCCACCTCGCCCGGCTAATTTTTTTTTTTGTATTTTTAGTAGAGACAGGGTTTCACTGTGTTAGCCAGGATGGTCTCGATCTCCTGATCTTGTGATCCGCCCGCCTCGGCTTCCCAAAGTACTGGGATTACAGGCGTGAGCCACCGCGCCTGGCCTAGCATGTGGTCCTCTTTACTCCTTTGTCACGGGAAGTCTGGTCCAAGCCTTCACCATCTCTTGCCTGGGTTACTGCAGTATCCGGTGACCAGTGATCCTGTTTCTGTTCTTGCTCCCCCTACAGGCTGTTTTTAAGCACAGCAGCCAGAGGGAGCCTTTTATAATGCAAGTCAGGCCATGTCACACCTCTGCTCCAACCCTCTATGTCCTATGTCACCCAAAATCCAGCCCAAGTCCTCATCTTGATCTTACCCTCGCTGCTTCTTTGAGCCCATCTACTGTTCTCCCCTTTCTCACTGCTTAAGTGACAAAACTACCTTGCCCATCTTAGGACCCACCGGGTACACTCCTGATGCAGGGCCTTTGTGCTTGCTATTCTCTCTGCTTAGAATGATTTTCCTCCCACATCTCTGCATTATTTGTCCCACAGATTCCTCCGGGTCTCTGCTCAAATGTCACTTTATCAATAAAGCCTTCTCTTACTACCTCATACAAAATAGAAGCAACTCACCACATCTTACTCCCACTCTTATTTTTTTTTCCCATCGCACTTATCAACATCTAACAAACTACAGTATATTTACTCTCTTATCTATCACTCCAGTCAGTTGTAAGTTCTGTGAGGTCAGAGTTTTGTGTATTTTCTTTGTTGCTGTGCCCCAGAACCTAAGACTAAAAACCATAACAGCTTTATGTTATGTTGATACATTTGTGCAAAATACGTGGGAAAATCACATTTAAATTGATCACTAAGTCAATGAGCAGCCCAAGACAATTCTTATTGTTAATGGGAATTCTAATTCTAATTCTACAAAGAGACACATTTCCTAATTTTGCTTCTTGTGGGCTAAAGTTCACTTGAAGCTCTATTCCAAGAGCACTTGTCTTCAAGCTAATGGAGGATACTGACCCAGACGTGTACTTGGGAGATGGAGAAGAAGCCCTACCTGAGATTACAAAATTTCAATTTAGCTGATTCACATGTGAACCAACAGGGTAATTCTAGTAATTCTAGAGAAGGAAGGAGAAGAATATCTGAAAACAGAGTTCAAATCAATAAAATATCATAAGGACATAGGCAGTAAGTGAATCCACATTTCATTAACTGAACGAGACAAGGCAGCAATACATTACAATAGAAAAACACTGAAGCAGAGCAAGCAGCATTCCCATAATAATTTTGTGGTACAATGTTGTTAAATAGGAAAATTGTAGAATCTTTCTTTTGAGGCTCATTAACTCCTCTAAGCAGTGGGATGGCAACCAGCCCACAAAGGGTCTCCTGGTCAGTCTTTGCCAGATCAGAGTCTCTTAATCATCATCAGAATGAAGCAGGTCTGGTGACTGGGCATGAGCCAGAGTCTCTCTCACTTCTTCCACTGTTTGCACGTTTATCTCCTACCCCTATTTGCTTATCATAGCATGATCTATTTAACACATAACCGCAATCTTATCTGACCTTGATACTACTCACTTATTTTCACACGTCTTTAGTAAACATCTCATTGCATTTCCCACAAGCTCTGATCCAAATGTCTTTTTTATTCCCCACAATGTTGGTCCCACCTCTATTTTCTTTATAAAGGCAACAGATATGAGAATAGCATGTATTGAGCACTTGCTATGGGTTATGAGGTGTGCTATGTTGCCTGCATAATTTTCTAATTTTGTCCTTGTAATAATGCTCTGGGTTTGCTATTAATTTCGCCTTTACAGGTGAGGACACAGAGTATCATAGAGGTTAGGTAACTTGCACAGCATTGCCAAACTAGGCTCAGGCAGAGCTGTGATTTAACCCCAATAGAGACCAATGCCAAAGCCCATGCTCTTTCCTCCACACCACACTGCTTCCCTTTGAGATGGGAATCTCTGAGAGCTGTAAGAATGTCCAATGTGAGCCTTTTCACTTTTCCTCTTACCTCTAACAGTGCCCAACTTTGCTGCTTCACGTAACCTCTGCATCCATACTTATTCTCTCATCCTTCCCTTCAGTCCCAGAGTACCAAACCTCTTAAAGTCTGTTTGCTCCTATTGTGCTATAGGTCCTAATCCCTCCCCAACCTCTAAAACCCTAGTCCATCATTATTTCCAATATTTTCTTTTTTTGGTCTCTCTCCTCTGGCCACTTCCCCTCAGCATATAAACCTGTTCAAGACTTAAAGATATGGGGGAAATCTCCTTCCCATAACACTACTCTAATTATGCCTAGAGTTAATTTTCTCTCTTTCTCTCTCTGTTTTCTTTTGCTGTCAGACTTCTTAAAATAATAATTTGCCCTCATTCCTCCTGCTTTACCACCTGACAGTTATTTTTGTGAACAGATATTCAATTTTGTCAGATAATTATTTTCTGCATCTAAAAAATTATCATGTTTTCTTTTTGTTAGAATATTGTTATGGGAAATTATTTTGTTTAATTTTGAGTGATGAACCAGTCTTGCATTCCAGGAATGTATTACACTTTTTGTATAAAAATGGATTTATTTACTAATATTTTCCTTTTTTTAAATTTATTTATATATTTATTTTTTATATATTTTTTGTTATACTTTAAGTTCTAGGGTACATGTGCACAATGTGCAGGTTTGTTACATATGTATATTTTCTTGAGAATTTTTTGATCTGGGTTTGGGAGAGATATTTGTCTATAGTTTTATTTTCTTATAATATACTTGGTTTTCATAGAAGGTTAATTCTGGCATCATAAATGAGTTAGTATGCATTCATTCTATTTTATAGAAGAGTTTATGTAGAATTGGTTTTTCTTCCTTAAGCATTTCCAATAAAGCCTCCTGAACCAGAGTTTTCTTTGTTGGAAGAATTTTAATTACTAATTCAATTTATTTAATAGCTATAGGATTATTATCTACTTCTTCTTGGGTGAGATATGGTGTCTTTCAAGGAGTTTGTCCTTTACATCTAAGTTCCTAAATTTATTGGCAAAAAATTTATAATATTCCCTTATTATTAACATTGGCAGGTTCTGTAATGATGACCTCTTTTTATTCCTGATAGATGTTTTTCACCTTTCTTCTTGGTCATTTGACTAGAGATTAATCAATTTTATGCATCTTTTCAAATAACCACCTTTTTAATTTTACTAATTTTTATCTATTATTTTTCTGCTTTGCAGCCAATTTTTTAACCTGTAAAATATCTTGCTTTCTCCTTACTAATCCACTGAAACTTACCTCAGAAAAGTACTAAATGGCCTTTCAATAAACAAACGCGGTAGCAATTTGTCTCCATATTTGTATCCTATTAATCACTGCCTCGTTTTTAAAATTTTATTCTCCCTTGGATTACAAGAGAGACTACCAACTCTGCTGTCCTTTTATCTCTGTAATTACTTCTCCTTACATAGTTTATTTTCTCTTCCTATGTCTCATCCCATTCTCTCTTGAGTATTCCAACCATCTACTTATTTTCCATTCTCATCGATATGTAAAGGACTTAAATATTTTTCTTCATCTCTGACTTCTGTGACCTGCAGAAGCTCATACACATCTACCTACTAGCCTGAAAATCCTGCAGGGCTTTTTAGATAAAATCTCCCAATTTGAGTCATTGTCACTACTCATCTCTTTCCGGATACAGGGCATTTGGACATCAATGGGGCATTTTACAGTTATTCATATCTCCGTGATATCCTTGGGAACAAGGTAAACAAATACAGCTAGATGCAAAGACAAGTGAATTTGTAACTGGTGAAATAACTTTAGCAAACACAGAAGATTCATACATGAGTTATTCATTAACTGTCTTCCTCAATGGACTGATGGCTATAGGGGATACTGACCATGTCTGTCTTATTCACCTCTGTGATACAGTCCAACAACAAAGATATTCAAAGAGAGGTATAGAATTCATGTTAATTCGAATTGTGGTTGACACAAAGTTAAAAGAGATTGGAATTAAATTATGTTTACTAGGAGAAAGAAGACCCAATAATTTCTTGAAGGATGAGTCCCACCTAACAAGATTGAGATATTAATATTAGGTAACAATAGATAATAATAGCTAGTATTATTGAGGGTTTACTGTGAGCTGGGAACTGTGCTAAATGCTCCTTATCTCATTTAGTTCTGACAATTCTTTGAAGTAGGTACCCTTAAGATTGCCATTTATATATGAAGAAATGAGGTTTAGAGAAGTTATGTAACTTGCCCAAAGTCACACAGCTGGTAAAAAACAGACACAGACTAAGAAAGCAATACTAACCCCAAAACGCCATCCTCTTACCCAGTTGTCTATGCTCAGGTACAAATAACCTACCACACAAACACAGGATGAAACATGGCTTAGCGGTGTTTAAAAATAAAAACAAAAGACTTTGTTCAAAGTCAAATGAATCTAATTGGCTGTGCTATGTGGCCCCAAGAGAACCCATTATCTTCAGAGAATTAGTGGTAATACAATAGCTCCAGTAATGGAGGTGCTGACTTTCCTCTGATTTGTGGTGGTCAGACCTCAACTGCAGTTCTGGATAAAGTTCATGGCCTCACACTTTAATATATGTGCACTCTATGCAGATAAACTGGGATATATGTCAGTTCTATACACATACACGTGTGATTAAAGTGAGGAAACTTCATCTTTGAGAAGAGAAACTTCAGATTTGGGGGACAAGGAAGATAAACTTCAGATTTAGGGGAGCTATCACCAACCATTTGAAAAGCTGTTTAGATGAAGCATCTTTTCTGGGCCTCCAGGGATGAACTAACACTAGTGGTGAATGATAAAGCATGAGAGATTTCAGCTGACCATTGAAAGCTATGAGCTCCCTCTTGCCAAAAGCACGGAAGTATTCTGACAGAGGCAGGGTTCACTGTGGCAGGGAAGTTGACAGCCATGGCAGGAGCCCAGTCCTTTACCTGTTTGTCCTGCTTCTCCTGAAATTTCATCTCTACCGAATCACTTGCTCAGTTCTGCTACCCAAACTTTTATCTCCCCAATGGACCATTTCTGTTTATCCTTTGTCATACTTTACCTCTTTGTCTTGCTCCTATTGAAATTTCGTCTCTACTGAATCAGTTGCTCAGCTCTGCTACCCAAACTTCTATCTCCCCAGTGGGCCCTTTCAGCTTATCCTTTATCATGTGTGGTTCTCTCACTTCTCTAGAACACTTTGACTAGGCTTATCACACTGTGAGCATCCCAGATTTCCTTGCACTGGAACTCCAGGCCTCAGAGCCCAATACCATACCCAGCCACTTAGTTGCTGTCCTATCCAGGCCAGTCTATGGTTCCCTAACAGATGATTCAAGTGGGAGAAGAGGGGATACCGACAGCAGATGTGGCATTTGACTGGATGACCTTCTAGCCTCTCCATTTCTGAGGCAATACAGGAAGAGCTCCTCCTCCTGACTTCCCATTCTATATTAATGGCAACATCTGTGGTTCTTCTGGTCTCCCATACTCAAAACTTCAGAGCTGTCCTTGCTTCCTCATTCTCTCTCTCCCGTCATACCCAAGTCTTACTGGTTACTCCTTATAAATATTTCTCACAATTTTCCTCTCCTTTGGGTTCCCACGGTCACTACTGTATTTCAAAAGCTCTCAAAATATTTTTTCTAGACTTGAAATACTCCTCTGCTTTCGGTATCTTCTCCTCAATCCTCTATATTTCTTTCCCAATACAGTCTCTACACTACTCTCAAAGCAATAATCTTGAAACTCTGATTAAGCATGTCACATTTTTGCTTAAAAAACCTTCCTTCTGAGGCCAAGTATGGTGGCTCACACCTGTAATCCCAGCACTTTGGGAAGCCAAGGTGGGAGGATTGCCTGAGGTCAGGTGTTCGAGACCATCCTGCTCAACATAGTGAGATGCCATCTCTGCAAAAAAAATTAAAAACTAGCTGGGTGTGGTGGCACGCACCTGTAATCTCAGCTACTAAGGAGGCTAAGGTGGGAGGATCACTTGAGCCCAGGAAATCAAGGCTGCAGTGAGTTATGATCATACCATTGCACTCTAGCTTTGGTGACAGAGCAAGACTCTGTCTCTACAAAAATATATATATATATTTTAGTTAGCTAGATGTGGTGGTGCATGCCTGTAGTCCTAGCTACTCAGGAGGCTGAGGCAGGAGGATTGCTTGAGTGTGGGAGGTTGAGACTATAGTGAGCCATAATTGCACCACTCCACTCCAATCTGGGCAACAGAGTGAAACCTTGTCTCAGGAAAAACACAAAAAACCCTTCCCTCTGACCCCTCCTTACTAAATGAATTTTGGATTTCGTAGAATGTTATTCAGAACCTGACTCTAATCTACCTTTCAGTGCTTACTCATCTTTCTCTCACACTGAACACTTATCCCAGCTTCACTCAGTATAGCTTCTGGCACTTGTTGTATACTTAATAAATTCGGAATGAAATAATTAATGAAGAGGGAAGTCACCCACTAGAGGAAATTTTAGGAAGTGGAGATGAACTCTTTAGAGCAGGGATGTTTCTATAATCTTATATGTACCTTATGCTAGATCTATAGAGATAATTGAATTAATGTTTACAGGATTTTGTGTGTGTGCATGTGTGTGTGTGTGTGTGTGAATGAGTGTGTGGAGGTAGAAAGAGTGTCACTTTTCTTCTCCCCAGCTGGCCCCCTGTAGCTCAGGACAGATGAGACTAGGCACCATGAGGGTACATCTACTAGAGGCTGAAAAGCTCTAGTCTACTACATGAAAGCTAATGAGAACCACAAAGTCTATTATAATCAACTGCTTTTAGGACCTGGAGCCTGGTCTAATCCTAAACAGGTCAGCCCTGCAGCTTGACATCCAGGCTGTCTCTAGCCCCTCCCCCATTCTCTACCCATTTCTTACCTAAACAAAGGGTGTCCTAACTCTGCCTCAACACCATTTGCAAATTATTTTATCTCCTTTCATACATTACTGTTTGACTTAATAACAAATTCATGTTGCCTGTTGGCATAGCTCCTACTGTCTCCAATAGCTTTTCTGCCATGTTCTCTGGCAAAGACATAAGACTTAGCAGGGCATCCTCTGTTAGTTACTAGATACATCGCTGAACATTCTTTTGAGCCAGGGACAAGCAAATGCACAAGCACATTCACTCGCAGATCTCAGCATAAGGACTGGGTGAAATCTTGTTTTCAAGCTTGTTTCAAAACAAATCTGGAAAGAGATGCCACCAGAGTCTTGTGGCTGCAGTTCAAAGCCCCAAAGGGCCGCACTGGGCTCAAAGCAGCGCCTTGAGCACTCGAGCTCCAAACACATGCTGTTGTGTCTTTGCTCACTTCACACTAACCACACGGAGAAAATAGCGACAGCCTCACCTTGCTGTGCCCCCACAAACCTGGCTGAAACCACAACATCCTTCTCGTATATGGCAGACTCCACCATGCACTCCAGAGAGTGAGGCTCACTCTTCTCCCAACAGATTTCACTGTGAGCCCATTTCATGGTAACGTCCTTTTAAATTAAGGAGAGCTTTGCACCATGCTCCCTCCAAAAGTATCCAAGGGAATAGCATCCTCAATTGGAAAACATCATTTAGCTTTCTGACGCTTCAGGAGCCCTTTACAAATTATTTCGGAATTTAGCTACCCTTTATAAAGTTTGCCCATTGTGCCAGGTGCATGCTTGGCAAGTTCCTTTAAAATACTAAGATGCATATATTGCTGTTATTTCTTTCAGAGGGCAATTTCCTACAAGTTGATAAACATGTTTCTAAAGATTGCATTTTCCTAAGGAAGCTGGGAGAAGTAGCAAGCAGGTGATAATAAACACTTAATTGGATATTTTGCATGTGCCAGCTACTATTCTAAGCACTTTGTAAGAATTAGATCATTTAATCCTCATGTATAGGGAACCTTAAAAGGTGAGTATATCACTATCCTCATTATGTAGAAAAGGGAGCTAAGGCATGAAGGGGTTAAGGAGCTCACCTGATTCACAGCCAGCAAGAGGCTAGGATTCTTACCTAGGAAGGAATCTATCTCCAGAGCCTTTGTCCTTAACCATCTGACTAGACTGCTTCTCTGTCACCTATGGGCCATGTACAGGCATCATGAGGTATGACCAAGCATGTAAAGTCCCCAAGAGCTTCTCTGAACTAAGGACTGAGCCTCCCAGCCCTCTGCATTTTAAGCATCTGCTCCCTACTACAGAACTTTGCACGGCCAGGCACAGTGGCTTACACCTGTAATCCTAGCACTTTGGGAGGCTGAGGCAGGTGGATCATTTGAGGTCAGGAGCTGAAGACCAGCCTGACCAACATGGTGAAACCCCATCTCTATTAAAAATTCAAAAATATCCGGGCAGTAGTGGCACATGCTTGTAATCCTAGCTACTTGGGAGGCTGAGGCAGGAGAACCGCTTGAATCCAGGAGGCAGAGTTTGTGGTAAGCCAAGATCGAGCCACTGTACTCCAGTCTGGGTGACAGAGTGAGACACTGCCCCAAAAAAACTTTGCCATCGGGGCCTTAGATTATGAAACCTGATTTTCTTGAGCTATGTACCTCTTTTGCAGTTACTTGGCTTTCGTCATCTGTGTTCCTAATGTCCCTATCCTCACCCCCTGATTCTGGTCTCATATTTCTGGTCACAGTATTCTTTTGTTTGACCATTTGACCTTGTCCTGGGTCATCCACTCACTGACTAGCCTCCCAGCTCAGCAAGAAGGGTCTAAACTCTTTGTCACTGTAAACACTTTAGACTGATGACAGCGAAACAGATGAGCCCCCAGAATGCGCTCCTCCAAATCAGCCTCTCTGCTGCAGAGGGGTCATGATAACTTCAGGTTCCTCTATAAGCCTAGTAACTGCTTGTAATGGCCCAGTGGAGGAGCATGTGCTAGAACTGAATTTCTTCAACTGCATGATTATAAGACACGGGGACATGGGCTGCAAACACAGATGATGAAGACTTAGCAGTCAATTAGAAAATATGTAGCAGGCTAGACTTTTCCACAAATGGCTTCTCAATCTATTTTTAAACCTTCCCACTTTAAAACGTGAGCACAAGATAGATTTCGCTTTTCTTTTAATTCTTCTAGAAGAAAACAAAGCACAAGCACTGTGATAAACAGCAATGGCTGGGCGCGGTGGCTCACACCTGTAATCCCAGCACTTTGGGAGGCTGAGGCAGGCAGATCACCTGAGGTCAGAAGTTTGAGACCAACCTGCTCAACATGGAGAAACCCCGTCTCTACTAAAAATACAAAATTAGGCAGGCATGGTGGCACATGCCTGTAATCCCAGCTATTGGAGAGGCTGAGGCAGGAGAATTGTTTGAACCTGGGAGGCAGAGGTTGCAGTGAGCCGAGATTGAGCCATTGCACTCCAGCCTGGGCAATGAGAGTGAAACTCCGTCTCAAAAAAAAAAAAAATCAGCAATTGAGCTTCATTTTCAGTGCTAGAGAGGCCACAGGGCATGGCAAGGGCTGTCACACATTAACTGGCTGCTACCGGGTAGTGCTGTGGGAAGCCAGAAACTCAGACATTTATGTAAAATCTCTTAAATTTTAAGTATTGACAACCAATTCAAATATTTCACAACACTATGTGGTCCAGCTCTGTGTAAATCAAATAAATACGTTGGTGGATCTTGTATATACGGCCTGTGGGCTATCAATTTTTCAAGGTCAGATTCAAGCAAGTCAGAGAAGGTCTGGGCTTGGCAGTGAGGGGACAGGCTTCAAGTCAAGGCTTCACAGTTTAAAACTATCTGCCCAGGGCCACCACTAGCTCATTCAGGGCCCTTGGGTCTCCTCACAAGGCACTCTCTTGGAGGATAAATGATAAAAAGACATCCCTTCCTTCAGACTGATGTAGCACACGGCAGGGAACAACAGACTGGCTAACAAAGGTTAGCTTCCATTCTCCTCTCAGCTGGTTACATTATTGCAGAGCATAAGCCACCCGACCACATGCAGCTGCCTTAGGTGGCCCCAGCCAGCAAACCTGGACACTCAAACCATATGGGTGAAAAAATTTAAAAATCTGAGGAAGGAAGACAATCAGCAGCCAAGTTCTCCAGTTGTTGCTCTTCAATTCCGAGGCTGCCAGTCATTTGATCCCTGGGAGTCTAGGGGTGCGCAGTTGGCTCAAAATCAGAGCTACAAGCTTCTTGACAGCCCGTTTTCCCATTACCTGCATCTCTGGCCCATGCTAGACACAGAAGGTTAGAAGTGAGATACTGCACAGATACGTGGGATGAAGCTGAGCCTTGAAGAAACCTATAAGTGGTAGAGTAGGACAGGCCCCAAGAATAAGCCTGCAAACGCATTGCACAACCTGTTGATCCATTTGCCCACACATTCCTTTGCATTAAGAGGATGTTTAAGCCGGGTGCGGTGGCTCATGCCTGTACTCCCAGCACTTTGGGAGGCCAAAGCGGGCAGATCACAAGGTCAAGAGATCAAGACCATCCTGGCCAACATGGTGAAACCCCGTCTCTACAAAAAATACAAAAATTAGCTGGGCATGGTGGTGCGTGCCTGTAGTCTCTGCTACTTGGGAGGCTGAGGCAGGAGAATCGCTTGAACCCGGGAGGCAGAGGTTGCAGTGAGCCGAGATCATGCCACTGCACTCCAGCCTGGTGACAGAGTGAGACTCCATCTCAAAAAAAAAAAAGAAAGTGTTTAGCAATGCACCTTTGTGAAACTTTCAATTTAATCTGCAAAACTAAACTGAAATGGAAAAGCCAGCACAGTTTCCTGTAACCACCCCTCCTCTACCACTATTTTCAGGCTACGGTCACTGAGATGGTGATTACCATCTACCCACCTATCAGTAGTAATCAAACTGTTGATCTGGAAATCACAGATGGGGGATCTATTTCCAAATTGGCTGCAGGCTCGCTTCACAAGGCACTCCTCTCCTTTCACAGAAATTCTCAGGAACAAGAGAGCATGGGAGAAAATGTATTCCTCATACCCACCCCATCACACAGTTCCCTTTCATGGCCACCAACACATCTTTTTTATTCCTTGGGGAATAAAATAAGATTTCTACTAAGAATAAAATGTGTCTTCTGAGAACCACATTACTGATTCTAGTGGAGCATTGGGGAAAAGCGTCCCCTTTGTTCTCCTCCCATCCTCTGTTCCCTTCCTTCTGTCCCAGGACCCAACCATCCACACCAGGCATTCCCCAGAGCTGAGCTGCATGAGGCAGCATGCAGCATCGCAGAACCTGAGAACAGAGAGCAACCCCCTCCTCACTCCATCATCCTGTGAGGGGCTGGGTGCTGCTCTCTCCCATGCAGAATGGAACTGATTTCCATTTCCACTCTAGAGAGGGCAAGAAGAGATGACTAAGGTCTAGGTAGGACTGACCTTGCTGTGGAGCCAATGACTGAACAGCTGGCTGGACTCTTGCCCCTGGAAGCTCCTCAAGAGTTTTGCGGATCGTATCTGCTTTGCCATGAAACCCTCTGATTCAGGTACTAGAGCTCAGAGAAGTCCAAGCAATAAATGATTATTTCTTTTGAGTGTAGATTTTTTGCTTTGGATGTAGCAGGAACCCCAGCGTAAATTTAATTTAGGATTCAGATGCCTACATGCAGGAGGTATAGTCCTGAGACAAAATATACCTTGAACATCAAAGAAACCAGAGCCCAGCAGCTAGATTTTATGACAAGGCCATGGCCACAGTGTGTTTTCTGATACTTGGATTTGTCTTCTAGCAAAGCCCCCTATGCCCATGGCCTCAGAAGAGAGGAACCTGTTAAGTAAATGCCAAAAGTGGTGTTTCGCTAGCATCCTGGGACCTAGCGCTTTCATACCCCTAAAGAAGAGAGACTAAGTTATTTCGCTTCATCCAGAACAATGTCATGCAAGCTTTGTACCCTCCACCCTACATACATGCTAGGACTCCAGTGTTCCAGCTGCAGCTGGGGACAGATGCCCACTGGGAGAAAGAAGCTGCTCTGTAGAAGCAAAAAAAAATCCTGGCAGGAGTGTTGGTACCTGAAAGCAGGGAGCAAAGCCAATGAAAAGTAAGAAATGGCAGATTATTTGGTGGCCAACCAGATATTTGTGAACATTAATGAGTATAACTCCCCCCACCCCATAAAAGATCCCCCAAATAGTTGGGCAACATTTTCCAGGCTGGTGTTCCTGAGAGAATGGGTAGGTTTGGGTACATGAGCCAAATAAATTTGCATCATTGCTCTTAATGTAAAGCCATGGAGACCCAAAAGGTTGTGGCTCCTGGAGAAATTAGATTTCAAAGACTGATACATTTTAGCATTCAGAGACCTTTTAGAACTTGCATATGTTTTCAATTTAGACTGCATAAAATATTTCCTAAGAATAAGTTGTATGTACAATGCATCAGTGAGGTAGAAGGGGAATTCTTGTCCTAGGAAGATTTACAGGAACCAACCGTGTGATGAGGATGCTCCGTTTCTAACCTAAAAAAGCAGGACTACTTACCCTACTCATTTGAACCTCACCCCTACTTTGGTGTCAACAAATCTAATTGTGGACCCTGCAACCAAGATGTTCCATACTTGTTTTCCAACACTTGATTCACAGCAAACCTGAGAACCCCCATATCCCAAGAAGATAAATCAGTCAGAATTTTTTAGTGCAACTTTCTGATTTGGGGAAATCTTAGATTATTAAAAATTTAACAGTGGGATGGTGATCACAACTCAAACTATGGGAATGTTGCAGAGGAAAGTTTGAAAGTGTTCTGTGACACTGACTCACTGTCTGCCTTGTCAAATGCTCCCTGTCAGAAAAACCCTCATTGACATCATTACATTTTCATATCCTCAAAAGGCAAGCCATGTTGCTTGGAGAATTTTCCTTTACCACTGCATTTTTTTAAACTGGAACACACTAGCTGACAATGTGGGCATTAGTGTGTGATAAGCACATGTGAACCACGGTCTACTATGTGCCTGCAGATTTGGGGGTGGAAAGTAATCACTGCATTCGCGAAGAGCTGTTCTTAAAATTTTTCTAAATAGGAATACATGCACATGAAAAAGTTCAACATTATACAAATATTTAGTGAAAAACAATTTCCATCCAAGTCTGCTGTCAGTTCCTGTCCTCCATCCAAAAGTCAACCACTGTTAGTAATTTCTTAATTATCCTTCCAGAGAAGACACTTAATAAATATATTCCCAACTTAACAGATTGCAAGTGATTTAAAAACAGTAATTTTTAAATAGTAAAGTGCATATGGATCACCCAAAAATCTTATTAAAATGCAGATTCTGATTCAGTAGATCTGGAATGGGGCTGCAAGCCTGCATCTCTAACAAACTCTCAGCTGAGGCTGTTGCTTCTGGTCCATGAACGATACTTTGAATAACAAGTACTTTAAACATTATGTTTACTCTAATACATGCTGGTAGAAATGTGAATTAATACAAGCTTTTTGGAAGCAAGCTTAGAAAATCTCATTAAAATCAAAAATATTTGAAGTCTTCAGCCCAAAAATCTCATTACTGAGGATCTAATCCATGGGAAAACAACAGATAGATAGATATAAATATATTAATAAATATATAGGTCATATATATTTATCAATTTTTTTTCCCAATAAGTAGAAAACAAAGCCCTACTTAAAGGAAGCAATTGAGTTAATTGTAATATAACTATAACATGGGACACTGTGCTATCATTTAAAACGAGAGTAAGATTTCAGAGATAACTGGTTCGTTTAGAGATTTCCACAATGTATTGTTGCTGTGTGTGCAAAGCTAGACTCAGGCAAGTATGTATTATATAATCCTCTTTTTGCAAAATAAAAGACAAAAAATTAAATGCATTTGTTTGTCTTTCCATATATGAATGTGTGTAGTGTCTATACTCATAGATGTGTATATGCTATATATGATTCTGTGAACATATAGAAAAATGTGTAAGATATACTCTAAGTTAATAGCCTGAATTTAGAGGATAAAAGATTATTGTGCATGAAAGGGCAAACAAACAAAATAAATGAGAGGAAAACTGCATTCGAATAGCATGTTTAATATCATATTCATGTAAAATTAGGGATGTATGTGTATCTTTATACATAAAGAAATTGAGGGCCTAGTGCAGTGACTCATATCTGTAATCCCAGCACTTTGGGAAGCCAGGGTGGACCGATCACTTGAGGTCAGGAGTTCAAGACCAGCCTGGCCAACATGGTGAAACCCTGTCTCTACTAAATTAGCTAGGTGTGGTGGCTCACACCTGTAATCCCAGCTACTCAGGAGGCTAAGACAAGAGAACCTCTTGAGCCTGGGAGGCAGAAGATATAGTGAGCTGAGATCGTACCACTGTACCCCGGCCTGGGCAACAGAGTGAGACTCCAACTCAAAAAAAAAAAAAAAGAGAGAGAGAGAGAGAAATTGGAAAACCTTGGGGGTTTTTTTGTTTGTTTTGAGATGGAGTCTTGCTCTGTCACCCAGGTTGGAGTGCAGTGGTGAGATCTCAGCTCACTGTAACCTCCGCCTCCTGGGTTCAAGCAATTCTCCTGTCTTAGCCTCCCAAGTAGCTGGGACTACAGGCGCATGCCACCTCGCTGGGCTAATTTTTGTATTTTTAGTAGAGATGGGGTTTTACCATATTGGTCAGGCTGGTCTTGACTCCTGACCTCAGGTGATCCGCCCGCCTTGGCCTCCCGAAGTGCTGGGATTATAGGAGTGAGCCACTGCACCCAGCCACCTTATTTTTTTTTTTATTTTTAAGAAACCTATATATGCCATCAAGCACTATATATATATATATATATATATATGTATATATATATATATATATATATACACACACACACACACACACATTTTAAGGTAAAACATGAGACTTCAATGTCCTCAGAGCATGTCCTCCTTTCTTAACTTAACTTCAAATGAATTTGAGATGAAGGTTTGAGAATTCCTGCTTAGATCATTGCTGCCTACATGGTATCTCTCAGTTTGATTGCTCTGAGTAGAAAAAAGAAATGACAGTGAATATTGATATTTTAATAATGACCAGGAAGGTGATGGATGATGATCTGGGATCACCCCATATCTGTTACTCTTAACAGCAGGCACCTTATAGTGCCTGTTATTACTTAAGTAATAATAGTGATTAAAGCTCCTTGAGTTCTGCTTTGAGAGTTAGCACCTGACTCCTCTTCACTGAGCTCAGAAACTGCCACCTATCTGCAACACCTTCCTCTTTAATGCTTGTTCTCCCCACTTTACTCCCCAACCCCCACTCCGAAGAAATAAACACCAAATTAGCAGTATCTATATCCCACATCACGGTGCAGAATGTGGGGCAGATTACCAAAGGATGTGAGAGGCACACGGTTTGAAGTCTTTTTATCCTCAGAGTTAAGAAACATTATTTTTTCCTCCCTACCACTACCCACATCTGAGCACAATCAGACAGACAGCCAAAATACACATATGGCAGATCAGCTAGAAAAAAAAAATACGGCCATACTTGCATTTTGTTTTGAAGATTTTCAGATAATATCAAAGATTGTTTCCAAGCCACAGTCCCAGTTTTACAGTCCAGGGCAATGCTTTAACCATTTCAGAAATGAAAAAGGGTATAGGTTTCCAATTCTTTCTCCTTGGAAGCTCTAGAACAGATCTTAGTTCACTTCAATGACAAAGCTATTTGATCTAAACAAATATGTAATCTGATACATCAGGTGCTGTCACCCAAAATGTTTATTTTTATGAGAAATTGAAAAGTAGTAAGATACCTAGATATCCAAAACATCTACTATGTGCTTCCTTCTCTTCTAAGAAGATTCCTTCCTAAAGGAAGGTTCTAACCATGGATTAGCACAAAGAAAGTCTTCCTTATCTCATTTTTCGTGTTACCTGCAGTAATTTTTCTTACAATAGTGTTGGTGGGTAGTATAATATTTACCTATAGTTAGCTAAGGAGAGTCTGCTTCAGTTAGCATTCTAAGGATTTCAGGCGTCAAGTAAGTGTTAACATTTGCTCTTCCTTGGCAAATAACTTTATGTCATTCTCACCCCATCTTTAGGAATCAAATGTTATCCACCAAGTAGACAGGAAGTCCCCAAACCTGCATGGATGAAGTGGTGATGGCTATTACTAAGAGCAATTAGGAGAACCATAGCCTCTGATCCATAGTAACTTCTCTTTCCAGCCAAATACTGACCTGGAACTAGGCAGTAAGTGTCCAGGCTCACCCTTCCCTCATGAGGCATTCGCCGCTACGAGCTAAGAAGAGACCAAAGAGGTAAAGTGTCACTGTATCTCCTCCACAGCTAGGAGGAGATAGCTTCTCAAGAATTAAAGGGTCCATTTGAAACATGGATTCTAGTCCTGTTGTTGGCTTCTGGAAATGCAACCAAACGGTATTGGGAACATAGTGTGAGGCACAGATTGGGCAGGACACCCTGTGATAAAACATCAAATTTGTCACACACGAGACATATGCTTTGCAACATGTGTGTCCCTCTCTCATAACTTCACAGCAATGGCATAAGCAATATAATAGTCTCCAAGAAGTACAATTCTATTGTACAATTCTATTATCTTCAAACATCAAACATATATTATAATAAGAACTAGGATGACAAATGTGCTTTCTGATTAAAGGACATTTTTTCAGAAGATAACTTTATTCTTTTCACAAGTTAACATCTTTGAGATTGAAATGAACCTTACAATTAATGTCATCATAGGTTAGTGAAATGCAGTAAATAACAATATTAAATTCATATATCAATGTTGTTGGTTCTAAAGCAATTGCAAATACTTGTGAAATAAGTTGCTCTCTTAATCATGCTCTATCATGTTTTTTGTTTATTGGTTGGTTTAACTATGTTTTAACCTTGGAATCATTTTCTTTATTTCTAGTACCTAATTAAACTTCCCTCTAAGTTACCCGATTTACAAAAATTCTGAATTATTTGATGACACAATAATGATATTTTGCTTTAAAGGCAATGTCTACTGTTATTGTAATCATCTTACCTGTTTCTATCCTGGCTTGAAGCCCAGGTGTCTGGTCTTCTTATTGTACCTGATTCCATTTGAATGGACTGTAACTTATATTTAATCAGTATAAAGGGAGGACTATGTAGTTCTAACTTTTTTCTCCTTGTTTTCATTCAAATGTTACATAGATTTTTATTGTTAGAACTGAACACCTTTTTAAACAAATATACTTGTGCTTAGCAGGACACTAATCTGACCTACTTCGATAGGAATGTGTTGAACAATTGCAAATCACTTACCAACACTGGCTGACCTATTTTCAATCACATAAGGTTTCTCTGAAACACTTATCAAGAGGGAACATGAATTTAAATCATTATGGAATTGTCTCTTCAATCAAACAACAGCAAAATGACAGAAAATGCTACTACAAAATCCTATCCTCTGTTTTTCAGATAGTGTCATCTTTTTCCATGATCCTCTTTTTTTTCTCCCTGGGTCTTGATTCATTATCATTAAGAATCAAGTTGCTACTTTAGTAAACTCATCTCTTCTCAAATAACCAGTTGAATCCTTTTTACTACAATGATGACTCATATCTAAATGAACTTTTAAACAAATCTCTGAATTAAAAAGCTGTTTGCAGGATTTGATCAAATTATCTGGTGTTTTATGAAGTATTGTGACATTGCCTGGATATCATGTTTTTGATACTGAACGCTGCTGCACATAAAATGATCTTTATTTAGGACATATGGAAATGCAACTCAAAATGACACTTGATTAAGCTTTTGAAGGATCTAATCATTTACAATAGCTAAAATTATCCAGATAAACCTTATATCCATTTATTTTTATTGTATAATTGCCAGTGTGCTGATTACATGTATTTGGGTGTTCCCTTATTGGGAAAAATGTTTTTAACACCTATAAACCACAAGTAGAGTGTCAGATTAAACAAAGCTCTTTGTTCCCGTAATTTGTTCAAGACCAACTGTATCCGTAAGCAAAAGTTGCTATCAGCATGATTCTGGCCCAAAGTGCTGACTTAGAACATATGTGGGCTCACAGCTCAGAAGGTAGTGGGTCTACAGAAATAAAAGGCTGAGGGTGAAATGGAATTCGGAAACCAAGCAGAAGAGAGGTGTAGGAAATCATTTTTATTTCAATGCAAAATTGGCTCAAGACTTTTATTGTGTTTTTATTTTCTGGAAAACAAGACTAATTTCAACTTATCTGAAAACTCAGTCTCACAGAGCACCACTACCTCAAAGTGGCCAAAACACAGTGAACTTCTGGTGCATCACAAAAATAAAAGCTGATGTGTCAAGACAGAACTGCTGTCTAAACTATGTAAATGGAAAACGTAATTTCTCTAAAGTTTCCTACCCGAACACGTTGTTGTTGTTGTTCAAACAAGCATGTTGATATGTTATCTGGAAACATCAAGATGCTGCCTGCAGTGGTTAAAATACTGATTCTTTGACAAAGTAACTTACCACGATATAACCAAGAAAGGAATAGATGTAGCCAACCAGAACTGAGCCAATTGTGTGTTATCTGCAAAAAAAAAGGGGGAAGGGACCAAGGAAGAAGAAAGATGGGCAAAAGCATGTTCAAGATTATGGCTTCCTTTCACTGAGAACTGGAATAAGAATGTGAGGGTAAATTGAACCAGGATGATTAATTAACCCAATCTTTTAAAACTTGAAGTCAACCCATTTTAATTATTTGAAAATTTTAAATCAGAAACTACCTTGTTTCTGAAAACCTGAAAGATTACTCTTTTCTGATTTGTTCCACTGAATTAGCATTAGCATGTGCATTTGCTCTCCTAGAAGGTACAGAAGTCTTTTTCAGATTATAGAAAACATGGTAGGGCTCTCAAGAGAGTCAATGCTGAAAGACATTTGCTGGCATCCCAAATCCGTGATCTTAAACTAAGCCAGGGCAGAACAACTTGGAGAAATGTTAGAGGAGAACCATTCAGATAGCTAGAGGGCTGAGAGATGACACAGTAATAAAAACATAGAGGATTTGAGATTATTCTCCTGAAAGAAAGGTGTGTGTAATTTGTAATGTTTTTTCATGTATGTGAAGATGCCTCTGAAAAGCCATGAGTAGCATTTTTTTTTTGATGTTTTACTGACTTCAACAAAAGAAAATGAACTTAAACTACTGCATAAAGGAATTAGCTTCACTTCCAAGTTTTTTCTTTCTTTTTTTTTTTTTTTTTTTTTTTGAGTTGGAGTCTTACTCTGTCACCCAGGCTGGAGTGCAGTGGCACAATCTCAGCTCACTGCAACCTCCGCTTCCCGGGTTCAGGCGATTCCCCTCCCTCAGCCTCCTAAGTAGCTGGGACTATAGCTGTGTGCCACAACTCCCGGCTAATTTTTGTATTTTTAATAGAGATGGGGTTTCACTGTGTTGGCCAGGCTGGTCTCAAACTCCTGACTTCAAGTGATCCACCCACCTCGGCCTCCCAAAGTGCTGGGATTACAGGCGTGAGCCGCTGCGCCCGGCCCAAGCTTTCTTTATTCAGTCAACTTTTATCAGAGATTGAACTAGAAGACCTCAAATGAAGCTCCAGGCAGTTTCGGACATCAAGCCTCTCTTCAGTGAACTCCCTACTTACTGAAGGACACAGATTAGAACAGGTCATTGCCCACCCATCCCCATTGTAGTGAGTCCCCAAGAGGCTATGGGAATGCAGCAGAGGGGCAACTAGAATGTGCACCACAGCAGACTGTGCCGCATCAGAGTAGAATGCCAGGGAGCCGACGGAGTCTCTTCCTTGGACACAGGATTGAGGAGTTTTCTTTTACTGAGATGATTTTGGAAGAGTCTTTTCAAGGCCCAGACTAACTTTTAGGGTTTGGCTCCTTCCTACATATATAATTTCGAAGTTGTATTCTCAGAGACATATTCATGTAGTCATGAAGAGCATGGGTTTGAAATCATATGAACTTACATCTTTCTTAAAATGGCCGTGTGACTCCAGGAATATTATTTAAATCTCAAAGCCTCAGTTTTCTTTCCTAGGAAGTAAGATTGTCGTAATAATTAAATGAAATAGAATGAAGATCCCAGCATGTGTTAGAAATGATGATGATGATAATGATAATGATGATGACAGTGATGACGAGGATGCCAGTGATAGTGAGCTGCATGTCCATGCATTTATTCATTCAGCTCTTTAAGGGGTTGTGGCCAATTTTAAGCCTATTAAGAGTCACCTTTCTCTCACTGTAACGTAGCCCTTTGGCAATTATTTTTTCACTGATAGCTTTTCGGCCATGAGCTGTTACTTCTTTCTACTGCCTGGGGTCCTTTCCATTACCATTTAGAACGTTCAGATTTTTCTTTTGATAAACATTCTCACAATTCTTCCTCAATTCCAGCCATAGCAATTCCAAATTATTTGCTGGCACTCATAATTAAAATTCTTACTTGGCATCATAGTCGTTCCTTCAAATGCCTCATAAACAAACATTTCTTGTAATTGCAAAACATCTACCTAGAAAGTTCAGGGAAAGGAGTGGTGGCACCGTTTCTTTTCTCAGTGTTAATCAGAGAAAGACTGAAAGTGATGCTTTATGACTAAACTTTTGAAGAAATGAGACTATTCAAGTTGTTGAAGTCTTTGTCTGGAATCTGTGGTTAGCGTTAAGCAGACACTTCCGACATTCTTTTATATTATCTTGACTAAATTTTTAAAATTTAAATATGCCAAGTGATGAAATTTAAAATTTCTAAATAATTTTAACTAAATATCATAAAATATGCGCTTAGATCTCATATCCTCGTTCATCTGTGAATGCAAAACATAGCAATGAGTTATCATCTTGATTACCAAAAAGGAGAAAAAGTTCTGAGCAACAGTGAATCAAGATCGGTGTGAACACAAAGAGGGGGAAAACACTGCAGCAAAGTACGGGGTAACAGACAGTGAAAAACATCTGTTTTTTTTTTTTTTTTTTTTTTTGACCAAATGAGAGGCAATTAAAAACTCACAAAATGTAAAAAAGAAAGATCAATGTAACTCAGACCACAGTGAAGACTGATTGCTTTACATACTCCATCTGTCAATAAGATGCGTTTTTGAAATGAGTCCGGAGAGTGAGCAGCCTTGCTCCTCTTCCCTAGCCACCCTCTCTTGCAGCCTCCTAGGACCGTGTTAATTTGGGACACAGTGCAGCTGCTCTATCCACATAACACCAGAACGGGTGGCTGACTGGGGAAAAGTTCAGTGCTTTGTGTGTCTGACCTCCAAAGAAAGACTGGTTTGATAGTATTTTGAATTGACTGATTTTGATGATTGACTAGAAGAGCCCAGGTTTGCATGAAATCAAATAAAGGGAGCAAAGTAGGGAAATCAACCTTTGATGCTGAGGACAACAAAGAAAGCACATATCATGGACCAACCAGCAATAATAGCCACCATTTGCTGAATACCTGTTACGTGCCAGGTTCCTGCTAAATGCTTTAAGGCTCATAACTGCCCTTTACAAAGGTGTTATTATCTGCATTTTTGAAATGAGAAAACTGAGGCTGAGTGGAGTGGCTTGCACTGAGTGGAGCGGCTTGCACAGCCAGGTTCCTTCTACCACCCTGTAAATGATCTCTGATGTGATTGATAGCTCTCTAATGGTAATTAGCTTTTTCCATGTTGTATTGTGGTTATCTGTTTTAATTGCTTCATCCTCTTGTATCATGAGCAGGTAGATCTTTAAAATGTTTGCGTATCCTTGAAATCTAGTCCCTGTTGTACAGTAAATTTTTTAAGAAAATTAAACACTACAATTTAAGAATTTTGTCTAGAATAGAGATTTTTAAAAATCGTTTCATTTGTTTATTTCCTGCTATGTATATTCTAACTGTATGCCTGGGCTGGTTATTTAAACTTCCTAAGTTTTAGATACTTCACCTATAAAATGGGAATAGTACTACAATTTACAAGAGTTGTAGTGACCCATAAATAAAACAATAAATACCTGCACAAAGTAAGCAACAACAAAAACTACTGCTGCAGAAACGCTATCAAAGTGGAAATTGATCAGTATACTGAAAATAATAGGATAAAGAGTAAAATCATTAAAAAATCATAACCTGAATATTTTTTACTTAATATGCATTCATTTCTAATATGTTGGTATAAGACTAAATAATTTTTCTTTTAGTATAGTTCCTTTTACTGGAGATTGATATTGTTTTCCCTGTATTTCATAAGGCCTCATCTAATAATTTATAGCTTATCTTTCTCTTAAGTGGAGTAATATCCTGTTGTGAAGCTGAGTGAACAGCGCATTTACATGTTTACGTTTTTATACTAATCATTAAAAATTCTCTCATACTTAATCTGTTACAATTTTTTTCTTTCCTTTTTTTGAGATGGAGTTTCACTCTTGTCCCTCAGGCTGGAGTGCAGTGGCATGATCTCGGCTCACTGTAACCTCTGCCTCCCAGGTTCAAACTATTCTCCTGCCTCAGCCTCCAGAGTATCTGGGATTACAGGTGCCCACCACCATGCCCAGCTAGTTTTTGTATTTTTAGTACAGACAAGGTTTCACCATGTTGACCAGGCTGGTCTTGAACTCCTGACCTGAGGTGATCCACTATCCTCAGCCTCCCAAAGTGCTGGAATGACAGGTATGAGCCACTGTGCCCGGCCTCAACTTTACTTTTCAAATAATTCAAACATGTCTTATAGAAATGATAATTTTTATTTTATATTGATAGTCCACCAGTTGATCTAGTACTTAACTTACCTGTATAATTATAATAACAATTACATCTGGTGTAAACAGGTTTGCAGACAAACACAATTTGTCTTTGGTAAATAAACACCTCCACTGGTCAGAGCAGTGTGGCTTGCATGGTCAGCAGGCCTGAAGAGTCAGTTATGGGAAGGTCAGATAAGATAGTTTCTATTATACATGGTTGTTATCATTGTCTGTTCTCTCTCTTAACATGTAGCACTAATATAGATTTTACTGCAGATTTTTTTGAGAATTTGGAGCAAGGCTGTTCTGTGGTACAATACACACAGTAAGATAGCCCAGGACTCTCAGTTCGCACAAAGATCCATGGCATATGGCACTGCCAACTTGTGCAGCATCCCGCTGTCCTGAGTCCCTCACTATGTTTCTTCTCTGGTCACTCAAGCTCTTGGCATCTATGCCCATATTTTCCCTACATGTGCACATCAGCTATTTCTTCTCTTAAATAAAACAAAGCACACCAGTTGTCTATCAATACTAAAACTTGGTTTTTAGCCACACAATTCAACCCATTGCCTATAACCACACCCTTGAAGAGCCAGCCTCCATTCATCTAACCATGCAATGATTTTGTTCAACCCCTCACACCCAAAGATTATGACGCAGTGTCTGGTGGGTCAAATATGCTTTCCAACACACTTGTAGCTTCTATGAAATAGAGTCCAGTTTTGACCGGGCGCGGTGGCTCACGCTTGTAATCCCAGCACTTTGGGAGGCCGAGGCGGGCGGATCACGAGGTCAGGAGATCGAGACCACGGTGAAACCCCGTCTCTACTAAAAATACAAAAAAATTAGCCGGGCGTGGTGGCGGGCGCCTGTAGTCCCAGCTACTCGGAGAGGCTGAGGCAGGAGAATGGCGTGAACCCGGGAGGCAGCGCTTGCAGTGAGCCGAGATCGCACCACTGCACTCCAGCCTGGGTGAAAAAGCGAGACTCCGTCTCAAAAAAAAAAAAAAAAAAAAAAAGAAATAGAGTCCAGTTTCAAAGAAGAGAGATCTCTATTGCATGGGCACATCTATGAGTATTTCACAATGTGAAGTAAGAGATTTTCAATCGATCTCACTAAAGTCCCATGAACAACATATAATTCTTCCAATCACATCATCTGCTCTATGACTCACCTCTTCCTGTATCTATTCTGTGATTCTACATATTCATACTAGAATACTAAAGTATGATTCTTTTATTAGTAATGCTTTCTCCAATCAGATATCAGAGTGGGAATTGACTTGAACAGATGCTGTCAACAAGATATTGCCCTCCTGTATTCTCTCCTCTCCATGAGATTTTATATATGTATATATATATATATATAGAGAGAGAGAGAGAGACATATAGTAGGTTAGAAAGACATGCCATTGAAACAATCAACAAAATTGACAGCAATCATTAACTAGACCACCCACGTAAAAAGAGAGAAGATTCAAATTACTAAAATCAAGAGTGGAAGAGGAGACATCACTACTGACTTTACAATAATTAAAGGAATTATTAAATAATTAAAAAATAATAAAAGGGAATACTATGATCCACTATATGCCAACAAATTAGATAACCTAAGTGATGGACAAATTTCTAGAAAGATACAAACTACCAAAACCGACTCAAGAAAGAAATTGAAAATTTGAATAACCCTGAACAAGTAAAGTGGTTGAAATAGTAATTTTAAAAATTCCCACAAAGAAAAGCCCAGGCCTAGATTGCCTCACTGAAGCATTCTCTCATATATTTAAAGAATTAATGCCAATACTACACAAATTCTTCCAAAATATAAAAGAGGATGGAATACTTTCCATAAACTTTTTATGACCTTTTACCATTTTCTACTAAAGAGCAGATCAAGGCTCCAAGAAAACCTTGTTACTCTGACACACAGGCCTAGATGCTGGCCGCGCACCAGCGTGCTTTTGATATTAATGTTTAATTTATAGAAAAACTCTGAACTAATCGTATGCCTTAAAATAGGCCCTTACAATCTCATGTACCCATCTCTTCCTCAATGCCCCTGAACTTAGAGGGATTAAATGGTTTTAATTTCTGGTCCTGTGTCTCATGAAAGCAGTTCATTTTGATTGTCATCTTCTCCCTGGTCTGAAGATGAGGCTTCAACTGGTGTCAATGCTCAAGATATAGCAGGGGTCAGTGCCTTTTTCAGACCCAGGAATCAAAGCCCTTTAACCTTAGCACAAGGATTAGTTAATAGAATATTTATACTGCAGAAAGTCCTATCATTCTAACATGTCACAAATTAAAACATCTCTACTAAAAATACAAAATGGTGGCATATACCTGTAATCCCAGCTACTTGGGAGGCTGAGGCAGGAGAATTGCTTGAACCTGAGAGGTGGAGGTTGCAGTGAGCCAAGATCATGCGATGGCACTCCAACCTGGGCAATAGAGTGAGACTCTGTCTCAAAAAAAAAAAAAAAAAAAAGGAAAAAAAGAAATTTCTTTCACCAGGTACCCTAAATAATCTCTCTCAAGTTCAAAGTAGTTCCAAAGATCTCTAGGGCAGGGGCAAAATGCCACCAGTCTCATTGTTAAAGCACAGCAAGAATCACCTTTATTCTGCTTCCAACAAATTCCTCATCTCCATCTGAGATAACCTCAGCCTGGACTTTATTGTTCATTTCACTATCAGCATTTTGGTAAAAGCCATTCAACAAGTCTCTAGGAAGTTCTAAACTTTCCCACATCTTCCTGTCTTCTGAGCCCTCCAAGTCTCCAGGAAGTTCCAAACTTTCTCACATTTTCCTGTCTTCTTCTGAGCCCTCTAAACTGTTCCAATCTCTGCCTGTTATCCAGTTCTAAAGTTGCTTCCACATTTTGAGGTATCCTTATAGCAGCATCCCAATCTCTGCAGTACCAATTTACTGTATTAGTCCATTCTTACACTGCTATGAAGAAATACCCAAAACTGGGTAATTTATAAAGAAAATAGGTTTAATAGACTCACAGTTCAGCGTGGCTGGGATGCCTCAGGAAACATACAGTGGAGAATTGCTGAGCAAAAGGGGGAAAGTCCCTTATAAAACCATCAGATCTTGTGAGAACTCATTATCAAGAGAACAGCATGGAGGTCAGCATCCCTGTGATTAAATTACCTCACACTGAGTCCCTCCCATGACATTTGGGGATTACAGGAACTACCATTCAAGATGAGATTTGGGTGGGGACAGAGCCAAAGCATATAAGTGTCCAAACTTAGACAGTCGAGGTGCTTCCTTTCTCCATTAGTTGGGCTTGATCAACCTGCAAAAAAAATTCCTTAGGAATTTCTTAAATTGAAAGGAGCCAATCCCACTGTCTGCTACCCACAAAAGACACTCACTTGCCTGGACACACATACAACATGCAGTTACAAACAAGTCCCCAAGAGTTTTCATACTGAAACAATCAGTGTGCGTCCCTCTCTTAGTCAGTTGGGTTTCTTCAACCTACAAATGGAAATGCCTTTAAAAATGTCTCTAATTGAGTGGAGCAGATCCTGCTGTCTGGGTCCACAAAGGACATTCATCTATCCAGATGCAGATGTCATATTTCAAGGGCTGTCTTTCCTAGGCAATCAGGAACATGGTTGGGGCCAGCAACAGCAAAGCCAGAGAAAAATGAGAAGTTATCACCAGCCAAAATTGAGCAGACAGCTGCTTAGGAAGGCTTCTGAGACTGCTGACACACAGCAGCCCAGCCATGAGCAACATGGTCATGGTCAGGGAACTAAAATCTGTTACCAAAATACCAGGGGTTCAGTTGAGGTCCCGCTGCTCATCACACAGAAAGCCAATTACTGAGACAACAGTTTTTGCCAAGGGAGAAGGCTTTAATTGGGTGCTGCAACTGAGGAGATGGCAGATCAGTCTCAAGTCCATCTCCCTGACTGACTAAAATTAGAGGGCTATGCAGCAGGGAAGAAATGTAACTATGTATGGGAAAACAGGACCCCAGGAGGGCTAAGGAAGCAATCATAATGAATGAGGGGCCATTATCTCCTCAGTTTCAGGTCTTTGATACCTTTTGAGAGGCCTAAACTCATTGTCTGGCTCTGCTTCAGAAGAAAAGTATCAATTTCTATGTTTATAAAAAGAAATAACAACTGATTATGGCAGATGTCCCAGACTTTTTGGCACCAGCGACTAGTTTCGTGGAAGACAATTTTTCCACAAAGTGGGAGCAGGGGGTGAAATTGGGGTGAAACTGTTTCACTTCAGATCATCAGGCATTAGTTAGATTCTCATAGGAAGCACGCAACGTAGATCCCTTGCATGTGCAGTTCACAATAGGGTTCACACTCCTATAAGAATCTAATGCTGCCGCCGATCTGACAGGGGTCAGGGCTCAGGCAGTAATGCTCGCTCGCCTGCTGCTCACCTCCTGCTGTGTGTCCTGGCTCCTAAGAGGCCACAGAGCAGTACCGGTCTGTGGCCCAGGGACTGGGGACCCCTGGTCTGTGGGACTATTGGATCTGTTTCAATTAAAGCACACAACAAAGGGATAGGAAGGAAATTCCTTAACCTGATAAAGGACATCTAAGAAAACCCCATAGCTAAGGGTATGTTTAATGGCAAAAAAAAAAAAGCTGAATACTTTGTCTGTGAAATCAGGAAAAAGACTCTGACAAATTCTATTCTACGTTGTCCTGGAGAGCCTAACCAGGACAATTAGCCAAGTGAAAGAAGTAAAAAGCCTCCAGACTGGAAGAAAGAAGTAAAACTATCACCATATGCATAAACATGATTCTAGATATAGAAAATTGTCTACATTCACAAGAATCCACAAGGAAAAAAAGAAACCCACAAGAAAAAAAACTATTAGAACAAATAAATTAGTTCAGAAAAATTGTAGGATATAAGATAAATATATAAAAAGCAATTGTATTTTTATAACAAGGAACTGACAGTATGAAAAGGAAGTTAAGAAGACAAATCCATTTGTAATAGCATTCAAAAGAAAAATAAATACTTAGGATTACATTTAACAAAAGAACTGAGAACTATGAAACACTATTGAAAAAAATGTTTTAAAACTTTAAGAATGGAAAAATATCCTGTGCTAATGAATTAGGAGGTTTGATATTATAAATGGCAATGCTCTCAAAATTGACCTTCAGATTTAATGGAGTTCTGTCAAATTCCAGCAGCCTTTTTTTATAAATTAGTAAATTAATCCTAAAATTTATATGAAAATGCAAGAGACCTAAAATATGTAAAACAATCTTGAAAAAAAAAGGAAAAATAAAATTGGAGATCTTAATTTCCTGATTTCAAAACTTACTACAAAGTTATAGTAATAAGGACAGTGTAGTGCCACAAGAAGAATAGATATATAGATTAATGGAATAGAATTGCGAATGTAAAAAAAATAACCCTGTATAATGTGGTTAATTGATTTCAGGCAAGAGTGGCAAGACAGCTGAAAGGAGAAAGAGCAGTCTTTCAACAAGTAGCTTTTCCATCAACTGGATATACATATCCAAAAGACTTAAGTTCCTATATAATTTTTTTTGAGATGGAGTATCACTCTGTAGCCCATGCTGGAGGGCAGTGGCATGATCTCCACTCACTGCAAACTCCACCTCCTGGGTCGAAGCAATTCTCCTGTGTCAGCCTCATGAGTAGCTAGGACTACAGGTGCCCACCACTATGCCTGGCTAATTTTTGTATTTTTAGTAGAGATGGGGTTTCACCATGTTGGCCAGGCTGGTCTTGAACTCCTGACCTCAAGTGATCTGCCTGCCTTGGCCTCCCAAACTGCTGGGATTACAGGTGTGAGCCACTGCATCCAACCCAGTTCTATATAATTTGTACATGATGTTATTCTTTCTAGAGAAGTCGTGAGGAGAACCTTGGGACTGCTGGTGTGCTTCGGGTCTTCAGCAATAAGATTTTTCAGTAAGAAACCAAAGGCTGCCACCTTCCAGGCCTCGAACGAGGGTACAGCTGGTGAGAAGGTGATGGAAGGGGATGGAGCAGCTGCACAGCCAGGCAGTCGTTCTTAACATCTTTGAGGTCACAGACGCACGATAATAAGGAAGAGCTACAAATATCTCTAGAAAAATGGAGAGCAAGTTTTGCACACTATTGTGAGGGGTTTCCTGCCCCTCCCACCCCAATCTATGTTTGGGACCCAAGTTAGAGCACAGATGGATATGCCGGTAAGAACAACGCTCTGATCTGGTCTGGCTTCTCCAGCAACAGAGCTTCAGGTAATTGC
Organism: Symphalangus syndactylus; assembly: GCF_028878055.3. Lineage (NCBI taxonomy): Eukaryota > Metazoa > Chordata > Mammalia > Primates > Hylobatidae > Symphalangus > Symphalangus syndactylus. The sequence goes on along the minus strand of NC_072438.2, from coordinate 68,922,649 downwards.
TAAGTCCTGAAGAAGAAATATACACCTTTGGCCATTCATATGGGGCTGGAAATCTAAAAAAAGAAAATCTCTTCTCTTATTCTCACCACAAATTTGTACCTGAGGGGCTGAAGGAACCAACATGAGAGTGCTGAGTGAGGAGAATGGCAACCTCCCTCTGCTTAAATCTGTTTTGTGTTGTGGTTCTCTGCACGGAATTTTGTTTGGAAAGTAAATGAGTTCTACTGCTTAAAAAGCTCTGAATTCTAATGAATAGGGCATGAATTCAGAATCGCACTTGGGTCCCAATTCTATTCCTGCAAGTGCCTCTCACCTACACTGTCCTAATCTGCAAAATGGGAGAATAACATTACTTTAGAGAGTTACTCTGTGATGGAAGAACATGGTTCAGTGCCTGTCACACAGGTATTTGGTGCATGTGAGTTTTCTTCGCTGTCTGCTTTAATCAAGAAGATAGCAAATATGGCAAGTGATATTAGAAAATATTTAACCATGTTTCTCCTTCCCCCATTAAATTCACCCTTTGTCCCTCTCCCACCAGTTACCCATTGCTCCAAGCAAAAATTGTCATCCTAGAATACGGACTTTAAATTCCTGCCCTTGGCCTTTGAGATGCATGCATTTGCATAACCACTAAATATACAACTCTTGCAGAAGCTGCTGCTTCTCTCAACATCCATTCTCTCCTTCTTTCTTTGACTAATAGTACCTCCAATTTTAGTTGGGCATATAGCAATCCTCTCTTCAGACTGTATTACCCTTCATCCCTTGCAGCTAAAGTGCCCACAGTGACTGCTTTCTGGCCACAATGTTATGAGCAGAAGTAACTTTCAGATCATGTCCTTAAAAAGGAACCCCCTCACTTTCTCCTTTTTATCTTCTCTCTCAGAGATGAAATGGGATCATGGTGCTGGTAAGCTAACCTCAAATCAATATGTAGACAAGAGCAGCCACCTAGGAAATGAAAGATAGACCGGGTTCCTAATTGTATGAGTTCACAGAGCTGCCTGCCTGCTGTGGATAATCCACTAATTGAGAGAGCAATAAATTTGCATCCTTGCTAGAGCCACTATGTTTCTGGGTCTCCCTGTTTTGGCGGCATAGCTCAACTAACACATATAACAACAACAAAAAATCCTTTATTAAATTCCGAAGTTTCCTAAGACCGATGATAAAGTGAAAGCAAGAGTTGGCAATACATTACCATTTTCTTGGAAAGCATCTGGAAAGAATGATTGTATCTTAATCACTTAGCCCAGGGGTATGCAGTGTGACCAAAGGCAGAGCCCTTGCTCCTGCTTTTTTAGGAACCCCTGCTGATTCTCTGTGACAATTCCATGAGCAGTGTCACTGAGGTTCACTTTTAAGGTTGACTTTACTTTTTTTTTCTTGAGACAGGGTCTCACTCTGTCACCCAGGCTGGAGTGCAGTGGTGCCATCTCCACTCACTGCAGCCTCAACCTCCCAGACTCAGGTGATCCTCCCACCTCAGCCTCCTGAGTAGCTTACAGGTGCACACCACCACACCTGATTAATTTTTTGTATTTTTGGTAGAGACAGGGTTTCACCATAATTGCCCAGGCTGGGACTTTGCATATTAAGCTTGGGAAATTATAGGCTAGCAGAGTTGTTCTTGGGGACTCAATCTGCACAGAGGACTGGGTTCTAGGAGAGCAGAGGAAGCTTCAGAGTAGAATTGAGGGCTCTTGCCAGTTCTCCCAGTGGTCCAGGTTTGGAAACAACCTGCAGGGTGTGGCCACCAGCTGAGGTCCCTCAGGAACCACTCGGCAGGACAGGAGCTTACCCTGAGGCAAGTACTGTGTGCAGGGGCACAGGCCGGCACCCAGAATGGGGTTGCTTGATCCACACTTTTCTCAGAAACATAGTGGGGCACTGTGTCCGACAGTGAAGTGGGCAGCAGGAGCTGCTGTGAACTGTTTGTCTGCTGGGAAGGCCTGAGAGGGAGACACTGAGCTGCAGGGACACCACACTGGCTCCTGCTGCCCAAAGGGGCACTGTGACTCAGCCTTTGCCAGAAGGCATATCACTCTCACCACTCTTCCCAGGGTCAGCCCTCTTGTTCACTGTTTTATCAAAATGTGGGCATGTCCTGAAATTGAAATACCACTCACTTTCTGGCAGAAATGTAGTCAGCAACGAGTGAAAGGTTGGTGCTCAAAGTTTCCATTTTTATTGCATCCAGAGACAGAGGCTAAAATCTCATAAAGGTGAAAATAGTATGACATTTCAAACTCTGCCCAGAAAGAACACAAATGGCAGCAAGACATGAGGCTGAAGACGTGGGGGAAGGAGGAAAGGGAAATGAAAGAAGAGCCACAACAAGGAAAATGTCATGCTCCTGGAAATGAAACTTCAAGATGCTGGGACTCCCCCTCAGAACCCTAGGGACTGACTCAGCACACATTGATCAAATGCTAGAGACTATTCATTTAGGACTAGAGTGGCATTAGCTTTTCCTACAGCCATCCTCACCTGCTTGATACCCTTGGATTTTTTTGTTTGTTTGTTTGTTTGTTTGGCTTTTGTCCACAGCTCTTGGGGTCCCCAGCCTCTCTCTTGAGCAGGACTGGATTTTCTTTAAATAAGAAAGCTGGTGCCCAAGATTGTTTTCCACCTTAAGGATAAAACCTGTTAAGAAAGGTAAGTTGACAGTAGATGGGGGCAGGTCATACAGATTTTATAGAATGTGTCATAGAATGTGTTTTCAATATTTTTCAAACATCAGATTTTACCCAGGATATTCCTGTTGCAACATTTACTGCCTGTTATTATTGCTGTTTCACTTTATTGTCCTTCAATATACAGTCCCAAGGTGAGTGACTTTTAAATCATCCTCATTTAGGTCAAATTACTAAAGGCTTAAGGACTATTTTATAAGCTTCATCTAAAAACTGAGTCAGAGGAATGCTTTTGTTCTTGAAACAGTTTGTTTCTCAGGGTTCTCATGATACACTGGTATCTGTCCAACTAAATTCATAATTTCTGTAGAGAATAGAGTCAAAATTTCTGTTCCTAATAGATGGATCCAGATAGTAAACATTAGTAATAAGACAAGATGCTCAGCCTGAATTTTCCCAGGAAAACCTTTGTCCTTACTAATCAGAAAAAAAAAAAGGAAGATCTGGGATAGATTTTTATCCAGTTAACAAACAACAAACAACCAAATAATGCATACACCCCTCTAACATTTTAGGATCTCAATATCGCTAGAAGATCAGTTCTCTGAGCTTGCTAGGACTCTACTGGTTATACAGGAACACCACAGAACTTATTGCAATCTGAAGATAAAAGAAAGTCTTTTTTGTGTTTTGCCTCTTGGGCAAATAGCCTGAACAATCACAAAAAAGGAAGAAAAGGAGACTTGGCCAACTGGTATCGGGAGTCTTAACAAGGTCAGTGTGCTCTGCTTGTGTATGAGAAAGAATCGAATGGCTTTTTTTTTTTTTTTTTTTTTTTGAGACAGACTGTTGCTCTGTCACCCAGGCTAGAGTGGAGTGGTGCAATCTCAGTTCACTGCACAATCTCAGCTCACTGCAGCCCTGAGTAGCCGGGACTACAGGCAGGCCCCACCACATCTGGCTAAGTTTCTATTTTCTGTAGAGACAGAGTCTCATTATGTTTACTAGGGCTGGTCTTGAACTCCTGAGCTCAAGTGATCTGCCCGCTTCAGCTTCCCAAGGTGTTGGGATTACAGGCGTGAGCCACTGCACCCAGCTGGCTTTCCTTTTTAATGATTTACTACATCATACAAACGCATCAAACTGAAGGAAGACAAAGTACAAAAGAGAGACGAGAAAATGTAGCCATGAAAGGAAGTGATGGGTGAAGGGGAGGAGAAGAAACATGTCCAAGTCAGTTGCCATGCCAAACTGCTTGCTTCTACCACAGTCCAACGCTTCCATCCTGATTTCACATTTGGAGACTTGAGTGCCCCCAAATAGTGTTCCTCATCCTCTTTTCTTCTTTCTGTGCTTGTCTCATAAAAGTAATGACAAAGTAACACAGTAAATGTTTGTTACCTGGGGGATAGGGTGAACTAGGTGGTTCTTCCTCAGCTTTTCTAAGTCTCCAAAGGACTAACAAGACCTGAGTGAGGAAAGAGAGAAGGCACTGTTGTTCCCCCCACAATCTCTAGAAGGACTGGTGACGCATGTCATTTTTCTTTGAGCTCCCCACACTTTAGGCTTCTCTGTGAGGTCTTTTCAGCATCTCCTGCCCCACCCAAGAGTAAGCACCCCTGTGGAAATCCCCAGAACAAACCAGCACATGCTGTACCAAAATATTGTGTCTTGGCTTTGTTCTTTTACATCTTCACAACTAAAGGAAAGAGATACAATCAAAATAATAGTCCACTTAAATGATAAACAAGAGAATTTAAAGAGACATGACCCAGTTACTCACCCGTGAAGTGACAATCTGCTAGCAGTTTAGGAGATCTGTGTTGGTAGATAGATATAATTTGGGATTTCTCCTTGAACACTTGCTTAATTCATGGGAATCTGTAATTATAGCCTTCTTGAAAGGGTATTTAGCTCAGCGCACAAAACATACCAATTTTTGTGAATCAGGCTTACAATTTTCTAACCAAGCTTTCAAAACAAGATTAGAAACGAGGACATAAATTATTATCGATGCACAAAATTGTCACTCTTTATTTGGCTTGGAAGGGTTTTGAAATGCCCAGAGAAGGCCCCGACAAATGGAGAAGATGGACTATGTCCCCTTCAGTTGGATTCTTGCTCCGAAGTATTCCTTGAGCCTACAGTCCAAAGTGTGGCATTATAACTGGTGCAGACCGAGTCTATCTTAAAACTGAAAAGGAGGATCCAGAGACTGGCACAAATGTCCCACCTCCTTTTTTTCTTACTTCATTATTGTCAAATAATTGTAATGATGGGACAGGCTAAGTCATGCGTCTTTTAAAGTCTCTCCGATTTGCTTTACACTTGGGGGCATGTTGCTTGTCTCTGCTAATTTTAGCCATTTCACAGGCCCATGGGAGCAATTCTACCTAATGGCAGTGAATCCAACGGAAGTTCATAACTCACTGACCACTTAGTTTCTCTGCACTCCTCATCTTATAATTGCAGTCTTGTGGCATCTTTCCAAAAGAGAGCCACTGTGAATCAAACATAGAGTTTTATGGCCTGAATCCAGGTTAGATTATTTTTTTCAAGAAAAAGAAAAAAAAAAATCCAACAGTTACCAAGAAGCAGTCAGGCTTTACAAATACCACCACTTTAACCACGAGGCCATATTAGGAAGGCTTTTGACTGGCATACAGGTTTGGGGGAGTCTGAATTGTCTATGCCATGGTCTCAGACTTCTGCCCTGCCTACCTAGGCACTAATGTAGTTCATATGTACTATATGTACCTGAAAAGTTGTGTGGCAATCAAATTTTCACAGATAGAATCCTGTTTTAGATACACTAAGAAAGTACCTACTTTATCCTTTAAACAAGAGGTCAGCAGACTTTTTCTACAAAGGGTCAGATAGTAAAGATTTTACACGTTTTGTACAATACAATCTCTATCTCATCTACTTAGCTCTGCCATTGTAGCATAAAAGCAGCTGTATTCCAATGAAATGTTATTTGCAAAAACAGGTGGTAGACTAAATTTGGTCCCAAGGCTTACTTGGGAAAAAAAAAAAGATCTTTTGAAAAAGAAAAAATAAATGAATAATTTTTTTAAAAATTGGTCCCTAGGTCATAGTTTGCCAGCCCCTGCCTTAAACAAATAATTCTTGAATGCCTACTATGGTGTGTAAAATATGAGTAAATACCAGAGATACATAGAGAACAAAAGAGAAAAACTGCTATTCTTGTGAAACTTGGAAGTTGGAGGTAAGCTATTTAAAATAAACCCACAATAAAGTACTTCACACAGTGCAGACTGTTTCTTTAAATCAAAACTCACTCCAAACAACCAATTGATTCACTTTGTAAGTTTGAATTTTTGTCTTCAGATTCTTTTAAAGTGGGCCCTTAGTCAGGCGCGGTGGCTCATGCCTGTAATCCTAGCACTTTGGCAGGCTGAGGCAGGCAGATCACTTGAGGTCAGGAGTTCGAGACAAGCCTGGCCAACATGGCGAAACCCCATCTCCACTGAAAACACAAAAATTAGCCCGGTGTAGTGGTATTCGCCTGTAGTCCCAGCTACTCAGATGGCTGAGGCAGGAGAATTGCTTGAACCTGGGAGGTGGAAATTGCAGTGAGCCGAGATCATGCTATTGTACTCCAGCCTGGGCAACAAAGCAAGACTCTGTCTCAAAAAAATAAAAATTAAAAAAATAAATAAAGTAGCCTCTAGCCTGAGATAGCTTGAGCCTAGGTGTGACTCTACTGCCTTACTCTGACGTAAGCACAGTAAGTGTGGGGGCTGCAGGGAATATCCAGGAGGAACAATAATTTCAGAGGCTCTGTCTCTTCATGTCCTTGACCTCTGCTTACAGCAGCAATACTTTTACTCAGACTTCCTGTTTCTGGAACTTGCCTTCTTTTTTGCTGTGTTTATACTTCCCTTGTCTGTGGTTAGATAAGTATAAAGCCCTAGATCTAAGCTTCTCTGTCTTCCTCCCTCCCTCCCTTCCTCTTCCTCTCATTCATTTCATACACACTGGCTCACACATCTACTCTCTCTCTCTTTCTCTCTCAGAATGACAATTCTAGGTACAACTTTTGGCATGGTTTTTTCTTTACTTCAAGTCGTTTCTGGAGAAAGTGGCTATGCTCAAAATGGTGAGTCATTTCTAACTTTTCTTATGGATTTTGGATTATCTGTAGCATGGTTTCAGGTTACTCAGTTCCCTAACAGACTTAAGTCAGGCACTGGGTTGGAGTGCAGTTTGAGAATTTCCCACATATTCAGTCATTTTTTTTTTTAATGTTCTAACCACCATGACAAGGGGCAGCGGGTCAATACTATGGGTGGTTTATAAGACCTCAGAATTCTCAAGAAGGAATGCATTTCATTCCCAAGTGTAGATCTTAAATGTTGAATGATGACTCTGCTCTTACAAAAAGAACGCTCATGTGGATGCTATGACTGTGCTTGTAGGAAAATGTCCACAGTAATTTTGCCTTGTCGGGAGATCAAACTGGATTCATTTTGTTTGACTTTTTAAGAAATCCTGAAAGCATAACTTTCAGGATGAGATAATGTCCAGAAGCAATAGCTTTGTCTTCATTGACCAGTGCTATATCCTCAGCACCTAAATCAGTGGCTAGAATATAGTAAACATCCAATAACTTTTGAAAGTGTTTTCAAAATACTTTAGTTTTGAGAGATTTATGTGAGATTTTAAGTAAGTAACTGACTAGAGAGAGATCTAAATGAGTTTACTCATTGAAATACACTGAATTGCCTCCACACCAACAAATTGGCCATATGTAATAATTCTCTTTGGGATCTAAAAAACTTCGTACTGAGAAGCCAAACCTGCCCTTACATAAACACATTGTAATTATAACAAAACTAGGCAGAAGCTTCTAACAGCAGCAAGAGGCATGTGGGAATTTAGACCATCAACTTGCTCCTGCAAATTAAGCCCTTTCTCTTTAAGAGTTAAAAAGTATTTGCCTATAGACAATATCAGACACATCAGCCTAATGACTCAGCTTATATATTTTGAGTCATGTAATTACGAAGGATGGAAATCCCTAGAATTTTCTCATTAAGGGAATTGTCAGAGAGTTTGACATTTTTTACAGTATATGACTCACTTTATGGGGGATGATCATTATTCTATGCTAAACGTTGCCTTGGATTTCCACACAGACTGATGTGAGGCAGGAAACATAAATCTTACTCTCTTTGGTGTCATTTATACTCACTATTTCACCCTGATGATCATACTACTTTTAAAATATATAAGAATTCTAGTTGAAAGCTGGGTTTTCACGTCAACTTTTTAAGTTTCAGATTTTTTAGAAGATGTATAATTACCCTATTCACATGATTACGTCAAAATACTTCCCAGTTTGGGGTATAAGGAATTCACATCCGGTTGCTGCTTGTTGAAAGTTGTTAATTTTCTGATCATCACAAGGATGATCAAAAGAAGAAAGGGATACTTTTTAAAAATCCAGATCATTTACACTATTAATCAACTAGCTCCATTCAGTAGGGAGAAGACTTCTAAATGACACTGGCTTGTCTATGATACATATTCCACAAAATTTAAATTTTTATGGATAAATATGTCTAGATATCTATTTAAATATGAATAATATTAATTATTGAGCATTTAAAGAATAATAGATTAGCTCATTATTCAAAAGCTCTATGTAATTTCAAAACCATAGTAATTATAACACCTTCAATTGACATAAACTTTTTAAAGAGAAGCTCAAATGTTTCATGTATATTTTCAGAATTAGAATTCTTATTTTACCTTTTCATTACTTATTTCTCAGAAAATATTATACTCATAGCTAATCCCTATTAAATCCTTACTGTGTTCTAAGCTACCTCTTTGTAAATATCCATTCAGTGATTGCTCATAGCATGAGTTTACATATTAGAACACATGTCTTAGAGAAGTTGCCTACCTGACAGGACCACAGGTAGAGTATCCAGAATTTAAATGCACATCTGTCCAGCTCTGACACCACAGGTCTTAACCACTGTGTACATTAACTACTCTTAGCCAAGAATTTTTCAGCTCACGTCATGTAGAATATTCTTTTTGTAAAATGCCATCACATTTTATAAGTCATTGAAGGGAATTTTTCTTGGTTAGAAAGCAACTCTGCCCTGTAATATCTACTGAAAAGCCAGTGAGCTGCTTCCTAAAATACAGCCATTTTAGGTGCAGGAAACAGTGTATAAATGGCTCATTGTGTATTGTATGCTTTGCCAGACTGAGTGGCAGTGGGAGTCCTTTGTTGTGTGGGTGCTGGCATCTGCTAGAGTGTGCTGTTTCTATTGAAGAATCATGAAGACAAAGCTGGCCCACAGGATGTCTGAATCCAAATAATAACGTATGTTCTGCGTATAGGATTGGTGGAAGAGAAAATGTCAGGACAGTGTGAGGACTGCCACGTAAGGTCACAACCACTGCATTTAGAAAGCTACCACTGCACAAGGAATAAATCTAAGTCTACAAAATTAGTGGGCTGCCCTCATTATTTCATGCTGTCATCAGAAGGAGGGCCATACCCTGCTGAAATTACATAAAGAGCTTTTGCTGGTGGCAGAATTGTGAACTGGATGGATTCTGGGAATGGCCAGAAAGACAAATGCCTGTGGCTGTGAGCAGTGCCCACACCTGTGGTCTAGCTAGGGCTGTTTGAGATTTGTTGCTTTGACTGAACCAACCTGTCATTCAACTGGTTGGTCCATTCACAATCAGCTTTACTAACTTTCCCATTTTCCCTACTTAGTTATTTAAGTAAAGAAAGTGCTATTCAGACAGCCCTTCATCTCTGGGACAATCAACTGGGATTTGATTTTAGTATATTCTGTCTCCAGTGTAAAGCCTTGGAAGCATCTAATTTCTAGTACCAATGAACCAAAAATACATGGAAGCAGTCCTAGGCTCACACTTCAGCACTCTGAGAATGGCTTTGCTTACTCCGGATTTTCTCAGGTCCCAGTGGGTGTATATTTTCTGACATATTTATTCCAGCCTCACTTTCCTATCATGTAAAACATACACACAAAATTTAGATTTCATTATAGGGTCTACAACTCAGCTTAAGAAACCAAATACGATGTGTGACAGATTACACTTTCCAAAAGTAATAGCAAAAAAAAAAAAAAAAAAAAAAATCTGGTTCCCCACTTTCTTCTAGAATCCTGCTAGAATCTATCAGATACTGTGTCTATAGAAGAATCTGTAAGAACAGAAGCAGTATGTACAACATTCACAGGAAGTTTCACCAAATTGGAGTCCTGCCAGATCTAATTTTTTTTCCTAATCACGTTTGTCTCAGTCAGTAGCTTAAGACAATGGAAATAATCAGTGCCACTTTTAGTTGAAATGCCTTTTTAGGCAAGGGAAATTGACCTCTTAAAAAAGCAAAATTCTGACTGCAAGATAGCTATCATTGTCCTTCATTTAAGACAAAAAAAGATACTAGGGAGGGAATAAATTATGATTTGTAATAAAGTGAAAAGTGAGATTAGGTAGCATGGGGATAATGGAAATAAAGCGTCTCTTCTTTGAAATATATGAACAATCAATGTAACAAATGTAGCAGAAGAAACTCCAGTTTAAATACAGAAAAGAATGTGTTCAGTGCCTCTGGTTCTTTAACTCAGAAATATTTGGAGGTTACTTACTCATTATGATTTTTTTTTCTATTGGAAAACGCTGTTAGCATTGAGCGTTTTTGTTTTTTGTTGGTTGGTTTTGAAGCATTTTTCTTGTCTTTGCCCTTGGGCTTTCCTTCCTTAGATACTACATAATCCATTACTATTTCATGTCTGCCACAGAGTCTGCTATTTTATTAAGGTAATGCCATATTTCAAAAGGATGCATTTATTTGTTTCATTAACAGCCGCATGTTTATTCCTCCCCAGGAGACTTGGAAGACGCAGAACTGGATGACTACTCATTCTCATGCTATAGCCAGTTGGAAGTTAATGGATCGCAGCACTCACTGACCTGTGCTTTTGAGGACCCAGATGTCAACACCACCAATCTGGAATTTGAAATATGGTGAGGGATGGTGGTTTTAATGGTTGCTTAGACATCCTCTGTCTCTCTTTTCATATGCTCTTTTTAATAGCTGCAAAAGAAAGAATATGTGGCCTAGTTAACAAATATTAACATCTAAGGAATTCCCAAAGACCTCCTGAAACTCCTTGTCCTTCACCAAAAACACTCATGCAAAGCTCTTCTCACGGTTCAGCTTTCAGATCCTGAGACTCAGTCAAATGACGCTACGGATCTTGGGGATCCCACATCCCTCCCAACTTCATATCAGAACTTAAATCCCGCGTCTCCTACAACACTCCTCACCAAAAATCTGTTTGCCCAACACGAGACAATCCAGTGTCTTCAAGTTGCATCTGAGAGTTAAGCTGCCTTGTTTCCAATCCCAATACCAGTGTTTACTAGCTTTTTGATCTAGAGAAAGTTATGTAATGTATCTATGCCTCAGTTTCCTCACCTGTAAAATGAGATGACCTGCCTCACAGGAAGGTTGTGATGGTTAAATAATTGCATCATGTAAATCATTCCAAATAGCCAGTGAATAAAGAGTAATGGGGAAGCAACATTAAATTATAATTCTGCGAATATTGACCTAACTTCTACCATCTTGACACAATTTGACTTCAGATGATCCTCTCAATGTAAATTTTCCAAAAATCCACAGGAATAAGTTGGCATTTTGTTTCACAAGACCTCACAGAAAAGGCAAAGAAAAAGAGTCTGGTTTGAAAGTTTACTGAAGGTCTCAGGGAACTTTATCTTCTCCTTCTCCTTCATCCATAAGTCATCTCTTGTTGCCAAGGGTTACTGCCTCTGGTGATTTGAGAAACTACTCTAGCTTGAAATTCTGACCTGAGGCTATCTCCAAATTCGTATCCGAATGACCTACTTTTTAGTTAGTGTCTTAGTGAGCAAAGTAAATCAAGATCCACCAGTAGTAACAGAAGGCTTCCTACATTCCATAGACACTGAGACAATTCTCCACAGTCTATAGTCCAAACAAGCCCTGAATTCCAGTTTATGTCAATTTATCGGAGCTTCCTGCATCTATTCATGCAGTGCTTCCTGCTGCAGTCCTTAGATAAACATGCTCTTGGACTTGAGTAGTGTACTGTGTTCTCCGTCTGCCTCTGTTCACTTCCCTAACACATTTTCCAGGAATAAATATGTCAAAAGAACCGGAACCAGTTCAATGTCCACAATCTAGGCTGGAAATGGATTGCGCTAAAACAGCCAAACAACTCATTCAAACAATGCACTCATTTTCATGGGCAAATCACTCTCCCACACAGAGGTTTGACTTTGGCTTCTTTAACCAGCTGGCTGGTGGGCTGAGTGTTCATCCTGGTTTCTCTTGGCCAAGCTGAGGTTGACCTTTCTGTTCACTTTCATTCACACCATATTTGACCACTTCCTTGCCCACTCGAACACACTTACCCTTTAACATATCTCTTGATTTTTCCTGTCATATTGTAATCTGTCCAGAGCCTCCTCTATTTGGGTTTTCCAATTGGATTCAGATATTTCAGTTGGAAAGGGACTGCCTTAAGAAATAAATGTTTTCAGTGGAAAATATAAATATGAGCTCTTTAATAGATTAACTCCTGGAGTTCAGAGCCCTTAAAAGGATGCCCAGTTCACAAGACAGCCATACGGTCATCCTTGATTGTCCATTGCCCATTAATTTCATTCTCAAAATCATGGGAATGAGCTGCGAATACCATTTTAGATCCTCCTTAAATTCCCAACAGTGCCAGAAACTTGCTACAGGTTGGGGCCTGTAATTGGATATTTCACACATACTTTCCTTACAAATATATTCTGTATTCGAGGATTGAACTAAAAGTTATTGTCCTAGTTTCTCCACATCCCATGTTTACCTAAAATTCACAAATGGGACCCCGCTCCCAGTCTCCCCTTCTATATTTATTTATCAAATCGTGACAACATTACCATCTTCAGATCTTTCCACCTGATGTTTGTCCTAAGCTTATTCCCTGGTATCTGTCTAGCTTACCCAAAAATTCGGTTTTTATTTTTATCCTGTTCCAAGTTGGGAAAGCCCATCTACCCCAACAAGGAACACAACTCTCTAGTAACTTCGAGACACACACACATACACACCTACTCTTTAAAGCCTAAACAATTGCATACCCTAAAAGATAGCAGTTAACAAAAGTAACGATTTGGGAGAACAGTTTTTTTTTTTTTTTTTGAGACGGAGTCTCGCTCTGTTGCCCAGGCTGGAGTGCAGTGGCACGATCTCGGCTCACTGCAAGCTCCGGCTCCCGGGTTCACGCCATTCTCCTGCCTCAGCCTCCCGAGTAGCTGGGACTACAGGCGCCCGCCAACACGCCCGGCTAATTTTTTGTATTTTTAGTAGAGACGGGGTTTCACCGTGTTAGCCAGGATGGTCTCGATCTCCTGACCTCGTGATCCGCCCGCCTCGGCCTCCCAAAGTGCTGGGATTACAGGCTTGAGCCACCGCGCCCGGCCAAGGGAGAACAGTTTTAAGGAATGTCCCCAAAATAATCAATATATTTAGGCAATTAATTAACTTAACATTTCTTCACCTATCTCTAGTTTTCATGACTGTAGGAGCTTAACCAGTCACTCTCAGACCACAGTAAACCAAAGGTGAAAGATTCTGTACCTAAGGCTAGGGCATTCTCCCTTGCGTTTAACCTCCTGGCCAGCTCACTCGAAGCCAGACGAACATGTTCCTCTTTTTGTGCAGAGTCCAGGAACCATTCTCAAAAGGACTCATTTGAGCACATGCAGAGAAGAGTGTACACACATCCAGTTCACCAAGGAAAGCCAGCACACATTGCGGGTTGTAGGTAGTAAAAGGCCTTCCTAGAACACACTCCTTAGGATTTAAACAAAATTACATCTGGTTAATGGAAAGAATTCTTTCATATATGCAAACTCACCCAGAGGAACTTTTTTTCTGCCCAGATCTTCACTTCCAATTTGACCCAGTTATACCTCTTTAGAGCTATTTGGCCGAGCTTAAAGAGCACATAGGAAAAACAAATTGGTAACTGTGTTTATCACAGAAGAGGAAAATTAAATTTAGGGTTGGGAAAGGAAAATAACCCTATATTACTTTTATTCTACCTTTACAATGAGAATATATACCTTTGTTACTACTTTAATTTTTACATTATTTATTTATTTTTCTTTACTTTCTTGTTTGATTACAATGCATTTTAGGGGTAAAATTTATGTGTGGTAAAATGCACAAAACTTAAGTGAATTTTGAGAAATGTCTATGACCTGTAGCCATTCCAATGGTAAAGATATAGAACTTTTTTTTTTCCCTAGAAGAATGCTTCATGTTCCTTTCCAGTCAATCTTCATACCCCAGGAGCAATCATAATTCTCAAGTCTACTACCCTTTGGTTTTTGCCAGTTTCTGATAGTTCTTATTAATAGAATACTCTTTATTCTTTTCTGTCTTCTTTCATTTAACACAGTGTTTGTGAGAGTTAGCCATGTTGATGTCCATCTCATAGCTCATCTTTTCAATTGCTAAGTAGTAATTCCACTGTATGAATACACCACAAATTTTTAATTCTTTCTCCTCTTGATGAACATTTGTGTTTTTTCAAGTTTGAGACTATTATTTTTTAGGTTGCTGTTCACATTCTTGGACAAATCAGTTTGTGAATATATATTTTCATTTCTCTGGGGTATGAAACCTCAGAATGGAATTTCTGTGTCATAAGGTAAGCATGTATCTAAGTTTATAAGAAACTGCCCAACAGTTTTTCAAAGTGGTTATAGCATTCTACCCTCCTCCCAGCAATGCATGAGAGCTATACACCATTTGCAACATTTGACTCTGGGATAGTATCTCGTTAGGCTTTTAATTTGCATTTCTCAAATAACAAATGTTGAACACCTTCTCATATACTTGGTCATTTGCGTGTCTTCTTTGGGCTAGCATCTGTTAAAATCACTGAGTTATTTGTCCTTTTGTTATTGCTGGATATGAGTTTTTTATATATTCTGTATACATTTCCTTTGTCAGATAGATATATTGCATCTATTTTCTAGTCTGAAGTTTGCCATTTTATTTCCTTAATGGTGCATTTTAATAAGCAAGAGTTTTTTTTATTTTGATGGAGTCTAATATATCATTTATTTTCTTTTGTATGTAGTGCTTTTTGTATCCTTGCTAAGATAACTTTGCCTACTTCCAAAGTTGGGAAGATATTTTCTCATGTTTTCTTTTAAATGTTCTATAGTTTTAGCCTTTATATTTAGTTTTTTTTTATTATTATACTTTAAGTTCTAGGGTACATGTGCACAACATGCAGGTTTGTTACATATGTATGCATGCACCATGTTGGTGTGCTGCACCCATTAACTCGTCATTTACATTAGGTATATCTCCTAATGCCTTCCCTACCCCCTCCTCCCACCCCATGACAGGCCCCGGTGTGTGATGTTCCCCTTCCTGTGTCCAAGTGTTCTTATTGTTCAATTCCCACATATGAGTGAGAACACGTGGTGTTTAGTTTTTTGTCCTTGTGATAGTTTGGATGGTTTCCAGCTTCATCCACGTCCCTACAAAGGACATGAACTCATCCTTTTTCATGGCTGCGCAGTATTCCATGGTGTATATGTGCCACATTTTCTTAATCCAGTCTATCATTGATGGACATTTGGGTTGGTTCCAAGTCTTTGCTATTGTGAATAGTGCCACAATAATCATATGTGTGCATGTGTCTTTATAGTAGCATGATTTATAATCCTTTGGGTATATACCCAGTAATGGGATGGCTGGGTCAAATGGCATTTCTAGTTCTAGATCCTTGAGGAATCGCCACACTGTCTTCCACAATGGTTGAACTAGTTTATAGTCCCACCAACAGTGTAAAAGTGTTCCTATTTCTCCACATCCTCTCCAGCACCTGTTGTTTCCTGACTTTTTAATGATCGCCATTCTAACTGGTGTGAGATAGTATCTCATTGTGGTTTTGATTTGCATTTCTCTAATGGCCAGTGATGATGAGCATTTTTTAATGTGTCTGTTGACTGCATAAATGTCTTCTTTTGAGAAGTGTCTGTTATATCCAACATATAATTAATCCTATGTAACTATGTGGAACTAGGGTTTATATTTTCTATACATTTACTCAGCTGTTTCAAAGAAATTGGTTGAAAATGATGTGCTATGACCCCATTGAATTTATTGGGTGCCTGCATTTAAAATCCACTAACATTATATGTGAGTCTGTTTCTGAATTCTCTATTCTTTCTATTGATCAATTTATTTATCCTTATGCCAGTACTAAATTGTTTTGATTATCATAGCTTTATACTAAGTTTGAAGTCGGGTTTCTGAGTCTTCCATATTTGTTCTACTTTTTCCAGTGTTGTTTTGGCTATCATCATGGGCTCCTTGTATTTCCACATAAATTTTAGAATCAGCTTGTCAATTCTTAAAAAATTCTGCTGAGATTTTCAGTAATATTATAGGGGCCATTTTGGGGAAAATTTCATGTTATCAATATTGAATTAGCTAGTCCATAAACATATCTCTCTATTTATTTAGATTTCTTTTAAAACCTGTCAACAACATTTTGCAATTTCCAGTGCAAAGACCTTGAACATCTTTTATTAACATTTTATTTCTAAATATTTTATGTATTTATTTCTATCATAAATTGAAATATAATTTTTAAATTTTATTTTCTAATTGTTTGATGCTAGCCTGTAGACATATAAACTGACTTTTGTATAATAGCCTTGATAATTTACTTTATTCATTTCTGTAGTTGTATTGAATATTCTTTATCATTTTCCAAGTGAATAAACATGTTGTCTGCAAATGCTGGAAGTATTTTTTCCTTCTTTCCAATCTGGATACATTTTATTTGTTTCTCTTGTCCTATGCATTGGCTAAAACCTCCTGTACATCACTGAATAGAAATGGTGAAAGTGGATATCCCTGTCGTGTCCTGGTCTTAGGGAAACAATTCATGTTCACAATTTCAGCATTAAATATGATATTAACTACAGGCTTTTGTAAATACTCTTTATCAGATTGAGGAAGTATCTTTCTATTTCTTATTTGCTGTGAGTTTTTAACATGAATAGACGCATTCATGTTATTAAATTATGCTTTGAATGCATCAATTGACTATAACCAGGTTATTTATGTCTTCTAGTCTGTTAACGTGGCAAATTACACTGATTAATTTTTGAATGTTTAACCTGCTTTGGTTTCCTGAGATATTCACTACTTTGTAATTATGTATTAAAATTAGTGCATCAGTATTTTCTTGTGAAATTTTGCTTAAATATTTTTGAGGGATATTTGTCTATCAACTTCTTTTCTGTAATATTTTGGCCAGGTTTGGGTACCAGGAATAAACTAGCTTCAAAAAATAGGTTGAGAAGGGTCTTTCCTCCTCTAGTTTCTAAAAGAATTTGTGTCAGATTGGCACTATTTCTTTCCTTATACACTTGAAGAATTTACCAGAATATATAACCATCAGGCATAGAGTTTTCTTTGTGGGGAAGTTTATTGATAATAAGTTTAATTTCTTTGAGAGAAATATAACTATTGAAATATTCCATTTCTATGTGGGTCAGATTTACTAATTTGTGTTTATAAAAACATTTTCATTACATCTAAGTTATTATATACATTAAAATAACATTTAAAATTTCCTCATTGTACTTTTAACATCTGCATGTTCTATAGTGATATCTCCTCTTACATTCCAGATATTAGAAATTTATATCTTTTGTTTTCTTAACCATTCTTGTTAAGGTTTATCAGCCAAAATTACCTATAAAATCCCTTATGTTAACCATCAAGTATCTGTGATATTATGTATATGCATTATGTGTATGTATTATCATTTTCTTTAACTCTTTTTTTAATCAATTTTTTCTTACAGCTCTTATTTCTCACATATATTCCTATGGAATATCAAAAAAAAGCAATTACTTTTTTACCTAAACCATTTGTTTTTCAATGATCAATTATAAAAAATATAGAAATTTCCCATAATTTTATAGACATGTTTTGACTATTTCAGGTTCAATTGCATCTAATTCTAAGTAAATCACCACTAAGTATCATAGCAACAGAAAGCCATATGATTTTAATTCATTATCTCTCATTCCTGAACATGCCTCCACTCACCCACCCACATACCTATGAACAGAGTTAAAGTCAAAGTTACATCAATGTGCATATGATACTATTCCATTGTATACAGGAACTCCTACCTGAATCAAGACATATCTCCTTTTTATTCCTACAGTGGGGCCCTGGTGGAGGTAAAGTGCCTGAATTTCAGGAAACTACAAGAGATATATTTCATCGAGACAAAGAAATTTTTGCTGATTGGAAAGAGCAATATATGTGTGAAGGCTGGAGAAAAGAGTCTAACCTGCAAAAAAATAGACCTAACCACTATAGGTAAGAAGTTGTATATAAGAGTATGGTTGTCACTTTTGGGATTCCTGAAAACACTGTGTCTGGACATTCTGTAGGTTAAAAGTAGACAAATAGTGGAAATAATTGGCAATAGATAACAGCTAATTCCCTACTGCAAATTTTTTTAATAAATGAAAACTTGAAATTTATAATTTCCTGCCATGAAAGAATTCTGAGGATCTTTAAACCCAGCTGTGAAAGAGAGTGTGCAAATCTACATGAAGTGTCTAACTGGAGCTGGGTTTCTTGTCATCCATCCACAGGTGTCCTTTCCTTCCTCATCTGTCCTTTCCTTCCTCACCTGTCCTTCTCCTGAATTCCCTGTGGTCTTCTCCCCAGATCCCCACAACATTCTGAGTGAGTTTAGCTAACTTATCAAGTTATTTTAAAAAGTATATATGCCTTCTCTATTAGTCAGAGTTTTCTAGAAAAAAAGGGAATCAACAGAAGGATAGATAGATAGATGATTGATAGGAGAGATTTCTATTAAGAAATTGACTTTTGTGGTTGTGGGAACTGGCAATCGCAAAAATCCATAAGGCAAGCCACTAGGCTAGAAATTCAGGAAAGAGTGCAGTATTGAGTCTAAATTCCACAGGGCAAGAAACTCAAGCATATTTTCTGTATTGTACTCTTGAGACAGACTTGCTTCTTCTTCAGGGAACTTCTGTCTTTGCTCTAGAGGCCTTCTACTGATGAGGTGATGCCCATCACATCATGGAAGGCAATTACTTTACTCAAAGTCTACTGATTTAAATGTTAACCATGTCTAAAAAATACCTTTAGCGTTCCCTATTCGCTCCCCCTTCAACTCTCAAAAACAAAATTAAAGGTAATAGAGCAATACTCATTAGAGACAAGAAAGAGTGAGAAACCTAGCTCGGCTTTGTCTCAGTTTTGTTTCACTAAGATGTTAAAATAGAGAGTTAAAGCAGAAGTTCCATGTGTGAACAATTAACTTGTGAAAAAGCAAAGGTAGTAGAAAAGAGATATTAGGCAGATGGCTGTGCATGCTGGCCACACAGAAGCAGCATTGGCCATGACCAGTGTGGGTCCTGGTTAGGGGCAGAGGACTGGGTTTGACAACAACAGGGTATCTCTGAGGTTTTGACAAAGTTGGGTTCTGATCATTTGGAGATGAGGCCTCTATGGATAGGGCACCATATCTAAAGGTTCACCATTTACATTGCAAATATACATTCAGTTCTCTGACAGTGAGCAGAGAAGGCAGAGGTTCTCAGTCTTCTGACAAGGTCCTGGAGCATCAGGGGAGAGCCCATTCTTAGAAAACTCCACACCAGCATGCAAGCCCTTACATGCACATAAGCACTCACAACACACCAAGAGCCTCCAGGTGACACCTGCCACCTCCAAATCCCCATATCCCACATGCTCAATGCACTTACAGTCTCCATCCCCCAGCAGACTGCAAATCTGACATGCCTCATCCGAACGGCAAGGGGGAGAGGTACGTACGGTACACACACTGCTGATAGCATAGGCCCCTTTGGAAGGGGTAGTGTGAGTCCCTTGGGGCTATGGCAAGCACCCCTGGACAAGCAGGATGAGAAGTGGCGGAGGCATGTCTCACAGTAGCATCTCCTTCTAGGTCCTAATGGGACACTTCATTAATGGAACTACTGTTTAAGTGAGTTTAAACTGGATGCTTCTGATTGAGCCCCAGAGCCAGCGCTCCACTGCCACCACCTGCACCCTCACTTCCCCTTGTTTAGGCGTCTTCCAACGCAGCAAGCCTGAAGAGGGAAGCTTTCTGCCTTCCCACTTCTCTTAGCAGAGTAGATTGATATGATTATTCAGATTGTACAAGAATGTATTCCCTCTAAAATATGGCTTGATGAATGAGCCCCTTTTTCTAATTTGCTCAAAGAGATATTTTGGGCTTGAGGCAGAACTGTCCAGAGGGCACCAGGACCAGCCATTGTGATATGTAACTAGGTAGAGAAACAAAAGCTAAATGAAGAAGAGTGAGCCTCAAAATCAAAGAACTGGATTTGAATCCCTTTAAACCATTTTACAGGGGCCTGAACATAATTAACTTCTCTGAAATTCAGTTTCCTTATCAATATGCTGGTGATAAGTGACTATTGTTTGAAGACAGCATAAGCAAAGCATGCAGCACTTAGGAGATGTGTTCTTCCTTTAATTCTTCTATTATTAAAAGATGGGCACAGGGCAGGGGCTTCAGCTCAGAAGGCCTTGTCAAGAATGGAATGGAGAGCAGGAACCAGAGAGAGGGGCAAAGGCATTGCCAGCATTCTCTGTTGGGCTGTTCTCCACCCATCGCCTTTCCTCCTGCTTCCCTCTAGGTCCAGGCCATTTTCCCTTTTGACAAACTTCCCCTTTTACAACACATCCAAGGGTGAAAAACGAGGTCACTACTTTTTTTCAGTACCTCTAAGGCAAAGCAGCAGAGACAGGCAGTCACCACTACGAACAAGTGACTACAACAAGAGCTAGTCCAAACTCTGCCATGTGGGTTGCATTTTATTGGGCCAGCAAGTAACTCTAAATCCCAGCTCACACTCTGCTGAGTGAAAGTTTGATGAACCCGCATCCTCTTGTGAACAACTGCGCCTGAGATCAGTCATGCAAGAAGTAGCACCCCCATCCCCAGACAACTAACTTCCCAGGCTGTGATCAACGAGCAGCCAAGAGGCCAGGACAGAGAAGTCTCAGGACCTTTCTAGGAAATCAATACCTTTCTCTGGGTTTGTTCTCCCTGAAATAATACCAATCTCCCTCCAACAGCTTAGCGTGTGTGGAGCATTTGATCCTAACAGCAACTCTGCAAGGCAGGAAGGCAGTGGGGAGAGGCCCAAGAGGAATTCAGCATTAAGGCAGTGAGACTGACAGAGGGGACCCCCTGAGGACATTCTGGAAGGTCTTAGCCAGGGCCAGGATGCAGACCCTTCATGTCACTGTAGCTGAGTTGAGGTGCAAGGTTCACAGCATATAACCTAATTTTATTACAAGAATGAAGACTCACAGTTTAAATACTTTAAATACTAATGAGCTTTGGGGCTCATTAGTAACAAGTTCTCCAATATTCAAAAGGCAAAGAGGATTTGTTTTAACGTAAAATTAACACTAGCTGCTGTAACAAATAAGCCCCCAAACATGTGATATCTCAAACACCGTAAGTTTATTTCTCACTCACAGCAGAGTCAAAATGGATGTTTCTAACCTGCAGCTGGGGCTTCTCCAAGCAGTATTCAGGGCACTTTCCACCCTGTGGCTCCACTGTCTGTAATGCAGGACTCCAAGTGGTGGAAGAGGACGGAGCAGAGGAGTCACACATGGGTGTGTGTCTGGGCCAGGGTGGAAGTGGGTGTGCATTCCTTCTGCCCACCTCACTCACAAGGCCACACCCCACTGCAAGGGAGGCTGGAGAACGTGGACTGGATTTAAACCCAAGAAGAAGAAATGGTTTTCTGAATAGTTGGCCATTTACTGACACAAAAAGGGTCAAAGTGATTTGCAGAGGAGATGAATTTTAAATACTATAATTATTTCCTTGGCTGCCCTTTAGACAGAATTTATTTCTTTTTCTTTTCCAGTTAAACCTGAGGTTCCTTTTGACCTGAGTGTCACCTATCGTGAAGGAGCTAATGACTTTGTGGTGACATTTAATACATCACACTTGCAAAAGAAGTATGTAAAAGTTTTAATGCACGATGTAGCTTACCGCCAGGAAAAGGATGAAAACAAGTGGGTGGTATGTAGTTCAACTACATTAACAAAATAAAAACTTACGAATGTTTTCTATTTTGTTGGCCTAGTAGTGCATTTCCCCTGGGAGGGCCCAACAATTTTGCTTTCAAAATCTACCTTCTACTGAAAGAAGCTCCCAATATTGGCCCCACGAAAACCTGGATCTTCTCTGATGCATACTCTTCTAGCTCTGGTTATTTTTTCTGCTCTAATTTTCGTCTTCAGAATGTTTCTACATTAGTGAGTTGGATAACAATATAGATTGAGGCCAAATTAATCCTCTGTATTCAGGGGCCTCAAAACGTGTCATGTCTAGTGCCACTTTCATAGGCAAATCAGGCAAAATGTATATCTGCTTATGATCACCAAGTCGTAGCCACATTCTGGCTTATGAGATTCATGGGACCAGCATGAGGTAAAGAAAAGAGGCATAATGTTTGTCTTTGTTTTGTTTTTATTTTAAAGCCCAAGGTCTTTGTTTTTGAAGTAACAGCTTAATTTTTACCCTTCATAATCAGGAGGGTTACTTAGATGCTCTCTTCATGATTTGTTGAGGTTGGAATGATTTGGCAGTCCCTGAAATTTATTTTGGGGAGGAGGTGGCAGAAGAGTAGAGTGTACCAGGTTATGAGATTTCTCTTAACCCACCAACCTAACTTCTGTTCTTTCTGCACCTCAGACACGAAGAAGAGATGATGATTTCTCTCTCTCAAGGCCTTCTTATTCTTGCTGTCCTGTTTTTTCAGGCCAAGATTGGCCTTGTTTGTTTGCAATGTGATGCAAGATGCCACTTGCATAAATTTAACAACTGCCCAAACCACCTGCTCCCTCCTTCTACTCACCCACCCCACCCTTGATCCTGCCATCTTTCATTATTCATCTGAAAATTGCACCAATCGAAAAGCAACTTAGTGGAGAAAGGAAGGATTATGAATAAATGCTGCCAGGACAATTAGTTAACTAAAAAAAAAAAAAATTTTTTTTTTTTTTGAGACGGAGTCTTGCTCAGTCATCCAGGTTGGAGTGCAACGGCGCTATCTTGGCTCACTGCAACCTCCACCTCCTGGGCTCAAGCAATTCTCCCATCTCAGCCTCCCAAGTACCTGTGATTACGGGCACCCGCCATCATGCCCGGCTAATTTTTGTATTTTTGTAGAGCTGGGGTTTCACCATGTTGGCCAGGCTGGTCTTGAACTCCTCACCTCAGGTGATCTGCCCGCCTTGGCCTCCCAAAGTGCTGGGATTATAGGCATAAGCCACCATGCCGCTCCAAAATTTTTTTTATTATAAAAAATGTAAGCTAAATGCCTAGCCACCTTCATATAGCAACAGCAAAATAACAGATGTTTTAAGGAAATTATATAAAAGTGAAACTCGAAACAAACTAGAAAAATTATAGCCAAATGTTTACATAATCTTGACATGAAGAATATTCTAAGCATCAAAGCTGTAGAAGAAAGGAAAGAATTGAGACATGCGACTACATAAAAAGTAGAGGTTTATGTACATCAACACACACAATAATCAAAAATGCAAATTTAAAAGTAAGCTTAAATTGCCACATGAACAGCTGATAGATGGTTAGTATCATTAATAGATAAAGAACTCTTATAAATCATTAAAAAAATCACAATAGAAAAATGAGCAAAAAATTTGGGAAACATCTCATAAAGCATGGAATAGATAAATTCAATAAATACATGAAAATGAACTAATTATCAACTAAATACAGATATAAATAACAATGGACTTCTTTTTATCTGTCAAATTGATAGAGTGGTTTTTTTTATCTTAAAGCTAATACACTGTGTCGGGAAGACTTGTCTCTATATCACTATTCACAATGTAAAATGGCATCTTCCTGGAGAGAAATGATTCCTGCTCACTAACCTAACCTAATCTTTCATCTCCCCTTAGTATGTGAAAGGATAGAGAGAAAAGAAGAAGATATTGAAGTGTGGAAAGGGAGAGCCTGGGCAGTGCCTAACTCACCTGAATAAGACCCATCATTTCACTCTCCTTCTTGACCACTCACATCCTTTATAAGATCAGATTCTGTCCCTAATTTTGCTGTTGACTCCTTTACATATCAGAGCTCCTTATTCTAACAAATATGAGATAACTTGAGAGAATGCTTATGGGACTAAAGGAATCCCACTTGAAATGATTTTGGAGATTTAGGCAACACCTCTTTTCTCATCCTAAGAATGTAACTGCACTCTCCTCTCTAGCATGTGAATTTATCCAGCACAAAGCTGACACTCCTGCAGAGAAAGCTCCAACCGGCAGCAATGTATGAGATTAAAGTTCGATCCATCCCTGATCACTATTTTAAAGGCTTCTGGAGCGAATGGAGTCCAAGTTACTACTTCAGAACTCCAGAGATCAATAATAGCTCAGGTAAGGAATGGTGGTAGCGTTTTTGTTCTCTCAGAGTGCTTTGCATGTCAAAGTGTGGGAGTAAGTGAGAGGAAGATTGTTGAAACTAACCTGCAAAATAGGACACCCCTGGAGGGCATTCTTACACTTTCTTTGGAGAATGACTTGCCTGCTGTCTTTGCCCCTTTTGTGAAAAACAAGGAAGCAGAGGGAGCAGGGTCCTTATTAGCTGAGAATTAGTACAGGCCATCTGTGTTCCTGGAAGCTGCCATACATTTTGAACAAAATCCCCACTCACTACGTCCAGTTAACCAATTTAGCATGGGACCCCAATGGCTGCTGTCTCTAAGGCCCCTTTAAGAAGCACCTTTATTGGTGTCAGGTATGCAGGCAGGTGTGGCTGTCCTATGTCTCCTTTTCCAGAAGGATGAAGATGTCTTTGGGACTGGAACTGAGAATGTGTAGGAACTGAGACATACCCTCCCTAGAATTTGCAAGAGGGGTGAACATCCCTCTTACCGTCTCCTGCTCTGGCTTTTTTCCCTTGGTAGAAAGTCAAGAAGGGAAGAGAGCATTGGTACCTTTGATTCTAGATCACGTTTACATTTCAAGTGGCAGATGCTCTGGGCCTGGTCACCCAAGTCAATGCCTTTTAAACCAAAATCCCTCCATAAAGCTGTCAAATATTTCTCTTAACTGAAAAGCAACTTTCAGGAAGTAATAAGTGGGCCCACATTCCTAAGTAAATGCAAAGCACCCTGAGACCCTACCCCCAGTGCATGGCTACTGAATGCTCACCACGATCTATTCTTGCTTTCCAGGGGAGACGGATCCTATCTTACTAACCATCAGCATTTTGAGTTTTTTCTCTGTTGCCCTGTTGGTCATCTTGGCCTGTGTGTTATGGAAAAAAAGGTGACCTTCTTCAACTAATAAAGAGGGTGATTGTGTGGGATCATGGACAGTCAGAGCTTGAGCCCCATTTATTGATGAGAAAACCACAAAGGGGATTAAGGCATTTCATGAATTTAGTGCCCAGTATCCCTATCTATCCTCAGCAAATTTCCACGGTTAATTTCATAAGAGGCAAAAATGTATAAACTGGACATTAGGCAAACCCTGTCCCCAAAGTAAGAATTCTGTAATGCAATGTTTCCCAAGCTTTTCTTCCAGTATCTCCTAAAGGTTGCAGAAGCCATCATTCATGGCAAATGCACAATGTACTTGAAGTCGACTTTAAGCATATAAATTCATGGTATTTTGTATTCTAATCCATGCTAAGGCTTTGTTTGTTTCATCATAAAAATGATGTTTTAAACATGCACTCGTTAAGTTACTTACTATTCTAGAAGAATGCCCTTGGCAGAAGGCTACATATCCCCAGGATTACAAATACCCTAATTTGAAAAGTACTGCCTTGAAAGTACTAAGCAATTTCCTGGGTAACTTGAAAATATTCCCACTTCCACCAAAATCAGCTGCTAGAGTTGCTGTCAGTAAAGAGAAGGAATAAAAAGACAACACTTAAATTGGGAGTAAACAACCAAGTCAAATTGTACTTCCATAGCTCCACCAAAACTACCTCCTTGCAAGCCTTGGTGTTCCTTCCCTCTAGGGCTTTTTCCCAGAGGTATATTATTGTCATGTCTTGTTCACAGAATGGATTGATAGCAGTGGTCTCTGGTCCAACCCCTCCTTGAATTGATAGGGCCCCGAGGCCCAGAGAAAGCCAGTCCCTTGACCATGGTCACCCACCTAATTGTGATAGAGCCAAGACTAGAAATCTGTTCTTCTGACTCCAGGCTCAGAATAAGTGGGAAGACTCAGTGTGCCTGTGCCCTCTGCCATTCACTTCATCTATCAGTGTTCTCTGATTTCAGGATTAAGCCTATCGTATGGCCCAGTCTCCCTGATCATAAGAAGACTCTGGAACATCTTTGTAAGAAACCAAGAAAGGTGAGTGCTTTCGGTGCTTGAAAAGTGTTGTGTTGGCAACATCCCAGTGGCCAAGAATGATATTCCAGGACAAGGAACGGTTGAACCTGACCTTTTGGTATTTGATGCATCCTGTAACTAGGGTCCCTCCTAAGACCCTAGCTGCAGTAGGGAACTGAAATGAGATACACATCTCAGAACTTCTGGGCTCCCTGGGGCTGGAGGGCACAGCCAGTGGTCACTTCAAGTCTTGAAGTGTCTCAGAAGCTCCAGAAGCAAAGAGTCCATTGAGGAACATGCGGGCAATTCTGTGACATTCCCTGTCAGAAAACTCTTCAGACTTACTCTTGTACTGAACATTTGGTGGTGTGTCTCTCTGGTGCCATCTTAATGCCTTTTATCCTTTTTCTGTGCAGAATTTAAATGTGAGTTTCAATCCTGAAAGTTTCCTGGACTGCCAGATTCATAGGGTGGATGACATTCAAGCTAGAGATGAAGTGGAAGGTTTTCTGCAAGATACGTTTCCTCAGCAACTAGAAGAATCTGAGAAGCAGAGGCTTGGAGGGGATGTGCAGAGCCCCAACTGCCCATCTGGGGATGTAGTCATCACCCCAGAAAGTTTTGGAAGAGATTCATCCCTCACATGCCTGCCTGGGAATGTCAGTGCATGTGATATCCCTATTCTCTCCTCTTCCAGGTCCCTAGACTGCAAGGAGAGTGGCAATAATGGGCCTCATGTGTACCAGGACCTCCTGCTTAGCCTTGGGACTACAAACAGCACCCTTCCCCCTCCATTTTCTCTCCAATCCGGAATCCTGACATTGAACCCAGTTGCTCAGGGTCAGCCCATTCTTACTTCCCTGGGATCAAATCAAGAAGAAGCATATGTCACCATGTCCAGCTTCTACCAAAACCAGTGAAGCGTAAGAAACCCAGACTGAACTTACCGTGAGCGACAAAGATGATTTAAAGGGGAAGTCTAGAGTTCCTAGTCTCCCTCACAGCACAGAGAAGACAAACTTAGCAAAACTCCACTACACAGTCTGCAGGATTCTGAAACATTGCTTTGACCACTCTTCCTGAGTTCAGTGGCACTCAACAGTTTAGACCAAACCTAGGTCTCTGATACCTTATTCACAGAGGTTCTTTGAAGTATTTATTGTTATTTTCTTTGACTTATGGGAAAATTGGGACACAAGAAGACAGGTAAATTACCCAACTTCACACGTTAAGTCAGAACTGGGAGCCGTAATTTTGTATCACTCGTGTAAAATGAGGCAAGAGCATGCTGCTTCTATCATGTGGATTTGGTCACAAGGTTTAAGGTGACCCAGTGATTCAGCTTTTTTTTAAAAAAAAAAAAAGAGGAAAGAATGAAAGAGTAAAGGAAATGATTGAGGACTGAGGAAGGCAGGAAGAGAGCATGAGGGGAAAGAAAGAAAGAAAAATAAAAAATGATAGTTGCCATTATTAGGATTTAATATATATCCAGTGCTTTGCAAGTGCTCTGCACACCTTGTCTCACTCCATCCTGACAATAATCCTGGGAGGTGTGTGCAATTACTATGACTACTCTCTTTTTTATAGATCATTAAATTCAGAACTAAGGAGTTAAGTAACTTGTCCAAGTTGTTCACACAGTGAAGGGTGTGGCCAAGATACAATGGCTGGGAATCTAACTGCAGTTCCCTGAGCCGTGTGCCTTTCTCTTCACTGAGGACTGCCCCATTCTTGAGTGCCAAACCTCACTAGTAACAGGGTGTGCCTCGATAATTTATGATCCAAACTGAGTCAGTTTGGAAAGTGAAAGGGGAACTTACATATAATCCCTCCAGGACAATGAGCAGAAACTAGGACTGCCCCCAGACAAATGTGAACATATATAAGGTCAATTAAATTAAAATGGCTATGAGAAAGAAAGAGGGGGAGAAACGGTCTTGCGGGTGTGAAGTCCCATGACCAGCCATATCAAGAGAAGGTAAAGAAGACAAGAAAAAGCCTTTGATTTGATTTCATTTTTCTGAAAATAAACTCAAGAGGGAATAAATTAGAAACTCACAATTTCTCTTGTTTGTTACCAAGACTGTGATTCTCTTGCTGCTACCACCCAACTGCATCCGTCCATGATCTCAGAGGAACCTGTCGCTGACCCTGGACACGGGTACGTTTGATGAGTGAGAGGAGGCATGACCCCTCCTATGTGTATAGACACTACCCCAACCTACATTCATCCCCAAATTGTCCCAAGTTCTCCAGCAATAGATGCTGCCACAAACTTCAGAGAGAAAGAGTTACAAGTACATGCAACAAGTGAACTGACTGTGGCTACATTCTTGAAGATATACAGAAGAGACGTATTATTAATGCTTGACATTTATCATCTTGCCTTTCTTGGTCTAGATTGACTTCTAATGACTAGCTCAAAGTCAAGGCAACTGAGTAATGTCAGCTCAGGGAAGTGCAGCAAACCCCTGTCCCGCAGGCCTCCAAACCCTGGCTGTGCACAGACCACAAAGGGCAAATGCTGCACAGAAAACTAGAGAAGGGGTCATAGGTCCAGGGTTTTGTTTGAGATTTGTTGTTACTGTTTTTCTGTTTTGAATTTTCTTCTTTGTTCTGTTTTTACTTTATTTAGGGGGACTAGGTGTTTCTGATCTTTTAGTTTTCTTGTTTGTTTTGTTTTGTGTTGTCTGTGAATGGGGTTTTAACTGTGGATGAATGGGCCTTATCTGTTGACTTAAAGGACTGGTAAAATCAGACCATCTTGTTTTTCAGGTGAATATTTTACTTTCTGAAGTACTCTCCTCTGCACCAGCAGTAATAAATACAATGCCATAATCCCTTAGGTTTCCTAGTGCTTTTGCAATTTTCAAAGCACTTCCATAAGCATTCCTTCCACCTCCTTGATAGGCATTTATGGAAAGCCTGCTACATGTCAATCATACTGTTAGGCACAGGGGACCTAAAGACAAATAAAAGCATGGCATTCTGCCTCATAAATTGCAAAACGTAATGAAAGTGACAGCTTGGTAAACAAATTATTATTATATTATAAAATGCTATAAAAGAGCCATATTGAAAGTGCCCTGTTAGAGGCAGGGCAAATGCCACAAAAAAATGATGTAAATTTACATGGAGGAAAAGTAGAATCTTCCTGGTTTGTAGGCAGCAGAACACATTTTTCGTCAGTGGGCAGGTGATCTTTACCTTTTGTAGAAATGAGAGTCAAGTCTCAAATAGGAGGCTCCACAAAATCTCATGCCAAACCTAGGTCTCTGATGCCTTATTCACAGAGGTTCTTTGAAGTATTTATTGTTATCTTCTTTGACTTATGGGAAAATGGGGACACAAGAAGACAGGTAAATTACCCAACCTCACACATTAAGTCAGAACTGGGAGCCGTAATTTTGTATCCCTGGTGTAAATAGAAAATCTCTCGAAGATGAGATGACCATAGAGAAACATTGAGATATCTCCAGCTCTAAAATCCTTTGTCTCAATGTTGTTTGACATATGTTATCACTGGAATTTAGTGTCTGAGCATCTATCTGTTACTATAGTATTTAAAATGCATGTATTATAATCGTATAATCATAACTGCTGTTAATTCTTGATTATATACCTAGGGACAGTGTGTAATGTAAGATTACTAATTGGTTCTGCCCAATCTCCTTTCAGAATTTTGTTAGGAAAAAAATAAACCTCCTGATCAGAGACAATGCATTAATCAGAAGTGTAAACTGCCAGTTCTATATAGCATGAAATGAAAAGACAACTAATTTAGTCCAACAACCATGACTGGGTCTAGGGCACCCAGGCTAATTCAGCTGATTTCCTACCAGCCTTTGCTTCTTCCTTCAATGTGGTTTCCATGGGAATTTGCTTCAGAAAAGCCAAGTATGGGCTGTTTCGGAGGTGCATACCTGCATTTTCTTAGCTCTTCTAGAGGGGCTACGAGACTTCTAGAGGGGCCAGGAAGAATATGTGGCAGAACTCCTGGAAATGATGCAAATTAGGTGGGATTTTTGTCAGCTCCGTGGTTTATTGTTAGGATTATTCTTTAAAATATCCATTGTTCACTACAGTGACGATCTCTGATTTGACCATATACTATCCACATGCATTACGAACATTTCGCAGAGCTGCTTAGTGTGTAAGTGTACAATGTATGTAACCATCTCATATTTAATTAAATACTATGGAACTCTTCATGGCGTGCCTGTCTTCTCTGGCAACTGTGGCTAGAGGGATTCCCAGAATGGACCACATGTCTCTTCAGCTCCTGAAAACTCACCTCCCCATGAGTCCATGGAAAAAATTGTCTTCCACAAAACCAGTCCCTGGTCCTAAAAAGGTTGAGAACCACTGCACTAGAAGACAGCCTACTAGTGGTTAAGTCTCAATGTGTCAATGTATTTAACAGAGAGAACAGAGAGTGTTGCTTCACTCAACAGGTGGTTCAGTGGAAGCCCTGCATGGACACCTATTTCACTCGATATACCTAGTCCCTACAGTCTGCAGAGTGGCTGGAGATTAGGCTTGGCAGAATTGGTGGGGGCCAATGATTAAGCATTTGGCATGCCAGCCTAAGAAGTTGTCATCTATTTTGAAGAAAATAGAGGTGCTTGGCAGGATTTTAATCAGGCATGTGATGTGAAATATACATTTTCTGTGCATGTGTGTATCAGGTTTTAGGAAGGAATCTTAATTCAGTAGGATACAAATATAAAATAATTCTGACATTTCTTTAATTACTCATCTCTAAAGATGCTCCATTGAATATCCCTTTCTGAAGTAGATTCCTTTAAGTCACCAAAGCTTAATTCATCTAGTTTTAAATTGCAGTCTTATATTCTAATTAAAGCCACACAAAGGCTTGTGGTGAGGGGAACTTGGAAAGAAAGGAAGATAATAGCTTCTGTTCTCTTGACTCCTCCCCCTTCTTGGCCTCTTCCTCCTCCCTTCTTCCTCCTCTTTCCCTTTCCCCTCCCCCCCTACTTTTTCTTGTTCTTGTTCTTCCTCTTCCTACTTCTTTCTTTTTCTAACAGCTTAAAACACCACACATTTCCTATCTCACAGCCTCTGTGGGTCAGAAGTCTGGGCATGGCTTGGCTGAGTCCTCAGCAAGGCTGCAATCAAAATGCTGGCCCAGCCTTGCTTCTCTTCCAGAGGCTCCATTGGCATTGGGTCCATTTCCAAACTTACTTAGGTTATGGCAGAATTTATTTTCTTGTGCTTGTAAAACTGAGCGCTCCAGCTTCCTGATAGCTCTCACTCTTGGCTCCTAAAGTTCACCCACAGCATCTTGTCGTATGATCCTCTTCATAAGCTTTTTTTTTTTTTTTTGACAGAGTCTTGCTCTGTTGCCCCAGCTGCTGGAATGCAGTGGCGCAATCTCTGCTGACTGCAACCTTTGCCTTCCAGGTTCAGGAGATTTTCCTGCCTCAGTCTCCCAAGTAGCTAGAATTATAGGTGCACGCCACCATGCCAGGCTAATTTTTGTATTTTTTTTTAATGGAGATGGGGTTTCGCCATGTTGGACAAGCTGGTCTCAAACTCCTGACCTCAGGTGATCCACCCGCATTGGCCTCCCAAAGTGCTGGGATTACAGGCATGAGCCACTGTGCCTGGCCCATAAGCTCTCTTTCAACAAAAGCTTGCTTCTTCAAAGCCAGCAAGGGAGAGTGGGTCTACTAGCAAAATGGTGTCTTATATAAGTGATATGACCACAGGCGTGACATTCCATCATCTTGGCACATTCTTTTGGTTAGAAGCAAGTCAGAGGTCCCATCCGTACTCAAGGGGAGGGGATTATACAAAGACAAGGTTCTCAGGAGTTGGCGATCACAAGGGCCACATTAAAGCCTGTTTGACACACAAGCTAACTTAGTCATGCCATTTTTAGTTCAGTCTCTTGTTAAATCTTTAGTCAAATTCAGATTTCTTCTCCTCTCATTCTCCTGAGAGTTTTAGATACATGGTGTTATGAATTGAGTTGTGTCCCCCCAAAATTCATATGTTGAATTCTTAACATGCAGTAGCTCGGAATGTGACTTTATTTGGAGATAGTTTCTTTAAATAGGTAATCAATTTAAAATGTCATTAGGGTGCAGCATAATCCAGTATGACTGGTGTCCTTATAAAAAAAAAAGGAAAATTTAGAGATAGACATGCACATAGGGAAAACATCATGTGAAAAATGAAGGCAGAGATCAGGGGTGATATTTTTAAAAGACAATAAGCATCAAAGATGGTTAGAAAATCATCAGTAGCTAAGAAAGAGGCATGGGACAGATTCTCCCCACAGCTCTCACAAGGAACCAACTCTGCTAGCACCTTGATCTCAAACTTCTAGGCTCCAGAACTGTGAGACAATAAATCTCTTGTTTAAGCTACTCAGTCTGTGGTGCTTTGCTATGACAGCCCTAGAAAATGAATGCACATAGTACTGGGAGAAGGAATCTGGGGCCATG
Organism: Symphalangus syndactylus; assembly: GCF_028878055.3. NCBI lineage: Eukaryota > Metazoa > Chordata > Mammalia > Primates > Hylobatidae > Symphalangus > Symphalangus syndactylus. The sequence continues at coordinate 68,889,980 of NC_072438.2, read as the reverse complement.
TGACTTCTTTGGACTCCCCTGAGCTCTAGGCTTCCTGTCTTGTCTGTGGCTGGTGTACCCTGTGTTGTGTCTACTGCTAACGTGTCAGGGCCCATCATGTTCCTTTGAATGTGGATGATCCACATCCTGTCTATTAACTGGGTCTCTATGTGTTGTCCAGGAAGCTTCTTTCAGCCTCTAGACCTCTCTGCCTCTTCAAGCATGGGAAATAGTTGGATCAAATTTCCTCTTTAGAATGATCCCCCTGGTGAAGGAAGAGAATAGGTCATATGACAGCTAGACTACAGCCAGGACAGATGGACTTTTGTGACCTCTATTCCTGCTTAGGGGATGCCACATCAGGTCCAAGGTGAGCCTGAGGCTAAGACCAAGTTGGTCTTTGTGCCACCTTTATCTCCTTGTCAGAAAAGCTCTTCCTTCTTCTCTGCCACTGTTCCATCTACCAGTACTTACTAGTTACTAAATATCTGAATATCTGTTTCATTCCGAGAATAACACAGATACTAGTACATGTGGGGCTCCAGGGAAATCCCTAGGCCCCGGAAAGAGAAGCTTGCAGTTAATAGCTTTCTGGGTGTCTTCTTACTGATTGGCCAAGAGATAAGCTAGAGCTTGAGTGAAGGGCTTTTATCCTTTTCCTCCACAACATCTTATAATATGGAATCAGCCAGCCTGCCTGTCCCAAGGCCTTTGTTCTTGCTGCTCTCTCCATCTCAAACGTGGTTTCTCTGGATCTTTGTGTGGCCGGCTCCTTCTTATTTTCCAGGTCCTAGCTTCTATGTAACCTCCACAGAAGTGGTCATTCTGATGAAAACAAGACCCTCCTCCTGATAGTCTCTATCATGCCTCCCCATTTATTTCCTCCAAAACCCCTTCCTCAATATTAACTACCAATTATTAATCACTAATTCATTACTAATTATTAATCACTAATTCATTACTAATTATTAATAATTAATTTATTTTTGCTGATTGTTCTTATTGCCTCTCTCTGATTCTAAAATTCAAGTTCCATGCAAGTTCCACTACCTGTATTATTCTTGGAATAAAACAAATATTTAGTAAGTACTGGTAGATGGAAGGGAGGAAGAAAAGGAAGAGCTATTCTGACAAAGAGAAAGATGGCACAAAGAACCACTTGGTCTTAGTCTCAGATTCACCTTTGACCTGGTTGTGGTGTCCCCTAAGTGGGTACAGCAGTCACAAAAGTCCATCTGACCCTGCCCTAGTCTGGCTGTCATATGACCTATCCCCCACCCCCACTGGGAGTATCTTTCTAAAGAGGAAATCTGATCAAGCTACCTCCCTAACTAAAATCTCTTAGTGGCTTTCCAGCATGGCACGTGACATAGCTTGGATTCTTGTCCCCATCCAAATCTCATGATAAAATGTAATCCCCAGTATTGGAGGTGGACCCTGGTGAAAGCACCATCCCCTTGGTGCTGTTCTCTCAAGAGTGAGTGAGATCTCACAAGATCTGGTTGTTTTAAAAGTGTGTGGCACCTCTTCCTACCCTTGCTCCTGCTTTCACCATGTGATGTGCCTGCTCCCCCTTTGCGTTCCACCATGATTGTAAGTTTCCTGAGGCGTCCTTAGAAGCCAAGCAGATCTTAGCACCATGCTTCCTGTAAACCCTACAGAACCATGATCCAATTAAGCCTCTTTTCTTTATAAATTATCCAGTCCCAGGCATTTATTTATAGTAATGCAAGAATGAACTAACACAGCATGGAAGGCTCTTGATGACCTAGTGTATTACTTTCTTGTGGCTACTGTAATAAATTGTCACAACTTAGTGGCCTAAAACAACACAAATTTATTTATTCTCCTGCAGATCAGGCACCAGAAGTCCAAAATCAGTCTTCTGGGGCAAAAATCCAGGTGTCAACAGGGCTGTGATACTTCTGAAGACTGCAGGGAGAATCCATTTCCAGCTTTTTTCATCCACCAGAGGCCACCTGTATTCCCTATCCCACAACTCCTAGCCCTTCTTCTATCTTTGAAGTGGATTATTTCATCCCCTCTTTCTATCATGACAATGCCCTCTTGCCTTATAAGATTCCTTGTGATTACACTGGGTCCACCTGCATAATCAAGGCTAATCTCTCCATCTGGAGATCTTAACATAATCACATCTACAAAGACCCTTTGGCCATTGAAGTAACATATTTATATGTTTTCATTATTAGGATATGGGATACTTTTGTCAGGGACAGGGATTGCTCAGCCTACCTTTTTTTCTTCACCTTTTGCCACCACTCTCAGCCTGTGGTCTCAGTTGCCAGCCTTTGCACTTGCTACCCCCATTGTCTGGGTAGTTCATACCAGTCCCTCAAGACTAGCCTCAGGCATTGCCTCTTCTGGGAGGACATCCTCTTACAGGCCAGGATATGACTCATGGGTGCATTCCTAATAGCACTTCACTTATTTCTACTGTCACCACACTGATTTGTAATTACTTGATTTGTCTGACTCTTCTGGGGGCTTGTAAGCATTCTGGCACAGAGAACTATGACTTACTGGGGCTTACATCTCTTGCTAAACACAGTACCTAAAATTTAGTAGGCATTCCCTCATAAACATTGAATGAATGAATCAAAGAATGAATAAACATTTAGGAAATGATGTTGTGTTGGTCAACTTCTTTCCTCATCACTGCTAAAGATAAAAGAATGCCAAGCCAGGTTGTTCAGACAGAAGCAAGTTCCACTTCCCTGAGAGAGGAGCACATCTGGACAGCCATGTGTGAGAAGTCGGTTGCATTCCCCATACACAGTTGCCTTTGCAGCTGTACTCTTAACCACTGTAACCACAGAAGTGGGGAAACAATAGGGTGGGGTGAAGTGAAAAGAAAATTTTCCAAAGCATCATTTATCTAATAAATATAGATATTTAATTGTGTTTTTTCAGTTATTTAGTTTATTTTAGATTCATATGAAAGTCTACCCTAATTTCTGAATTTTAATGGCTTGTGGCATTTGTGTGGGCATTTGTGTGTAGCTTGCAATGACACAGCTGTTCAGACAAAGAAAGCGTGATGCACAAAACCTACTGGGTCCAAGGAACACATTCATGCTCATCAAGACTCAGGTAAAAGTAGTGAAGCAAACAATATGCAAAGCCCCTGAGGATTGAAAAATAAGGCTTAAATACTGAATTGTGCTGAAACACTTGAGTTCATCTGGAGGGCTCCTCAATGGTAAATTGTTAGAACCAATTTGCCTTTACCCTAAGTAAAGATTTTTCATCAAGAAGAGGTGGAAAACTCAGAGACTGAAAAGGACCCTCTTTTTTATGATAAATTAGTTCCTGCAAAGTATGAACTGCACTAGTCGTGAGACAAAAATGCAGAATAATCAGAAAACATTTTATTATTAAGCTTATCCACTGATAGACTGAAATATTACTTTTAGCGCCTAAGAAAGCATTAATTTAATTATAGCTTCAGTAAATGCTATAGTATCAGACTGATAAACCTGTTTGTTACATAATTATAAACTTTCATGAATTTAAGTGTGAAGTTGCCAGTGTAGAATTGAATGATGCTTAAAGCTTTATTTTCTCAAATAAAAAATTTTAATAAAATAAGAGCAGATAAGCTAGGGTCACGCTCAATGGTGAAATTTTAAAAGCACTCCATTATATTGAAGGATAAGACAAAACAAATTCTATTGTCACTTCATTTAACATGGTTCTAGAAATTCTAAGAAATGCAATTAAATAAGAAAACAAAGTAAAAAGCATAAATACTGAATAGAAGAAAATTAAATCATCATTATTGGCAGATAAAATTATTGTACATATGGAAAATACGAGGGAGTCAAGTAGAAAACACACTGCAAGACACAAATACTTTATTAAGGTCTCTGCTTACAATATTTTCATGTTTATTTTTTTAAATTCTTATGGAATCTTTACAACTAAACTATTATTTGGTTGTGTCCTCAAATTAAAAAAAGATAGACGTGTAATGTACCAAGTTGAAGATGCCACTTTCTAATCACATTCTTCAGAATAATCACATTTAATAACTGACATTTAGGCTTCCAGATGCTCTTCTGTGCATACACTATTATTCTAAATATCATGCAGAGAAATAAATGTTGGAGAATAGCCTGCACAATTCCAGAGAAGAAAAGAATTGTGAAGCGACTAACCATACACATGGTTTTAAAATTTGATTCAGCAGGAATTCACAGAACAATCAATGGTATAAAATAGAGAATCTGCGAGTCCAGATCTACGTAATTACAAAAAATTCATCCATTTCTAATCAGTAGCGTTAAAGTGGATTATTTAGCAAATAACATTGGAATAACACACTAGCCATTTGCAAACAAAGAAGAAAGGTAATTGACTTCTTATTTCAAAATAAATTCCACATAACTCAAAGACATAAATAATTTTTAAAATAAAAACAAATGCTAGAATACATGAATGAATCATTTCACATTTTTTGGATGCAAAAAGCATTTCTAGATAAAACGTAAAACCTAAAACCCATAAAAGAAAAGATTGATACGTTTGACTAGATAAAATTTAGAATGCTGGTAATTTCTTTACTAAATTTTAAAAAGTCACAACCAAAAGAAAGATAAAAATAAACTGGAGAAAGACAGTAACACTATGACAAGCAAACTTCTGTTATCCTTATAAGACCCCAGAGTCTTACAAGTCAGCAAGCAAAAGATGAAGAGCCCAAGAAGGAAATGAACACAGCACATTAACAGAAGGCTCACAGAAGAAATAAAACAAACATTAAAAATAGGAAAATGTGCTCAATCTCATTCAGAATAAGCAATGCTGATAAAATAAATGAGATAAATGCTTTGCCCATTAAATTGTGAAAATTATAAAGATCACTAAATTTCAGTGCGAGAAGGGCATAGGAAAATGGGCTTTATCATTTACTGTTAATAGGAACGTAAATTGGTACATACTTTTAAGAGGACAATTTGGAAATACATAACAAAAATTTTAATGTGTATACCTAGAAATTCTATATATAAAATATCTATATATTACTTCTTGTAACTAAGAAGAATTGTAAATCTAAATAAATTATAGTATATTCATACTATGGAATACTAACAAAGCCATTAAAAATTCTTTTAATGTAAAAAAAAAACATTTCCTTCTTAGACTCTTCATCTTTTGCTTGCTGACTTATAAGACTTCGGGTGTTAAGGATAACAGAACTTTGCTTGTCATAATGTTACTATGTTTTTCCAGTTTATTTTTGTCTTTTCTTTTTGTTGTGACTTTTTAAAATTTAGTAATTACCAGCATTCTAAAACTAGCACGGTGGTGCTACATATGCTGATTAAAAAAAAAATGTCTATGTTATTTTGTCAAAAGCTTCTAGCAAGAGAAAACTCTCCAAAAGTCTCTGTCTTTCTCTTACTCCTTTCCCCTGTCATTTCCATGAAAATTCCGAAATGTGCAGTGTATCTATCAGCTATTGCTACATTGATGCTCAACAACAAATCACGCCAAAACACAGCGGCTTTAAGCAACATTTATTCTCACAAATTGTGTTGAATGATCTAGATTGGGCTCTGCTGGGTGATTCTATGATACTACTATCAGCTAGGATGACTCAGGGATCTGAAACTGAAGGGAAGTTAGCTGGGTTCAGCTGGGAATGCCTCTTTTCCGTAAGTTTCCCGTCTTTCTCCAGAGACAAGCAGGCTAACCCAGCTGCCTCTTTTTATAGCAGGGGCATAAGAGGGCAAGCAGAAAAATGCAAGGCTGGCCTACCCATCAATTCCACTTCATTTGATTGGCAAAGAAGGTCATATGACCAAACCCAGAATCAAGGAGTGAAGAAATATATTTCCCCTTGGGTAGAAACTGAAAATCACATGGCAAAATAGGTGGATAGGGGCAGGAGTGAAGAGCCAAGCCATTAGTGCAAAATCCTACAGTTACACATGAGGACAGCGTGGGTTACATTTACAGAAAGACACAAATGTCACCTCCCTATTTGAGGAAGCTCTTCCTATCCCATCCATATTGCAGCAAGACCACAGCCACATGCTTTCCATTACTTTGTGAAATACATTTTGTCTGTATGTGTATTGAGAGATTTTAGAGAAGAAAAAGTATTTGGGTCATGCAAGGACTTCAAAATTCATGGATCTGTTAATCTAATAGCAAAATTATAATCATTTCTTACTGAAATTGTTAACATTAAAAAAATACTGCTCTCTTCAGTGTGAAATGGGAGGTTTTCCCTTTGATATGATTGATCCAGTTGAAATCATATGCATATCTTGGGGCCAATAACAGTCACTAGGAAAATGCCATGAATTTATTGGCTTGGAAATGGCTCACCTTTTCCAGAACTGAGAATGAGATGGGTACCTGGTCAAAATAGGGGTGACAAAGAAGGAAGAAATTAAGAATGTTGGAGAAGAAAACAAGAATGTCTATCATCAGAACGAGTGGTTTTTTTTTTTAATTAGAGAGAAAAAGAGGGAATATTAGAATGAGAATATGCTTAGAAAAAAGTTTGGAAGGCAGTGCTCCAAAACGTTTTCAGTGGTTACTGGCGAAAAGAATGGGATGGCAGTGGATGCATGAAAGTAGGAAACTTCCTCTTATTTCTTTTGTCTTCTTTTTTTTTTGACGGGGGTAGTATATAGATGTTTATATATGTATACATGCATATATATACATATATACATGTGTATACATATATACATATACATATATACATATACATATATACATATACATATGTACATATACATATATACATATACATATGTACATATACATATATACATATACATATGTACATATACATATATACATATACATATGTACATATACATATATACATATACATATGTACATATACATATATACATATACATATGTACATATACATATATACATATACATATGTACATATACATATATACATATACATATGCATATGTACATATGCATATGTACATATACATATGTACATATACATATGTACATATACATATATACATATGCATATATACATATACATATGTACATATGCATATATACATATACATATGTACATATACATATATACATATACATATACATATGTATACATATATACATGAATATGTATACATACATATATGGGAGTATACATATATACATACATATGTATACATACATATATACATATATATGGGAGTATACACATGTCTACATACATATATGTATGTATATATAATTATACAAAATAAAAGTATAAATTAAGTATTAATATAACTCTTACTTAGAATTATTATTCTCATTTTTTCTGTAAAATCCAGACTATAATAACCTTGATAGCAAGATTTTCTATTCTAGAGTCATAATCTGATTTCTCCCTTGTGATATGGATAGTACAACAGTATATTTCAAGATTTCTTATGCTTCAGTATTTTTAGTAATTAATAAATTTCATCACAGTTTATCAAGCCCTTCTTATTATACAAATTGCAGTGACAAATGCTATGGAACAAGATGATACAACATGTTCCTACAAGTCACATCTCTGCTTCTGCACTTTATCTGCTAAATTGTCTTAGTGAAAAATCACATAATGCTGCCAAACGGGGTCCATATAAATTTGTTTTCCTTTATTTGTGCTTGACAGCATTCTTTTCCAATGCCCTCAATGACCATTGTCAAATACACTCACCTTTTACTTTAAGTCTTCCATTGAACCTTGATCTTTCTCATTCCCAGAAAATAAGTTTGCCTATACTTTGAAAAAATGTGGACCATAACTCATGTTTCTGCTCTTATTTCCTATCTCCATCTGCAAACTCAAAACTGGATAAATTCCTGCCTGCTATTCCCCTAGTCTAAGAATAAACTAACCCTTCATCTGTAGAAGACCAAACCAACCACTCATGCCCTTAACTCTATCTCTATCCGTCTCTCTTCCTCCAGAACCTTGCTTCATCAGTCATTTGATCTCTCTTGTTTCTTTGCTTCTATTGTTCTGTTAATTGGCTTTTTACCTTCAATGTTTTCCATTCCATCCAGACGTAAACTTCAGAATCATGTCTGCTAGATTGAACTTCCATGAAGAAGTGTACTATATTTATTTGTTCAAGGCTAGATCCCCAGCACTTAAAGAAGTACTCACTGGTAGCACCTAATATTCAATCAATAAATACATATATTGGTTCAATGAATGAATATCCAACTGCCTATTGGATTTCTCACTTAGATGGACCACAGATACCTCAAAACAGCTCTTCACCTATCCCACTGGCAGCTTTTCAAAGTTGCCATTTTCCAGGTGTGGTAGAGAAGTTCCCAAAATTCAGTGGACTTAAGGGACTCTGAAAAGAAGGATGACCTGTGTGAACTCAGGTTACACACTTCCCACTCCTGCATTGGCTCTGCTTCATATCCAAGAACAGCAGCACAGGCTTAAGTGGGAATCCCAAGAAAGACAGCCTACATTTCTGCCAGCAAGCTCGAATGGGACAAGACTGCAAAATTTGAATGTCGGAGAAAATAAGGTAGTATTTCTTATACATCTGACTAATGGACTGTGATATAAAGATGCATATACACGTAGCAAAAGAGGCACAGAAATGAAAGAGCAAGTCAATTTTGCTGAAAGGTCGAGGAAAGCTTTGTAAAGGCTTTAACTTTTGCACAGGACCTTGAAATATGAGCCAGTTTAGTAAATAGTGACTTAGCTTGTTATTGTATTTCAGCCCCAGCTAGGTGTACTGCAATTCAGTCCTGGCACTCACCACCCAGAGTTAGCAACACTCTTACAAGTTAAAGGAAATAATACTCAACAAGACTATTTTTACTTTAGAAACTTTCCTCTTACTTTGGGGGTCCCCGGGCTATCCATACTTCTTCTGCATTAGTCAGTGTTCTGTAGAGAAGTACAATCCATAGTGTGTGTGTATCAGTGGGGAGAGAGAGATATTTATTTTAACAAATTGGATCATGTGATTGTGAGGGCTGGCAAGTCTGAGATCTGTACAGCAAGTTGGCCAGCTGGAAATTCAGGTAAAAGCTAATGTTGCAGTTTTGAGTCCAAATTCTGCAGAGCATGTCAGGCAAGGTGGAAACTCTGGCAGGGTTTCTATATTGCAGTCTTGAGTTTATAACCAGCTAGTAAGAAGTAGAGGTTCCTACAACCTGTACTAATCCCATTAATGAGGGCTCTGCCCTCATCACCTAATCACATCCTCAAAGGCCCCACCTCTTAATACTATCACCTTGGAGGTTAGGAGTTCATCATATTAAGTTTTGTGGGGAAACAAACATTCCAACCATAGCAAGAGGTATATAAAAGCACTTTAAGGAAAAAAACATCACCCCCAGGCAGGCAAGACAGGCCAGATCCTGAGTTGTTACAGGTAGTTTGACAGGCAGGAGTGGGGCAGGAGAGGGCTCTCCCCCATCCAGTAGAAACATCAGGTGATGTTTTGGCAATTATCACATTGCCTTTTTGAAAGTGATAAATTGAGAGCCGGCATCAGGGAGAGGCCATTTCCTGATGGTCTACACCTGTTGCTCTAAAGTGTTAATTGAATGCAGACACCAAGGAAAAGGAACTTCCTGGGCATGCACAGTAAGAGACAAAATGATGGAGTATGACCTTCCGGGGGCACACCACAAGAAAAGGGAAGAAAGCCTCAGACAGGCATGCGTACAGCTTCCTAAACACACTATGCGTGTTCACCTCCCAAGGGTAAGGAGGGGACTGTGCATGTGGGCAGCTCATCCTAAGGGAAGAATCGTGGGAAAGAGGCCAGGCTGCAAAGTCCTAGGATCAAGGTTAAACATGGTACTTGACCTTCAGGTGCCCACTTGGATCTCTTCCAAGTGAACTTTCCTTTCTTTCCTGTTCTAAAGACTTTCCAAATAAACTTCCACTTCTGCTCTGAAACTTGCCTTTGTCTCTTTTTCTGCCTTATGCCCCTCAATTGAGTTCCACCTTCTGAGGAGGCAAGAACTGAAGTTGCTACAGACCTCTACAGATTCGCTGCAGGTAACTTGGATGCCTTCCACTGGTAACATACTGATTTCATTAACATGCATAATCAATGAATCTAAAGTGTCCCTCCCACAGGTAGTTACTTAGCTATGAAGTGTTGAAAAAGGAAGGTCAGGGAGGACATGTTTATTAGTCCCCTCTAGGAATTTCGTGAAAACAGTGATATGGTCTCACCGGCAAAATGAATGCATTAAACTGTCTGCCTAGTTTCATTAACTACTTAGTCTTCATACCCCTTGTTATGATTCCAGTGACCAAAGAACCTCATAAATATAATTTGTCTTCCAAGAAGAGGTCTGCCTCTAGGACAAAAATGTTATCATTTACCATTTGAATAAATAACTTGGTCCTAATTTGTATAATAAGACATAGCTTCAACTCCCCCTAGAAAGGCTTTATGTGGACATAGATTAAAAATTCCTGGGGCCCATATTATAGAGGCAATAAAGGACGAGTTGCCTCTGTGTTGTAGCATAAATTTCAAGGCCTTGAATAAAGTCTTGAGGCCCAGGTGACAGGGTTTCTGATTGAAGAGTTATTACTTTACATGGTTATATAAGTTGTTTTCTTGGTTGCTAACATGGCTGAGGATGGAGAGACTTCAGTTTTGCATTCCTCCAAACTGACAAATATCTCACTCCACATGAGCTACTGAGATCACCAAGCATGCACTACAGGCAATGAAGACTACTGCTTCAAGTGGCAGAGATAGCTAGTTGTTAACCAAAATAGTACTTTCTTTCCATGAAGTACAATTTCGCTGGCAAGAAGTTTTCCTGCAAGGACTATTTCTTAGCCACCCTGTTCCCAACCTCCACAGTTAGCTGTAATCATGTGACTAGCTACCATCAAATGAAATTCAAGCATAAGTGACGTGTGTCACTTCCAGGCCAAAGCTTTTCAGAAAGCTTTTCAGCATTCTCAACTCCCTGTTCCTCTTCAGTCACATGGACTCAGTTACTATAAGGTCCTAGAAAACAACAGAATCACAAGATGGCAAAAGCCTGGGACTGAAAACCACTACACAGAAGTACTGTTTTATGAATGAAAAATAAATAGATATTGTGTTTGAGCTTTTATAAATTGAAATATTTATTTGTTATAGCACATAGCATTATTCTAACATACCATGAATATATCCTCTGTACTGCTTTGTAATATCTGAGAATAAACTACTAAAAGCATCCCTGAACTGAGAGCTATGCTGTCATTCTCTCACATCCTCAAATCCAGTTGAAGTTCTTTGATCTTATCAGGAAACGTGAGAAGAAGTATATCCTCATTATAGTTGATCAGTGGCTTGACATTCTAGTTTTTGCATCAATTGCTATGAGCTTGCTCAACGTAGATCTTAAAGAGATGGATCTACTCTTGGAGGGCTGACAGATTCTAATCTTTGATGCTGGAAGGACTCCATCCTAGACTATGAGAAATTCTTCAACTGCAAATGTTATTTTTCCTTTCTCTCCTACACATATACACATACCTGGGAGGTACTTTTTTTTTTTCTATTTCTTTCATAAGTTCCTGACTTTAAAGACAAAGGGATAGCCCAGCAGTCAAAAAGCACAAACTATTATGGCCAACCAAAGGTGGGCAAATAATAAAAAAAACACACTGGAAATATACAGGCAGGTATCACTTTACCCCTCGCTACTCAAAAGTGTTATCTGAAGACCAGAGGCATCAACATCATAGAGAAGTTTGTTAGAGGTTGGCCGGGCGCGGTGGCTTACGCCTGTAATCCCAGCACTTTGGGAGGCCGAGGCGGGTAGATCAGACCATCCTGGCTAACACGGTGAAACCTTGTCTCTACTAAATATACAAAAAAAAAAAAAATTAGCCGGTTGTGGTGGCTAGCGCCTGTAGTCCCAGCTACTTGGGAGGCTGAGGCAGGAGAATGGCATGAACCCGGGAAGCACAGCTTGCAGTGAGCAGAGATTGTGCCACTGCACTCCAGCCTGAGTGACAGAGCGAGACTCCATCTCAAAAAAAAAAATGTTAAAAATAAGTTTGTTAGAGGCAAAAGTTCAGTGCCCCACCCAGACTTCTAAAAAACAATGAGGTTAACAAGTGATCTATGTGCTCATTAAACCATGAGAAGCACAGCTTTCACCTTCCATCTATTTTCCCACACTTTTACCCCTTTTCCAAGGTGAACGGTTTATAGGTGTGTGCAATCAAATTAGAGCTGCTTTTGTTACGTAAGAAGCAGTTAACAGAGGAGAGAAATCAGTCAAAAAAACCTGACATCACCTGTCTGGCGAAGGAGCCTAAAAGTGGGTTCAAAAAGATGAATTCCCCAAAACAGGTTTAAAGTCCTCCTCTCCAATTTACCCTAAAGCTCCAGAAAGCCTCTGAAGTTTGCAATAGGCACTTCCTTTTTCCCTTGCACTCTCTTTCCTCCTAATAGGTTGACCCAATAAGTGAGACCACTCCATGAAAGCCCAGCCTTCAACCAAGTGGGCCAGCTGAGCTCACCTTCCTTTTCCTACCAGAGGCACTTATGTCCCCTGTTTATGCACATGTGGAAATTTGCATTAAAATCTGAAAATTGAAAAAGACTCATACATTTCAGAATAAAATAAATATTCTTTTATTTGTATTCACCAAGATTAAAATAAATAAGTTCAGGACATTTTACACAGTTAGAGGTTCCTCTAATCCCGGTATTATCACCTTCCGCTATGGAGTTCCAAAACTGTAAAGTGAAGGTGTGAGGGAGCAGCTACATTTACACCTATAAGAGGAACATCTATAACAACAAGTAGATTGTTTTACCTAGGAGCCGCTTCCCAATATCACTTCATGGTTTTCTTTTTTCCTTTCCCTGTCCTTCCTTCCTTCTTCCTTCCTTCATGACTTAAAAATACAATCTCAGGCATTTATAAAAATGAACACATTCCAGATAATTAAGTAAGATGACCAAAGATCTATTTATTGCTTTTAAAATTCCAAGTCTTTTAGGAAATTTAGTTTACACCTAATCCAAATCCATAGCTTGGAATTCTTTCAAACTTATTCCACTCGGGGAGTCCCTGATTTCCAAAAGAATTAATAGGCAAAATTATAATCTCCAAGATTTTGTCATCATCAAAATGAAATAGGCATCGGTGTCAATAGAAGCACTAACACCTGCATAATAATTCAAAAAGTCTTCTTTTGAAACCTGAAGAAAAGAAAAAGGCAAGAAAAGAAAGAAGGAAATGGTGTCAAAATATGTGAGTTATAGTAGAGCATTTTACATTCTCCGAGATATTTTCTACTGGGTGTCATTTACCACTGTCAATCAAGCAGGTTCGAGTTAGGCAAGGAGAGCCTGGCTTGCCTGTCCCCGCTGAGGTGGCTCACTGAGATGGGACATGTGCAAGGGTAGCCAAAGATTCACCTGCTCACTGGCCAGCTACAGTTCCCTCGTGGCCATCACTTTGTACATTAAGATAAGATTTCTAGATCTCTACTGTACTATCCAATATGGTAGCCACTAGCCACATGTGGCTATTTAAATTTACACTGATTAAAATATATATATTTACAAATATATATTAAAATATACATGTTTACAAATATATATTTTATAATATATGTTTTATGAATATATTCATAAAATAGATTATGAAATATATTTTTATAACCTATATTATGAATATATTATAATATATTTTATGAATACATTCATATTTTATATTTTATGAATACATTCATAAAATGAATATGAATGTATTCATAAAATATAATGAAAAATTCAGTTTCTCAGTTGCACTAGCCACTTTTCAACTGTCTTTTAGCCGTATGTGGCTAGTGGCCATCATATTGGAGAACACAGATATAGAACAATTCCATCAATTTAGAAAGTTCTGTGGGACAGCAGTGCTCTAGAATGGACATTGTGTAACCACTCTTGTGACTATTATTAGCATTTTAGGGTGTAGAAATTTATAGCATAAATGAACAGATAAAAAGTGCTTTAGTGAAAGGGAGTCTACACCAAACACACAGGTAGGAATAGAACTAGAGAATGGGTACTTCCCAGAATCCTTGGGCACCCAGAAATACATGATGCCTGACATTCAGTGGCAGAGTGGAGAGGTACCAGCCCTATAGGAGGTACTAGAAGGCCAACTCTACCCACTTCTCAATTTGGCCAGGATACATGTTAATATTTTAAGGTTGGACTTGTGCTTCCTATGCTGGGCAATGAAGTTAAGAGCAAAGATGCAAAGAGTAGGAATCAGCCTCTAAATTCCGTCTCTCTCTCCTCCCTCTTAACCTTCCCGATTCCTTAATACCAGCATATACAGTCATACTATTCCCCACAGATCTAGAAGCACCACTCAAAGCCTGGGCATTCTGGAAACTTGCTTGGCCTGCTAGATGGAAGTAGTTCATCCCTGCAAGAAAGTAATATTAACATCAAATGTTCGAACTTTCATTCTTGGCTGTCAAAATAATAGTTTTATGAGTAATTATGTTTTGCTCTTTTGAGAACATGAGCGAGTACAATGTGAACAGGGCCTCATAATTTTCAAAGAAGAAATGTTATCACCTGTAACTGAAATACCACACAAATAACATTTTTAAATGATCCAAAAGCACCTTCAAGGAAGTATACTTTTAAAGAAGCATTATATGTTACATGTTTGCTAATAAGAAGAAATATCTTTCGGAAACACTTTTAAACTGAAATAGCTAGATGTGTTTTTGTTTTGTTTTGTTTTGTTTTGGATTTTGTTTTGTTTTGTTTTGAGACGGAGTTTCGCTCTTGTTGCCTAGGCTGAAGTGCAATGGCTCGATCTCGGCTCACTGCAATCTGCGCCTGGTGGGTTCAAGCTATTCTCCTGCCTCTCAGCCTCCCAAGTAGCTGGGATTACACGCGTGCACCAACACTTCCAGCTAATTTTGTATTTTTAGTAGAGACGGGGTTTCATCACGTTTGTCAGTCTGGTCTTGAACTCCTGACCTCAAGTGATCCACCCACCTCAGCCTCCCAAAGTGGTGGGATTGCAGGCATGAGCCACTGCACACAGCCAGATGTACTCTTTTGTTACAATAGTTGCTAATACTTCAAACCTTAAATTAAATTAGAACCAAGTTAATGGCAAAGTGCAGTCTGATAATTTAAAAAAATGACAAAGCTGGTATTATAAATTAAATAATATCTAACTTTGTAACTCAAGAACCTTTCAATTTTTCGACCCTAGAAATGATATTCCAGCTCTTGCTATTAAGCCAAGTTCTTGTTTTCAATGCATGTATAGCTTACCACTAGAAACACCTATAGCTTTTCAAATAAAATATTTAAAAATTTACATCATAAATGTCATGAAAATGTTTCCTTATAAAGCAGAATGTTGTTTTCTGCTTCAATGTATATTCAATTTCTATTTAAAAATATTATCAAGATAGGATTTACATAATAGAAACACTTCACTATCTAGAAAACAGCTAGAGCTATAGTTGTCCAATAAACTATTGTCAATTAACAATTAACCTAGGACTATTTTAAAAGACATGTGAAAACATTTTACGACTAGCATACTAATTATATTTATAAGCAAATAGATAGCTCCAAGTACCTGTAAGACATATATGGATGTATTGCAAATATATTTATATGAATGTATATATGTTTTACAGGTACTTGGCCTGTGTAGGCACAGCTCTTATAATCTTTGCATTGCTGACTTGCTTAACAACCTCCATCCTCTCTTTTTTCTGGTACAGATAAAATAGAAGTAAACTTCCACTCAAACCCTGTCTAAATGATCTCAATTAGTAGAGCCTGAATTCGTGGTGATTTGCTATACACACTTAGCCACTTCAATAATCTTAAGTAAATGGATTTTGAGTAACACTGCTAAATGAGATTTTAGGCATGACTAAGTATGACATTTGTGGAAGGGACTTTATTTCCTAGTTCCCTTGGAAACAAAAGGAGTGAGCTGGGTTTAGTAAGGTAATGGCTAACATTTGATAATAACCTGCAATTGTGTAGCACTTTATCCCATCAACAGGAAGCACTCGGACTCACTCTAACTCTGGAAGGAGCAAGTCACTCCTCCATTTGTCATTTTCTCTCAATTCCAGGTCTCATCCTGTTCTAAGGCTCTCTCGGGTTGCTGATTGTCATCAGTTCCACATGTCGCCTAAGCGTTTCCAGGAGTTCAGCAACTCAAACCTTTCAAGTTTAAGATCAAGATGTTCCCAGGTCAATAGCAGGCTCTGAATGCCAAGTATTCAGGCCAGAAAAGAAAAAGTTACTCAAGTCTTTGAGCACAGGATAATAAACTACTATATACTCGGTTCTTGCTTGAATTGAAAGTGTTTGAGCTCTGAGTCACAAGGTCCCTGGTACATTTATTAAGGGTCTGGAGCAGAATGAAATTGGAAATGAGTGACAGTTATATGGTGGCATAATGTAAAGCTGGATGTGATCCTTGGAGTGTTTGAGCTGAGTATCACCCTTCCAGTGTTGGGAGATGGAGCTGGAAGCCCATGGTGCTCACAGGGACTTTGGTGAAACTCACATGGCATCAACAATGTTCAATGGCTGCTAGGATTTTTTAAATACCCCAGAGAAACAATAAATAAATTCCATTAGGAAGAATCAAAATAAGAATCTAATACAAAAGAAAAAAAAGGCCATTATGTGTTGAGATTTTTTTCCCTGATGAACTCTACCTTTCTGGTCATTGCAAGGTCCATATTAAAACCTTGTCTACTGGTTGGCTGCTCATATTTTCTGTGGGCTTCACTCCTGAGGAGGTTCTTCCACTATACTTTGCTCAGGGGAAAAGATATGGCTTTGGCGAGGCAGGTGTGAGAATTAAACAAGAAGGTCATGCTATTCTCAGAGAGGAAGAGCTGTTTCACCACAGCCTCTCACCACACCAGCTGAAATGGCAAAAAGAATTCTTCTCACACAGCAATGTTCTCAGAACCCCCATCAATCATTTGTTTATGTTTCTTTCAACATATCTCACCCATCACCTGTTTTAGAACGTATAATTTTAGGGGTTAACTGGTGAGTTTTATTTTTTCAGAATAAAAGAACTAGCTATCTCTATCAAAGTTACATAGTTTTCATATAAGTGACTTGGAGGAGTAAAATCATGCTGAGAAACATTGGCTTTCAAAAGGATCAGTTACACGAAACTCAATAACATTAAATGACGATCTGTCAGACTCTTGATGCCTTTGTATTTCCTTTGATTCATAAGCATTTCTAGGATTTAAAACTTTACTGCTGGCCGGGCGTGGTGGCTCACGCTTGTAATCCCAGCATTTTGGGAGGCCGAGGGAGGCGGATCACGAGGTCAGGAGATAGACACCACGGTGAAACCCCGTCTCTACTAAAAATACAAAAAATTAGCCGGGTGTGGTGGTGGGCGCCTGTAGTCCCAGCTACTCGGAGAGGCTGAGGCAGGAGAATGGCGTGAACCCGGGAGGCGGAGCTTGCAGTGAGCCGAGATCCCGCCACTGCACTCCAGCCTGGGCGACAGAGC
This sequence comes from Symphalangus syndactylus, assembly GCF_028878055.3. NCBI lineage: Eukaryota > Metazoa > Chordata > Mammalia > Primates > Hylobatidae > Symphalangus > Symphalangus syndactylus. The sequence continues at coordinate 68,872,460 of NC_072438.2, read as the reverse complement.
GAGACTCGGTCTCAAAAAATAAATAAATAAATAAATAAATAAATAAATAAATAAATAAATAAAATAAAACTTTACTGCTTCATTCAACAGGATCTTAATTTAAAAGAACAATCAATAATCTCCAGGAAAGCAAGTTTGTTGACCAATTTGGAAAACTGGAAAATATGAGGTTCTTTATTTTTATACTCAAAATAGATATGCATGGTCGGGCGTGGTGGCTCAAGCCTGTAATCCCAGCACTTTGGGAGGCTGAGGTGGGCAAATCACCCGAGGTGAGGGATTCGAGAGCAGCCTGGCCAACATGGTGAAACCCTGTCTCTCCTAAAAATACAAAAAATTACCTGGGTGTAGTGGCAGGTGCCTGTAATCCCAGTTACTCGGAGGCTGAGACAGGAGAATCATTTGAACCTGGGAGATGGAGGTTGCAGTGAGCCGAGATGGCACCACTGCACTCCAACCTGGGTGACAGAGCGAGATTCCATATCAAAAAATAAATAAATAAAAACAATAACAAAACAGATGCGCATAAATCCAAAAAAGGTGTACTACTCAGAGAAGGTTAATAGAATTTCATGAAGCAGAGGTAGAAGGGCCCCCACACACCATCTATGAATACATCTGGTAAATTCTATCTCTCCACTTGATTAAACTTCAACATAGACTGCATCTGCAGGTAGTTTAGTGAGAATGGAAGTATTACCTACTTGTACTCCCATGGCTCAGTGAGACAATCTACTTTGGCCAAGAGAATTAAAGAGCCAAGACAATTATCTGCCTCCAAATACAGAGAGGGATTTTCCTTGCATTGTCTTGATAGGCTGTCTATGTTCGTGAAATTGACTACGTCACTCCCCGACACAGTGCCACAGAAAGGGCTCCAACTGTCCTGGCTTCAGAGGCTGAATGAGATTCTGGGAGGGGAATTTGGGTGCCTGTCCTTCCCCTCCCTCTCTACCCTCTTTGATCTCTTAAAAACTGTGAGTTGTTAGTTTGGTTTGAAAGCCAGTGGTTTTGCTTGCAATTATTCTAGTTCACTGCTCTGTCCCCAAAGCCTAGAAAATAAGCATGTGTCTCAATAAATATTTATTGATGGGATGTATTTACACCTGCAAGCCATGATGTATGCCAAGTCATTCTGCAGCTACTTGGAGAACACCCTGCTCTGCCTTTGAAAAGCATGATTACGGTATGAAATGTGACTCCATGCCTGCTGCCAAACCATACAGAACAAGTACATGGTCCTCCAAAGTGCCATCTGTGCCTGGGAAGATCCTATCACAGTTTAAATCACTGTGAAAACCAGCCCCACAGACCAGCAGAAAGAATTCTGCCTCAGTCTACAGTTTAGCTTGCATAGCTTGCACATTCTAGGTTTCTCATTTGCACTGTGAATGGAATCCAAGTATGAGGTGCACAGCAGCAGAGAGTCAGAGTCTCTGGCCATTCTTGCATGGGTTTGCCTTTGATCAAGTTAGAAATCCAAATTCAGTATTGTTATGGGTGGCTTGTTCTGACAAACTCTCATTCTCAGAATGTTTGCATACATCATTCTTGTTTCATAAAAAGTTGCTAATTTCATTCTCTTTTCTTTGGCTTGTTTAATTTTCTATCTGAGGACCAGACCCAACAGGTGAGGTTTTCCTGAGGGATGTTTTGGCAACTTTTTATTGTGTTTTATCTTCTGACCTAAGAGCTTAGTTTTTAAATTGTAAATGGAGTAAGCTTTAAAATCTGTAAGTTAAATAAACAAAAAATATATCCAGAAGAGTGTTAGCAAATGATTTCTTTAAATGTCTCTTCTCTGTTCCTCCCACTCCTACTAGAAGGAGTAGAGCTAAATAATGCACAATTCCTGACTGTGCCAGAAGCCATAGAGGAGAATGAGAAATTGGAGTGCAGTGACCCTTGACCATTAGGTTATTAGCAGATTTTGTTTCCAGAGGGTGAAAGGACCTTGGTGGAACCTTGCTCATGGGCCCAGAACCCAAACCGCTAGAAGAGAAGCAACTAAATGTGACCAAATACACTATGAGGTATGGGTTATCTGAAATCAGATTGCTGTGCCCTGTGCCCCCATTAGACAGGAAGCAAAGTATCACCGGAGAAGCCTAAGCTGATAGCTCCAACCTAGTCCTTGCTCAGAATCACATGCTCACTCTATAGCCTCAGTTAAGCTGAGGCATGAGTCATACCCAGAATCAAAGACAAGAATCTTTCTAGAGCAAAAGCCTTGAAACCCACCATCCCCAGGAAATAGGGGACCTCTCCTTAGCCACAGTCTGCAAGGCACAGGCTGCAAAAATACATGGATTTTTTTCTACACATTTCTTTACAATTTCTTCTGGTTTTCTACGTTAAGTCTACACGTTTCTTCATAACACTTGGTATCTTTGGCCCAACCAATCTCTGTATGAGCAGAGATAATAAATCCAATACAAAATCAGACTTGTGCAATTAAGTAAAAAAAAAAAAAAAAAACTAGTTTCTGGTAATACGGGGATGCACCTAACCTCAAGAAAAAGTTGAGCATCTCAACAAGTTACTTAATAACTGCTATAATGCTTATCTAGCAGCACTGGTTTTCACATGTTTTAAATTAATACATATCCGAATCTCAACTTCCAAGCCTATGAAATAAAACCTAAACAGTGAATTGATACAAAATATGGCAAGTGTGTTCAATCCCTAAATCCAGAGCCAATTAAATATATAAGATCTTAAAGAAGACTATTAACCCAATCCATGTCTGCAAACTGGGGGATGAGTGCAGCTAAGGACAGAGGCAAAAGGAGGTATTTCACCTTGCAGCAAGGTGGGTAGGCATTGTCTCCAGCACCATAACCAGAGGCTGGTCACTGTGCTTTTATCTCTGGCCCCAGATACAGAAGACACAGAAGGAGAGCTGTAGTGTCCTTATCTATTTTCCAGCCTCTGGGCTATCTTTGCTTCTAGTAGCCTTTCATGGGCAGAGTCCTACACATCAATGATATGAAGCCAAAGCTTAGTGCTGGGAGGAGGAGGTGTTAAGCCATGAAGCATCATGATGGAAAACCTGCTTTGGAATATTATTGTAATCCTAGTCCATGTCACACCCAACCTCCTTGTGCTGGTGGGAATTTTTGTTTTTTTGTTTTGTTTGGTTTTGTTTTGTTTTGTTTTGAGACAGAGTCTTGCTCTAGGCTGGAGTGCAGTGGCATGATCTCAGCTCACTGCAGCCTCTGCCTCCCGGGTTCAAGCAATTCTCATGTCTCAGCCTCTGGAGTAGCTGGGGTTACAGGCATGGGCCACCATGCCCAACTAATCTTTTTATATTTAGTAGAGACAGGGTTTTCACCATGTTGGACAGGCTGGCCTTGAACTCCTGACCTCAGGTGATCCACCCACCTCAGCCTCCCAAAGTGCTGGGATTGCAGGCGTGAGCCACTGCACCCAGCCCTCACAGGTGGGAATTTCAACATAATTGGCAGAAAGCAGGGAGGGGAGAGATAAACATTCCACCAGGTGAAGGCTTTCTGGAATAGTCTGCCCACACACAGGGCAAGATGTCCCACATAAAATCTGAGCGCCCAGCCCAGTTTCAAAACTTCAGCCACAGGAGTACCATGAACAGTCGTGGATCTACTGCTCAAAGAAATAGCCTCCTTTCTCATACCAGTCTTTAAAATGACTATTAAATAAATCATTTTGAATCTATTTGTCAAACTGCGGCTTCCCTAAACCCTAGGCAGTGAAACTCAAGATTTGCTTGTAGAAATTGAGGCTAACACGTGGTCTTCTTCTGGTCCCCAAATGAGACTGAAACACTTAAAGACTTACAATCAGTCATAAAAAGAGATAAATTATCATCTCACCTAGAAATGGATCATCTAAAAGGAGGTGAAGAAAAACTATGGGTGCATGGGTGAGGGTTTTAATTAAAATACTCAAGCTTTCATTAATGGCCGAGGGATAAAACCTAAAGTTGATTAGACACCTGCATGTATCAGCACAGCACTAGGAGCTTTACGGAGCTCATTTTATTTAAGTCCTATTTTAAAACAAACGAAACAGTCTTAGGGAAGGCAAACTCACAGTTGGCTACTCAATGTCTTTTATTTCTGCCTGTTTTTTGGCCCCAGAAAATGCAGTATTTTGACACAGAAAAAAAACATTAGGATGAGTGTGAAATCAAATATGATTCTGATTTTTGAGCTGACGTTTAGTCATTCGGAGCCACATGGCTGTCCCAGGGCCTGGTCCCCAGGTCACGTGCTTAAAGCTTCCAGGCGGTTCTCATCATGATGATGAAGTACACATCAGTGTCAATGGATGCGCTCACGCCTGCATAGTAGTTCATGAACTCCTCAGGGGTCACCTGCAGTGGAAAAGTTAGAAACAAAAACGAAACTTTGCTTCTCACTCTGTCAATGGGCGCCCACCTTGTGCACCTGTAAATAGAAGGGAAATAGAGGATTCCTTTGTGTGTGTGATCATGGCTGAGGAACTGATCTAAAACAAAAGAACAAGTGAAGCTGCGGATGGTGTGAGAACAGCACCTGGGAAGAGAGAAAGTGTTGAAAGTTTCTAAGCCAACCTAAATGGAAAGTGACACATAGGTTGTCATCTTTTCTCTAAGGGTGGGAGCCCGTCGATTCAGATAGGGGAGACTGAAATTCAGAGTAAGAAGGAAGTGCTCTGCAACTGTAGTTATTTCTGTCTTTCTGTGACATGTCAGAAACAACATGTCATGTCCTTGTGTCAGAATAAGTGATGTTTTCCCTTTCCAAAAATGGAGTTCTCTCCTGTGGGTGAAGAAACAGATTTCTAGTTAAATGCTCCTGGGTTGCATGCTTTTCTAACACATAAATAACTCATTCGAGGCCCAGGGTGAATAAAAAGCTTACCCCTGCTTCATGCCTCCCACCCATCCTGGCTTCTCTCCACTCTACACCCATGACCATCTCTTTGAAATATTGACTAATGTGTTTATCTGTGCGGGGATTTTATATTACTTTCCTTTGGGGAAGAAGAAAAGACAGTTATTAGTCTTATTTTTAACAGGTCTAGATAATATGTACACTCTAACCATGTTGGTTGACATGATCAGTTGGAGACATACATATGCCTTCCAAGAATCATAAGAGATGACTGACCCACTTGTCCTATTGAAATTTTAAGTGACCAGAAAAAAAAAGTCACTGGATCCATAGTTCTCTCTCATACCACCCCTTCCCACTAAAAACATAAGGAAGGGGAGTAGAAAGAAAGGCATTTGAACTCAGCTCATAGTTGAACTGTAAATACACATCTACAATACATGCATAGAGTCTCTGTCAAAATTAGGATACCATTAGCGTCCCCCTTTCTTGAACTTCTTTATTCTTCTCCTCCTTTGGATCCCTCAGCCTCTGCTTTTCAATTCCCTCATTAAGGGATTACATTAAGTTTCACACATCATTATTGCCCTCTTTCTATCTTTCTCATGTTGTGTGAGGTTCCAGGGAAATGTTTACTGGTGTGGGTCCACACCACCTGCATCAGGACCACCTGGGGTGTCTGTCATAAGCCTAGGTCCCCAGGCTGTACCCCACACCTGCTAAATCAGAATCTCTGAAGCAAGTGGTTGTGGAATTTACTTCTTAAAAATCTAAACATCCCAGTTAATTGTTGTGCACACTACAATAATTTAACCGGGAATATCAATGATAATTAAGATAAAGTCTTAGTCCTCAAAAAGGTTGCAGGCTGGTGAAATACTCCAACAAAGTAAGTGGATCATTTTACAGCAAATAGCAAGTAAAGTAAATGAGTTACACAAGAGACCCTGAGCCATTTTGATGGTGCACTTTACCGTGACAGTTTGAGGAACACTTTTTACAGCTAATTATTTTTTAATTAAAAATTATCAAACTCCTATTATTTTTAGTTTGTTATTGTTTCTATTGTCTGTTGGTTGACCAGGGATGACAGCCATTGAGTGAGACTCCCTCCACATCCACTGTAATACTCCGTCCCTACCTTTTCTCTCCCACAAAAGTTGAAAAACTCAAAACTCACTTTCCCAGACTCCCCTGCAGCTTCAGCTTGGGATGGCCAAGTAATAGAGTTCTCACTAATAAGATACAAAGGAAACTTGACATGAATTTCTAGGGAAGCCTTTGCTTTCCTGATGCAGGCTCTAGCCCTTTCTCATTCCCTCCTTCTCTCTCCTTTGTCCTGCTGCCTGAAACTCAGATGTGCTGGCTGAAGTTAGGCAACCATCTTGAGATCATGAAGGAAAGGCCAGGAAAATCACAAAGACCTCAGCTCTGCTCTCTTTAAGCCACTCAAGTGAGAACATCAAGTAGAATAAAAAATAAAACCTAATTTGTGTATTCCAGTGTATAATAAGATTTCCTATTTCTTGCGATTGAAAGCAAACCCTAACTGAAACACCAATACATGATTGAGACTGGTATCGTGACCTCCATCCTTCCATCCCAAACTCCCCCAGTGGAATGGAGTGACATGAGTTCAGTTGGCTCTGATGGAGAATGGAGAAGGAATCCAAGATGGGCAAAAGATAAAGGAAGCATTAAACCTCACTTGGAAGTCAGATGACATCAAGCCAGAGGTCAGAGCTAATGTATTTGACCACTTCGGAAAAAGCCATCAGTTACTCTTAGCTAGGTGTTTGCTTGTTTTCTGAGACTCAACTTATATTGGGAACGGCCTGAATCACAAATTCTCTGATCCCCTGTAAATTTGCCCTCATCATAATAAATTGCTGGTTAGCAATAATTACTATCCTTATTCATTTTATTTGACATTAGAAAAAATGAGAGACTGGGCACTCCTACTTTTAGCAGGCCTCTTGACTAGGCTACCTTTATATGACACGGTATGTATCATATATACAGGGGAAGGTCCCAGATGTGGGTAATGGAAGTCACAATACAAGCCCTTTTTCTCAGCTCCAAATTCATCAGAAAAATCCTAAAACAAATCTAGGTTACTATTAATACATACACTCAGTAATATACCTAACATATTTTTAATTATTTAAAATTTTTTATGAGATGGATGAGGCAATAGACTGATATTCCCTGAAGGTCTAAAGTCCTAAGAGGCTTTTTTAAAATATTGTGATTATAAAGTATATATACACATGAAGAATTTAAAACTTAGATATTAAAGAATAAGAAGTAAATGTCTCACCAAATTGGGGTGGGGTTTAGTGATAGAAAAGGGGTAAGGAAAGTCTGTTTCACAGGTTATCTGATTGCTTCACACCTCCATCCAAATGGCTTCCGGCTGCTATGGGAGTCCAGTGGGGTATTAGTGCAAGATTTATGACATCAAATTCCATGACTGCTGCAAACTCCAGCAACCTTTATGGGTATTTGAGAGTTTAGCCTAGATTATCAAGTTTGAACATTATCCTTAGCTAGGAGCTATGCTAAATTTTTGCATTATTTTAAATTTTGTCTTATATGGGATGTTTTTAACCATAAATGAGCACACTGGCTTCATGTACAGCTATGCTTCACCACAAGAAATTTTAACATGCAAAATAGTTCAATTTGCAAGAGGTAAATTAGAAGCTAATTATTCTCCTCATAAAAGAATTTACCATGGAGTTCCTCTACATCAACAATTTCTTGTGCATTTAAGATACAATTCAGTGTGCGAAAGTTTGAATTACACGTCACGTTTCAGAAACAGTTTTATTATGTCTATTAAATGAGATATCCCTGGTAAGCCCTTAGCAAATGCCCAGTTGATATGTGCTCAAAAAATGTTGCCCAGATTCATTATTATGCTAAATGGGGTCATGTGCATATTATATTTGGTAATTTTAAAACAATCACTTCTGAATCTTTTAGAGCAATGGATCACAAATACGCGTAAGTATAAGAGTCATCTGGTACACGTTAAAATGTGAAGCCGCCCTCCAAAACATCAGATTCTGTGGTTCTGCAGTGCAGCTAGCAATCTACATTACTAACAAATCCTCCCTGATGATGACTGTGAACAGCCAGAGTTGGGTATCAATACAGGGTCTGTAACATGCAGATGACATCAAGTGCTATAACTGCTAAAAACCTCAATAACCTTTATAAGCTTTTGAGAGCTTAATGTGGCTTCTTAAGATAAATATCAAAAGGGGTGGTGTGCAGACTTGAATCAGCCGAATCACAACTGGCTATTTTGACTTTTGTTAGCGAAAAGGGTAGCTGAGGTTTCCCCTGGCAATGAGGAGGAACCACCTGCAGAGAGAAGCAGACACACTCTGGGATCCACAAAGGGGTGGGCTAATTTGGGGAAATGGCAGTTGGCTATTTTTCTACTGACATCTCAGTGATCAAGGCCAGCAATACTGGAAGAAAACACGTAGTTTTTATTTCTGTCCCTAAGATTTTGGCTGCCCTATTGAATTTCGGCCCTTTTGTAAACCTGCCTCCACAATCCTCAGCCTGAAATAGAGGGTATGTCTCCACCCTTGACAGGGAAATGTCAGCAGGAAGGACAGAAAGGTCACCTTCCTATCCCCAACCCCTTTCTAATGAGACTCCTCATGAAGTTTCATTTAAAAAGTTGAGGACATTCTCTTCAGAAGAGGAAGGTTTATTTCTTCTTCCCTTAACCACTCTCTTCTTGTCCACTGGGCCACTAATCTTTTCCTGTGCTGTAAAGGGCTTAAGAGACAATGAACCCTGGGGTTGTGCTGCTGCTGACTGTTGCTCAAGGGACAACCCCCTTTCCTTATCACCAAAACCCTTAGGTCACCTAAGAACAGAACTGGCTCTGGGTTTGTTTTTTTTTTTTTTTTTTTTTTTTTTTTTCTAAAAAGTCCATTTAGGGCTGTTGATAAAGGACAGATGACATTTTCATCTCAGCCTAGACACAGTCATGGAGCTATATAATTCCTTACCCTACCAAGCTATGCATTTGTAACTTGAAGATAAAAGTTAATGGAGATGGGGTGGTTGATTTTGTTTTCAAATTCAGTGCAGTTTGGAAATGTAAGTTAATCTCAAAGCACACTAAAGAATAAATCAGAGTAAATTCTGTTATTTGACATTCCATTTACCAAAAACTACCTTTAAATGGCATTTCCACATAGCAAAGTGTGATGACGAATGAGGATGAGTGTGAAGGCACCAAAACATCCTGAAAGGCCTTGTAAATCTGTTCCCCAGAATTAAATTATGATCTCATTTCAAAGTTAAATATATTTTATTATAGTCAGTTCATTGGAATGCAACTAGCTGAGTATGGTAAATATAATAACCATAAAATGTCATGTTTAATCAGAACATCACATTCCCCAGATGACAGGTCATCACTTATGTGGATCCCCTACCAATACATTTCAACATATGTCTATGAGTTTGTGCATGCACATACATACATTAGGTTTCAACTAAAGTAACATGAAGGTTTCCCCTGGCAATGGAGAATTTTCTAGGTGGTTCCTAGGGAAATAGTTTACTTCTATTTACAACAAATATGGTATCAATGTGTTAACATTTTTAAGGGTTTGGACCTATTTCCTATTTACGATTTCGAATTGAAGAAATTTCCCCTAGATTCGGCTCTTTTACTTACCAATCCATCTTTGTCATATGGTGAATCAAAGTTATCCAGAAATTTCCTAAATACTTGTTCCTCACTCCATTCCCCATTCTGATACTTTGGGTGGTGTTTTGCATTATATACTTCACGAAGATCTTCGATTGTTATAACACCATCTCCAGTCTTGTCTAACTTTCTAAAAGCTTGCATGATTACCTCTTTTCTGGCTCTGGACATTGGAGGCTACAAAAACAGAAGAATACATACAGAGACATACATAAGCAAATGAGCTTTTTTGGTATCCTATGTGATAAAATATCTCATTCCCCTCAATGATATGAAATAATATTTGTGTACTATTATGTAATAGGCACTACGATTGCTCCAAAAAGTTCCTAAGTCTGTTCACAGTCTTCTGCTCATCTCCCTCCCCACAGTGTGCTAACAACTGGTAAAAACAAAACCTCAAGGTAGCCAACCCAAACCACGTGAAAGCCAAACTCAGCAGATACACTGATTAATGGGGCCACTTACTCTTAATGTGAGAAGAAATTCATTGAAGTCTATTGTTCCATTTCCATCTTTATCAAACCTCCGGAAAAGCTCTTCCACCTCTTCTTTTTCCATGACTACAGCATAATCATTTAACCCTTTCATAAATTCTTTAAAATCAAGGGTTCGATTATTATCATCATCCATAATTCTAAACACTCTGAAGAAAATACACACAAAAACTCAGAAGAAATGTACACATAACAGGTGTAACTGTAAAGATTAAAAAAAATCCACACTCAAGGTTTTGTTAAATCAAAATACAAAAGTCTTAAATTCTTCTCTGCACCCTCCCTTCCAAAACTGGAGAGCCTCTTCCCACCACACACACAGACACACACACACACACACACAAAGTATAATTCTAATTACATGACATTCTGCAAATGACAAAACTGTGGAGACAGTAAAAAGATGAAAGGTAAAGGAAAGAGTTGAATTGGTGAAACATGGGATTTTTAGGTCAATGAAACTATCCTTTATAATAGTATGATGGTGGATACATGACATTATGCATTTGCTAAAACCCATAGCACTTTACAGAACAAGGTGTAAACCTTAATACATATGAATTTTAAAAAAATGATTTAGGAAGTCAGAAAATCACAGGGAAGGAATGCAAACTGTGACAAGAGAATCTCACTGTATTATGAAACAATGAAACATCCCCAAAAGGGGAAAAGAGATAAGAGAGAAAGTACTTTGAGTTCTTTGAAAATGAGTAGAGTCTGTAAGAACACAGGAACTGCACACAATTACTGTACTCTAGCTGATAAAATTGTTTCCCACAGGGATACAGGTTAACAATTCTGATACTGATGTACATGTATACTGAAGTTGAACCATCAGGTAAATGGATAACAAAGATGGAAGCCAGGTTTCTCAAAGTGGGAGTGAGAATTTACAGATAAGATAGGAAAAGAGGCATGGATTAGAGTTGGAGACATCAGTGTGAACTCATATTTAGCTTAATATAGACATAAATCAGAGATTTTGGTTTATGTCTATATTAAGAACTTATTTATGTAACCAAACACCACCTGTTCCCCAAAAACCTATGGAAATTAAAAAAAAAGATGCGTTGTTCTTCCTAAAAAAAAAAATATATATATATATATATAGACATAAATCATTACATATGAAAATATTTAGGCCTGGTGTGGTGGCTCAGGCCTATAATCCTAGCACTTTGGGAGGCCAAGGCAGGTAGAGTGCCTGAGCTCAGGCGTTCAAGGCCAGCCTGGGCAACACGGTGAAACTCTGTCTCTACTAAAATACAAAAATCAGCCGGGCATCGCGGTGTGCTCCTGTAATCCCAGCTACTCAGGGGGCTGAGGCAGGAGAATCCCTAGAACCTGGGAGGCAGAGGTTGCAGTGAGCCGAGATCACACCACTGCACTCCAGCCTGGGTGACAGAGCAAGACTCTGTCTTTTAAAAATAAATAAATAATGTTTATACACAGATTACTATACACACACATATTTCCTTGTTTTATCAGCCAAGAAGATCTAGAAATAATAATGCTCCAGTAACAATAAGCACGTGTAGAGCCTAGGGCATGAATATACCAAATGGGACATTTTGTAGTACCAGAAAGTAAAGAAGTGCTAAAAAGCAAACAACACAGTGATGGGGATATGTCAGGGATATAGGAGCCAACTTAAAGAGCTCTCAGGATCAAAGCTGGAACAATTAAACCAATAAAACAATGTTGGATTATAACCCAAAATATAAAAAAGAAATCCCTACATCCATATTGGTTTAAATAAATGATAGAGTAAATGTGAGGAAAATGACAAATTTCTCTTGCAGAAAAATTCCAAATAAGTTATGGATATACTCTGCCCTCAAGGAGGGAACACATACTCCCCACTCTCTAGGTGTGGGCTCTACAAACAGGTTTCCTTCCAAAAAGTACAATATGGAACAGGGAAAAGGGAAGCAACTTTACAGTGGAGAAGTCTGACAAATACTACCTCAATCAGGTGATCAGTGTCAACATCAACAGTAATAACATGTTAATCATACATATCTTTGATATAATGTGATAAAAATGGTGCTTTACATCTGTGGTCCCTAAAAACAATAAGCCCAGTTTAGTCATGAAGAAAAAAAAAAACAGAGAAATTCCCATAGGTGGGCATCCTACAAAATACTTGACCTGTTACGTTCATCAAAAACCAGGAAAGTCTGAGAAACTGTCATAACCAACAGGATCCTAAGGAAACATGACAAGTAAATGTAAAGCAGAGTTCTGGATGAGATCCTGAAACAGTAAAGGACACTAGGTAAAAACTAACGAAGTATGAATAAATTATGGGTCTTACGTAATAATAATGTGCTGACATTGGTTTTTAAAGTAGTCTATTTAAAAAGATAAAAATGTAACTTTTTATATGCTTTCATCTTTGCTAATAGACTCAAAGGACCCAAAGTTTCCCCATTCCCCATTAAAGGAAAGCAGAAAATAAATAAATAATGTTTATACGCAGATTACCATACACACACATATTTCCTTGTTTTATCAGCTGAGAAGACCTAGAAATAATAATGCTCCAGTAACAATAAGCATTATTGTTTATTGAAAACCCTATGGTACCTATTTTTCTTGATAATGTCTCCAGAACTTAGCAAAAAATGTACAGATAGCTTCTAGTTTTTTAAACATACATCCACTGACTGCCCAAAACGTAGACATTGTGCTAGCTACAAGTAGCCTCCACTTGGAAACATGCCACATTATTTCTAACTATGTCTGATCACCTCCAAACATGTGGTACCCATCTCTTTTCCTATGAAAGAATGAATATATTTTCTAACTGTGTTTAATTATGATGCTTGGGATCCTTCTAGTCTTCTATCAATCTCAGCACACCCCACTGTGACCTCACTCTTTGCTAACAGTCCCTCTTCCTCCATCATTTCCTACTACCCTCAGCACAGCCCTGAGAATTTCCATTTTGCTGGTAATCTACCATGTAGAAAGAGTTCTTAATTAGGATTCAGAAAATCTGGGCTTGAGTTTCAGTTTTACCGCTAAAATTAGCTTAATTTCCAATGTGACCTGGGTACCTCTGTAGGTTTCAGTTTTCTGTGAAGGACTGGACTGGTTGATCTTAAGTTCCTTATTAATTCTCAAATAATGTATAATTATCAAGTCACAATTTGTGCTTTCCTCTACCTTAGCTATGTGTAAAAATGACAAATTCTTACTTCTTTGTATTTCATGTTTCATTTGAAAAACAAGAAAGAACACTTTGAATAAGGGAATTACATAGACTAGAACATAGGTCCCACGAGGGCAGAGATCATGATCATTTTGTTTATTAATATATATTTACTGTGTAGTGGTCTCAATCAATATTTATTGGCTGGATGAATTAATTAATTAATTAATTAATGAACAGACAGCAATGCTACAGAAAGTGAACTTATCAGTTTCCTTGTAAAACATAAATAAATCTGAAATTAATTATGTATTATTAAACCACCATGTGTTATTCAATAAAATTCACTGCTTAGGAATTTATAATGCACCAAACTTTGCACTGAGCCCTGTAAAGAGGAATAAAAAGGCGAGCAAGATGCAGTCTCTGTTCTTAAGAAGATATTGAAAGAGAGACACTAAAAAGGATAATTAGTGGTTTTAAGTGGGGCAATAATTAATAGCCTACCAACCAAAAAAGCCCAAAACCAGATGGATTCACAGCCTAATTCTACCAGAGGTACAAAGAGGAGCTGGTACCATTCCTTCTGAAACTACTCTAAACAACAGAAAAATAGGGACTCCTCCCTAACTCATTTTATGAGGCCAGCATCATCCTGATACAAAAACCTGGCAGAGACACAACAAAAAAAGAAAATTTCAGGCCAATATCCCTGATGAACATAGATGCAAAAGTCCTCAATAAAATACTGGCAAACCGAATCCAGCAGCACATCAAAAAGCTTTTCCACCACGATCAGGTCATCTTCATCCCTGGGATGCAAGGCTGGTTCAACATACACAAATCAATGTAATCCATCACATAAACAGAACCAATGACAAAAACCACATAATTATCTCAATAGATGCAGAAACGGCCTTCGATAAAATTCAACACCCCTTCACGCTAAAAACTCTCAATAAACTAGGTATTGATGGAATGTATATCAAAATAATAAGAGCTATTTATGACAAGTGAACAGCCAATATCATACTGAATGGGCAAAAGCTGGAAGCATTCCCTTTGAAAACCAGCACAAGACAAGGATGCCCTCTCTCACCACTCCTATGCAATATAGAATTGGAAGTTCTGGCCAGGGCAATCAGGCAAGAGAAAGAAATAAACGGTGTTCAAATAGGAAGAAAGGAAGTCAAATTGTCTCTGTTTACGGATGACATGATTGTATATTTAGAGAACCCCATCATCTCAGCCCAAAATCTCCTTAAGCTGATAAGCAACTTCAGCAAAGTCTCAGGATACAAAATCAATGTGCAAAAATCACAAGCATTCCTATACACCAATAATAGCCAAATTATGAGTGAATCTCCATTCACAATTGCTACGAAGAGAATAAAATACCTAGGAATACAACTTACAAGGGATGTGAAGGACCTCTTCAAGGACAACTACAAACCACTGCTCAGTGAAATAAAAGAGGACACAAAAAAATGGAAGAACATTCCATGCTCATGGATAGGAAGAATCAATATTGTGAAAATGGCCATACTGCCCAAAGTAATTTATAGATTCAATGCTATCCCCATCAAGCCGCCATTGACTTTCTTCACAGAATTAGAAAAAAACTACTTTAAATTTCATATGGAACCAAAAAAGAGCCCGTATACCCAAGACAATCCTAAGCAAAAAGAACAAAGCTGGAGACATCATGCTACCTGACTTCAAACTATACTACAAGGCTACAGTAACCAAAACAGCATGGCACTGATGCCAAAATAGATATATAGACTAATGGAACAGAACAGAGGCCTCAGAGATAATGCCACACATCTACAACCATCTGATCTTTGACAAACTTGACAAAAACAAGCAATGGGGAAAGGATTCCCTATTTAATAAATGGTGTTGGGAAAACCGGCTAGCCATATGCAGAAAACTGAAACTGTACCCCTTCCTTACACCTTATACAAAAATTAACTCGAGATGGATTAAAGACTTAAATGTAAGACCGAAAACCATAAAAACCCTAGAAGAAAACCTAGACAATACCATTCAGGACACAGGCATAGGCAAAAACTTTATGAGAAAAACACCAAAAGCAATGACAACAAAAGTCAAAATTGCCAAATCGGATCTAATTAAACTAAAGAGCTTTTGCACAGCTAAAGAAACTGTCATCAGAGTGAACAGGCAACATACAGAATGGGAGAAAATGTTTGCAATCTATCCACCTGACAAAGGGTTAATATCCAGAATCTACAAAGACAAACAAATTTACAAGAAAAAAAACAAAAAAAAAGATCAAAAAGTGGGCAAAGGATATGAACAGACACTTCTCAAAAGAAGACATTTATGCAGCCAAGAAACATGTAAAAAAAAAAAAAAGCTCATCATCACTGGTCGTTAGAGAAATGCAAATCACGTTAGTTAGAATGGCGATCATCAAAAAGTCAGGAAACAGCAGATGCTGGAGAGGAATGCTTTTACACTGTTGGTGGAAGTGTGAATTAGTTCAACCGTTGTGGAAGACAGTGTGGCAATTCCTCAAGGATGGCGAACCACAAATACCATTTGACCTAGCAATCCCATTACTGGGTATATACCCAAAGGATTATAAATCTTTCTGCTGTAAAGACACATGCACACATATGTTTATTGCAGCTCTATTTACAACAACAAAGACTTGGAACCAACCCAAATGCCCATCAATGATAGACTGGACAGAGAAAATGTGGCACAGATATACCATGGAATGTCAGGCTGCCACAAAAAAAGGATGAGTTCAAGTCCTTTGCAGGGACATGGGTGAAGCTGGAAACCATCATTCTCAGCAAAGTAACACAGGAACAGAAAACCAAACATCGCATGATCTCGCTCATAAGTGGGAGTTGAACAATGAGATCACAAGCACACAAGGAGCGGAATATCACACACTGGAACATGAACATCAGGGGGTGGGGGGCTAGCGGAGGGATAGCATTAGGAGAAATACCTAATGTAGATGGCAGGTTGATGGGTGCAGCAAACCACCATGGCACAAGTATACCTATGTAACAAACCTGCACGTTCTGCTCATGTATCCTAGCACTTAAAGAATATTTTTTAAAAGATGGAAAGTTGGAGTAATCAGAATCTAAAGACTTTTAAATGTCCTTAAATGCTAAAAATTTGAACTTTATTAGCAAGTCGTTTTTAAAGTCGTTAAACAGTTGACTTGAAGTGACATTATCAAAGTAATGAGAACTTTAGCAATAAGAGAACTAAGAGAACTCTAGCAATAGTGGGTTGAATGAATTGGAGGACTGAAAACTTAGAAGCAAAGGAACCAGTAAGAATACAATCATAAGAGTCCAGTGAAAAAATGTTGAGTGTCTACACTTGAGCAATTGGAATGAAAATAAGAAAAAGAAAGCTTTCAAGATATTATAGAAATAAAGGAGTCAATATGGTGGGCTAATGAAGATAATTCTAAAGTTTTCAACCCAAGGACCTGGAAGAGTAGTAATACTGTTAAAACAGTAGGGGCTGAAGAAGAAGCTCTATTTGAAACAAACAAACAAAAAAAGACTTTTGTTTTGTTTGGATTGGATACTAAGGCAACTACATAGAGATATTCACTGGTTGGTTGGTTAGTTAGCTAGTATCTTTCCTGATTAAAAGAAAAAAATATATATACATATAAATTGTGAAATTAGTTTGGATCTCAGGAATGGATATCATTCCAAGAATGTGGCAAGGGGCCAGGGTAGAGATGTGCTAACTCAGGAGTAGCCAAGGTGTCTGATAAATTAAGGATACCGGCAAAAGAATGCTGAGAATTTAGATACTAGAGAAGTATCTACATTTACAAGCCAATTGGAAATGACTAAGAAAGAACGTATGCTGTTGAAAACCACAAGAATTTCGTGTCAAAAAATGAAGGTGCCAAGTTTATAAATAATAGAGTCATCTTGATCTTGGTCAGGATAAAGACTCAGGGTGGAAAGATGGTGCCAGGAGCCAATGCTTCACAGAATGCTAAATGTTGTGCAGGTGGGAAGATGGCAGAGCCTAACCTGAAGAGATGCCCTTCTAAGACAGGATTTACAGGAAAGAAATAAATGAACAAAGGGGTGGACATGACCTGGGATTTGGAGTTAGACTGAAGGAGAGTGTTTAGTCTTCAACTGACCCTAAGGTAGGAGTAGAGGAGAAGGGGCACCTTCCACTTGAGTTAGGAGGTGCTTAGAGAAGGCCAAGGCCAGTAAGGGAGGCAGATGGCACATTCTACAAAAGGCCTAGGATGGAATGGTGTCTGTCGAATGTAGACTGGTTCCCAGTGGAAAGGCTGGTAGAGACGCAGTGTGCAGTGGGTGAAGACAGCACAGGCAGCAGGAGGGATTCCACTGAGTGAACCAGAGAGTGGAAGAGAGGATTCCTCAAGGGTTTGCACTAAGGACAATGATGTGGACCCATGATGAATGGTGTAGAGGTTGAAGTGACACAATATTGAGGGCATGGGGGCTGGTCTTCCCACTGGACTGGGGCAGCCTGGCCACCAGGGTCCATATCCCCACTGCCTGGCCTTCTGACAGAGCTGGGCTTAGTCTGAGACTTGGGACCATTCAGAGTTGTCTCCCAGGCACTCAGTACCTTGCTGGAAGTAAAGCCTTCCACATCGTCTGGGTGCAAGACTAGATTTCCCTCCCATTGGCACCCTGTACTTCTCTAATATACAACTTCTCACACCACTGAGATACCATTTAGATCACTCATATTCTCCACAGTCTTTGTCCTTCATGGGGGCTTAAGAAGCCTTTTTCACCCATGGGTCCCTGAGACATGTCCAATGCCTGGCCCATGGCAGCCTCTTGATGGAGTTTCTTATAATGCACAGAACCTGCCCTCAGGAGGCTCACAATCTCCTTTCCCCTTGGGTTTCTCAGTCCTTAAAACTATTCACACTCAGAGGACAGAGGGTGGGGGAACAGGAGCTACCCAGCTGAGAGAACCCCATTGGCAGTGAGCTATCAGTTATCTGACAAGCAATACCAGTGTCCCTCGAAGTGACGGAGAAATGATTGCCTGAGAACAAAACTCCAAATTCTGCAATTAGGGCTAACTGGCTGTTCCTTTCTCTCTCTTCCACCCTGGCCTTCATTATCACAGCTGTAGAGAGAGTCCCTCTCATTGTCCTGGTAGGCATCTCCATGCCACAGCACATGCTGCTTCTCCCTTTAACTCATATTTTCCCAGAGCTGCACTGTCTTGTAGCAGATATGAATCTTGCTGAATCTGGGACTAAGATCCCTAAACTGTCACAAGGGACCTCACAGATGAACTCTTCTAAACCCTACATTTTACAAATAAGGAACTGAGGCCCTAGGAGGAAATGAGTTGCCCAAGACCACATGGCCAACATTAGCCTCACCTGGCCAAGTCGTTCCTTCCCACTCCATTCCCTGCCACCTGTAGCTGGGTCCTACCTGCCAAGTCCTTTGATCCCAGCAGAGCCCCTGGCCAGGCACTGCAGTCGGAGTCTTTCAATGGGGTCGGTGGCCATGGTGAGCTTTTTCTTGGCCTGGATCGCCATCTCTCGGTCATGGCGTGCTGTCCCTGCCATCTGAGGGGAAAACATAGCATGTTAGCAGAGTCCAGGCCTCGCTGCTGCCTCAGGCTGGGCAGAGTGACAGCAGCCTCACCGAGAAGGAAATTTACAGCCTTCTCTGTCAGGAAACATCTCAGAATTTCCCATTTTTCTCTATGCCAACTGTCTGCCTGGCATATTTATAACTTACTTACCTAGTCCTGAGGACATCTGGTTTCTCCAGCCTAGACAATAATCTTAAATATATCACCATTTCCCAAGATGCTTTGATCTTTCTGAAGCCCTCTTCCATCTATAAAAGAAGTCCAATTTCTCTATACTCTCTTTTTTGAACCAACCTTATATGCCGTATTATTTTATGTAGAATTTTCCATATTCCCTTGACCCTCACATTTAATGTTCCCCTCTTTGGTCTAAACATTGATTTTGTTGCTTCTGTCTTGAATGAGATTTTCAGCACTTGATCTTTAATGATTCTTACCTGTAGTGGGTATGATCTCCTTGATTCACAGGTTAGTGCCCACTAACACCTAACGAGGTTCTTAGGATGGGTGCAGTGAAGTGCTGTCTCCTGAGTGGTCCCCAAGGGACGTACAAACTCCTGTAGCCATACTTGAGCTCTCAAAGCTTGCACAACAGTGGGAAGAGCACTTGGCTGGGAGCCTGGAGACCTGGGTTATAGTCCTGACTCTTCAATCCCCACCCCTCAACTCCCCCTACCCCTCACCCCCATCTGCCTGGTAACCTGCCTGTGAGTGAATCTCACAGCCTGTGTTTCCTCCTTTGTTAAATGGGAGGATTGGATAAGATGGTCTTTAAATTCCATCCCAGCTTCAAAGAACACTAATTCTCATGAGTCCACATGCTCAGTAAATTGGGGACTCTAGAAGTTACTGGTGAGTCGTGAATGAAAAGAATGAGAGGCAAGAGGCTTGAAGGATGTGCAAAGGACAGCATGCAATGTGCAGAAAAAAAAAAAACGGTATTAGAATGTGGTTCCACCCTGGCTTCAAGGCTCCCTCCCCAGTCAAATTCTGGCACTTCCCCTAAGTGCTACATTAGGACTGAATTATTTTCATCAAAGACAGCAACTTGCAGATTCACAACCTCGTCTATGCCAAGACAGTTGTTCTCCTATACACCCTGAAAGGTCTCCCATACAGGGTACTCCTTATTTGACTTTTGGGAAAGGGAATCTCATCAAGCTGATAACTGAGGCCAGAATAGACAACTCAGGGATGCACACACTTAACATAGCCACTTTCTTGCAGCCTCCGCCGAGCCAAGGTACAGGATCCCTCCTTCTTGCCCTGTATTCAGATTTGCAGTATGTGGGTGAAGGTGGGAGCAATTCCTTTCAGTTCTCTTGAACCTCGGGTCAAGAAGGAGACCTGTCTCGGTCCCAGCTCTTTACTCCACATTAGGAAAAACTTGCTTTGTCTAAAGCTACACGTCTTCCTCTGCTTCCTCTGGCACCTAAGCAGAGGTTCCCTGGAACTCCAGAGGGTGGCACACCCTGCTCTTAGAGACTTCCATCTCTGTTCTTGCCAGGCACACACAAGGAGCATGCTCCAATTCTCATCCAACAGGGATACCTGCAGCCAAGACTGTGCCCTTCTTGGCAGCTTTAGCTTTCTAACTGGCGTTTGCTTATTACTATTTTGTCACCTGACCTCAAGCTGACAATTCCCAGAGCTCATTCCCAGCTTCAGCTCTAACTCTCCCCTCATTGACAGCCAGAATCCTGAGTCATGGACAAGACCACCAATTCACTCATCTAGCCATCTCCTGCTGCCTTACTCATCCTTGCCTGAGCCGTTCTCTTGCCCTGACCATATTCTGCTAGTGGCATGTGCCCCATCCCCACCCTAACCCCTATGGAAGCAGGAACTGGTGTCGACATGCCCTTCTCATTCTCTAAACCCACCTCAGAGTCTTGATCCTTCCCAAGACCACCATCGTCTTTCCTGACCCTCTACCCTGCTTCATGATACTGGCCCAATGGCTTTCCCCAGCCACTCACCTCCCATTCTCGTTTCCCATGACATCTTCCCTACCTTCTCCACCTCATTCATTTTGCTCTAGTTTTTCCCTGCGATCCATGACAGTAAGTGAGAATGAAAAGAAACAGAGACTAAAAACCAGTCATGGAGAGAAAGTGAGATCTGGCTCCTGGATTTGGGACAGATCCCCAGTGGGACCCTCTTTGCACACCTTCGGAATAATATTAAAGGCATCAGTGGTGCCCCCACTAGGTAGTCAGCATGGGTCCAGTTCCCACAAAAACCCCATGAGCTGAACTGAAAACAGGAACTCAAACAAATGCACATATACCCACGTTTATGGCAGCATTATTCACAACAGCCAAAAGGTAGAAACAAACCAAATGTCCATCCATGGATAAATGGATAAACAAATTGTGGTATAGCCATACAATGGAACATTCTTCAGCCATAAAAAGGAACACAGTACTGACAGATGCCACAATGTGGACAAACCTTGGCCATGTTATGCTAAGTACACGAAGCCAGACGCAAAATGTCACACATTGTACGATTTCATTTATGTGAAATATTCAGAGTAGGCAAATTCATAGAGACAGAAAGCAAATTAGTGGTTGCAATGGGCTGGGGTGGGAGGGCCAGTGAGGAGTGACTGCTTAATGAGTGTGAAGTTTCCTTCGTGCATAATAAAAATGTTTTGGAACTTGATATAGACTATGGTTTATCAACATTGTGAATGTAAGATACACTTTAAAATTGCTAATTTATGTTATGTGTATTCATCTCAATAAAATAAAACCCATGCCCAGATGTTACTAGCCAGATTTAGTCATTCCACAATTATACATACTTCAAAACATCATGTTATACAAGGTAAATACATACAACTTTATCTGTCAGTTTAAAAAATAAATTTTAAAGTGTGCTGGGCATGCAGTCATCTTCGTAAATTAGTGAAAGTTAAAAAAGAGAAAAAGTCCATGAGCTAGTTACTACTATTATTGGTATTTCACAGATAAAGAAATTAGGATGCAGAGAAATCAGGTAACCTGCCCAAGTCACACGGAAACGTGGCTCACAGTAATCCACACGCTGTTAGAACTGTATGACCCTTGAAGATCCTCTAGCACAACCTCATTTTGCAAACTTGGAAACAAAGGCTTGGGTTGGCAAAGTGACTTGCTCAAAAGTCCTGGCCAAGACCAAAACAGAGGGCTTCTGATTCCCAAGCAGGGCTCTTTCTGCTTCATCATGTTTGTGGTTTGTGAAATAATATATACGAATCTCAAAGCACAGTTTGATGGTGCTTTCTCATAGGAAAGTGGAATCCAGTCCAGGAAGGCAAGAAACAGCCAGCCCAGTACCCCAGGCTGTCCCACCTCTTGAGGTTGACCCTACCCAGCGATGACGTGGGCAGTTTATTTCTAGAGTCTAAGTTAATAAATTCAAGGGGAAAAAAAGTCCATTCTCTCCTGCTAGCCTACCATGAAACTTGAAATGCCCATAGTAAGCATCCTTTTTAATCATTGATCACGCAGTTCACCAACCACCAGCTAAGTGTATTGTGTACTTTTTTCAAGGCACTATGCTGGAATAGAGTGTGGGAAAGTGAGGAATTCCTCAGAGGAGCAAGCCCTTAATAGCCTAGAGTCTTCATTAGTTTGAATCCTGATCTCCTGTATTTAAGCGGAACGGAAAACATAAAGTTTATTAAGCACCGGGGCTTTTAAGGAAGGCACGATTGCACAGGATCTCAAGTGAAGAAGGGAGATGCTCAGCTTTGAAGTTTCAATAAAGGCGCCAGGCACCAGGGCAAGAGTCAGTCCCCAAACATATGTCACCGACTTCACAGCAGTGCACAAAGTGTCTCTGCCTGCAGAAGACTCTGTCTGAACCTTAAAGATCCGGCGTGGTGACAACGGAGCGCATCCCTGTGCAAGGCGGAGAAGAGGCTGCGCTCCCGATGCACTTGGCCGCAGCGCCACCACGTGTTCTCAGGCGTCTGCACATTCCCCCGGCCAGGCGTGCGGTTCAGTCTCTGCCTTCCACACAGGTCTGCTAAGAGCTCAGGAAGCGCCACGCACTGTGCTAGGGGTAGGATGAAGCGGGCCCAAGACAACGCTTACAGCCTGGGGGCTGAGCGGGGGATGCAATCACAAGAGGACGGGAGGCTTACTTGGCCTGGGAGTGGGGCTTCCTGATGACCTCTCAGAGGAGATGATGTCTGAACTTTCATCCTAATGGAAGGTGGTAGTTATCGAGGCTGGGGACGTGGGGATAGAAGGATATTTTAGATAGCAGGTGTACCAACTGCTTAGACCCAGGTGAGAGAGAAAACAATATAATTAGGAAAGCACAGGTATTTCAGTATGGTTGGAGAACAGAGGTATTGGTGGCAGGGGGAGATGAACAGTAGTGGAGATTCGGAGGAAGTAGGGAAAGGGGAATTTTGGGTAAAGATGAAACTGACCAGGCGGGCAGCCATCAGATCCCAAAGAGCCTGGGGTGCCACGGTGGGATTTAGATTTTGTCCTGAGAGCAACAGGAGACCATAAAGTCTTCTTAAAAAGGAAAAAAGTCTTCTTAAAAAAGGAAAAAATTTTCTTAAAAAGTCTTCTTAAAAAGGGAAAATGTCTTCTTAAAAAACAGGAGACCACAAAGTCTTCTGGCTGGGCGCGGTGGCTTACGCCTGTAATCCTAGCACTTTGGGAGGTAGAGACGGGCGGATCACCTGAGGTCAGGAGTTCAAGACCAGCCTGGCCAACATGGTGAAACTCCGTCTCTACCGATACACAAAAATTAGCCGGGCATGATGACGGTTGCCTGTAATCCCAGCTACTCAGGAGGCTGAGACAGGAGAATCGCTTGAACTCAGGAGAAGGTGGTTGCAGTGAGCCAAGATCGAGCCACTGCACTCCAGCCTGGGCGGCTGAGCTAGACTCCGTCTAAAAAAAAAAAAAAAAAAAAAAGGGAAAGGCAATTTGCATTGTAAAGTCAGAAGAATGAATGGATAGGAAGGCGGGACAGGCTAGCCAGTGGGAGACTGTTGTTTCCAGCTATGCTGCCTGGACCGTGTGGACAGAGAGAGAGGAAGAGATACAAGATGGCCAGTGGCAGAACATGCAGTTTGAGGGAGAGGGCGGACTCGGGGCTGGCATCCAGAGCTGTTGCTTGCGCTCTCCACCCCCACCCTCCAGTGGCTGACGGCAAGGGAGGATATTCACAGAAGCCTGGAGATTTGGGGCAGAGGCAGAGTGTAGCCACGGTAGCAATGGTCCCATTAAGGCTGTCTCATTCCACTGTCCTCCTGGTGCATAACCAACTGCCACGCAAAACTCTGTCTGCCTGGATTTTGCGAATTATTGTAGGAAGGATGTGGAAAGCTGTAAATGCATGGAGTCTGTATCTTCATGGTTCCCTCTGTAAGGTTCAGAGACAGATTTAAGTGGACCCTTGGAAGACGGAACTGCTCTAGCCCTAGCCTGCATCTATTGACTTGTCTTTGGTGCCCCCTGGTGGCAGTAAGCTGAATTACATCTCTCTTCCTTTGTTCCTCTCCATCTGCAGCCAACTACTGCAAACACAGAAGGTGATCTTATTGCTAAAGAGGCAACCCTAGAGATCGTTGATCCAGACACTATAAGGCACCAAGGCTTTTCCATCCTCTTTGTTGCAAAATCCAATGGAAACTTCTCACCTCACCCTCAAGAAACCCTCCCTCCTTTGACCTCTCTGACAGTACATTCCTGGTTTTCCTTTTTCAGGGAAAAGACCGTTCCTTGAAAGAGAACTGAAGCAGGTTTAGTCAGCTCGGATGAACTTTAGAGAAGAGCAGGGTTAACCTGTGTTAAAGTGGAGAGGGAAGGACAGAATTAGGTAAATAGAAAGGGACAGCAAATGTGGTGTAGAGGACAGAGGCGAGATGTGCTTGAGGAGGGGAAAGGAGGCTTCCCTGCTGGCAGGGATGTGCAGTCGCGATGGCTGGACCAGATTTTGCCTGGACAGTCTTCCTTTGCACCCCACTGCTTGAGACAGCACGTACTGTGAGGAAGCTGTCCTGTTGAGGAAGTCCTGCAGGTCCAGCCTTGTGACAACAGCAGCCGTCTGCAGTCCAATTGGTCCGAGCGCCTGTCCCACCTCTTGATGCTGTTAAGCCCATTTTCCCCATAGCCAGACCATGTCATGATTTTTAACATTTTTTAGGCATTTCTGTAATTGTTAGATACCTGTGCCATTACATTAGCTATTTTCAATAGCAAGGAACCTGGGGCTGCTATAATTGTCCCATGTGCTTTGAAAACATTCTACCATGGGGAGAGAAGAAAGGAGAAAGGCATAGAGTAGGCAGCTGTTGATGAGGCTTGTAGGGCATCAAGCTAGTTCCAAGAAGGTGGGAAACATTTGCCTTCTTTTAAATTCTCATCCAAGACAAAACATTCCCTATTTCTGCTAGCTCAGGCTTGAACCTGAGCACTGAGACCAGTCCCCCATAGGGATGGGGAACTTGATGTGGCTTTTGCTCTTTCTCTCTGTACTTGGAAACTGGGTATAAGATTGAAATTTTGATTAAGACTTGGTGGACCTTTCAATACTTGAAATGTCATCCAGGTATGAGAAGAGATATACAACAGACCAAGTCTGAAGGCAATTAATGGAAAAAATTAAACATCTGCACTGACTTTAGTCCATTCAATAAACTAGCTATTACTACATGGTAGATGGCAAAAACCCATAGTTCCTCAATAAGTTTCCCCCTGGAAAATGCCCTTCTGAAATAAATATTGCATTCCAGAGGTCTTAGTACATTTTGCTGCTAGAACAAAATACCATAGACTGAGTAATTTATAAACAAGAGAAATTTATTTCTCATTGTTTTGGAGGCTGGGAAGTTCAAGATCAAGGTATCAGCAGATTTGGTGCCTGGCAAGGACTATTCTCTCTGCCTTTAAGAGGGTACCTTGAACTATGGATCCTCCAGAGGGGACAAATGCTGTGTCTTCACATAGCAGAAGAGACAGAAGGGCAAAAACGGGATGAATAATTTGCAAAGCGACTTTTATAAACACCTTAATCTCATTCATGAGGGATGAGTCCTTGTAACCTAACCAACTCCTAAAGACCACACCACTTAATAGTATTGTATTGGAGATTCAGTTTCAACATGCATTTCAAACATTCAAACTATAGCACTAGGTGTTGAGTATAGCCTAGCAGGTGGCTAGGAAGTAAATAAATAGTGATGTCCTCCCGAAGAGACCGAAATTGAAGACTCTGGCAGTTTGAATACATGGCTTCTGCAGTACACAGAAACCTCAGATAAGAGTGTGTGTCAGTGTTGTCGACATTGTGAGAGTTACTTCACAGGACCCATTTGAGTCTGAATCAACTGAACATGCCCTTAGCACTACTAGCTATGCAAGGCACTGTGCTAACTCTTCAGGTGATAATTGTAGAGAAGTGCTTCTCAACTGGGTACAATCCCCCCACCCCCAGGAGACATTTGGTAATGCCTCCTGCGAGACATTTTTGGTTGTTGCAATGGAAGTAGGGTAGAGTGTTATTGGCATCTAATGGGTAGAGGCCAGGGATGCTGCTACACATCCTGCACAAGATACACAAGATGGCCCCGGCAACAAAGAATTACCAGTCAGAGATGTCCGCAGTACTGAAGTTGAGAAGCTCTGCTATAGAGAAAGACCTGGGACCACCGTGGGTGCTGTTGAAAAATAAAGATGCCCACAGCACTCGCCAAGCACAGTAAATTAGACTTTCTTGGTGTAGGTGCTGTGGCTGGGCGTTTTATTGTTTTTAGTTGGTTTTCATGTATCCCTAAGTTTGAGAACATAAGCTACAGGAAATACAAGGTCACCTTCTAGTAAGAGGAGTAAGGCCTTATTATAACACAACACAGGGCAAGATAAAGGCATGAAGAGAAGAGGTAGTAATACAGTTGTAACTATGCTGGGGGCCAAGTCCATGGCTAAGGACTTTACATATATCCACACATTGCCTCGCATGGTGGATTCTATCAAATACTACTGCCCTATTACAGGAAGTTAGCAGAGACCTGAAGAACCCAGGTCACTTGTCTGAGAATGCGCCACTAGGGAGTAGCAGAGCCAGGGCTGAAAACAGTTCCCTTTTTTTTTTTTTTTTTTTTTTCCTGAAACAGAGTCTCTCTCTGTTGCCCAAGCTGGAGTGCAGTGGTGCATTCTCAGCTCACTGCAACCTCCGCCTCCCGGGTTCAAGCAATCCTCTTGCCTCAGCCTCCCGAGTAGCTGGGAGTACAGGCACCTGCCACCACGCCCAGCTGATTTTTGTATTTTTAGTAGAGATGGGGTTTCACCATGTTGGCCAGGCTGGTCTCGAACTCCTGACCTTGTGATCCACCCACCTTGGCCTCACAGTGCTGGGATTACAGGCATGAGCCACCGCGCCCAGCCTTGAAAACAGTTCTAAGTCACTGCATTCAACAGCTACACCATGATGTTGCTTAAAACTGATAAATTGCTTTGGGGACTCAGAGAAGGTCCATGAAATAAGAGATGCAGGAAAGGAAAAGCTTCAGGGAAAAGAATGCTTGGGAGTGCTGCTAGATTTCATACCAGCAGAGAGTGAGGACGGCAGTGCAGAGCAAATCCGGGCCACTCACAGTCCCTAAACATGACCCCTTCTCCCATCTTAGGTCCTTGCTTGGGTTTTCAAATCCTTAAGGCTCAGTGTAAATACCTTCTGGTTAAGATGAAAAACTTTACTTAGCCTCTTCCTCTTGCAGCAGCTATTTTTTTCTCTGTTTGTTTTAATTCAAATGATGTGTGAGGGTTTTTAAATCAAACTCAAAACTTTTGCACTGATTATCTTTTATACCATTTACTATTTTCCCACAATTTATTTTTTAAATTTTTTCTAAAATGTATGAATATATGAAACATCTGGTTTTTGTTTGGATTGCCAACTTCCACATACCACATAAAGTATGATGGCATTTCATCAGTACTTAAGTGACATAGCATACTGTGGAAATAAGATGTCACTGAAGTCTGGCATCTTACCACATTTTCTCTGCATCAGAATACATTTTCTCGAAATGCTTAAAATGTGTGTTGCAGCCACTCTCAATAGGCAGGTTTGTGTAGAGCCCATTTATGCTAAATCACAGTCTTTACTTCTTTCTATTGATCTTTGAGTTGTGAATTCAGTCCTTATTTTAATGTTTGTGATATGGTACATTTTTAAAATAATATTTTATAAATATCATTGTGATAAAGTGTTTACTTCATACATATTCATATTTCACTTTATTCACTGAACCAGGGTTGGGGCTAGGGCTAAGTAAGAGAAAGGCACAATGTTTAAAGAGGAACACAGTCTCAGAATCATGCAAATGTCAACCATACACTTGCCCAAGCCTGAGAATGAGTGTCTCCTTAAATAGTGTACCCTAAACACCTACCTTGCCTCACTCTAGTCTTGGTTCTGCATTAACCCATTTTTATTGAACACCTATTATGTGCCATACAAGAGGAATGGATGAGACAGCCAAGGTTCCAATCCTTGGAAGTTTACATTCCTAGAAGTAGTTTTAACTTGATTAAATTTGAATTACTGCTAATTTTTTAGACACTGCCACCTGGTTGAGACAAAGTCATTCTATTTCTCTTTTTCTCTGCCCTATTCCACTTTCTACTGGGTAGGCACAGGAACCAGTTCTGGCCAAAGGGACCCAAAGGAAAGTGCTGAGAGCTCTGGAATATCTCTCTCATCTCTTTTGCCTTCCTCGTGCCTTGAGTGAGGATGTGGAGTCTGGAGCTATGCCAGCCTCTATGCAATCATGAGGGAAGGGCCAAGGGAATCACATCCATACCAGTTTAGAGCCCAGACACCATCGAGCTGCTGAACTAATGTTGGCAACTTCTTGACTTCACACTCCAGTCTTGAAAGAAACATAATCTCTTTGTATCATCTGTTTAATCTGTTGTTGGTCAGGTCTTCAGTCACATCCAGTCAAAAATATTCCTAACTGATACAGACGGCAAAAAGCTTATTCCTGCAATGTTTGGGCTGACCCTAAATATTGACCTTTAGCTGGGTAAAATAACTAGCAATCCAGTGTGAGAAGAGACTCAACTACCCCTAAGACTCATGAGGAGAGAGAAAATCACTCTATTATAACCTCTTCTCTCAGTAGAATTTTGTCAAGTAACAGCCTCTCCAGCACTTTTGACTATGAAAGAGAGCAAAATAAACAGCTTAGCATAATATTCAAGAACCCATGTAACTGACATCATGTGGTAAAAACAAACAAACAAACAAACAAAACAAAGTTTAATGAAATACAGAGGCCCCAAGTTTGCAGGGTCCTTGTCATGATAAGCATCCACTGGGAATGGTAGGGGGCATGCACTCTCCTAATAGCTCTCTCCTTGCTGTCTTCTCCATCTTGCTTTTCCCTTTGCTGTGCCTTGAGTCTCTGGGGTTTTTACCAAGAAATAACTTACAATCTATTCTGAGTTAGGTCAACCTGCTCGATGCAACATCTTAAAGAAACAGAATATGAAGCTACCTAAACTATGCAAAGGTAAGCAAAGAGTTAGCTGAATTGCAATATAGAGAAATAAATAAATAAAACCAAGACAAAAGAAAAGTAAAGCTTTTGTTGGTTTCAGTGGTTATGCTCTTAAGACCAACAAGATAGCTTTCAAATATTCCATTTTTGCCATGAAGTCATGACTTCAGACACTTGTTTCAAACCCACTGCAAGGACAAAGCCCAACTGGTACATCTTCTGTCACCCTTTTAGATGCAAGTAAAGACACAGCTCCGGCGGACATTTGCCCTTTTGCAGCCATTAGTCACCAAAATCACTTAGTAACTATCTTGCAGTCCCTTAGAATGAATGCTTCTTTTGGAGTCATTTGTCTATTTTAATGTTTATTTTATGGCCACTTAGAAATCTAGTCAATTATTTGTATCCTAGTTGTTCTTTTTTTTTTTTTTGAGATGGAGTATCACTCTGTCACCCAGGCTGGAGTGCAGTGGTGCGATTTCAGCTCACTGCAAGCTCCGCCTCCCGGGTTCACACCATTCTCCTGGCTCAGCCTCTCCGAGTAGCTGGGACTACAGGTGCCCGCCACCACGCCTGGCTAATTTTTTGTACTTTTTAGTAGAGACGGGGTTTCACCGTGGTCTCGATCTCCTGACCTTGTGATCCTCCCACCTCGGTCTCCTAAAGTGCTGGGATTACAAGCGTGAGCCACCGCGCCCGGCCCCTAGTTGTTCTTAACTGATACTTCTAGAAAACCAAAAAGTGTTAAGGGATAGAAATCCAATGTCATAGTGCCAACATCAGTGTAGATCAGTGTATCAGTTATGAATTGTGTCCAGCGACTCATAATAGAAATAGGTCATATATCTGAAAATGATAGAGATTTACTTTACTCTCACGTAAAAGAAGACTGGAAGTGCTTCAAGCAGTCATCAGTGTTCCCAGACTGTACTATCTTTCTACCCTAGCATAGTTTTTACACTCAAAGTTGCCTAAGGGTACATAATATTCCTACATAATAGCCATAGCAGCTCCAGCCATTACCTCCACACTCCAAGCAAAAGAAAAGAAAAAGGGCAAAAGGCAAGAAGGATGCTCTTTCCAGTGAAATCAGCCCTTTCTGAAGTGGTTCCCAGAAGATTCACCCAATGCCTTCTATGTAAATCTCATCAGCCACTCCAAAGGAGTCTGAGAAACCTGATTTTTGGCTGAATAATTTGCCACCCCTAAGGTTCTGTTTATAAAAAAGAAGGCAGTGGCTATTGAGTAGGCAACTTACAGTTTCTGCCTCAGTTGGCAGAAGAAATATTGTTATTCCAAAAAGTAAGAGTGTGAGCATGTCTAGATCAGCTTATTTCACAAAACCATGTGGAGCATGAAGCTTTCTAAACATGTGGAGCAACCGGATCACTCCGATGCAGAAGACTAAGGAAAGCCCTAAGGGCAGACGTCAACACATTGATGACTTTTCCCTTTTCACCTCTGTTCACCCAAAGCAAATAAGGCTCACTTTTCCACGGGCAGTTATGAAGGATGCCCTCAGTGCAGGCAAACATAACCTAAAATAATCTAGGCCCGGGACATCAGACCACACCCCATGGACCAAATTTGGCCCTCCACCTGGTTTTGTAAATAACATTTTATTGGAAAACAGCCACATACATGTATTTCTATATGGTCTGTGGCGGCTTTCACATTACAACTCAAAAGTTGTATAGTTGCATCATAGACCTTCTGGCCCATGAAGCCTAAATTTCCTACTCTCTGGCCTTATATAGAAACACTTTGCTGACCTCCGGGACTATGCAAAAGATAAGAACAACAGTAATAGGAAACATTTACTGCACACTTACTCTGTCCCATGTTCTCTGCTAAAAGGGTGGCCTGTGTTTTGCAAGTTTTTCAAAGTTAATTTGTTTAGAGCAGAAAATTTGTCTGGCATGAAATAAGTCTTGATAACAATTCTTACATGTTACAGACATAGCTATATCCACTTTTTACAAAATAAGGAAACTGAGGCACAGAGAGATTTGGAGGTTGTCTCAGTTCACACATCGGTAGTAAAACCAAGCCATGTACATACACTTTAATAAGCATTCTGATTTTATTCTGATTCTCAGTTGTCAGTGTATAGCAGAAATAGCGTAAGTTTAATTATCAGACAAAGCAAGGTCTGAATGAAAGTTGAAATGTTTTATTGTTTTGTGACTTGGAAATGCTGAACCTCCCTGAAGCTCAGTTTTATCAGTGGTCATCAGGATCATTAGAGCAATTCACCCAAACTCTTCACACTCAAATACCTAGTACCTAATGACTGCTCAATAATGTTTACTTCCTTCCCCTTTACTGAATGAAATTTATTTTTGTACATTTTTATCTAAGCATTTTTTTGCAAAGATTACAAAAATCTTTCCCAGTACCAAGCTCTTTCCTCTTTGCACTGACAGCCTACTGATGGCTTCTCTAGTCCAAGAACTCTTAAAAGATTTTTAGGTTTTCTTTTTAGAGAGTAACATCTACTGTCTTCTTTTCTGGGCTAAGAAAAACACACCAAGAAAAAAAAATCAAATCATAGAATAGATAAAAACATTGATTTACCTTAAATGCTAACCTTTTAACCTTTTGCCACCAGTTGCTTCGAACTGAAACTATGGACGCTGTCTCCTGCGTCTAAGAAAACTGGTCCCTCCCATGCCACCTTAGCCTCCTCCCTCTTACCTGTCTTCCTCAGAGGCCCTGGTCCACTCTCTTGGTATTAATTGGAGGGCCTGGGATCACTGCTGCAGACTCACAGCCTGATTGGCTCAGCTCACTGTCAATCTCTACTCTGGTTCTGCCTTTTCTCAAGTTTACACTCCTGTTGCCTAGGAAATCTCAGTGACTGTGAAAGCTCAAGCTATTTGCACTGGGAGAAAAGCCAGCCGGGAAGTTTTGCTGGCAATGGTTTGGTTTCTAGAACAGCATCAAAACTTGTCTCCCATGTTTTGTAAGGTAGTATTCAGCACATTTTCTTTCTTTTAGGCAGCACCTTCCTGTCCTTCTGTTGTCCCCAGAAAGCTTACTGCTAGGGTGCCTCATTACCAGGTGAGTCTTAAAACCACAACTCTTGGGAGCACCCAGGAGTAATTATAGGTGACTCACGGTTCTCCCTCCTTCTCTGCATTTGCAGAGGATGTCATTTCTGCTGTTTTCATCCTTGGTTTCTTCTCTTCTTTTCTTTTTTTGTCTCTTTTTACTTCTGTTTTTCGCATGTTCCCTAGCAGTTACTTTGCCAGATAAGAAGAAATCTA
Organism: Symphalangus syndactylus; assembly: GCF_028878055.3. Lineage (NCBI taxonomy): Eukaryota > Metazoa > Chordata > Mammalia > Primates > Hylobatidae > Symphalangus > Symphalangus syndactylus. The sequence goes on along the minus strand of NC_072438.2, from coordinate 68,839,781 downwards.
GTAGCTTATTTACAGGAAAATATCTACATTATGTTCTTTTTCATTGTGTATTTATGACATCCACCCTACGCTTGCCATTCCCACTCCTGCACGTCCTGCTCTCAGGAGCAGGCAGGTATAATTACTGCTGATTCAGACCTTACACCTCTCTCTTTCTCTCTCTCTCTCACACACACGCACACACGCACACACACACACACACATCTCTGTATATAACATAATCCTGGCTGTGTGCAACCTCTTTGCAGTATAAGAACTCACAGAACTGAGTAGATGCCAGGCACCCAGCTCTGCAGACTACCAGGCAAGTTCTTTCACGGATTTGACAAGGGTTTGGGTCCTTTCATGTATCTGCAGGGAGTATATGTAGTAGCTATTTCATCTTTTTATCTGAATTGTCTGAAGAATTGTCCCAGAATTAAGCAATTAGAACTATGGTTCTTCCAGGGCAACCTCAGATCTCTAATGTTTTCTTTTCAGTGGTTTAACCCACAAGATATCATGCATTTGAAACTTTTAAGAAAAAACTTAATTCCTTCTGTGAATGCAAAAGCAAATATAAGGGCACAAGCACTTAAATATGAAGTATTTCTTGAAAGCCACCTACCAGAGAGCAAGTTTGGTGCAATAATTTAAGAAAAGATAAAAAAGAAACAGGAAAATGGGGACGACAGACAGCATGATGGAGCCACCGGGCAAGCCCTCAATAGTCTGCCTCCAGGCTGTGTCAAATAAAGTAAAAAGAACAAAATCTCTGGAGTACTTAAGCAATGCTTTTGCTTGTTTCTATTGCTAGCAACTGGTGTAATTCCAAGGGTTTTACCATGTGTAGAGATAGTATCTACCAGATCCAGTTCAAAAAACTGGATCAGGGTTTATGGTATTGGGTTTCTGACGTGATTGATTATATTTTAAGGCGTAAGTATTCTTTCCAGTGGTAAGGAAGACAATGATAGTCTATGGTGTAATGTGGTAAAAAGATTTGCAAAATATTACTACTGGATTCCTAATCAAATATTCATAAAAGGCAAATCTCTGGGTAATCATGATACCTTAAAATATTTTAGTCAAACTAATAAATGTGATGAGGATGACTGCTCTTAACTGTGGTAGAAAAAGAAAAAGGATGAACTCAGGGCTTGAAATTCCAAGTTCAAGCTCCACATAAATGATCTGAAACCTTCTATGTCTTCCCAGAGGAATGTACTTATCTCTCATTGTCATCAGCCTGAGGTTTCAGAAAATCAAATCCACAGTCTCATCCTGAGAGTGGCAGAATTACAGTGCAAATTGAATTTCCAACCAGGCAAAGTATCTTCTGGTAAACTGAGGGAATTGATTGGGAAGGAATGAGATTCTGAAAATTGGAATGAAACATGTAGAGTAAATCCTGATGAAGCTGAGGACACTTAGCCTCTAAATTATCCTGCATCTTCTTTGCCAGTAGGAGAAACCCTGCTATTCATGTCTGGGAAGTTTCATCCTGATTTTTCAAAGGAAAGTGTACTAGCACCTCTGAGGTATTTTGATTGGAAGACACTGCTGATTATCCTCAGAACCTACTTCCACCAAACTTCTTGGCTTGTAGAACTATATCTACACTCTAGTCCCAACAGGCTTGAAAGAGAGTTAAAATTGTGAACCAATGGGAGACATACTACGTATCAAAAGTAATGCATATTTTTTCAATTTATACAGACAGAAATCTGGTGAATACGTGTGAGAATGTAAGTTAATAGTGTGAAATAATGGTAGAAGGAACATAAAGTTGACTCAAGATGAATTTACTGATACAGGCCCACAAAGCACAAATTCTCAATATAGAGTTGCAGCTCAAGGGGTTATATAGAGCTCTGTTTGTTTGTTTGAGTTAAAGATGAAACAAAGGGTGGCCTACACTAAATGAAGCTGAAATACCAGAATTGCCTTGGGACACTGAAGAGGAAGGTATCTAAATGCTTGGGGAGATTGAAATGTTGGACTGGATTTATCATGCAAGACGTGATTACCAAGTGAAGTTGAGTTGCTACTACACATTGATGTAAAGAGTAAGCCTGAAAAGGAACAAAATCATGTCATTTGCAGGGACAGGGATGGAGCTGGAAGCCATCCTCAGCAAACTAATGCAGGAACAGAAAACCAAATACTGCATGTTCTCACTTATAAATAGGAGCTGAATAATGAGAACACATGAACACACGGAGGGGAACAACACACACTGGGGCCTGTCAGAGGGTGTGGGGAGAGGAGAGAGAGGATCAGGAAGAATAGCTAGTGGATGCTGGGCTCAGTACCTAGGTGATGGAAGGATCTGTGCAGCAAACCACCATGGCACACATTTACCTGTGTAACAAAACTGCACATATACCCCAGAACATAAAATAAAAGTTGGAAAAAAAAGTAGCAAATACTATGTTTTCATTTTCTTTGTAGCACTTGTCACAACTGCAATCATTTCTTTGGTTTACTGTTATAGGTCATTAAAGAGAAGAGTAAGCCTGGAATAAAGGAACTCTGTTAGCACATCACTAAGCAAGCCCATGCCCTTTTATTAAAGTCAACAAAAAATCTACAATAACCCAATTCAGTAAGGAAAACTAATAACCCCAACTCTTCAAGAATGAATATTTGGGTCCCCTTCCCAGTCAAGCAAAAAATCAATTGTGTTACTCACTGAGGACAAAGGGCATATGAAATACAAATGCTAGCTGTCACCATATGATCAGTTGCAAAAGGATTGTAAATGTTATGAGTATTTACCTTGTATTTTGTTATGAATTTGTGTGTGTAGAATACTATTGTATTCTTCCCAATCTCCTTAAAATCTAATATATTACTTCACAGTATTTATGTTACAGAATATCAAGAATAAGAGTGAACATCACCCAAGGACCTCCACTCTGGGGAAGAGTTAGTATATTCCCAGTATGCTATAGAAGAGTTGTATAAAACTGTGTTTTTAATGTCAACTTGACATATGCCATTGTACCTAGTTATTAAATCAAACCCTAATCTATGTGTTGCTCTGATATTATTTTTAGATGTGATTAATATCTGCAATCAGTTTATTTGAAGATATTCTGCCTCAAGACTGGAATATCAGTTCCCACCTAAGAGTTTCCAGCCTGCTGGCCTGCTCTACAGATTTCAGATAGCCAACTCTTACAATTCCAAAATCATTTATACCAATTCCTTGAAAAAATAAAGGTATCCTACTGCTCTGTTTTAATGAGAAAACCTGACTGATAGACTTTGCAAAGGAATTGGCTCCATCTTCAGCAAAAACTATGGAGTGGTTCCAGCCCAAGAGAACCCAAACAGAAAAAAACAAAGAAACAGTGGACTTAGTGGTGAAAGGCAATTGATAGGCTATGGGTAGATTCATTGGAAATACAAGTTAAACTGTAGGGTGATTAACTTGCCAGAGGAAACTGGGAAAAGAGACAGCTGGGAGGAGCCCTTCTTAGGTCCAAAAAAATCTCAAACATTGTCTTTAGAAACTATCTTTTTAAAGGAATCTGAATTTGGTAGCATCAACCTGTTTTATACTAGATCATTGATAAAAACAGCATGGCAATCAGCCGATGATTACTAGAGCTAAATCCAGGGATGGTCAGATAAAAGAAAATCACAGTCAAGCCACAACATTCTGTCCCTGCCCTCCAAAAACTCATGTCCTTATCACATACAAATACATTCATTCCACCCCTCTAATTCCAAAGTCTTAACAGGTTTAAGCATCAACTCAATAGTCCAAAATCCAGAGTCTCATCTCTTGCACAACAGCAAGACTCTATGCAATGCCACTGAATTGTGCACTTTTCAATAGTTGAAGTAGTAAATTCTATGAAATCCATATTTCATCATGATTTAAACAACACTACAACACTGGTTAGACTTCAAAGTTTATTTGTACTTGTTTTTGTCTTTAAACTGGGGAGATAGAGATGATAGACAGATAGACAGACAGACAGACAGACAGATAGATAGATGATAGATAACAGATTCAAAATCAACATATATTACTTATCCTTTTTAAGTATGGTTATCTTATTTATTGAAATATAGCCAATTTATTTTTATGTTGATTCCATTTAGTCTCTGTCCTTTAATTTAGGTTTAAAACTATGTAAGATAATAATATAATTCTAGATGTCAAACCTATCTAGAAAGGAAAAGTCACTTCCTCCCCAATCCCTTCCCTGTTTCCACCCAGCCCCTGGAGATAATCAGTCTCATTCTTTTCTAATTTATCCTTCCTTATTTCTTTTTGCAAAAATAAGCAGATACACAGAAGGTATTATAAATTCTTTCAAAGAATAAACCATCTCCTAGAACCTACAACACTTCGCTCTATAGAAATCTTTCTAATTCATTTACATGGCTGTATAGTATTCCATTGTGTGGCTGTGCCATGGTTTCTTCAACTAATCTCCTATATATGGGCATTTAGGATGTTCCTAATATTTTTCAATGTATGGTAAATAATGCTGCAATAAGCAGATGTATTTGGATCTTGTTGGAGATAATCTTCAAGGAAAATTCCTAGATGTGAGAATCCTAGGTCAAAAGATAAATGCATGTGTTGTGTAGTTTTCTTAAATATTGCCAAATCCTCCTCCATAAGGTTCTACCATTTTGTTTCCCCACCAGCAAAGCTGACAGAGCCTGTATCCTCACAGCCTCACCACAGAGTGTTACTAAATCTTTGTAATATTTGCCAATCTAATGAGAAATGGTATCATAATGTAGTTTTAACTTGCCTTCCTCTGAAAGTGAGCAAAGGCAAGCATCTTTTCATGTGTTTAAGGGTCACTTAGGTGATGCATGTGTGTGCACAGATGTGTGTGTGTAAATTTTATGCTCTCAGATTTTGCCCATTTTTTTCAAGTTTCTTCTCATTTGTTAGTCTATTGGGATATTTGAATAACACTGGTGTTGAGAATCCTCAAAGAAGAGTATAATTGCAGTTAGATAAACAAAGTGTCCAGAAAACAGATGGTCTCTGTGCTCAGTGAACTTGGAAGCTGTGGAAAGCAGACTTGATTGGACCATCCAAACACCTACTTCAGCTCAATCATAAGGCCCAGCAGAGTTCAGCGTCCGGCCTGAGGAAGCAAAATCCAGCAAGATTCTGAAACGGGGTCTGGTAAGCTGCTTTCTTGTCAGAGTCACACCATAGCAAGATCACACCTCTCCCACCCTTACATACCCCTAAAACAGAACAGAAGAGAATGGAATAGAACAGACTCACCAGTGTTCAGTTATTTTGTCTTGCTCAACACCAACAACTTTTTTTTTTTAATTATACTTTAAGTTCTAGGGTACATGTGCACAATGTGCAGGTTTGTTACATATGTATACATGCACCATGTTGGTGTGCTGCACCCATTAATTTGTCATTTACATTAGGTATATCTCCTAATGTTATCCCTCCCCCTCCCCCCACCCCATGACAGGCCCTGGAGTGTGATGTTCCCCTTCCTGTGTTCAAGTGTTCTCATTGTTCAATTCCCACCTATGAGTGAGAACATGCGAACACCAACAACTTTTTTATGGAGAAGTTAGCAGGGAGCCCGGGGAGCTCCCTGTGACCCTCACATTCCTGACTCCCCATCTCCATCAGAGGAATGAGGTGACAACCAAGCACCCCTGCCTACCATCCTGGAGGAGGGAAGGCATTCGTGCCAGCCTGGGACGGCAAAGAAAGGAGGAGGCCTGTACCGAGACAGGCCTGAGGCCCCGGGAGCCCCCAGAGTCTCCGCAGGCTCTGGGACATGGTGGATGGTGAGGTGGGCATTCCTGTGGATTCAAGGACCCACAAAGCTCTGGTGGCTGCTTTGCTCTGAGACATGGTGGCAAGGAGCCTGGCTCCTTGCCCATTTTTCACTTGGGATTTTCAATGATGCTTTTCCCTCAATTTTAAGACTCTTCTATCTGGTAGGGTGGAGTATGGTGAGTTGCGATCTCCTTAATGCATGGATTTTGCAGTTGGTGATTGGGGTTAGGAGGTTGCATTGTCCAACTTCCTACTTGTCTGTCCTCTGCAGAACCACACATTCCCTCCTGTTGCATATTTTTTCTTCATCATCCAGTATCCAAAGAATGCCTCCCCCTTCTCTTTCATCCTTTCCTCCTCGGAAATGAAGACTTCTCCTGACTATCACCAACGGTCCCTAATGCTTTCATGTCCTTTTCCTGTCATCAAAGCTTGGATCTCCGAGGACTTTTTCTCAGAATTTTCATGTGCAATGTAGACTGTCTCTTCCTGGGCACACATTTAACTCATTTGCAGGCCATCCATGGTCCTTTTCTCTTTTCCTACACTGCAGGACAGTTCTCTAGATGGCCTCGGGCTGATCCAGTTCTCCTATCATGTCTCTCCTGTAGATCTCATGAATAATTGTAGAATAGTATACTGGGAGTGCAACATCTTGAGACAGGGAGGAACTGGCTGGGACAGCCCAGGCTCTGTTCCCATGCCCCCACCTCTAGAACAGGATGTCCTTCAGTGCTTTAGCCCAGTGTGTCACGTTGCCTTCAGGTATAAAACCCAGGCTGGGCTGCTTTCTGGGGTCACTCATCTGCTGTGCAAGTGTGGCGCACTAAATGGAGATTCCGTCAACATTGGGCAGCTTTCCTGAGCTTTGGGGAATCAGCTCCCAATGAATCAATGAATCTAGGCCTCCTTGCTGCCTATCTGTAAGTAATAAACCCACTTCATGTCACTTGCTGGAGGTGAAGGCTGGGTTCTGTCTCACTGGACTCAGATAAGTTACTAACCAGTGCACAGTGAACCTGTTTAACAAAATTGACACAGCAAGCATGGTTCGGTCTGACAGAAGCATGGCTTATTAGGGAAACAGGAGGGGTGATACCCCCCAGTTTCTAACACATGGTGGAAAGGCCAGTCCGGGTTGCAGGGTCTCAACATGCATCTGGATGTTTTCTGGGGACGGAACAGTGAGAAGTGGAACAAAAGTCACCCACAAAGATGTGAACGAGCTGGCCGCATGAACATAGGCAGCAGAAAGGGATATGGAAATGTGACCGCAGCTCATAATCCTCTGGTTTGGGGGTACTTATGTAATCGCTCATTCCTGGGGCCGGAAACTTCCAGGAGTGGGAACTCAGCAGCAGCCTGAGGCACTTGAGAGGGAACAAGAAAGACAGTCTCAGATGATCCCTGAGGTCTCTGAGTGAGAACCAACATGAGATGTGGGACCTGACGAGGAGGGAGAATTTCTTTTCAAAGGGCAGATACAGAGAAAGTCCAGGGAAGTCTTGCACAGCATGGTTAGTGTGGGTGTTTGAAGAAGGGATAATGCAGACCCAAATGTCTGGCTGGATGGTGCAGTTAGGGGTAAGGTTAAGGTTTCCAGGTGCCCACCAGAGACTAGTGGTCCTATACTGCTGTCAAGCGAAAAGGAGGAAAGAGAGAAAAAATTAAACTGATGACATCAGAAAGTTTTAAGATGAACACAGTGACTGAAGGTGTTTATCTGCTTTGGATAAGGCTTTTTGTGCCATTTTGTGTGGTAGTGACTGCAGTTCCTACCCCTGAGTGCATTATTATAGGCATTGACACGTTGGCTGCTCTGGTACAGAACATCACGGCTGCCTGAGAAGCTCTGCCCCTCACAGCCAAGAATTTGAGCCATAACAATGGGACATATCCACTCCTGCCTGTCACCTAAGCTACCCAAGTCCCAGTGGGTTATTCAACAAAAGCCGTACTGCATACTGAGTGCAGAATTGCACATTGCTTTGTTAATTCTGGATTTGGTACAAAACATCCTATTGCAATGTAACAGCCCAGTTTGACTGGTCAAAAAGGCCTTCAGGGCATGAAGACTAACAATGGACTGTTGCAGGCTGAATGCCAAGGCCACTTGGCATTTCTTGGTTTACAGATGGCTCTGGGAAACTACAAACCGATGGGGTCTCTTGTGGTTTCCCAGATGTAATTTCAGATGGCCAGCCAGTGAATGGCCATCTCTTGACTTTTACTGGATGTAGATGTTCTGCCCAATGGGCCAACTTCACACAGTGGTGATGGCCATGCCAGCCACCCCTGCTACCATATCTTAATACATACTTTTTGACTGATGGGCTGTTCCCTCTCAGGTCACGAAAATGGCAACCAAGTGACTGAACTATTAAAGGACCTCTGTGTGGGAACAAAGACTACAACCACTCGCTGCCGAAAAGGGAGAAATATCTGTCACTTGCATGGATGCTGGGACTACCATGGCAACCCATGAAAAGAATTTCTATCATCTTTTTGGATACACTGCAGGACTTCACTCTGACCAAGGAATGGTCTGCTAGTGGGATAGTACCCCTATCCAACTAGGGCAATACGGACACTAAACACTGCTCTCCAGTGCCAGGGAAGCACAGCCCTGAGAGCATGTCAGGAAACATTGGGCTTGGTGAGTGTGGAGGTGGATCATGCAGCTGCTTGATTAGGCTACACCTGTGAAATCCCAATCACAGTATTCTCAACCGTTCTTTTTCCTTTCTCCCTTTAGAATTCGCCTCCCAGGGGTGGCTTGTGGTTTGGGCCTCCACAGTACCCCAGACAGGGCTCACAAAATCTAAACCGGAGGTGATGCTTCCCCCTGTTAATTCCCCTATATGGAGTCTCATAGAGCAATGGACAGGACCAACGAATACCACCATGCACAGGTCCCTCTCTTGGCTCCAGGGACATCTGATCTTTCCGGTTGGGTGAGTGGCGTTTTCAGACATGTCAAGTTTTTACAGGATGTTTCCTCCCTTTCTGGACTGGAAAACAGAGGCTGACAGGTCTGGGTTACGCAACAAGGGCAGTGGGTGCCGAAGAGGTAGTAGCCTGTGGACTGGGTGCCGCACCAACTGAGCCCGACTCCTATCCAATAGTTAGGGAACACAAGATACTCCAGAAGGTGTGGGGGTGGGGCACCAACCTGTCATTCTGTTTTCTCCACAAGGACATGGCAGCAGGGGCCTGGAAGCACAATGCCTTCTTTAGGTCCTCCCAAGCTGTGGTCACCATGGGTGATATGGGTTGGATCTGTGTCCCCACCGAATCTTATGTTAAAATGTAATCCCCAGTGTTGGAGGTGCCACCCAGTGGGAGGTGTTTGGATGTTGGGGGAAGATCCCTCAAGGCTTGGTGCTGGCCTCGCGATAGGGAGTGAGTTCCCACAAGATCTGGTTGTTGTCGAGTGTGGCACCTCCCTCCAACCCTCTCACTCCTGCTTTTGCTATGTGAAGTGCCTGCTCTCGCTTCAACTTCTGCCCTGAGTGAAAGCTTCCTGAGGCCTCCCCAGAAGCAGATGTTGATGCCATGTTTCCTGTAAAACCTGCAGAATCATGAGCCAATTACATTTTTTTCTTATAAGGTACCCAGTCTCAGGTATTCCTTCATAGTGATGCAGGAATGGCCTAATACAATTGGTCAACTGATGAAGTGTTGAATCGACCACCCTGGACCTTATTCTGTCACAGACCACAGTGGCCCTCTCATCCTGCCATGAAAGGGAACCAGAGGTGCCCTGTTTTAACTTAACTGGCCTAAGGTGGCAAAATGTCATGACCACAATTAGTAAAACCTTGGTGGGCTAATAGTTTAACATACTACTTTCTTTTTTTCTTTTCTTTTTTTCCTTTCTTCCTTCTTTTTTAGACGGAGTCTTGCTCTGTGACCCAGGCTGGAGTGCAGTGGTGTGATCTCAACTCACTGCAACCTCTGCCTCCTGGGTTCAGGTGATTCTCCTGCCTCAGCCTCGCAAGTAGCTGGGATTACAGGCACCCGCCACCATGCCTGGCTAATTTTGTATTTTTAGTAGAGATGGGATTTCACCACGTTGGCCAGGCTGGTTTTGAACTCCTGACCTCTGGTGATCCATACACCTCAGCCTCCCAAAGTGCTGAGATTACAGGTATGAGCCACCGTGCCCGGCCTGACACACTACTTTTATCTGATTACATGAAAGATAAGTGTCCCAGTGGCAATGACGAAAACAAGGACTGCAATCATGCTGGCCCTTTCGGAAGGGACATTATAAACAATAGTATAGGGGTGAAACTGAGCTCATGCAACTATGACTTAGCTGCAAATGGCTGTGCCTCCATACCCACGAGTAGGCCACTGAACAATAAAATGGGATAAAGGGTGCTATGTACAACTGACGGCTACGTATTTCTTCATGGGCAGTCTGAGGGTGACCCAAAAATGGGATGAGCAATGTCTGTGCCTGGAAATCCAGTGGATGGCTGGGTCCTGCATGCTGGGGGTGCCCCTATATACCACTCCTGGGAATGAGATTCATCACTGGGCCAGCAGCCTAAAGCTGTACACCCGGCCAACTAGAGATATATCAGAAGGTATAAGTGACTCTGGGTTTACATTCTTTATGAAATCTTTAATAGCATGGATAGGAGTCAGCACTCCTAAAGAAATAATCATAAGCCTGTCCCTGACCATGGCAGATATTTCTTCCTTTACTGCCACTGCTTTGGTAGCCCAGCAGACATCCCTCAACTCTCTTGGGAAGATTATTTTAGACAACAGAATCGCTCTAGACCGCCTTTTAGCCCAACTGGGAAGACTGTATGCAATTGCCTACACCTCCTGCTGTAACTGGATAAACAACTCAGGTATTGCTGAAACACAGGTAGAGAAGATCTGATTGCAGACAGTTGGGCCACCGAAAGAATCTTCTCTGAGCCCTTTAGCAACTTCTAACTTAGATCCCAGGGATCCCAGGCTAGGTTACTTAGGTTACTGCCCTGGGCAGGCCTGCTCATCCTCCCTGTGGTAGTAGTCACCTTGGGCATGGTAAAAAGTATTGTAGCTATGGTTTGCAGGTCACAGGAATAATGTAGACTGTGCTGGATCAGCAACATCTGGATAGAGGGAAAGTCTGGCTGAAACAGCCAGGGCTCTGTTCCAGTCCCCCCAAAACAGGAGGTCTTTCAACACTGTAGCCCAGTATGTCATGCTGTCCCTGAGGTACAAAACCAGGGTGGTCTGCTTCCCTGTGTGCCTCAGCTGTGGTGCAAGTGGGCCACAGGCAGGTGAGATGCCATCCACCCTGGGGAAGTCCCTGAGCCTTGGGGGATCAGCTGGCAATGAATCCTAGACTTCTGTTGTCCCTTGCTGCCAATCTATAAATAATAGGCCCACTTCATCTAACTCATATGGGGAGAAATGATCTGTCTCACTATACTCAGAAAAACTGGGAACCAGTACACAGTGAGCCTGCTTCACAAGCACAATATTTACAGACTCATTAGCACTCCATAAAAACCGGCAGCAGGATTTCAGGAGATAGCTCTGCTACAATCTAGTGTTTCATTTCCTGGGAAGCTATGGGTTCTGTGAGTGTTATGTGCTCTTCTTGTTTATCTTTATCACACATGCAGCGTTTCATTACATGCAGATTGTGGAGGCCCCAGAAGGGAAAAGTCCCCATGGTGTGCTCTTTCCTCCACCCTGATACCAACCTACACATTTTCTAAAACGTAATGCCAGTCAAAAGGGAGGAGGTTAGCAAAGAGTGGGTAGGCTTCCCAAGGAAACAGTAAACACGAATGCTAAGATTAATTCTATCACCTATTAGTAAGCCTAAAGTCTCCATTCTCCCGTACATGTGGGGACACTTTGATGTGGATACATACCTCCTACTCATTAGTACAAAACCCTTTGCACCAGCCAGGCACGGTGGCTCACACCTGTAATCCCAGTACTTTGGGAGGTCAAGGGAGGTGGATCACCTGAGGTAGGAAGCTCGAGACCAGCCTGACCAACATGGAGAAACCCCGTCTCTACTAAAAATACAAAATTAGCTGGGTGTGGTGGCGCATGCTTGTAATCCCAGCTACTCAGGAGGCTGAGGCAGGAGAATAGCTTGAACCCGGGAGGCAGAGGTTGCGGTGAGCCGAGATCGTGCCATTGCACTCCACTCCAGCCTGGACAACAAGAGAGAAACTCCACCTCAAAAAAAAAAAAAATCCTTTGCACTGAGGACTTCAGAGCCACACTGACTGAAAAGAGTCATTTGCAAATCGTATTTTCTGCAGAACACTAAATAGGGTGTCCTTTACTCTTCTTATATTACTTAAGGTTTAGTGCCCACTGGTTTGTGGTAATGGTCCCTCAAGGAACAACACGCAGTCCTGTCCTTGGAAACACAGCTACAATTGCATTCCCCCTTCTCATCTACATGGACCTGGGGCTCTACGATTGAAATCATCTGCTCTGGCTGCGTACCTCGCCATCCCCAACACACTTAGAAAGTCACTGAAGCCAATTCAGTGCTTCCTCAGGTCCAGCCAGAGACTGTAATCAGGAAACAGAAGTGTTCCCTTATCAGCATGCCCATGATAGCTTGCTGCTTAGGTTGCATGAATATAGGCCAGGACTAAATAGCAAAATATTCTAGTTCAACAGGTCAAGCATTCTGGAGGATATTTGCCCGCTTTTCCCTTTCTTCAGACCCTACAGGTTGGCTAACCCTCCACCCACGTCCCACTGCCTTCATCCTGGCCAGCTGCCAGTGCAGACTTGCCCCATTCCCTGATAGTCCTGAGTAGCCAGATGACAGAATTCTGGGCAACTAGGACAGAAATCTCTTGGCCAATCGTTTAGTGACGTTGTGGAGAGATAATGCTGTAAACTTTTATTTTTCAGGAAATCTGGAAACCTACAGTCTCCATGCCTGATCAGCAAAGAAGGAGCTCACCGTGGACACCAGAGACAGGGACCCAATGTGGAGACCTGCGAGCCTGTGTCCGGCCCTGAACTCTCAAGCCCACGGCAGCTTCCTGAGCATTGAAGAGAATATGCAGGAGAACAAAACAGAAACTGAAAGAATATGCAAGATGTCTTTCTTGGATTTTATTCCATGATAGATGGTAGGGGCAGGAGTGACGGAAAGAGGCTGACAAGATCTGGACATGGAGGCTGGAACGGTCGGGTGTGATTCGGAGAGGCGCATGAGAAGGAAGGTGGATTTGAAGGCTGGAAATCTGAGGGTCAGTGGTCCAAGTCACTCAGAGACAGAATCACAGCACAGCCCTTGCTGATGGCAAACAAAGGAGGACAAGAGGACTGGAAAGAATTCTGCCAGCAGGCAGGAGCCAGTAAGGATGAATTTGTAGCAAAATTAGCAAGTGGAGAGGATGATTTGGGGCCATTTTTCCTGTTCTTCAAGAAAACAGGAGATAACTAGAAGGACTAGAGACCGGGGCTGCCAGATCTAGTGGGAAGCCCCCTAGAAATGGTGACATCACCTACCAAACAGGCTGCACCTGGCCTTATGTCTCCTTCACCTTTCTGGCCCCACACAGCCACCAGACAGCCATGCCCAGCAGCTTCCCACAAAGCCATAGAGTCCCCAGAGTGAGCCCCAGCAGAAACACAAAAACGTCGAGCAGGTACTGCTCATGCCAGGGCTGCTGGAAGATATAGGGCTTGAGGTGCGTTGCCCCCCGTGTCTGGAGGACGTGGTCAATCCAGCCCACCAGCCGCTGCGTGGGGCTGAGCGGGTGGGAGCGCAGGATGACGCTGGCAGCCACTGCCGCAGACTTGTATCTGTTGAGAGAGATAGAGAGGGGGCATTACTAATGTGACCTCACAAGAGTTAGAATGTGTGATCCGTTCTATATGATGCACCAAAGACTGAGTTTCAAGGAAATTTTGTTGGCTTTGCAGTAATCTACCTGGTTCCCCTTGAAGTTTAATCATGACACCTACATGCAAAAATCCATGTATAATGCTAAAAGTCTTAAACTTCAAAAAAGTGACCAAGTCCACAAAGACTAGTCCCTGCTCCAAGGAGGCTTAGGATGTACCCTAGGAAAATTATATATGATGTAATTATTATACATATACATGGAGCACCTCCACTGTGCCAGTCTCTAGATGGGGTGACAAATCTCACTCTGGGGAATGTTAGGCACAGGCTAAAGCCTACACATTCCTGCACCATCAGAACGTCATGTTGACCAGGGCTGGCTTCCCAGGCTGCAGGCTGCATATTTGTACCACATAATTAGTAGCATCCTGTACTTGGTTTCACCATGTGGAAGTTCTCAAACTTTATAATAAGAGGCTCCACGCTTTTATTTTACACCAGGTCCTACAAATTGTGAAGCTGGCCCTGCTGATGTACAATGTCTGAGGACCATCCCAGCTCAGAATGGTCATTTTGGGTCTAGGTCATTGAAAAATCCAATGAAAGCTACAAACACATTTTTCAGAAAATGACCAACTGCAATACATGAAATTGCAAATATATACAATTGATCTGGAGTTTATCAACCCATGGAATTTAATGACTCTTCCAAGGCTAAGAATCATGAGCTATGTGGTTAAGTCATCTAGCTAGAACTGCTGAGTGCTCCTAGTACATGCTAAGCCTTCAGGTCCGATTTTGGTTTGTGCCCTTGAAACTCTAATAAATTATTCAGCTCTTTTTACTTATTACATGAGGTGTAATTTTCTCTTCACATGAGATCACTGTGCTGGATATGCAGTTAGTTACCTTGGAGGTCACTGGGTCCCTTCTATTGCCTCACTTGACTAAAATTCATTAACCATTTACTTTGCGGCTGACCCTGTGCTAGGCACTAAGAAGATAGCAGAAAACAAGAGACACATGCTGCTGTCCTCATTAAGCTAATTCTCCACTCTCTAGTTGGAAGGCGAGGGGGACAAATAATAAATGAAAACATAAGCTGCGCATGGTGGCTTATGTAATCCCAGCTACTCGGGAGGCTGAAGCAGGAGGATCATCTGAGCCCAGGAGTTTGAGACCAGCCTGGGCAACATAAAGAGACTCTAAATAAACAAACACATAAATAAATGAGGTAATTACAGACCTTAAGAAGTGTTAAGAAGGAAATGATATAACTGGGGTAGGTGGGAGAAGAGGTTACTCAGGACTGTCAGAGGCGAACTCTAAGAAGAAATGAGTTGGAGATGAGACCGGAATGTGACAAAGGAGCCAGTATGTGAAGAGGGAGCACCACAAACAAAAGGCCAAGGGGGAGAAGAGTGTGGAGTATTTGGGTAACAGAAAGGCAATCTCCTGCCTCAGTTGGAATCCCGCTGACCTGAATTCCAATTGACCTGAAACATAGCTCACAGAGACCCCCTGTACATAGTCTAGGTTCCCCAAAATGAAAAGGTAGGATATGATTCTTAGCATCTAACTTAAATGCTCTAGTCTTGCTCTCAGAGGACACAGGTCAGCTGTTGGCATCACACACATATTATCCCATGTCCTAGAAAATACAGTTTTAATCTAAAGCAAAACAAAACAAAACCAAAAAACCAGATTCCCATAGTGCCCTTAGTGTTTTTGCCTTCATTCATCATTATGACCACAACCCCAGGAAGCTGCATACCTCTTGTCTTCTATGATTTGTTTCATCTTAAGAGCCAGCGTCTCTGCTTTGAGCTTCTTTAACTGAATAGAGACACCAAACTTTTTGGCTTCTACTCGGACCATGTTTTCAGGCTGGTCTCCAAAGAGAGGGATCCCCACCATGGGCACACCATGCTGGATGGCCTCCATTATGCTATTCTGCCCGCCGTGGGTGACAAACAGACGGATGCTTGGGTGAGCTGTTGTAAATAAGAAAGAGGGTGGGACACTTCAGGATGAAAATGTCGAAACATCAGGCCGAGATGAAGGGGATAAGAAAGTGCCAAGGGGATCTAGTGGTGTGTTGGAGACATTGTATCTAATGACTGTGCTTGGGACACATCCAAGGTTACGGTTCCAAGATACAAGATTCCAAGCATTGCTATCATATGGAAACATCTTCCGTCAGCCAGAAACTCAGCTAAGGCTTAGAACTGAGTGAATTCTGTAGAGAAGAGTGCTAAGCAAGGCATACATCTCTATCTGTCCATCCATTCTTCCTTCTCTCTGTCCTCCCTGTGCCTCTTTGCTTCTCTCATCTGTATTCTGTGTGTCTCTCTGTTTCTACCTCCTCTGTCTATATTGAGCCCTCTTTTATCCACTGACAGCTAATTTCTCTTTTCTTGTATTCCTGACATATTTGTTGACATCACAACTCATGTGTCACTCATAAAACTTGTATTGACTGTATGGTGTCCTCAATTATAAGAGAAGCGCCTTGAAAGTAGACTGGATCTTTTGCCTCTGTATTTCCAGTTCCTGTCTTTCCATGCCAGCGTTACCTAGAGCTAACTAAAGTGATTGTTGATAATGACAAGCACATCTCAACCTGGGTCACTCAACTGCAATGTGCATCAGACTCCCTGTCTCTTCTTTGAAATGGGAGGCATATGCCCTACCCCAGAATTTTAAAAAATATATTCACAGAAGTAGGACCAGGAATCTACTTCTTAAATTGCCCAGATTCTTTTGAGCCATAATCTTGGTTGTGAATCTCTGCTCTAGTCAGTGTCTAGGGCAGCACTGGGCACAGAGAAAACCTGTTGGGGGTGAGGGAGCTCTCTGATCCCAGACAACTCGGTAGACCAAATCACCAACTGTGAAGTTGCTAAGCTTGGCACACAGGTATGTTGGCACATCCTAAATACATCATTGGCATTAATCTTGTGATGGTAGAAGTTGCTCAGTCCCTTAGTAAATTAAGAGGATGTGTCCATATTTATGTGTGGATGTGTGTTTGTGTAAGTCCATGTGGCCGAACTGGTGCTCACAAAATCACTAAAGTTTGTGGCACCTCTCCCAACCCCTAGTATAAACATTCAGAGTTGATAGGTTGTCTTTAATTTTGTTTGGGTGACCTTGTCCAAGACCAAATGCAGCAGGGTTAAAGAGACTTGACAGGAATATCACATAGGGCTGCAGACATCAGGTCTGGGATAGAAAAGAATGAAGGAAAGTTGGTTGCTTTGGCATCTGATCCCATTGGAAGTATAGCCTGGTTTCCCAAGAACTCCAGCTGGCTGCTACTTTTCTGTCCACTGAGCCTTACCTGTACCATTCACCAGTGGGTACAAATGTCCAGCTAAAGGTCAGAGACGTGATGAGCCCCAAAGACAGGTCAGTGGAAGGAGAGGAGCAGTCCTGGGCAGACCTTACCCAGGAGGTCACTCTGAGGAAGCCAGTCCACAAATTTCACATTTGCAGCCAGGTGGACATCTTTGGGCCAATGAGAACACTGACACTTCCATATCACCCCTTGGGGTAGGTGGGCAAAGGCATTGTTCATCTCCTTGAAGATTTCCGGATTCTGACAGGTGTTCACCATGGAGCCCAAGGTCACAAGGACAAAACCAGAGTCCCCAAACTTGGCAATGAAGTTCTGCAAGTCCTGGAGAAAGATTACCAAGGTAAAGAGGTGACAAAATTATTGGTGAAAGCCTAGTTGACCAGAAAGTGAAAACCAGACTATTTACTAACACAGCGCCCTGTCCTCACTGTCCCAAAGCTATTATTCTAGCTCCTAGTGTAGCTCAGTACTAGCTGCACTGTGGTCATGTCCTTTGTGTTGGTGGGAACATCTTTCTTCTTGAAGGCCTGACCCTATTATCAGGGCCTTTCTTGACCTTCCACCCATTATAGGTCCAGGGAGTCACAGGAGTTTTCTAAGGTCAGACTAGAGGTAATAGTATCTGGAAGAGTACTAGTAGGTGTCCAGGGTCCAACATGAGGAGTGGGACTTCTGGAGGCTGGAATGGAGATGCTGGGAGAACACTTGTGCTGTGGGCAGAAATGGTGGCAGCATGGGGTAAGGCTCCTCTCCATCTACACAAAATGTAACCTTTTAGTGTGTTTTCCTCTAATGTTTTATGATAGTCTCGGTCACTGATCTTTTTGTACATACTTCATCCTCTCCCTCAGTAGTTCACCCACAGGACTGCAAATTATAACCACAGAGAAAGATTTTTTTAAAAGCAGCAATGCCATAGGGAGATGGAGCAAGATGGCAGAATAGAACCCTGAAGTGATTTTGCCCCCCGAAGGAATACCAAATTAACAACTATCCACAAGAAAACGCCTTCATAAGAACAAAAAAAAAATCAGGTGAGCAATCACCATTCCTGGTTTTAACATCATACCGAGGAAAGAGGCACTGAGAAGGTAGGAAACACAGTCTTCAATTACCATGTGGTGCAGAGAGAGAATCTGTGTGCTTAGGGGAGGCAGAGCACAGTGACTATAGACTTTGCAGTGGAAGTCAGTGCTCTGCAGTCACAGAGCAAAGCAACACAGGGAAGAATTCAGCTGGCACCCATGCAGGGAGCATTTAGACCAGCCCTTGCTAGAAGGGAATCATCCACCTCAGCAGTAGGAACCTCAGTGCTGGTTAGACCAACCACGGCAGGCTAAAGTGCTCTGGAGTTCAAAATAAACTTGAAAAGCAATCTAGGCCACAAGAACTAAAATCCCTGGAGTGCACATGACCTGGTGAGACACCAGCCAGGGCAGCCAAGGAGTGCTTGTGTCACCCCTCCCCCAACTCCAGGCAGGGCAGCTCACAGCTCCAGGAGAGACTCCTTCCTCCAGGAGAGGAGGGGGGAAGAGTTAAAAAGTCTTTGTCTTGCAAGTTGGGCACAGTTTAGCTGCAGTAAAATTAAGCACCAAGGAGAATCCTAACATCTCCACATCTAGGCCTTAGCCCCTGGACAACATTGCTAGGCATGCCCTGGGTCAGAAGAGAACCTGCAGCCCTGAAGGGAGAGACCTAAGCCTGGCAGGATTCACCACCGGCTAATTCAAAAGCCCTTGGGCCAAAAATAAACATCAGCAGTAGCCAGGCAGTACTTCTCACAGGCTTGGGGTGGGGTGGCCACGAGTGAGACTCCTGCTTTAGGAAGGGAGGGAATAGAGTAAGTAGATCCCTACAATTCCCAATTCCAGGACACAGTTCCTGGACAGAATTCCTAGACCCAACCTGGGCCAGAAGGGAACCTGCTGCCCTAAAGGGAAAGGTATAAGCTTGGAAGAATTCACCACCTGTTGACTAAAGAGCTCTTGAGCCTTGAATAAACATCAGTAGTAACTAGGCAATAGTTATCATAGGTCTTGGACGAGGTCCAGTGCTGTGTTGGTTTCAAGTGTAATCCAGCACAATTTCAGGGGAGGTGGTCATGAGAGTGTTTGTGTCACCCCTTCCCCAACTCCAGGCAGCTTAGCACAAGGAGAGAAACTCTGTTGGTATACGGGAAAGTAAGGGAAGAGAACCAGAGAGTCTGCCTGGTAATCCAAGGAATTCTCCTGGCTCTTACCTAAGACCACCAAGGTGGTACTTCTACAAGGCTGCAAGAGTCAGCATGACTGGGCTTGGAGTGCCCCCTAATGCAGACACAGGTGCAGTGACCAAAGACTTAGATCACAACACTCAATTCCCTTTGAACACTTGGAAAGCTTTCTCAAGAAGGACAGGTACAAACAAGCCCAGACTGCAAAGATTAGAATAAATACTTAACTTTTCAATGCCCAGACATTGATGAACAAGTTACAAGCATCACGACCATCCAGGAAAACATGACTTCACCCAAAGAACCAAATAAAGCACCATCAACTAATCCTGGAGACACAGAAAAATGTGACCTTTCAGACAGGGAATTCAAAGTAACCATTTTGAGGAAGCTCAATGACAATCAAGATAACAAAGAGAAGAAATTCAGAATCCTATCAGCTAAATTTAGCAAAGAGGTTGAAAGAATTAAAAACAAAAAAGTAGAAATTCTGGAGTTGAAAATGCATTTGACATAATGAAGAATGCCTCAAAGTCTCTTAACAGAAGAACAGATCAAGCAGAAGAAAGAATAAGTGAACTTAGACAATATAATAAGATATAAATAGAAACAACAAAAACTTAGCGGACTGGGAGATAAAGTGTAGAATTTTTATTACTGTTCTTTTTTGCTTAATTGTTTGTTTCTTTTTGCAATCAAAGTTCAGTTGTCATCCGTTTAAAATAATGGGTTATAAGATGTTACTTGCAGGCCTTGTAGTAACCTCAAATCACAAAACTTAAAACGGATACACAAAAAATAAAATTCAAGAAATTAAAACATACCACCAGAGAAAATCATTTTCACTAAAAGAAAGAGCAGAAGAAGGGAAAGAAGAAAGAGAAGATCACAACACAACTAGAAAACAAATAACAAAATGACAGGAGTAAGTCCTTACTTACAAATAACAACATTGAATGTAAACGGACTAAACTCTCCAGTCAAAACAGAAAGAGTGATTGAATGAATAAAAAAAGAGATTTAACATGTTGCCTCCAAGAAACACACTGCCTATAAAAAGACACATAGACTGAAAATAAAGGGGTAGGAAAAGATATTCCATGAAAGTGGAAACCAAGAAAAAAGAAAGAGTAGCTATACTTACATCAGATAAAATAGATATCAAGACAAATACCATGAAAAGAGACAAAGAAGGTTATTATATAATTTTATAAAGGTTGATTCAGCAAGCACATATAACAATTATAAATATATAGGCACTCAAAACTGGAGCACCCAGACACATAAAGCAAACATTATTAGAGGTAAAGAGAGAGATAGACCCCAATACAATAATAGATGGAAAATGCAACACTTTCAGCATTGGATGCATCATCCAGACAGAAAATCAACAAAGAAACATTGAACTTAATCTGCACTGCAGATTAAGTGAACCTAATAATATTTGCAGAAATTTTCATCCAATGACTGCAAAAAAGACATTCTTCTACTTAGCACATGGACCATGTTTAAGTATAGACCATACATTAGGCCATAAAACAACTTTTAAGAAATTCAAAAAAATTGAAGGAGATCGAGACCACGGTGAAACCCCGTCTCTACTAAAAATAGAAAAAATTAGCCGGGCGTGGTGGCGGGCGCCTGTAGTCCCAGCTACTCGGAGAGGCTGAGGCAGGAGAATGGCGTGAACCCGGGAGGCGGAGCTTGCAGTGAGCCGAGATTGCGCCACTGCACTCCAGCCTGGGCGACAGAGCGAGACTCCGTCTCAAAAGAAAAAAAAAAGAAATGATCAATGCCTTAATGTGGTGGATTTAAAAAAAAAAATAAAGCAGTAATGCTCTGTCCCAAAAGCAGGCCTGGACAGCTTATATCTTAAAGTCCCCCAGGTAGCTCTTAACAAAGTTAGTGCTTTGAAAAGAAAATAAATCTCAGGAACCCCAAATCTAAGCCAAAGAGAAACGTCAAGCTGGGAACTGCATCAGGCAAAACTACCTCCCATTCCATTCCTAAATAGGATAGCCACAAAGATTAAAAAAAAAAAAAAAAGCTACATACCTCCCTCACCATTTGCCCACAAAAAAATTCCTTGTGGACAAAGAGCAGACAGAACTCAGAAGCATCCCTCTGCTTGCCTGAGACAAGTGTATGTCGGCTTGCTTCCTCTGCCCTATTGTTTCACTAACCCAGACTAAGGCATCAGTGGCTATCTCTGTAAATTCTCAAATAAATGCAATTGTTTGTCTCTTGTCTACCTATGACCTAGAATCCCCCTCTCCGGCCTTTCTGGACCAAACCAATGTTTATCTTACACATATTGATTGGTGTCTCATGTCTCCCTAAAATGTATAAAACCAGCCTATGCCCCAGCCACCTTGGGCACATGTCGTCAGGACCTCTTGAAGCTGTCATGGGTGCATCCTTAACCTTGGCAAATAAAGTTTCTAAATTGGTGAGACCAGTGTCATATATTTTGGGCTTACCGTATCTAATGTCTTAATTTTGTGTTTAGCACAATTTTGTCAATTCTTACTTCCAAATATTTCTTTGAACTCTGATTCTGATTCTCTCTGCCCTACAAGGGCTCACCCCAGCTCCCAACCCATCATTCTATTACGTGGTTCAGACTCTACTGGATTCCAGCCAGCATACCACTTACCATTCCCAAGGACTTCTTTAACACAGCCTTGTCATCATTTTTATAATGACAAGGCAACATAAGACCATTATATAAAAGTTGGAAAATGCAGAGGAGAAACACTATTGTTTTAAGTGGATATTGTCTCACAGCCATTCAACCCTTACTCCCCTTACTCCATGGTGGAGGCCTGATCCACCCATCTGATAGCTAAGGTTTCTGGTAAATCCCCACAGCTTTACTCATGCAATTGAATCTTCTACTCCACTAGTGTAGCCAGCGCCACCCAGGGAAGCCAGCCTTATGGCGATCTCAATTACATCTCCACATATTGGGACCCCTGCTCCCCGACCTGGGGTGCTTTCTCTCTCAGCTCCATTCCTAAAACTTTCTGCCACCAATGCAAAGCCCATATCACCCATAGATCATTCCACAACTCTTCCTGCTCACTCAGTGCAAGTTAAAAGAGTAGACACTTGGGTGGCTGGAAAGCCCAGGCCCTCAGGACCTCTGAAATACATGGTGGCGGGAAGGTCACCTACATCACCTGAGCTTCTGTCCTTCTCCGTTTGTAAAAATGAAAATGATCACACCTCCCTACAGGTGGCAGGATATTAAATATGATAACTTCTGTAAAATGGGAACCCAGTGCTCAGAGGCAACAGGCAGCCAACTCATCTTAGCTCTCTTCCTTTTGAAAAATTTCTATAGCAGAGGCTCTGAGTTGTGAAACTGCGCTGTGCATTCAAATCACCTGAGCAGCATATGCAAATTACAGTGGCAGGGGTCCACCCCAGAGAAATCAAGCCAGAAGATCTAGGTGGAGCCAGGAGCCAGGGCTCTACAGGCAGGGAACACTGGAGATAACACCGGCAGTTCTTGCTGTCAGACCCAGACAGACCCACTGCTGCTTACTCCGAATCCATAGTGTTGTCGTTTCATTGTGAGTAGCTTATCTCCTTAACAATTACTGCATGTAATGGGCACTAACTACGTGTTTACTGTACACGTGATCATACAAAATAAAAATGCAAACAAAAAATGAAACTTTAACACAGGGCTTATTTTATCAAGGCTAGGACTAGGGTGTGGCAAGAGAGGAGCCAGAGGAATCCACATAAAGATGCCCTTGATCTCAGGATGGTGCAAGGCCTAATATTATACTTGCACAACCCTGCAACTCCTCACTTCCTTTAAAAGCATGCCCTAGGTGCCTCCCTTGCCTATCCCGACTTCAGCCTCAGGATCCTACTGGCAAGTGGCAGCCACCAACTATGCACTGAAGGCCTCTGCGTGAATCCCAAACTGAATGCTGAGGGTTCACTTACTTGTGGTACTGGTTTAATAGGTTTTTCCATCAAGCCTCCAACATAAATAGTGTTGGGAAGCAGAGGTCGAGCAAAATCTAAGGCAAAGTCAGAGTTGATGAACCACAACTCTGCTTTTAGTAGAAGATGAGACAAAACTGGCCTAGAGCCTTCTGTGAAATGCTCCTTGATGGTGTTGTCAAATGTAGACTGCATGTGCCATTGCCTCCTGCAGAAACTAAAGAACATCAGAAAATTCTTCACTCGGCCCCAGAAGTCCATGTGATCAGTCAGCAAGGAATGGAATACTGGAACATAAGACAAGGGGATCGGTAGCCCAAATTCCAAAGAGCCGAATGAAGTGGAAAGAATGGCCACAAATGGCTTCCCAAGCTTCTCAGCAATCAGGAAAGGACAGTAGTCAAAAGTTTCAACTATCGTCATGTCGAAGTTCTCATTCTTTAAGGAATCCATGATATCCTTTCTCCTTAAAAAATGACTGCACTGCAACGCCAAGTATTCTAGAACATTTAATAAGTTTTCAAATTTTCCTCTGTAAGAAAAAAATAATAAATATTCATGGGAAGTGTTAAATTTACAGTATATAAAAGTATCTTGAGATATCAAGAAAATATCCCAGGAAAGCAACAACCTTTCTAGCAGTCACCCACAAATTCAACCAGTTTCCCACAAATACCCTCTGCATAATTATCCTGGCTTAAATGTTTCTACTCTCTAGAGTGTACCCTTCTCCCTTCCCCTTTTCTCTCCTTATCCAAATCCCAACCACCATCAATGCCGACTCAAGGTCCTTCTACTCTGGGAGCCATCTCTCAGAGTAGCAGATCTCAGAGTTCCGTCTCCTTGATAAATTAGGTGACACTCTGTTTAGCCCTCATTTACACATGGAGTTTTTATGAGTGATTTTCTTATTTATCCAACCAAATTGTGTAAGTAACTTGACGATAGAGTTTATCAATATTGATGATATGTGCTAAGTTTTAGCACTGTGTGTTTGCATACGAGAGATTGCCTCAGTCAAGGAACCCTTTGAGTATATTTCAACCAAAAATCTCAGCCGAAAATGAGAATTCCACCTTTCTACCCCTAGGAGTTAAGCAATGGAAAAAATAAAAACAAAAGGAACCTGGTTTTTGAAAGGCATTATTTTTTTCTTTATCATTCTTTCTTTATTATTTACTTTTATTTGTTATTGTTATTTTACATATTTTATATACTATTTATTTACATATTTGTTTACTTATTTATATTATTATTTTATTTAATTATTTATTATTATTTCTTTCCACCTCAATGCAGGCTGGGGTATTCAGATAAGATAAGGTCAAAGCTTTACTGACATATGCCTATGCAAAGGGACGATTCTTTTGCAATGTATTCCCAATAATGCCTGCAGAGAATATGATCCTATTTTACAGAATTTTGGGGAAATAGATGAGGATGCCTAGGCCAGCTGCAGTAAGTGCAAGAGCTCTAGATATCAGAAACCTACTGGCTGCATGGAAGACTGAGAGAATCAATTCCCTGACACACCCGTAACCTGTACACCACTGTACCATTGCCCTCCAGTTAGAGAAGGTCCCTCACTAGTGATATGCAGATTGGTTGAAGTCATCCCCTGTTGTATATTTTTAAAGATTCACATAACAAAGGAAAAGTTGCCAAACGTTTTTGAAAATTTCAGTAATGGGCTGGGTGCGGTGATTCACGCCTGTATCCCAGCACTTTGGGAGGTTGAGGAGGGTGGATCACCTGAGGTTAGGAGTTTGAGACCAGCCTGGCAAACATGGTGAAATGCCATCACTACTAATAATACAAAAATTAGCTAGGCATGGTGGCACACTCCTGTAATCCCAGCTACTTGGGAGGCTGAGGCAGGAGAATCGCTTGAACCCTGGAGGCAGAGGTTGCAGTAAGCTGAGATCACGCCATTACACTCCAGCCTGGGCGACAAGAGCAAAACTCCGTCTCAAAAAAAAAGCCATTAAAGTAGTAAAAATGTTTAGACTGTAGTTCATTAATCATATTTAAAATTAAGCTAATAAATTAAAATATTTTAAGAATGCACCCTTAACTATACCTGTCCTTACAAATATTAAACCGGGTAAGAAGAGATGAGGCATATGCTTAAAATATATAACTAACTCTGCAAGATGATATAGGCTAAGTGTCAAATGGGTAGATTAGATCAGATGTATAGGGGAGAGAATGTGGTGTTCCATCTTGGGTGAGGAGGAAGGCTTTATGGAAAAAGTCAGATTTAAGCACTACCTTGACTACTGAGTAGAATTTTCCAGGAAAGAAGAGAGGTAAGGCCACTGTGATTAATCAAGATAGGCATAGATTTCTGTGTTTCCTCTTTTATATCTAAGATTAAAAAGTTATGTGTTCCTTCCCATCCAGATTAAGCAAAAGCTGTCAGTTTCATGTTTCATTTGTACCAGGTTGATTGCTTTTTAAAAGAACTTTGCATGGCTATATGTTCAACTTCTACAAACCCAATGTTCATAAGCCTTCCCTTATTTATGAATATATGTGAGAAGAAGGGAAGACAGTAAGTGGGAAAAGGTGACTCTAATTTTCCCACCAACAATGAAAAGTTGAAGAGCCTATCCCAATTTCTGTGTTGGGGAGATTATAGGCAATGGTTGTAGGTGAAGTGTTGCAAGGAAGTCCCAGAAGAAACAATTTCCCACTTTCTGCAGAAAAGCACTCATGCTTATAGTGTAAGAAAGACGGTATGAGGAGGAATTTCCAGGGACTTTACTGGATGATGTGGCATGCAGTACTCATCTACTCCCCCTGTCATCTGTCTCTCCATCTATCAATCCATCCATCCGTCCATCCATCCATCCATCCATCCATCCACCCATCCACCCATCCATCCATCCATCCATCCATCCATCCATTCATCACTTTCTCTTGTCCTCATTCCAAGTATCCATGCATCCATCCATTCATTTGTATTATGAAAATAGTGACCTTTTGGTTCAAAGAATAAAAAAAAATTACCTGCCACCTAAAGCTTCTTCCAGAAAGAAATCAAAACTCTTCTTAAATTCTCTTTGATGATCTTCAGGTGCAAGCCAACTGATAACTTGATATGATTTTTCCTCCTTTTTAAAATCTAAGAAAACAGCAACGGGTTAAAAAAGAAGTTAAATACGCTACATAAAAGAGTAACATTAGCACAACAATATCAAAACTTATTTCAAAGATTATGTATGTATTTGAATGATTGCTTAAGTATTGTTTAATGTATGCATTTATTTATTTTTGAGACAGAGTCTTGCTCTGTCATTTAGGCTGCAGTGCAATAGCACGATCCTAGCTCATTGCAGTCTCAGCTCCCTTACAAACCATTGGGATTACAGGTGTGAGACATTGGTATGGTTTGTATTTAAATACAGTACACATTTGTTTGATTCCAGAGCCTCTGTTCTTTCTGTTTTACAAAAACAATCATTTTTATTATTTAAAGTGATCATGCAAATAATTTTTAAATTCAGTCAAAAATTACTAAAAGACTTCATTAAAAGAATAGTCCCCTACATCTTGACTTGCCAGCTTGGCCCCTTCTTCATTGTCCATGTGTAATAAGAAGTCTGACTCCATTTTCACTCTTTGCCTCTTGACAAATGTCAAGCCCCATTTCCCCTTCCCAACCCCATGCTTCATCTGAGCAAATTGGTAAGAAAAGCCACACACACCTTCTGTCTTATCTCTGTTAGGAGTTTCAATCCATGCAAGTCAGGACAATGAAGGGAAATCCTCAGCCCATCCTACCCCTCCTCACAGTAAAAACTCAAGCCAGTCATCCCTCCCTGCTCTCTAAAGCCATTTTTCAGATTGGCCTGGGAGCCTGTCCTGCTATTCTGAAAAAAAGAAAAAAAAATACCTCACCCTATGAGTCATAAACCTCTCATATCTTCTTAATGCACGTGTGCCTTCGTCACATCCAAATCAAATTTTGTATAAGAATTGGGGGTATGTTAACACATAGTCCCACATATTAAGGCCCTCATACTCAAGCTAATTGAAAGGAAAGACTCTATCCAAGTATCTACTGGCAAATACTTTGCAGTCATAGAGTTGGCTAGAATGTTCTCTTCCATGCTGATTTTAATAGGCTCTCAGCCACAGCACGTCTTTACCTTGGAAGAAACACAATGCATGGCTACCCATAGTATACTTCAACAGCCCTACTATTGCCCACAGTCTTTGCCAGCAAGAGCCACTGCTTCCAGCTTTCTCTAGGAGTACAGATATAACATTACATTGAGGGTGTCCTCCTCTGAGGAGATTCATCTGCCACACTCATTTAAGACATAGAAACATTCAAAAAGGAGCTCACAAAGGAGATAAGCCATTGTCCCATGCAAAGTATCAGACCCAGTCCCTCACTTAAATTCCAAAGGATCATTTGGTTAGTTGAAGACCGCTCCATCCCCAGTACCACTAAGAAACAACTACCGAGCCTCTCTGTGTCCATGATGTTACAAGCCCAACATCTTTTAGGGCTTTTTTACATTTTAAAGACAACATATTCCTTATTTATATATTTTACTTAGGTCCACTCATATTTATTACTTGAAAATCAGCCCACTTTGCGTAGGATCCCCTGTAACAGAAGGCTCCAGAATCTGTCCAAGTTGCAATACAACAGGCTCTCTCATTAGTGCCCCCCAGGGACACCTGCACTGTAAAGGCTTTAGTATCCTCCTTTCATGCCTCCTGGAGTTCTTCTGAGCACCTATCATGGCTGTTTCAGTTTCCTATTGCTGCTTTAACAAATTACAACAAACTTAGTTGCTTAACACAACACAAGGTATTATCTTATAGTTCTGGAGATCAGAAGTCCAGAATGCATCTCATTAGAATAAAATCAAGGTGTGGGTAGAGCTGCATTTCCTCTGAAGGCTCTAGGGAACAACCCATTTTCTTGCCTTTTCCAGCTTCTCAAGGCTACCTGCACCCCTGGCTCATGGCCCCCTTCCAACAGGCAATCACATCACTCTGATTTCTTCTTCCATCATCACTTCTTTAACTCTCCTACCATCTTCTTTCCTTTATAACAGGGGTGTCCAATCTATTGGCTTCCCTGAGCCACACTGGAAGAAGAAGAATTGTCTTGGGCCACACATAAAATACAGTAACACTAATGATAGCTAGTGAGCTAAAAAGAAATTGCAAAAACAATCTCATAATGTTTTAAGAAAGTTTATGAATTTGTGTTGGGCCACATTCAAAGCTGTCCTGGGCCACATGCAGCTGGTGGGCCACGAGTTAGACAAGCTTGCCTTACAAGAACTCTTGTAATTAAACTGGATTCACCTGGGTAATCCATGATACTCTCCCTGTCTCAAAATGCTTGTATTAATCACATCTGCAAAGATCCTTTTGCTTTTTGAACGTGTAAAATAGCACATTCATAATGACAGGAATTCAGACATGTGTATCTTTGGGGGTAGCATTATTTGCCTACCACAGTGCGTTCTCTAGATCCCAGACATTCATATACATCCCTCATGGAATGAAAATGTGTTCATCTTGTCCCAACATCCCCCAAAGTCTCAAACAATTATATTTCAATTCAAAGTGAAAAATCTCATCTAAAGCTCATCAGCTCAGAATTCCCAAATCACATCATCCAAATAATCTACATCAAGTGTGGGTGAGAGTCTGGGTATAGTCCATTCAGTGGCAAAATTGCTCTCCTTCTGTGGATCTGTGAAACTAGGAAAAAATGACCTGCTCCCCAAAACCAATAGTGGGACAGGCATAGGATACCAATTATAGACATTCTTCTAATGGGGGCCAAAAGAAAGTAAAAAAAAAAATGAGGTGCCAGTCCCAAGACATTTTGACTCCAACTGGGCAAACAAAATTAGGTTTTAAGGACTGGGAATAATCCTGTGGTTTGGCTCAGCCTTCTGGGCTAGAAGCTCTGCCATCTGGGCTCATTGCTTCACCTTCAGAGTTTTCCTTCGTTTTTCATGAATCGTTGCATGTGGTTACAGCTGAGTGGTTTGTCAGTTTATTTTCTACTTGCAGAATCTGGGGAGTTCAAGAGCCCTCCTTCCTGTCATATTCTCCTCCCTTTCATATTCTCCTCATACCTTTTCGTCCAAATTGGCAGTACTTCTGAAGCTATAAAATTCTTGGGTACCGGGAGGCTGAGGCAGGAGAATCACTTAAACCCGGGAGGAGGAGGTTGCAGTAAGCTGAGATCACGCCATGGCACTCCAGCCTGCGTGACAAGAGCAAGACTTCATCTCAAAAAAAAAAAAATTGGGGGGAGTACCTTGTGACTCTCCTGGGTATGTCATAGTAATTCATTCCACTAAACAAGAGGCTGCTCCACAGAATTTTTTTTTTTTTTTTTAAGACAGAGTCTCGTTCTGTCACCCAGGCTGGAGTTCACGGCACAATCTCGGCTCACTGCAACCTCTGCCTCCCAGGTTCAGACGATTCGTGAGCCTCGGCCCTCTGAGTAGCTGGGATTACAGGCACGAACCACCATGCCTGGCTAATTTTTGTATTTTAGTAGAGACAAGTTTGTACCATGTTGGCCAGGCTGGTCTGGAACGCCTGTCCTCAGGTGATCCGCCTGCATCAGCCTCCCAAAGTGCTGGGATTACAGGTGTGAGCCACCGCGCCCGGCCTAGGATCCACTGCCTGTTAGAAGAGCAAGACCACCAGGTAGAGTCTAGATGTTCACCTCATCATCCTTTAATACGTTGCCTCTGTAATGTGGACCATTAAAATCTTATATCTGGCTGGCTGGCTTGTAGGAATATCCCCTCAATTATTTTACTCATTTATGTCTTTTCTTTTATCCTCAACTCAGTGTGCTTCCTCTCCACCTTGCTGATCTAAGTAGCCATAATATTTTACTTCTATTCCTTTTCCTTTTCATTTCAACCTGTTTCTTTTGAACAAGAATAAATATCCTTTCAGGGACATGTTCTCATTCCTTTTCACCAGGTCTGTGAGATAGTGATGATCCTCTGTTTATGTTTATTTGCGGAAATAGATATTTGATTTTATTTGTAGACCGGTCATTATCTTGTCCTATCCATCTTTTCCATCTTTTCCTTTGTTTGTTTCATTTCCTTTTCCTTTGTTTCATTTCCTAGGATTACAGACATGAGCCACCGTGCCCAGCCTCCACACATCTTTACGAGATAGTTTCATCTTGATTGGTGGCTTCTGCCATTACGGGTGAAGGAATCCATGAGACATACACCTAATTGCAGGACAGTTCTCAGGGTGGCCTTGGGCTGACCCTGTTTTCCTCTCTGCTTGTCACTTGTAGTTATCAAGAATAACTGCAGGATGTGCTGGGAATGTAACAGTCTGAGATGGAGAGGCACTGGGTGGAATAGCCCAGGCTTTGTTACAGTCTCCACTAGAAACAGGATGTCCTTCAACACAGCTTAGCACGCCATGTTTCTCCAGGGTATAAAACCTAAGGTGGTCTGCACTTCGTGGTCCTTTATCTGCAATGCAAGCGGGGCATGTACAGTTGAGACTCCATTCATCCCAGGCAGCTTTCTGAGCCTTGGAGGACCAGCTCACAGTGAATTTTAGGTTTCGGTTGCTGCCCACGTGTAAGTAAAATCCACTTCATGGAATTTGTTGCGTTATGTGGGTGTTCTTTCTGAGCAGACTCGGGCAAGTTGGTAACCAGTGCACACCAAACCTGCTTCATGCTAATCTCCTCAATGAGCTTTCTGTGTGACTGAATACTCTGACCGTTTAATCCTTCAGAGGCAATAGCAAAAGGCTGTCCAGCCATACAATTGGCTTTCTCTACAAGACAACAGGATACACTGCTTTCCTGACGTTGAATTCCCTAATTTTAAAATCTTTTACAATCCTAAAAGGCTGAGAATTTCCAAAACCATAAAGTCCTCGTTTTCTGCCTCATAGTTATTTTCTCAATTTATCTTTCCTCTCACATTTTACTAGAGACAGTAAGAACACTTGAACATCTATATTTCTCCAAAAAGTCTGTGTATGATGATTTATAGTCTCTAAGACAATACAGATTTTCTCTATCATGTTCCTTCCTTCCGAGTCATCACTAGCAGAGTTCTTAGAATCCCCAGTTCTACTCACAGTCTGTTCAAAGCAATTTAGGCTTTCTCTCTTATGCTTTTGAATATTCTTCTAGCCAATATGTATAATCCAATTGTGATTCCAGATATTGATTGGTTGGAGCAGTAGTACATGTGAGTATTAGAAACCTTTGCTTCTTCAGTGCCTCTGATGTCATTTATTAAAGTTGCAAATAAATAAACAGTATGGGAAAGTGTTTCCAAATAAGGAGTTAATAATTGGCTCAAATTCATTAAATTGGGCATCTGATCAGAAATAATAACCCAATCATGTGTTTCCTTGTTTGCAGACCTTCAGCCAAGCTCTATGGATGAAATGAAAAATGAGAATTCTATTTCAAAGCTTCAGAGACATCCGTGATGAGGGAATTATTAAAAGAAAGTCTAGACTCCTAATCCTATGAAAAAACAGAAAGGACCCACACATTCCTTGAATCATTTATAGATTTTGCTCTGCTTGTATTTGTTAAAGAGTAAAAGGTCTGTAGCTTTCAGTAGTTTCTCTCCCTCTCTCTCTTTTTTTTTTCTCAGACTGGGTCTCACTTTATTGGCCAGGCTGGAACGCAGTGGTATGATCAGCTTCAGCCTCCAGGGCTCACACAGTCTTCCTGCTCAGCTTCCCACAGGTAGCTGGGACCACGGGAGCATGACACCATGCCCAGCTAATGTTTTATTTTTATTTTTAGTAGAGATGAAGTCTCACTATGTTGCCCAGGCTGGTTTTAGCTCCTGGGCTCAAGTGATCCTCCTGCCTCAGCCTCCCAAAGTGCTGGGATTACAAATGTGAGCCACTATACCCAGCCAGTAGTTTCTCAAAGCTTATTGGAAATGTCATCATTAATTTTTCATCTACATTTTAATTTAAATCAATTTAATTTAGTTACAATTTTTGAAATTAAGAAATAATTGTCTTAAAAATGAATATACTACAACTATTTAATCAGATATCCAGTTTAGGCAGATACAAAGACAGTGAAGAGTATGAAAACTAATGTAAAAGATATTAAAATGGTTTTAAGCAGGGACTCGAAAAGATATTTGTATACCAGTGTTCATAGCAGCATTGTTCACAATAGTCAAAAAGTGGAAAAAAACTAAATGTCCATCAATGGATTAATGGATAAACAAAATGTAATGTATCCATAAAATTGAATATCCAGCCATAAAAAAGAAGTTCTAACACATGCTAAATATGAATGAACCTTGAAGATATTATGCGAAATAAAGCAAGCCAGACACAAAAGGACAAATATTGTATCATTTCACTTATATGCTGTACCCAGAATAGTCAAATTAATAGAGAAATAAAATAGAATATGGTTATCAGGGGCTGAAGGTGAAGGGTAATGGGGCGTTGTTGGAGGCCAAAAGAGTGAGGATCGTGATCAACTCAGGATAGCACTGGAGACTATATGAGTAAACAGCAAACTGTTTCTCATAAACGCAGAATGTTGGCAAACTGACAAACCGTGTCTGCCACCCAGAAGGAATGCTGAGGACAGTCACGCCCCAAGTGCAGTGTTTCTTGTGATTAGGTAAATCTGAAGCCTGTTAGTAATAATATGAACCTGTGATCAATCAAGCAGCTGACCAATCGTTACCTCCTCCTCCCTGCTCATTCTACCCAATAAATAAGAAGGTTGTGGAAGCTCAGCAGCTGCCTTTGCTCACTAGAAGTGGGGAGCCCTTTTCTTCTTCCCCTGGCCCCCTTCTTTATAACAGTTTGTTTTGTCTTAGGTTTTCATTTCTATGTTTGTCGTCCTTCATTCAGTCTCTTAATGATGGTCTCAAGTAGTAAGAGTAATGTCCCTCGTAATGACAGTAACAAGTAGTAATTGTGGCAGTCTGCCACAAATGCTGCCTGAACAGGGATAAATAGGGACATTCAGAGACAAACAAGAGACCTGAAGAGACCTGCAGGGACCCGAAGAAGCCTGCAGGGACAGAGATAAGCAGGGATAAATAGAAATAAATAGAGATAGAGACAAATAGAAATAGGTAGGGAAAGACAGGGAGTTGCAGGAACTTGCAGGAACTAACAGGGACCACAGGGACAAATAGGGATAGATAAAGACTAGCAGAGACTAGCAGGAACTTCCAGGCACTGATAGAGACACACAGCATCCTACAGGGACTTGAGTGAGGAAGGTCTGGGAGCAGAAAAAACTAAAGCCCAGAAGAAATCAAAACCAACCAGATGAACGAGAAACCCCATTACAAGTCTACTGGCAGCAACATAAGGTCAGTGTTCTAAAAAATGTACTGTTTAGTGCCCTAGAGGTACAAAGAACGGGAAGTTTTTGAATCAAAATAACATGGGGAAGAATTTGGTTATTTCTTTTCTCTTTTTTGTTTGGAGTTTGGTACATACCATCTTTTTGTTATTTCAGGGTTTGAGAGAATTTTTTGCCCCACCTATAGCACCTATTGAGGGTGGTGAACAGGAGAGAGAGGATGAAAATTGGCTTGTACCGTCTTCTGTGGCTACAGAAAGGCTAACTTTAGCTTTGGCTTTCGTAGATTGTAAACACGTGCTGGCACCTGTGAGATGTGCAGAGGACTTTGGAGGTTTTCTCAGAGCTTGTCAAGATGTGGGAACTGAGCACAAGCAGGATAAGCCTCAGATTTGCTTTCTCTGTGTCTTCTGTTAATCAGAAAGAGCCTGTTTCTTGTTATCAGTGGAAAGTTTTCCCCCGCAGCAATTAACCAAAAGAGGCAGAAGCTGAATTGTAGCTTGTGGTGCAGATGCTTCAGCAACAGCACGCCTCCTGGCTACAGCTACAAAAACCTTTGCTTTTGTTTTGGTAGATTTACTAAGGTGGGGACCAGGGTATGTTTGTGTTTTCACAGAAAATGAACAAACCGTGTGGGTGCTCTCAAGGTGTGTGCGACCCTGGAACGGGAGACTGGAGGGGACCCATGGATTCCAACCACAGGCCTGGTTCCCCCAGTACAAGCCATAAGCCAGTTGAATCTGAATGTGAAGATGGAACGAGGACCGACTGGAGTCACACATCAACCCCCATGACATGCAGAAAGATCAAGAAAACCACACAGGAAGCTGAGAAACTGTTAGAGCATCAGGGTCAGGCAAAGACCCCTGACTCCATGTGTGTGGCCATGCTGGCCGTGGTTTCCTGTGCATCTGTAAGATCAGCTGGGCCACCAACTGGCAATTGAGGGCTGCACAGCCAGTAATTGCCTGTCTCAAATTAATTCAAAAACAGGGAGAAATGTTGGAGGCCAAAAGAGTGAGGATTGTGATCAACTCAGTATACCACTGGAGGCTGTATGAGTAAACAGCAAACTGTTTCTCATAAATGCAGAATGTTGGCAAACTGACAAACTGCATCTGCCACCCAGAAGGAATGCTGAAGGCAGTCATGCCCCAAGTGCAGTGTCTCTTGTGATTAGGCAAATCTGAAGCCTGTTAGTAATAATATGAACCTGTGATCAATCAAGCAGCTGACCAATCGTTACCTCCTCCTGCCTGCTCATTCTACCCTATAAAAAAGGGTTGTGGAAGCTCAGCGGCTGCCTTTGCTCACTAGAAGCGGG
Organism: Symphalangus syndactylus; assembly: GCF_028878055.3. Lineage (NCBI taxonomy): Eukaryota > Metazoa > Chordata > Mammalia > Primates > Hylobatidae > Symphalangus > Symphalangus syndactylus. The sequence continues at coordinate 68,804,936 of NC_072438.2, read as the reverse complement.
GAGCTCTTTTCTTCTTCCCCTGGCTCCTTTATAACAGTTTCTTTTAAGTTTTCATTTTTATGTTCATCCTCCTTCGTTCAGTCTCGTAATGATGGTCTCAAGTAGTAATAGTAATAACTGTCACAGTAATGGTTTCAAGAAGTAATAGTGGCTGTCAGCCACAGGGCGTCACTGTTTAATGAGTAGAGTTCCACTTCACGATGAAAAACTTCTGAAAATTTCAGAGATGGTTCTACAACAATATGAATGTCCTTAAAGCCTCTAAATGGTACACTTGAAAATGGGGCCAGGTGCGGTGGCTCACGCCTGTAATCCCAGCACTTTGGAAGGCCAAGGCAGGCAGATCACCTGAGATCAGGAGTTCAAGACCGGCCTGGCGAACATGGCTAAACCCTGTCTCTACTAAAAATACAAAAAAAATTAGCCAGGCAGGGTGCCGCAGGCCTAATAGCACGCGCCTGTAGTCCCATTTATTTGGGAGGCTAAGGTATCAGAATCGCTTGAACCTAGGTAATGGAGGTTGTAGTGAGCCAAGATCACACCACTGCACTCCAACCTGGGAGACAGATGAAGACTCTAACTCAATTAAAAAACATGGCTAAAATGGTAGATTGTTATATATATTTTACCACAATGAAATTTTAAAATTTAAATGAAAAAATGTAGATTAAAAAATGGTTTTGGCTGGACGCAGTGGTTCACACCTGTAATCCCAGCACTTTGGGAGGCCAAGGCGGGAGGATTACCTGAGGTCAGGAGTTGGAGACCAGCCTGGCCAACATGGTGAAATCCCGTCTCTACCAAAAATACAAAAATTAGCCGGGCATAGTGGCACACGCCTGTAATCTCAGCTACTCAGGAGGCTGAGGCAGGAGAATTGCTTGAGCCCAGGAGATGGAAGTTGCAGTGAGCCAAGATCATGCCACTGTACTCCAGCCTGGCCAACAGAGCGAGACTCTGTCTCAAAAAAAAAAAAAAATGGTTTTAGAAATCTGAACAATGACGAGGCCTGATATAAGCTTCAAAGGCTGAAAATATCTCAGAATTTTCTTCCTCCAAGATGCTTGCTTTTGGATTTTGTTCTTTTTTAAAATTATAGCTTCAGGGGGTGCATGTCCAGGTGTATTGCATGATGATGGAGTTTGGGCATTTCCCTGAGCAACACTTTCATATTGAGCAATTTTGGAGCATAAAGTCCTAAATCCACCCAACTCTGTTATCAAGCAAATCTGTTAAGTTCTCAGGGTTTCTGTTTCCTTGTGGATCAACAGAGGAGTTGATAAGATTTATGAGCTTCATTTTGGCTAAAATTCTTTGGATTCAGTGACTCCATTAAGAACATCTGAAATCACTATGCACAAACTCGTGGGCAGCCACTTATTTTTGAAGAATGCAAGACCATCTCAGCCATAGACTCCTAACTTAGCTGCATAAATAAGGGGCTCCTTGCAAAAGCTTACTTAAATTCCGATATCATAAAAAGAGGAAAAGTAATCTATAAAACGAAAAGTGATTCTTACATGTAAGAAGTGTTAAATAAGGCTGAATATTTCTCTTCCATCTCTATACAGAGAGTCTTTGAGATGGAGTCTCACTCTGTTGCCTAGGCTTTAGTGCAGTGGTGCATTCCCAGCCCACTGCAACCTCTGCCTCCTGGCTCAAGCGATCCTCCACCCTCAGCCTCCCAAGTAGCTGAAACTACAAGTGGGTGCCACCATGTCAAGCTAATTTTTGTATTTTTTGTAGAGACAGAGTGTCCCTAGGTTGCTCAGGCTGGTCTCAAATTCCTGGGTTCAAGTGATCCACCTGTCTCAGCCTCCTAAAGTGCTGGGATTACAGGTGTGAGCCACCTTGCCCCACCATGTTTAATATATTTTTTAAGCCATCTTATAAAGTAGTATTTGTTAAAATAATTCATAATAATGAGTGGATGGTTGCTTGGGATAGAGTAGAAGTCAAGTAAGGGGAAAAAAATATATGGGAGTATGGAGTGTCAGGTCCTGGTAATTAGAGCCTAAGAAGTTTTTTGGCACTTTACATACACACACACAAGCTTTTCATCCTTCCAATTGAATTAGATTTTTAAAAAACATTTTGCTAAGCCTTTCTATGCAAACAGCATTTTGTTCTTTGCTTGGAGTAGGAGAAATCATGAAAAGTGAGAAAAGATACCTGGCATAAAAGGACCTCTTCTGTGGTTAAGCATGGTGACATTATGACCGTGATCTTGAAGAATCTGAGAAACCCGGTCCATCAGTAGATAATGGCTTCCACCTAGGAACAATGCACAACTTCAGTTCTGGACTGGTGAGACCACAGTGTCTGAAGCCGGTAGTGATCAATCCAGGAGAGGAAAGATAGGGAAACAGAAGTGGACAGCGAGGGGAGGAAGATGAGTTTTGCCAGTCTCCTCATGTCCCTCTGGGTAAAACCCAGCCTACTCACCCAGAGCATGGCCGCCCAAATTTTTACCTGTGGCTCTGGTCCGTGAGAGATTGCCCCTTGTGAGTCACAGTATCCATGTCAGTGTAATGAGCTACTATGTGCTTAGCCACGGGAGTTCCTCAGCCTGAGGTACATGTATATTTTAACTAAGGCCTTATGGAGACACAAAGTCCAAAAGAAATCACAGCATTGGTGGAAATACAGGTATAGTGTTGTACATAAGAATGTGAATAGTTCCTAAAAAACAAGGAGAGCTGTTTCTGGGATCCTGCTCTTTGGACATTTATGCTGCTGTAGGAGATAGAAACCTTAAGGGATTGGTCCAAGAAATCATCACTGGAACAGAAGGAATGAGGGGCCACTACTTAGAATCCAAATCCTTAAGATTCTAATGTATTTCAAAAGGATGTACTTAATTTAGACCAAACAATGATCAAGTTCTAATTAAGACATTTGAGGACAACTGTGGGGCCCTTGGGGTGGGCCTGCTGGATCCTGGTTGCATGAGAGACTAGGGAATCACTGATTCCAGAAACATCCATCCTAAGGAAAGAGAAGCTTGACCCTCAAAAGAGGTACAAGTTCCACGAAATCAATGTCTTCTCAGTACATGTTCTAATACACAGCCTTTGCTTGAATCTAAGGTTCTCAGCAGCAGAGAAAGGAAGATCAGAACAGAAGGTAATGGAATAGTAAAGACCAAAAGCTTGGGGGTGGGGGTGGAAGGGAGTAGAGAAGCAGTGCGCAGCTCTCTGAATGACTCAGTTTACTTATACCCAGGCTTGAATAGTCTGGAGCCACAAGGGATGTATAAAGTACAAATCTGCGACAGATCTTGCTCACATTTTAATCCATGTAAGAACAGGGGGCTGGAAAGAAGGGGTCCCCACAGAAGCAGCTGTTAGCGTGGATCTTGGGGAGTCAGGTGGCTTTCTGGGACAAAAATCAGCATTCCAGCACCTCAGAAATGACATCAACTCCTTGGAGCCTGAGGAAGGAGGGCTGTGTACTTTCAAGAAGTCAAGAAGCTCTGTTGCTTCACTGCTACTAACACTCAAACAGAGGGGGAAAAAGTCTTCAAATGGACTTGCACTGTTTCTTAAACAGGGATTTTTGAAAATCCCCAGTGAAAAGGGCTTCAGAGTGGAAGTCGTGGTGAGCGTGGTCTTGCAGTAAGAAAACCCTGAGTTAATTCCTCATGGGACATCAGGGAGGCCACAAGTGCTCTTAAGGAAGGTATCTCACTCCCCATCCCTCAAATGGGCACTGAATTAGATGATCTGTGGTTCTTCCCAGCTCTACAAGCCCTAATACTCCGTGATCTAAAAGGAATCCATTAGAACCCACTATGGGTTGAAATAAAGTCTTGGGGAAGCTCGATCCTGAGATGATCCCTTTATGTTCATATATGTTTCTCTTTCATCTTCTATTCCCTTTGTGGTAAGAGTAAAAGAAGTAAAACTGAGACCCAAAATGCAGAATTAACAGTCCCATGAATCCCTCAAAAACGGTCAGCGGCACAAGGAAAAGGAAGGATACTCCAAAAGATGCGAATGACCTGGATCTTCTCCTCAGCCCTGGGCAGTTCTCCAGGTTTCCCCTGGTGGAAAACACTCCGCTGGCCTTGCAGCCATGAAATACCTGCCTGCGCCACCCTGGCTCCGGATGCAGCTTCACAACATTTGCAGTGCTGCCCTCACAGCGCTTTTCCCTGGTCTCCAAGAGCCTGAAAACGCTCACCACCGTTTCTACTGGAAGCTACTGTGCACCTCCCGGCCCCATGGAACTTGGGGTGAGCCTCTGAAAGTCCCACTGCGCTCCCAGAAGGCAGCCCAGGAACTCAAGCTCTGGGATGAGTCTCAAATTTCTGGCCCCAGCCCTGCGGGATAGGGGCGCGTCCTGAACAGGAAGAGACAGTAAAGGAGAATCTCTTTTCTCCAAAACTATCTTCCCCACCTCAGCAACAGAGGCCCCTCTCTGCCCCACAGCTGAATGGGCTTCTCCCTCCTCCAGCCGGGTCCACAAGCCCAGCCTGGAAAATCACGTGGATGACTCCGATCAAGCGCTGTTCTCTGGAGCCCTGGCAGTGCGTGTATCCGCGACGCGCCTGTCTGGGAATTCTCCGTCCAAGCACTCACCTACTGTAGATATTGTCAGGATTTTGGCAGCCTCTGAGAGCAGGACCCCAGGGAGAAGGAAGCCCACTAGAAGCAGCACCCGCTGCCCAGCCATGCTCACTTCTGCGGAAGCCGCGAATCTCAGCCTGGGCTGCGTGCCCTGCGCCCGGCTAAGGGACCCTGTGCACCTCAGTGCGCCAAAGGCACTGTCTGTGGGTAGAGGTAGGAGTGAGGATCCTGCCAGTCTTCTCTTTTGTCCATCCCCTCTTGCCCTCTGCCCCTCCTCCCTCGTGCTCCATTGGATAATCTATCCTCGCTCTACCAAAGTACCAGCAGTCAGTAGGAGGGGTCGGTGAGCCCATCCTTAACCCTGCTCTGCCCTTGTGATCACAGCCCTCCTGCCTGGAAAATCCTTACTGTGAGTCAGGAATGGCAGGGACCTCAGTAAATCGCGCTGATGAAAGCTCTATCTCCGTGGGACCCACCTCTCTTTTGCCAAGGCTGTGTGAATTTACCTACTCTAGTTCCCTTCTAACTGCCTCTATTACCTCATACTGCCAGCCCCACAATCTATTTCCTGAGAGACTTGCTTAAAATCTTGAGCTGATGTTCCAAGCCCAAGACCTCCCTGGAAGGGAATCCCCAAGGGAAATCAGTCTACCCTCCCTGGAATCTATCTCTTAGTATCTCTTTAGAAGGTAACATTCCTGAAAAGAGGCTGGAGTCCTACCTCTGGAAGTCCAGGTCTGTCCCTGGAGGACTGAAATTCAAAAGCTGAGACTATCATTCTGAATGAGTATTCTGAAATAGGACTGGTGAATCTTTCCATAATTTCCAAGAGCACAAGCTGACGACAGCTTGTAATTCTGCCTCCGTGCAATGTCAGCCCCGGTGAGGGCAGGGATCACTAGGTCCGGTAGTCCCCTTTACACTCTCTGTCCTCAAACTAAGACTTCCTTTAGGAAGGGCTTTCAGTGCAACTCTAAACAAGCAGAGAAATCCTTGGTTGCAGTGAGTCCTTGAATTCTGCTTGTTCTATTCCTGCCTTCTTCAGTCTACAGGTGTTATTTTTTCTCATTGGAATTTAAAGCATTACATTCTTATTCATTTGTGCATCCCTCACCTAGCCATGCCTATTGTGGAGAAAGAGAGGAGAGAGAGAGAGAGACAAGTGTGTGGGAAGGGCGAGGTTTAGCAGACATCACAAGGTTCCAGTTCGTCTTATTCTTGTACTTTTCATAATGCATTAGCAAAATAAAGGATTTGTTATCAAACTCCAAGATTTTTATTTATTCAACAATTATATTGATAGCTTTTTTTTTTTTTTTGAGACAGAGTCTCTCTCTGTCACCCAGGCTAGAGTGCAGTGGTGCAATCTCAGCTTACTGCAACCTCTGCCTCCCAAGTTCAAGCAATTCGCCTGTGTCAGCCTCCCGAGTAGCTGGGATTACAGGTGCCTGCCACCACACCCAGCTGATTTTCGTATTTTTTAGTAGAGACAGGGTTTCACCATGTTGGCGAGGCTGGTTCTTGAACTCCTGACCTCATATGATCCACCCGCCTTGGCCTCCCAAAGTGCTGGAATTATAGGCATGAGCCACCACGCCTGGCTGATAGCTATTTATTATGCCAGGCATTGTTCTGCCAGGCAAACTGATACTAAATACACTAAGAAATAAAATACGTAGTATATTAATGGCAAATGTTACTAAGAAAAATCAAATGGAAAGAGATATGAAAAGTCAGGTATCAGATTCGTTAACGTTTTAAATAGCATGATTCCAATGGACTCTAAAATATTATAGAAGTATCAGAGATATTTGAACCCAAGTTTTGAAAATATTAAGTAGTTATTGTTGCTTTGGAGAAGAGTTCTGTGTAATTGTGGTTATAAACATCTTATAAAGAAATTCTGGCTGTGTGCACTGGTTCATGCCTGTAACCCCAGCACTTTGGTAGGTGAGGTGGGGGGAACACGAGGTCAGGAGTTCAAGGCCATCCTGGCCAACAGAGTGAAACCCCGTCTCTACTAAAAATGCAAAAATTAGCCAGGCATGTTGGCGCGTGCCTGTGGTCCCAGCTACCCGGGAGGCTGAGGTGGGAGAATCGCTTGAACCCGGGAAGTGGAGGTTGCAGTGAGCCGAGATCACAGCACTGCACTCCGGCTTAGGAAACATAGTGAGACTTCATCAAAAAAGAAGAAAGGGAGGGAGGAAGGGAGGGAGGGAGGGAGAGAGGGAAGGAAGGAAGGAAGGAAGGAAGGAAGGAAGGAAGGAAGGAAGGAAGGAAGGAAGGAAGGAAGGAAATTGGCGCTTAAGGTACATTCTGAAACATTTACAGATTTAGTCTTATGATTTCTTAGATTTGCTTCAAAATAATAGGTCGTGGGGGTAAACAAGGTTAAACGTGGGTGGCAGGATAAGAAAAGAGAATTTGCCAGGAGTTAGTAATCACTGGAGCTAAATCCTGGGCATAAAGAAGCTCTACTTTTGTGAATGTTTGAAATTTTTCATTAAGATGTTTTTATAGCTCTTCCACTATAATTCTACTTTTCCTTGGTGTTACAGCAATTTTTCCTCTATACACATAAGGCTACTCATTAAATGCATATATATGAACAATTATAGTTTCAGGTATTATACCTTCCGGGAAAACAGTCCTCATTTTATAATGAGGACCTATTTTGTCTCTGGTAATACTTTTCACCCAAAGTCTATTTTGTTTGCCATTACTACTAACCATTCAGATTTTATTTTCCATTGTGGAAAAAGATCTATCTTTTCCTATCCTTTCATGTTCAACCCTCCTGTGTCCTCCTATTTTAGGTGTGTCTCCTGAAACAGCAATCAGCTTGAAATTTTTATTCAAGTCTGTCAATCTTGTATTTCAGTCCGAATGCATGTGTTTAAATCTACCAGGTTGCTATTTCTCCCACTTATTCTGTTACATTTCCTCTACTTTTTGGCTTTCTTTGAAGACTGTATTATTTTAGGCCATTATCTCCCTTCATATAACTTGGAGCAGGGGTGGTGCTCCATCTCACTGGACTCAGACAAACTGATAACCCATTCACAGTGAACCTGCTTCCTATGTACGATATTTCCAGACTCATTAGGTCTCCATAAAGGCTTGCAGCAGAAGTTGAGAGATAGCTTTGCTACAATCTGGTGTCTTCTTTTCTACTGTGGGAAGCTATGGGTTCTGTGGCTGTTATGTGCTCTTCTTGTTTATGTTTATCTTACATGCAGCATTTAATTACATGCAGATTGTGGAGGCCCCAGAAGGGGAAACTCCCTATGGTGTGCTCTCTTTACATCGTCCCGATACAAACCTATGCATTTTCTAAACCTTAATGCCAGTCAAAAGCAAAGAGTGGCATAGGCTCCACAAAGGAACAGTACACATGAATACCCAGATTAATTCTAGCGCCTATTAGTAAAGCCTAAAGTCTCCATTCTCCTGTACATGTAGAGATATTTTGATGTGGATACATACCTCCTACTCACTACAAAATCCTTTGCACAGAGAACTTCAGAACCATACAAACTGATAAAAGAGTCCATTTGCAAATTTTCTACAGAACCCAAATAAAGTGGGTTTCACCCTCCTTATACGACTTAAGGTTTAGTGCTAACTGGTTTGTAGCAATGGTCCCTCAAGGGATAACACACAGTCCTGTCTGTGCTGTCCTTGGAACCACAGCTGCAATTGCATTCCACCTTCTCATCTACATGGATCTGGGGCTCCATGATTGAAATCATCTGCTCTGGCTGCCTACCTTGTGGTCCCCATCACACTTAGAAAGTCATTGAAGGCTGGGCGCAGTGGCTAACACCTGTAATCCCAACACTTTGGGAGGTTGAGGTGGGCAGATCACCTGATGTCAGGAGTTCAATACCAGCCTGGCCAACATGATGAAACCCCATCTCTACTAAAAATACAAAAAAATTAGCCAGGTGTGGTGGTGGATGCCTGTAATCCCAGCTACTCAAGAGGCTGAGGCAGGAGAATCGCTTGAACCTGGGAGGTGGAGGTTACAGTGAGCTGAGATCGTGCCACTTTCACTCCAGCCTGGGCGACAGAGCGAGACTCCATCTCAATTAAAAAAAAGGAAAGTCACTGAAGCAAACTCAGTGCTTCCTCAGATCCAGCCAGAGACTGTAACCAGGAAACAGAAGTGTTCCTTTATCAGCATGCCCATGATAGCTTGCTGCTTAGGTTGCATGAATATAGGCCAAGACTAAATAGCAAAATATTCTAGTTCAACAGGTCAAGCATTCTGGAGGATTTTTGGCCACTTTACCCTTTCTTCAGACCCTACAGGTTGGCTAACCCTCCACCCACTTCCCACTGCCTTCATCCTGGCCAGCTGCCAGTGCAGACTTGCCCCATTCGCTGATAGCCCTGAGTAGCCAGATGACAGAATTCTGGGCAACTAGGACAGAAATCTCTTGGCCAATCGTTTAGTGACGTTGTGGAGAGATAATGCTGTAAACTTTTATTTTTCAGGAAATCTGGAAACCTACAGTCTCCAGCCTGATCAGCAAAGAAGGAGCTCACCGTGGGCACCAGAGACAGGGACCCAATGTGGAGACCTGCGAGCCTGTGTCCGGCCCTGAACTCTCAAGCCCAGGGCAGCTTCCTGAGCATTGAAGAGAATATGCAGGAGAACAAAGCAGAAACTGAAAGAATATGCAAGGTATCTTTCTCAGATGTTATTCCATGATAGATGGTAGGGGCAGGAGTGAGTGAAAGAGGCTGACAAGATCTGGACAGGGAGTCTGGAATGGTCAGGCTGTGATTTACAGAGGCGCATGAGAAGGAAGGAGGATTTTAAGGCTGGAAATCTAAGAGTCAGTGGTCCAAGTCACTCAGAGACAGAATCGGAGCACAGCCCTCGCTGATGGTAAATAAAGGTGGACAAGAGGACTGGAAAGAATTCTGCTAACAGGCAGGAGCCAGTAAGGATGAATTTGTGGCAAAATTAGCAAGCGGAGATGATGTGGAGAACAGGGTTGCCAGAACTGGTGGGGAGCCCACAAGAAATGGTGGCGCTGCCCAACAAACACACCCCGCCAAGGCTGTACGTGGTCTCACATCTCCTCCAGCTTTCTGGCCCCAGGCAGCCACCCAGCTGCCGTGCCATGCCCAGCAGCTTCCCACAAAGCTACATAGCGCCCAGAGTGAGCCCCAGGAGGAGCACAAAGACGTCGAGCAGGTTCTGCTCATTCCAGGGCTGCAGGAAGGCGTAAGGCTTGAGGTGTGCTGCCCCCTGTCCCCACCCCATCTGGAGGATGTAGTCCATTCAGTCCACCATCCACTGGTGGGCTCAGGGTTTGGGAGCACCCAGTGATGCTGGTGGCCAGGGCTGCAGACTTGCACCTGTTTGAAGAAACAGAAGGGTGGAAGCAGCATTCAATGACAACTCTCAGCAGCTTAGGCTTGACACAGAAGGCTGGTTTTCAGACAGCTATAGCCTGGCCCTGAAATTTACTAGCTGGATGCCTACAAACTGTTCAATTTTCTAAAGATTCCTATGTTCATGAAATTGAACTTAACGCTGAAAGGTAAGGATGTGCATGAGTCAGTCCCTGCCTTCATGGAGCTTATGATCTACTAGACCAAGAGACACCTACACAGTTGCTATGTGTGCTCTTGCTAAGGAAGCACTGCTGTTTGTAGTTCTCTCAGCGGAAAGAGCTAGGACATACATATACAAGCAGATGTGCATATAGATATTCCATACATAAATCTCTACGTTTCTATCTCCACGTCTTTACTATTGTGAATGGTGCTAAAATGAACATGCAAGAACTAGTGTCTTTTTGGTAGAATGATTCATTTTATTTTGGGTATATAACCAGTAATGGGATGGCTGGGTTGAACAGTAGTTCTATTTTTAGTTCTTCGAGAAATCTCTTTCTCGAAGAGAAACTGCTTTCCACAGAAGCTGAAGTAATTTACATTCTCACCAACAGTATATAAGCGTTCCCATTTCTCCACAGCCTCGCCAACATCTATTATTTTAGAGCTTTTAATAATAGCCATTCTGACTGGTATGAGATGGTATTTCATTGTAGTTTTGATTCACATCTCCCTGATGATTAGTGATATTGAGCATTTTGTCATGTTTGCTGGCTGCTTGTATGTCTTCTTATGAGAAGAGTCTGTTCATGTCCTTTCCCACTTTTTAATTGGGTTGTTTTGATCTTGTTGAGTTCCTCATAGCTTCCGAATATTAGTCCTTTGTCAAAGGCATAGTTAGCAAATATTGTCTCCCAATTCATAGGTTGTCTGTTTAGTCCGTTGATAGTTTCTTTTGCCGTGCAGAAACTCTTTGGTTTAATTAGGTCCCACTTGTCAATTTTTGTTATTGTTACCATTGCTTTTGAGGACTTAGTCATAAATTCTTTTGCTTTGTTCATTCGAAAAATTGTTTATTTTTTCTCACTGGGTTGATTCAAAGGATCCATCTTTGAGCTCTTAAATCAGTTCCTCTGTTTGGAATAGTCTGTTGTTAAGGCTTCCAAATATGTTTTGAAATTCCTGTAGTGGTTTTCTCTATTCCAGAAGTTCAGTTTTGTTCTTTCTTCTAGCTATGATGTCTTTCATATATTGGGTTACTTTTCTGGCTTCCATGGATTGAATTTCAACCTTCTTTTGGATCTCGTTGAACTTTCTTATCATCCAGATTCTGAATTCTGTGTCTATCTTTTCAGACATTTCAATCTGGTTAGGATTCATTGCTAGGGAGCTAGTACAATTTTTTGGAGATAATGAAACACCCTGAATTTTTGAGTTGCCAGAGTTCTTGCACTGGTTTCTTATCATCTGAGGGACCTGGGATTTCATTTGCTTTTTGAATATGGATGGGCCTTTTTGTTTTCCTATCCTTTTTTCCCTTGAGGGTTTGACTGCGGTTAATGTTGTGTTTAGTTGGTTGGCTTCTTTGCTGGGTACTTTCAGAGGGCCGATGCTCTGAATGGGTTCCTAGGTTGTAGATGGGTTCCTGGCGTGGGTTTCAGAGGCATTGCATTGTTTGGTGGTGTAACTCAAGCTGCAATCCAGTAGATGGCACTTAATGTAAGGCCCACAGATAGGCTTTTCCTCAGCCAGGTGCCCCTTTTGTTTTACAGTACCTATGCAACAGTGCCCTGGAGAAGAGAGGCAGGGGCGAGAATTGACATCTTTTCTGAGTCTGCTCCCAGGCCTTGGTGACATATCCTGCAACTACAGGCACTGCGCCCACATTTCCTTTGCGTCAAGGGGGACTTTGGAATTCCCTCATACCTTATACCTTAGGGCCAGTCCCAGCTGAGGGTTAAATCACCAGGAGACCCACAACACCCCGGTGATATGCCAATCCCCTGTGCTTGTAAGAGTCAGAGTGGGCTGTGGAATGTGTCTGGCTGGTGATGCAATGGATCAAGGGTGTGGAGTCTAGGTCCCTAGGCAGGACAAACTGCTTTCCACAGGGACTGAAGTAATTTACATCCCCACCAACAGTGTATAAGCTTCCCATTTCTCCATAGCCTGATCAACATCTGTTATTTTTAGACTTTTTAGTAATAGACATTCTGACTGGTATAAGATAATATCTCATTGTAGTTTTCATTTGCATTTCTCTGATAATTAATGATGAGCACTTTTTCGTATGTTTGTTGGCTGTATGTTTTCTTTTGAGAAGGTCTGTTCATGTCATTTGCCCGATTTTTAACGAGGTTATTTGTTTTTTTCTTGTTGATTTGTTTAAATTCCTTGTAGATTGTGAACATTAGCCCTTGGTCAGATGACTCATTTACAAGTATTTTCTTCCCTTCTGTAGGTTATTTGTTTACTCTGTGGATAGTTTTTTGTTGTTGTTGTTTTGTTTTGGGTTTTTTTGCTGTGCAGAAGCGCTTTAGTTTAATTGGGTCTCATTTGTCAATTTCTGTTTTTATTGCATTTGATTTTGAGGACATGGTCATAAATTCTTTGCCTAGGCCAATGTCCAGAAGTTTTATCCAGGTTTTTATCTAGGATTTTTATAGTCATAGATCCTATATTGAGCATTTTATCCATCTTTAGTTAATTTTTATACATAGTGAGAGGTAGGTGTCCAGCTTCATTCTTCTGCATAGAGCTAGCCAATTTTCCAGCACCATTTATTGAATAGAGTATTCTTTCTCCATTGTTCATTTTTGTCCACTTGTCAAAGATCAGTTGGCTGTAGGTGTGTGGCTTTATTTCTAGATTCTCTGTTCTGTTTCATTTATCTATGTGTCTATTTTTGTACCAGTCCCATGCTGTTTTGGTTTCTATCGACTTTTAGGATAGTTTGAAGTTAGGTAATGTGATGCCTGGCTTTGTTGTTGTTTTGCTTATGATTGCTTTGGCTGTTTGGGTTCTTTTTTTGATTCCAGATGAATTTTAGAACAGCTTTTTTCTAATGCTATGAGAAATGATGTTGGTAGTTGGATAGGAATAGTGTCGAATCTGTAGACTGCTTTGGGAAGTACAGACATTTTAACAATATTGATTCTTCTAATCCACGAGCATGGAATGTTTTTCCATTTGTTTTGTGTTGTCTACGATTTTTTTTTCAGCAGTTTCATAGTTCTCCTTGCAGAGATCTTCATCTCTTGTTTAGATGTATTCCTAGGTATTTCATGGGGTTCTATTGGTGATTGTGAATAGAATTGCCTTTTTTTTTTTTTTTTTTTTTTTTTTTGAGACTCAGGCTGGAGTGCAGGGGCACGATCTCAGCTCACTGCAAACTCCTCCTCCCAGGTTCAAGCAATTCTCCTGCGTCAGCCTCTTGAGTAGCTGGGATTACAGACACCCACCACCATGCCAAGCTAATTTTTGTATTTTAGTAGAGACAGGGTTTCACCATGTTGGCCAGGCTGGTCTCGGTCTCCTGGCCTCAAGTGATCTGCCCCACTCGGCCTCCCAAAGTGCTGGGATTACAGGAGTGAGCCACCATGCCCGGCCTAGGATTGCATTTTTTTAATTTTTAAATTTTAACTTTTGTGGGCACATAGTAGGTGTATATATTTATGGGATACATGAGGTACTTTGGTGCAGGCATGCAATGCATAGGATGCATAATAATCAGGATTGCATTTTTGATTTGGCTCTCAGCTTGAGCACTGTTGATGTGTAAAAGTGTTAATGATTTTTGTACATTGATTTTGTATCCTGAAACTTTACTGGTCATTTGTCTAGTCTAGGAGCCTATTGGAATAAGCTTTAGGGTTTTGTAGGTATAGAATCATATTGTCATTGAAGAGAGATCATTTTACTTCTTTTTTTTTAAATTTGGATGTCTTTTATTTTTTTTTCCCTTGCCAGATGGCTCAGGCTGGGACTTCCAGGGCTATGCCGAATAGAAACGGTAAGAGTGGATATCCTTTCCTTTTTCCAGTTCTTAGGGGGAATGCTTCCAACTTTTGTTTATTCCATATGATGTTGGGTGTGGGTTTATCATAGATTGTTCTCATGTATGCTTCTTTAATGCCTAGTTTGTTGAGTGTTTTTATCATGAAGGGATGTTGGATTTATCAAAAGCTTTCTTGTATATATTGAAATAACCAAATGGTATTTGTTTTTAATTCTGTTTATGTGGTGAATCTCATTTATTGATTTGCCCATCTTGAAGCATCATTGCTTCTGAGGAATAAATGCCACTTGATCATGGTGAATTATCTTTTTGATGTGCTGCTGGATTTGGTTTGCAGGTATTTTGTTTAGGATTTTTGCATCTATGTTCACCAGCGATATTGGCCTATAGTTTCCTTTTTTTTTGTTGTGTCCTTGAGAGATTTTGTATCAGGATGACACTGGTTTCTTAGAATGAGTTATGGAGGAATCCCTCCTCCTCTACTTTTTAGAATAATTTCAGTAAGATTGGCACCAGCTCTTCTTTGTATGTCTCTTAGAATTCAGCTATAAATCCATCTGCTCCAGGATGGAGCAGGATGTTTTGTTTTTTAACAAAAAGAAAAACAAAAACAACAAAAAAGCGGTCTCACTCTGTCACCCAGGCTGCAGTGAAGTGGAGTGATCACAGCTCCTTGCAGCCTTGACTCCCTGGGTTCAAGAAATCTTCCCACCTCAGCCTCCCAAGTAGCTGGGACTACTGGCACACACCACCATGCATCGCTAATTTTTGTATTTTTTGTAGAGATGAGATTTCACATTGGTGCCCAGGCTGGTCTCGAACTCCAGGTTTCAAGCATTCCACCCATCTCAGCCTCCCAAAGTGTTGGGATTACAGATATGAGCCACTGTACCTGGCCCAATTTTTTCTAGTGGGTTAATTTTTATTACTTATACAACTCCAAAACTCATTATTGGTCTATTCATGGTTTCCATTTCTTCCTGGTTCAACTTTGGGAGGCTGGGTATTTCCAGGAATTTATGCATTTCCTCTAAATTTTCTAGTTTGTGCACATAGAGATGTTTGTAGTAGTCTCTGAGGATCTTTTATATTTCTATGGAATCAGTTGTAATGTCACCTTTGCCATTTCTGATTGTAGTTATTTGTATCTTCTCTCTTTTTTCCCTACATCTAGCTAGTGGTCTATCAATCTTGTGTATCCTTTCAAACAACTAACTTTTTATTTCATTGATCCTTTGTACGGCTTTGGAGGTCTCAATTTCATTTGTTTCTGCACTGATTTTAGTTATTTCTTTTCTTCTGCTAGCTTTGAGTTTAGTTCTTGTAGGTTTGTTCTTGTTCTTTTGTTTGTTCTTGTTCTTGTTCTTTCAGGTGGAACATTAAATTGTTAATTTGAGATTTTTCTATGTTTTTGATGTAGGCATTTAGCACTATAAACTTTCCTCTTACCACTGCTTTTGCTGTATTCTAGAGATTTTGGTATATTATACCTCTATTTTCAGTCATTTCAAATAATTTTTTATTTCTCTCTTAATTTTATTATGTACCCTAAAGTCTTTCAGGAACAAGTTGTTTAGTTTCCATGTAATTGTGTGGTTTTCAGAGCTCGTCTTGGTATTGATTTCTAATTTTATTCCACTGTGGTGCATGATGATGCTTGGTATAATTTCATTTTTTAAAATTTGTTAGGATTTGCTTTATGACTGAGCATGTGGTCAATCTTTGAGAAAGTTCTGTGCACAGATGAGAATAATATATATTATGTGGTTGTCAGCTGGAGTATTCACTAGATGTCTATTAGGTCTGTTTGGTCAAGTATTAAATTTAAATCCAGAATTTCTTTGTTAGTTTTCTGTCTGTGATCTATCTAATGCTGTTATTATGTTATTATATGGCTGTTTATCTCCTTTCTTACTTCTGGAAGTAATTGTCATATAAATCTGGGTGCTCCAATATTGAATGCCTATATATTTAGGATAGTTAAATCATCTTGTTGAATGGAACCATTTATCATTATATAATGCCCTTCTTTGTTCTCTTTTACTATTGTTGGTTTAAAGTTCGTTTTATCTGATACAAGAATTGCTACCCCTGCTTCTTTTTGTTTTCCATTTCAGTGATAGATCTTGCCCTATCCTTTTATTTTGAACACGTGAGATGGATGTCTTGAAGGCAGCAGAGGGTTAAATCTGTTTTTTATCCATTTTGCCGTTCTATGTCTTTTAAGGAGCGCATTTAGGCTATTTACATTCAAGGTTAATATTGATATGTGAGGTTTTGTTTCTATTGTGGTATTGTTAGCCAGTTGCTACTTGTTAGCTAGTTGCTTTGCAGTTTCTATTATGTAGTTGCTTTGTGTAGAGTCTGTGGGCTTTACTTACACGTGCTTTTGTTGTAGCAGGTATTGTTCCATGTTCAGAACTCCTTTTAGCCTGGATCTGCAGCTGTGGTTTGGGCAGCTGCAGTGGCACCCAGGAGGGCAGGGTTCCTGCCTGCTCCTGGACCTCAAGAGCACAGGGAGGTTTAGATCTGCCTGCTCCATGGGGTGTGCGGCTCCTGCTTGCTCCTTGGGGCTGCAGCTCCTGCCTGCTCCGTGGGACTGCGGCTCCTGCCGGCTCCTGGGTCGTGCAACCCCGTCTACACCCCTCTACTGCAGCCTGCGTGATGGCAGCAGCAGGCCGTCTGGAGCTGCCGCTGCCATCACTTCTGCTTGGTTTTTTTCTATTGTTGTGTCTTCCAACTGTATTTTGAAATCTCTGTAGTGAATTTTTCTATTCCAGAAATTCTGTCTTGTTCTTCCTTAATATAGCTATGTCAACTTACATATCCTGGATCATTTTTCTGGTTTCTTTGTATTAGATTTCAACTTTCTCTTGGATCTCATTATTTGCAATTCATATTTTGAGTTACCTTTCATTTCAGACATTTCCATCTAGTTAGGATCCATTACTAGGTAGCTGGTGTGATCCTTTGGAAGTGTAAAACACTGTTGCTTTTTGTACTACTGGAGTTCCTGTGCTGATTCCTTTTCATCCAAAGATGCTATAACTTCTTTTTTTGAATTTGCTGTCATTTGGGTGAGGCTTTTTCATTTTTTAATTTTTTCCCTTGGGGTTGTATGACTGTGGTGTATATTGTGTATGATAATTTGGCTTAGTTTCTAGGTGCTTTCAGGAGGCAAGTATTCTGCACGGGTTCCTTGGTTGTGGATGGGTTCTAGGAGGTGGAACCTATCCACAAGCTATCTCAGATGCTGTTTACTGTAGCGATGTATGTTTTGTTTAGTGGTGGAGTTCAGATGCAGCCCGGTAGACGGCGATAAAAAGTAAGAGCTACCAGGTAGGCTGATGCCCAGTGTACATGCCCTCCCTGATGGGGGTGGCAGAAAGAGATCCTGTTGGAGCAGGCTGAAGTCTCAGGGGAAGGTGGAGCAGAAAGTGCACCAGCTCCTTGTCCTGAGCTGGCAGGAACACGATCTGCTTCCATATCATGCCCCGTCACAGGGCTCATGACCTGTTTACAAAGGCTTTGTTCGTTGGTTCCCGGCCGCAGTGTGGCTATACACCACAGATTGACCTCTCTGATGGCTACCACTAGTATGGGGGTCAGGGCAGAACTTCTCCCGCCAGTCCAGAGCAGGAAACCATGGTCTGTCCTCAGTTGCCAGGGCACGGCTGCTCTATGTAGGGAGGGGAAGTTGGACCCCACCCTTCATCCCATTCTATTGTTAATGAGAATCTGATTGTTACCAGCTCTTACCATCGTAAATAAAGCTACAATGAACATTCTTATGCATGCCTTTTGTTGGAAATGTGCATTCATTTATCTTGGTATAAATCTAGGAGTGGAATTCCTTGACACAAGGTAGGGTAGGTTAAGCTTTCTTAGATATTACTAAAGAGTTCTTCTAAGGATTGTACCAGTTTCCACTACCACCAGCAATGTATGAGAGTTCAACTTGCCCCACAGCCTTCCCAAATCTGGAATTGTCAGTCAGTCTTTTTAGTGTTAGTTATTAGTAACTCCTTGTTTTAATTTGCATTTTCCTGATTACTAATGACGTTGCATACTTTTGAAATATATTATTGGCAATTTGGGTAGCCTTGTTTATGAAATTCCTAATCAAGTATTTTGTAATTTTTCAAATTATGTGGGATTTTTTTGTTTGTTTTGTCTTATTTTTTGTAGGAATTTATATATATTCTGGGTTAGAGTCCTTTGTCCAATATACATTGGGTGCTGTCTTCTCCCAATATATGCCTGGTCCTTTATTTGCCTAATGCTATCTTTTGATTAATGGAATTTCCTAATCATAATTCTAAGGTATTTATTTATTTATTTTTAGATTAGTGCTTTTCATACTGTCCAATAAAAAATACCTTGCATATTCTGAGTTCAAAATTGCATCACTTGCTTTTTTCCAGAATCTTTTTTGATTTATCTATTATACTTTGGTCTATGATTCATTTCAAATTTCTATGTACAGTGCTGGGCATTTTTTCCATGTGGGTATATAATTGCTTCAGCAACATTTATTGGGAAAAATTTTTTAACTTTTATTTCCACATTGTATTGGGATTTTGGTCATAAAACAAAAGATCATTTTTTGTGGGGTTATTTCTGAATACTACTATTCTGTTTCATTGATCGACCTTGATAGCCTTATTCTAATATCATACTGCCTTAATCACAGTAGCTTTAAAGTAAGTCTTGAAATCTGGAATTCTAATTTTTCTGAAGTTCTCCTATTTCACATTGCAAACAACTTGTTAATTTTAACAAAGATGTTTATAGTAAAATTCTATAGTAATTTTATAGTTTTCTTAAGATTTAATTGAATCTAGAGATCAATTTGGGTAAATTGATTTCTTCACAATATTAATTCTTCCAGTCTATCTCCAATTAATTATATCCTCTTCAATTTTTTCCAAGGTTTTATGGTTTTCAGTGTACAGATCATTTAATTTATTCAAAAGATTTTGTTTTATGATTATTATAAAATGTACTGTGACATTTTATGTCGATTTTCAATTATTTCTGGTATATAGAAATACAATTGATATTTGTAAACTGACCTTTTATCCTATCACAAGGTTGGGTTCATTTAATAATAGCTGTAAAACCAGACCTGGTACTGAGAGTTTACTGAACCATTTGTGATTCCTTTGGATTTTCCATGTACCTAAATGCATAATCTGCAAAGAGTTTATTCTTTCTTTTTTATTTTATTTTCTGGCCTAATTGCACTCCATGGACTTCCATATAATGTTGAAAGGAAATGGCGAGCGTGGACCTGCCTGTCATGTTCCTGACTTCAGGGAAAAGAAATAGAGTTATTTTTTCACCATTGAATGCTACATCAGTTTAGAATTTGTAAACACCTTTTTTTTAGATGAGGAAGATTTCTTTATATCTAGTTACGTTATGAAATAGGCAATTTTTGAATATAGATCAATAAAGAAAAATGCATGTTATAATCCCTAAGGGAACCACTAGATACACGTATACATACACATGCAAATACACATGAACATACACACCTACCCACACACATGTGCACACACACACACACAAACTAAAAAGCCAATAGGGTAAATAAAGTGGTGTAATAACAGTATACCTCTAATTCACCCAAAGAAGGCGCAAGAATGGAAATTAAGTAGCAGGTGGCACAGCTCAGTGCCCAGGGAGTCCTTCTTAGCCCACAGTTTCTCCCAAAGGAGAAAATGAAAAGTGAATTACAAGTTTTCTCAGCCTGTGGTACACTGCCCACCTAGAACATTAAGGGGATCAGGAAAACTGAAATGTCTGGGACAGCTGGAAGTATTCAGAAGGGGAAGAAGTACACAGCAACTGGTGTGTGATTCTCAATAGCTGGACATGGATTCTGCTAAGTGGCTTGAGGATTCTAGTAAAAGGCCCACCCATAAACCCCACACAAGGACAACTTACTGGCAGACTCCCCCACTAACAAACTAATGCATGCCTTAAACATCCTGTGTGTCTATCCATGGATGTTGCCCTGTGCATCCCTGTGCACAAGGCCTATGTACTCCTGCAAATGGCACATGGATCTGAATAGCTGATGCAGATTTTAGCAGCAGGTTCAACTCCATTGGAATGTGAGAAGAAGCACACAAACTTGAAAACTTTGGGGCATTGTTGGGTAAAATAGATAAGCTCTCAGTACCAGGTCTGGTTTTATAGGATTGAGAGACAGAACATAATCATAAGACTTCCCCCCTTAGAGGGAACAAGAAAAGTGAAGCAGATGCATCCACAGAAAAGGTCTGAGAGACCCCAGAATCTCTAGTGGGACTTACTGAGGAAGGTCTATCTCTTGCAATGCTAGAAAGTGGAGTGACATAGGTGACTACTTTTGCAAATGCAAGCAAAGAAACAAAACCCTCAAAGAACACAAAGAATCAGTGAATTATGGTATTACAAAAGGAACACTGTAAAGCTCTGGCGGCTGACCCATAAGAAATAGAAATCTACATACTACCTGACAAAAAGAAAAAAACAACAGAAAATAATCATTTTAAAGTAGCTTAGTGAGTTAGAAGAGAACAGATAGACAATTAAGTGATATCAGAAAAACACTATATGAACAAAATGGAAAGTTCAACAAAAAGACAGAAACCATAAAAATAAGCCAACAGAAATTCTATACAATATCTGGCTGAAACACTCAATAGAAATCCTCAACAGCTGACTCTATCAAGTAGAAAAAAAAGAATTTGACAGCTGCTCTGTGAAAACCTGTATAGACTGCTTTTCAAAATTGATCCCTAATCCCATTCCTCCTCAATGGGCAGGACCTACCAACCAGGGTCTCCAGCCACCCCTGCCAGTGCTCTCCAGTCAACAGAGTTTTGAAACCTCCCTAGGACGGAGCTCCCAGAGGGACAGTGGGGCTGCCATCTTTGTTGTTTGGGTGATTTAGCAGGTCCGGCCTTCAGGTTTGGAAGAGTCCAAGGCAATCAGGGGCTGAAGTGGAACCCCAGCACAGCACAGCTGCCCTACGAAAATGTGGCCAGACTGTTTTTTTAACCAGGTCCCTGATTCCCTGATTCTGTTCCTCCTCACCAGACAGGGCCTCCCAACCAGGATCTCTAGCCACCTCCTGTAGGTGTGTATGGGCCAGCAGCAGGTCCGTACCTCCCTGGGACAGAGCTCCCAGAGGGATGGGCAGGCTGCCATCTTTGCTGTTTTACAGCCTTCAATGGTGATACCTCCAGGTACTGGAAAATCTGAGGTGACTACAGACTGGAGTGCACCCCCAGCATACTGCAACAGCCCTATGCAAAAGTGGTCAGACCGTAACATGGGTGCCCATTCCGATATCTCCTCATCAGGCAAGTCCTCCAGCCCTCGGCCTCCAGCAACTGCCCCCCCAACCCCAGAGCTATCAAGCCAGTAGCAACCTGGCAACTCTCTAGACAGAGCCTCCAGGGGCAATTGTAAGCCTCTCTGCCACTGCCTCTGCAGTAGAACTGCCTTTGCTACCCTTCAACTAACAAACAAGCAAAGACCCTAAGTGCTTTATTCACACCTCCAATAAGCTGCAGTTGACCTAAGGAGAGGAGGCCAGTCCATCTCTCATGGGTCCCACACACCCCTCACTGCTCATCTTAAGACAGGGAACCCCTGGCTTGGGTCCACAATACAGACCCTTCATCCTGAGCTGAATGTACTCAGCATTTGCTGACCTGCATCTCTCTGGGGTGGAACCCCTAGGAGACAAGCAAAATACCCTTGGCCACAACCACTACTAAGATCCCTTCTTCTGCTCCTTTCAAGTTGGGGAAGGAACATAAACACTGAGGTCACCCCAGAGCTGTAGTGGAAAGCCCAAGAATGCCAAGCCATGATCTACAGCCAGCACTCAATGGGGAGGGAAAACCCACACCCTCAGAGCATTGAGAAGGAACACAGTTGTAATTGTGAGGAAACACAGGGGAGACACATAACCAAGTAAGAGTCTACCAACTGACCAGTAAGCCTAAGTGCCACCTACTGGATCACACCCTAAAGCTTCAACGCCAAAAATACCTCATAACATACCCCCTTGAAACCAGAGACAAGAAGTCAGCAACAAATAAAGACCCTGCACGAAGCCATGGCCCAATGAAAACATCCAGAACAGAAGTCTATTGGCTGTACTTAATGTACACTGCAGTTAAAGGACACCCACATGCAGAGATGAGAAAGAACCAATGCAACAACTCCAGTTACTCACATGACCAGAGTGTTGTATGAGTTTAGTAATTCTAGACACTGTGATTGAAACAAGGTTGAGGAGTCAACCTTGTCCTCCAAACAACTGCACCAGTTCACCAACAAGAGTTCTTAATCAGGATGAATTGGCTGGAATTACAGAAATAGAATTCAGAATATGGATAGGAACAGATATAAGTGAGATTCAGGAGGATGGGAAAACCTAATCCAAAAAAAAATAGAAATAAAAATCATGATAAAGTGATACAGGAGCTGAAGGACAAAATAGCCAGTAAAAAAAGAACTTAATGGGTCTGACAGAGCTGAATAACACAATACGAGAATTTCACAATGCAATCACAAGAATTAGCAGAATAAACCAAGCTGAGGGAAGAATCTCAGAACTTAAAGACTGGTTCTTTGAAATAAGACAACCAGACAAAAATAAAAAAAAAGAATAAAATGAAATGAACAAAACCTCCAAAAAGTGTGGGATTATGTAAAGAGGCCAAATCTATGAATCACTGGCATCCCTGAATGGGCAGGGGAGGGAGGGCAGGAAGCAAACAACTTGGAAAACATATTTCAGGATATCATCCATGAAAACTTCTCCACCCTTGCTAGAGAAGCCAACAGCCAAATTCAGGAAATATAGAGAACTCCTACAAGAGTCTACAATAAGACCATTCCCAAGACATATAATGGTCAGATTTTCCAAGGTCAAAATGAAAGAAAGAGAGAGAAAGGGCAGATCACCTACAATGGGAACGCCATCAAGCTAACAGCAAATCTCTCAGCTGAAACCTACAAGCCAGAAGAGATTGGGGGCCTATAGTTAACATTCTTTTTTTTTTTTAGTAATACATACAATTCTTTATTAATGTATTAACAAGTTCTAGGTGTGGGTCAATTACCACAATTTCCAAGTGGCAATGAGTGTAAATGGTGAGTGTAAATGATTTTTTGATGTCTCCAAAGCAACTTTGAAGTGATACAAAAACACCTGTAGTTTTTGATGGTGTCAAAGTCACAAACAGTAACATGAGTACTTATGGGGTTTCTTGCCTACACTGAGAATGGAAGGATATGCTAACTTTCAGTTAAAAGGTGGTGAAAAATAAAGATGTATTTTTCCCATTCAAGTTTATGTATCCGCAAATTATATGCCCTTGAGACAGAGGTTCCAGATTCTTCTGATTTAAGACTTTTTGAGTTATTGATGTCCAGCTTTTCTGCTGCCTTAGATGCTTGAGACAGGAAAAGCAAAGAGCAGCTCTTATTTAAGGGCTAAGTAGACATGAGTGGGCACTTCTCAAGCCCCACCTCCACAGAACACTCAAGTTTGTATGGTTATATCCATACAACGTTATGTCACAGCTCCATTTTCCCTGCTCTGCTGATCATGGAAACAGTTCTAAACACCTCAGACTTCTATCATTTCTCCAAAATACCACCTTCTTCTTTGCCTCTAATTTATTTATTTATTTATTTATTTATTTATTTATTTGCTATTGCCACAGATAGCCACAAGTTAACCTAATAATGCCCCACCAGACACTATAACCCAAACCCTATGATGCAGGACAGGTAAGCCCCAAACTTAGGGCTTAGCCCAGGAGAGTTTTTGGCTTTGCCTAGGAACGAATTCAAGGGCAAGCCAGTGGGGTTAGACAGCAATCTTTTATTGAATGGTACTGCTCCTTCAAGAGAAGGACAAACTCATAGGCAGCATGCCCAGAGTCAGCAATGTATGGGATCTTGGCAACTGTGTTTGTATTCCCTTATACCCACTTTCAATTACATGCAAATTAAGGGGTGGCCCAATGCAAATTAAGGGACAGGTATATTTAGAACTTTCTTGGAAGGAGGCAGTAACTTCCAGGTCATTGTCATGGAAAGGGGTGGTAACTTCCGGGTCATTGTCATGGCATTTGTAAACTGTCATGGTGCTGGTGGGCGTGTCTTCTGCTAATGAGCAAAGAGGACAGCTGGGGATCACTTTCATCGCCATCTGCTGGTTCTTGCTGGTTTCTCCACTTGATCCTGTCTGAACCAGATCCTGTTTTGGTCAGCAGTGTTGTGACAAGAAATCAAGTCCTACCAGTCTCCTACCTCACCTATAGTTTTACAATGTATAGCCAATCACTAATCAATATTATTTCTGTAAGCCACTGAGAATTTCTGATGAATGACTTTGTATCAGCCCACTCCCTGTCCCTTTTTTTTTTTTTTACCTTTACGAACCTGCTTGTAAGAAAGCCCAAAAGGAGCTCATTTTCAAGCTTACTTGGGTCTCAGTCTTCCAGGCAGCTGTCCTCATTTTGGCCCAAGTAAGCTCTTTAAATTGTATTTTGTGTCTCAGCCTCTTCCTTTTAGGTCAACTCATTATTATTATTTTTAAATTAGCTATTCTGATGGGTGTGGCTGAGGTATTTTGTTCTTTAATTTGCTTCTCAATAATTCTAACCAAGGTGCAGTGGCTTACATCTGTAATCCCAGAGCTCTGCGGGGACAAGATGAGATCACTTGAGGCCAGGAGTTCAAGACCAGTCCTGGGCAACATAGAGTGCTTCTATAAAAAATAAAATAAAAATTAGCTGGGTGTGGTGGTGTGCACCTGTAGTCCTAGCTACTTGGGAGGCTGAGGTGGGAGGATCCCTTAGGCCCAGGAGTTTGAGGTTGCAGTGAGCTATGATTGCATCAATGCACTCGAGCTTGGGCAATAGAGTGGGACCTTGTCTCTAAAAAAGAGAAATAAAAACAATTCTAAGAAAAGCAAGCACATATATATTTAGGAATCCCCTTTCATGTAGGGCCTATTCAAGTGCCTTGCCTGTTTTTCTATTGGTTTGGTTTTATCATATTGACTTTTAAGAGTTCTTCATGTATTGTAGGATGTGAGACACATATCACTTTTTTTTTACATAAGGTTGGTAACAACTAGTCACATGATTTCACCAGATATAAAGGATCCTGGGAATGTAAGCTAGCTGTGGTGCACAGGAAGAAGAAAAAATGAGTTTTCTGAGTGAACTTACTAGTCACTACAATAACATCATCTAACAAATAAAAAATATTTCCCTATATTCCAAATTTGCAAGTTTTTGTTTCACAAAGAATTTCATTAAAATATTTCAATGATTTTATTTACTGAGATTGTAATGTAATTCTATTTCTGGTCATATGTAATGAAGCCCTGCTACCATGATAATCACTGCTTACACAGCTGACGGCTTTGGCCTCCTGACCTGCATAGGATCATCCTTGACATAGGTTAGATACTTGTCCCCACTCAAATCTTACATTGAAATATGATCCCCAATGCTGGAGGTGGGAGGTGATTGTATCATGGGGGTGGGTTTATCATGAATGGTTTAGCACTATCCTCTTGGTGCTGCCCTCTCAATAGTGAGTGAGATCTTGAGAGATGTGGCTGTTTAAGCCTTTAACCATTTAGGAGAAAAAAAAAAAAAGTGCAGCTTGCTGCCAGCACTCATTTAGTTTTTACATAAACATGTTCTTTGAGGCTAAAGCAAATATGATTGACTTTCAATGTAAAAATAAAATATAAAAACTGTTCTTGGAGTTCTGTCTAAACAGAACTAACATCAGAATTGTCAGAATCATCAGAATTGTCTATTTCAGAAAAATTGGATTCATCAAATGAATCTTCACCCAACAATTGTCTGAGAATGATGTTAACATCATGCATAGAACATTACACTTTCTCAAATTTGACATTTTCAGCGATCAAGAATTACTATATTTTATAAATGGAAATGCCACTACTAATTACTATATTTTATACATGGAAATACCACTACTAAAAACAAAATTATAGAATTATGTCTTTTATTTCCAAAGTCGATATACTAGAGTGATGAGAAAATAATAATAAAAGTGAGACATTTCGTGGCAAAGTTATCTTGGCATACATGCTGCAGCTGCAAGTGCTGCAGGTGAGTATTCTCAGTGCAAATGGGAAAAGGGTTAAAAGTGTGTGGCAGCCCTCCCCCTTCTTGCTCCAGCTCTCACTGTGTGACGTGATTTCTGTCATGACAGTAAGCTTCCTGAGGCCGTCCCAGAAGCCAAGCAGATGCCAGCATTATGCTTCCTGTAAAGCCTGCAGAACTGTGAGCCAATTAAACCTCTTTTCTCTATAAATTACCCAGTCTCAGGTATTTCTTTATAGCAATCCAAGAATGGCCTAATACAATCCCCACTGAATGTTCACTTTCTTCTGCAGAATAAAAAGTAGGTATTTCCTGGGCCCTGAACAACAGAAAGCAGAACAAATAGATGTTTATGTGGTTGTATAGCATTGCTTAGGTACCAGCAGCAGGCTGGTTGGAGCACCAATTCCATAATGTTTCTTCCTCAAGCTCTACAATCTGGTAACTCCAACCTCTTCACTTGTATTTTCCCAACCATAGGGGTGACTGCTTTCTGCAGATTTTCTTTCTAGGTTTCTACATAGCTCCATTGCTGTTCTTTTAGCATTCTAACATGTATATAACCAATCACTTCTGTTAAACCTGGCATCATTTCTGTTTTCTTGATCATATCCAGATACATTACCCTTGATAAACTCTAACCTTATGGTATTGATGTGAACAAATCTTCAATATATGTCAAAAATTTAACTGAAATATCTCTGTATTCCAGGGCCATGGGGAGATGTTTTATATAGAGAATCGAGTGTCCAAATCAGAAGTAAATAATAAAGGCTCCTCCCTCCTCACTTTATGAATTCTATAACCTAAGTGTCCAGAGACCACAGGAGCTTAATGAAAGCCATAACTGTTGAATCTTTTGGTGGCTAAGAACCATTTTTGAAGTTCAAAAGATAAATAAATAATTAATGGAAACATGAATTTCCCCATCTCATGGATGGAGAGATGGGTGGGCAGAGGAAGAAAATAGAAAAAGCCAAGAAATTACCAAGTCAGTTTCAATACTTCATGGAGAGAAAAGGAAACCAGTTAAGATATCATCAAGGGAAAGCCAAGCATCAGTTGTGATGATTTCCATATCGTCAAGAAATAACCAACCAACCAAGGACTTTGTGAAAGTCTTTGAGGCTAGGTGCTTGGTGCTCACAAGTCTTTACGCTATAAGAATGAAACAGGCTGGCCAGAAGCCACAGTCAGTTACCTGCAGGACCTTTCAGCTGTGGTAGGGAGACAATTCCCTAATTAGGCTGATGGTTAATCCTTTCTCCCTCCTGCTTCCAGTGAGCAAGGTGTGATCGCTTGAGTTACACCTCCAAAATCTGGTGAGAAAGTGTACAAAGGCAAATGTCCTTAGGTTCATTATCCCTAAAATAACAAGACTGAGGGAGAAAGAACGGTTTTGTCTCATCCCAGTGTTAGAGACAACTCTTGCTTTGTTTCTCAGAAGTAAAACTCTGTCCAGGCTCAGTCAGTAGACTAGCCAGCCAGATGTGGAAATACAGTTCTATGTCAATGTTAACAGTCCACATGTAGAGGATTATGTACGTGCATGTATATGTATTATGTATACTTATACATACACGCATACATACACAAAGCATGGGTAATATCTATGCTTCTTTGTAGCTTATTATTCTACAAAATTGATTGACTGTTCAGATGTAGTTTAGGAAAGGCCCTATTAAAGTCCAAGAACCCCTTGGACTTCTACCAAGTTGATTTAACATTTACTGTACTCATCTCCACCTCGGTGTAGGTGAGGTAGAACAGTGGAGCTTTAAGATATGTCTACAGACTTGTGCCTTATTCAGTTATTTTTATTAACAAGGTACCTAAGTGAAATTGGCTAGAGTTAAGATCTCTGAAAATGCCTGTTTTGATAGATCTCATATTTCACTGACATAAACTATTTATAGAAAGAAAGTTTTAATTCCCACAATTCTTATAAAACCCTCACCCAGAATGAAACACTGAAATAATTTGGTAGCTGAAAATACACTGAATTAAAATAAGCAAAAACACTTCCATAATCAATTATGAACAGTTTCAAACAGGTTAAAACTATGCCTATGGTCTATGCTACTTTAGGCTACACACTTGTGACATTTATCTACAGTCTTCAAATTCATTCTGAAAACTGTTTCAGTAAACAGCTTCATCAAAATTAACGTTAAAGATCATATTTCCCTGTAAATTCAACATAAGGTAAAACATTGTGTCCTTTCAGGATATACAATGTATGGCTTTTATAAAAGGATGGGGCAAGATATATGTATATGACTAAACATGACTTTTCCCATAATATTCACTATTATAACTTCTGTATTCACTTTTAACCTTTTAACCATCCTTCGGTCAGCATATACTCCATGAAAGGCACTGTTAGTTTCTAGGGATGTATAGATGACTGAGCCCTTGTTTGTGCTCTAGCAAACCTAGCCTATTCACATTTATTGTCTCCAAAATCCTTAGAATTCAAAGTACTAAGTTATTTTAATTTATTAGATGTTGACAAATATCTATTGGGCATTGGCTGAGCTATCACCAGCCAAAGAGTTGTGTTTTTCTTTAGCAAGAGATGACATGTGAAACAGGTTGACAGAGACGAAAAATTTCTTTGGTCCTGGTAAGAAAACCACAAGTGTGAATGAAGAATACAGTTTTTCAAATTTCTTAGAATTCTTTTTGGTTAATTAGGTCACATAATACCTTTAGCTATTTAAGTGTGTGTTAAAGATACATCCATTTTCAGGAATTTTTGTTGGCTATCTTCATTGTGAAAATAACTTTATTCTTACTTCTTTTAGACAGAAAAGCAATGTTCTTTTGAAAGTTGGGTAAAGGTCAAATAGTAGTCATATTTTCTCCTTATTTTTGCCACTTTAGCCACAGGACTTTCTGAACAATGCCACTAACCTCCCCTTTAAAATTGTTTTCTAGGCTGGGCGGGGTGGCTCACAACTCTAATCCCAGAACTTTGGGAGGCCAAGGCAGGTGGATCACCTGAGGTCAGGAGTTTGAGACCAGCCTGGTCAATATGGTGAAACCCCATCTCTACTAAAAGCAGAAAAATTAGCCAGGCATGGTGGCAGGCACCTGTAATACCAGCTACTTGGTTGGCTGAGGCAGGATAATCTCTTGAATCTGGGAGGCAGAGGTTGCAGTGAGCCTAGACCAAACAATTGCACTCCAGCCTGGGCAACAAGAGCGAAACTGTTTAAAAAAAAATTTTTTTTTATTTCTAAGAATTTTGTGGCTTGAAAATCTAGCAATTTTGACTAACTTTATATATTTCTTATACTATTCTCAAAGAGATGTAAAAGGATGTATATGGAAGTTAATAGTCTGGTTTGCCTATATTGGATTTTGGTATCACTAAAATTACTTTTTTAAAAAGTTAAGAGATTTTTAAATTGTTATTCCTTTTAATTTCGAGACAGGGTTCCACTCTGTCACCCAAGCTGAAGTGCAGAGGTGTGATCTTTGCTCACTGTAACCTCTGCCTCCCGGACTCAAGCCATCCTCCCACCTCAGCCTCCCAAGTAGCTGGGACTACAGGCGGGCACCACCATGCCCGGGTAACTTTGTATTTTTTTTTTTTTTTGAGAGATGGGGTCTCACTGTGTTGCCCAGGCTGGTCTTGAACTCCTGAGGTCAAGCAATCCACCCACCCCACCCTCCCAAAGTGCTGAGATTACAAGCATGAGCCACTACACCTGGCTGAGACTATTTTTTAGACCAGTTTTAGGTTTACAAAAAAATTGAGCAGAAAGTTCAGAGAACCCCTACCTGTTTCCCTGTTAATTAACATCTTGTATTAGTATATTTGTTACTATTGATAAGCCAATATTGATACATTAACTAAAGCACACAATCTACATTAGGGTTCACGCTTTGTAAAATTTTATGGGTTTTAACAAATGTGTAACATCACACATCTACCATTACAGTATCAAAGAGAATAATTTCACTGCCCTAAATATCTCAAGCTCCACCTATTTATCCCTTCTCTCCCACCCCCACCCCCCCACCACTGGAACTCTGATCCTTTTATTGCTTCCATTGTTTTGCCTTTTCCAGAATGTCCTATCGTTGGAATCACACAGTGTATGGACTGGCTTTTTTCACTTAGTAATATGCATTCCTCCTTGTCTTCTTAAAGTTTGATAGTTCATTTTTTGAGGTTGAATAATATTCCATTTTATGGATGTACAACAGTTTGCTTATTTACCCGCTGAAGGACATCTTGGTTGTTTCCAGTTTGGGGCAATTATGAATATAACTGTTATAAACATTTGTGTGCAGGTTTTTGTGTGGACATAAGTTTTCCATTCATTTGGGTAAATTCCTATGAACTTGATTGCTGAATCATATGGAAAGAGCATGTTGGCTTTGTAAGAAACTGTTAAACTGTCTTCCAAAGTGGCTGGCAATGAATGACAGTATCTGTTGCTCCACACCCTTGCCAGCATTTGGTGTTATTTAGTGTTTTGGATTTTAGCCATTCTAGTAAGTGGTATTTTATTGTTGTTTTAATTTACAATGCCCTTATGACATACTCCCT
The DNA here is from genome assembly GCF_028878055.3 of Symphalangus syndactylus. Taxonomy (NCBI): domain Eukaryota; kingdom Metazoa; phylum Chordata; class Mammalia; order Primates; family Hylobatidae; genus Symphalangus; species Symphalangus syndactylus. The sequence goes on along the minus strand of NC_072438.2, from coordinate 68,774,255 downwards.
TAAGCATCTTTACATACGCTTATTTGTCATCTGTATATCTTGTAAGGTGTCTGTTCAGATTCTTTGCCCACTTTTTAATTGGGTTTGAGTTTAAAGAGTTCTTTTGTATATTTGGGATATGAATCTTATATAAGATATATATTATATTTTACAAACACTTTTCTCAATCTGTGGCTTGGCTTTTTAGCTTTTTATACACTTAACAGTGTCTTTTGTGGAGCATAAGTTTTAACTTTAATGACGTCCAACTTCCAATTTTTCTTCCATGAATTGTGATTTTGGTGCTGTATCTAAAAACTCACTGCCAAACCCATGATCACTTAGATTTTCTCTTATGTTATTTTCTAGAAGTTTTATAGTTTTGTGTTTTACTTTTATGTCTATGATCAGCTTTGAATTAATTTTTGTGAAAGGTCAGTATCTACACTTATCTATTTGAATGTGGATGTTCCAGGACCATTTGTTAAAGACTATCTCCATTGAATTGTCTTTGTTCCTTTGTCGAAGATCAATGGACTACATTTATATGGATCTATTTCTGGGCTCTCTATTCTGGTCCATTGATCTGTTTATTCTTTCACCAATACCACAATGCCGTAACTACTGGAGTGGAGCTTTATAGTAAGACTTGAAATTGAGTAGTGTTAGTCCTGACTTTGTTCTCCAATGTTGTGTTGGCTCTTCTGGTCTTTTGCCTGTCTATATAAATTTTAGAATCAGCTTGTCAATATCCACAAAATAACTTGCTGAGATTTTAAACGGAATTACATTGAATCTATAGATCAATTTGGGAAGAGCAGACATATTGATAATATTGAGGTTTCCTATCCATGAACATGGGCTATTTCTCCATTTATTTACTTTTTTTATTTCTTTCATCAGTTGTAGTTTCCATCACACAGATCTCATACAACTTTCATTAGATTTATACCTAAGTATTTCATTTTTGGGAGTGCCAATATAGACATTGTGTTTTAAATTTCAAAATCCACTTGCCCAATGCTGCTATATAGGAAAGTGATTGACTTTTGTATATTAACCTTGTTTCTTGTAACCTTGCTATAACTGCTTATTAGTCTAGGAGTTATTTTGTAAAATTTTTTGGACTTTCTACATAGACAATTCTGTCATCTGTGAACAAAAAACCATCTGTACACTTTTTATTCCCTTTCTTCTCTTACTCTATTAGCTAAGACTAATGTAAATAGTGTTGCATTTTAAATTTCAAATTCCAAGTCTTCATTTTTGGTATACAGGAAAGCAGCCTACTCTGTCTTCTTGGTTAGCCTGGTTAAAATTTCATCAAATTTATTGATCTTTTTTATTTTTTAAAGTCTCAGCTTTTGGTGTTGTTGATTTTCTCCACTGTTTTCCCATTTTCAATCTCATTGGTTTCTGATCTAATTTTCTTTAAACATTTTGTAGTGAGGGGATAACTTCTCTTTTTAAAAATTTTTAAAATAAGCTTTGTTTTAAATTGATACATAAGTGTCCGTATTTATGGGGTACAGTATGTTTCAATACATATATAATTACTTTCAAACATAAGAAAAAGTAATGTGAAAACTAAAGTACACATATTTATTTTAAAACATTTGTCATATTTGCTAATAAATTTATAAGGAACAAAGAACGCCTGAATCTACTTAAAAGAACCTTAATCTCAAATGAAGTAAAATATATAAATAATCAGCAAAATTCTTATTAACTTGTAGAAATGTAGTTTATTTCATGCAAAGCTACATTCTTTCCTATATTTTAACAGCTAATCAAATACACATTTCAAAAAATTCATTACATCACAATAAATTAAAATACTACAAAGGAACTGCAAGTCAATGAATTTATCAAAACCAAACTGAGAGAACACTATGCATAGATAAGGCCAAAGTTACTAATTTGCTTACAGGTAGCACTTTGCAGCTTTTTCCAAATACATATTTGAAAACGTAGTTAGAATCTACAGAGAAAAAAATAGTTTAATCTACAACCCAATGATCAGATAATAAAACATTTGTCATTACGTATCAGGTAGCAATGGCTAACTAAAGATAAATTTGGCATCATGCACCGAAAATGACCACAGTAACATTTTGAAAAATTATGATCATATGCACATTTGAAAAGATTAATTTTCTATTTCACCTAATCAACTGAATTGGATAAAGGCAAAATAACAAGTATTTTATTAATGCAATGCAGAAATTAGGTTTTTGGTATATTAATAATTTGCTTGTGTATTGGTATATATAAACATCACTGAAGGGATATAGGAGTATTTCAAGCTCACACTGGACTACTGAACTTTAGAATACTGTCTTAAGGAAACAGGTCTGGGCAGAACTTATTTGAGATAGATTTTAAAACTATTTAAAAGCAATACTACAATTAGTTACTTACAAAAACATTTATAAAAATTAAATATCAGAAAGTGAGAACATCAATATTAGAGCTCTGTTGTATCATTCAATGTTATAATTTATAAATACATATTATAGTAATTTAAAACACAGGTCCACATATTTTCTACCATCTAAAATAAGAAAAATCCTTCAAGTTGTTTTCAAAATATGAACAAAAATCCATTGGATTGCTTTTAAAAAATAAATACACCGTCTCTCCCCTACAACTTGGTATGCTAAGTAGGGAAGATGCTTGCCAGCATTGTTGAGAAATACAGTTCCAAATTAGTAGGCTAATAACATTTATGTCAGTATCAACTCTAAATGGTGTTGTACAGTCAGCTTAAATAAATTATGATTTATGTCTGCAATAGTAAATCATTCTTTCTACTCTTTTGAACTAAGTACAGTAAAATTCTTTCACAAAATAATCTGAGATCAAGATAACCACAAAAGGAAATATTTTCAGTGAAAAAAAGTTAATTTTTCCCAAGGAGTGTGTAAAAAACAAATGTCTTTTAGGATATTGACGAGAAGAGGAACATGCCAATATTCTTGCTTTATTAACAGATTTAAAAATTACAGTGAGTCCTCAATTGACCTCAATGGACCAATGGCTGGGTACAGAAGGAATCAGAGGCGAGGACATGTTCCTGCTGCAGTGGGAAGTAAGACAGAGCAGGACTACGGCCTGCTGTACTGGAGGAAATTGCTCCTAGGGCCTTGTCTCCAGGAGTTGGGAAAGGGGAAAGAAAACATTGCCCAGTCTTCCAAGTCTCTGGGCAAAAAGTCACTGAGTTGGAAAGAAGTACCTCATACAGATGGGAATTCATATTTTAGAAGGCCTTCTGTAACCTTCTTATATTGTTTCAACGCTCCTAAGAAAAGTTTTGATGATGTATGTTATTAATTCCTTTTCATAAAAAGATGTCTCAAGAATCTAAATCTTAAATTTTGGGGGGAAATCTATTTTTATGTAAAAATATTACACTGAAAACAATTTATTTACTGATGTGTCCTCTTTAGTGACCTAAAAGATACACTGAGCCAGCATACTTTACATTTGTATTCAGATGTTGCTTAGTTGTCTAGCAAAATCTGTTTGACTACTTTAGGTACAATATTGCTATTTCAAGCAGTGGGATTTGTAGTCAGAACTAGCTCCTTCGGAGTGTACCACTCATCAAAAACAACTCTGTACACAAAACAGAAGGAAAATCTTTCAGCACATTAAAAGTCATACTATAAACATAGGCCTCAGAAAGGAAGAAAGGTATAAAGGAATGGGAGAGGACATAAGAAAAGAAAGACAAAACCCTAAATCTACTTACTTCTTAACATTTAGAATTTAATACAATCCATTACATTTGATGATTCAAGTATGCTAAGATTTTTCAGGGACATATTTTGTCGCTTAGTGCAAATATACTTGTAATTTTTAGGCATGATCCCCTCAAATCACGAGTAAGAAACTCACCTTACTAAACAGGTGAATTATAATATAGAGAGTTTATTTTTTCTGTAATGTGGTAATCAGCACACCATCAAGAACATTCCCTAAACCTATTAATGCTATAAAGAATGAGGTTTGTAACTGAATGTAAATTAAATTTCTCCATTAATATGCTAAAATATACGTTTAAAAAACCACACACATTGACTTCCCTATGCTCATTTAATTTGGGATACATCCAGCTTAAATTTCAGAACTGATCATCTAATCAAAGAGTAGTCCAAAAAAATCAACTGGCAGAATGTTTTTTTGAATGTCTGGATTGTCAAATTTTCTGATCTATTCTTTATAAAGGGAAAACCCTTGAATCTTTTGATTTAGTTCTTACCATTTTTGTGAAATGAGGGCCTCTTAAGCAATGAGATTATTCAAAAGCCCTTGTATTCATTTGGTAAGAGAGCAAATTTTAATAATTAAACTTATACTTTCTTTTGTTTTTTAAAAAAATGCTCTACTGATAACAAGTTATTTATGTTGTAAAAGAAGTTAATTAGTAATTTAGAGGCGATTCATTAAATTAATAGATTATTATTATTTTCTGCAATAGTTATTCTGAATTACTGGCTTACTGAATATTCTTACCTAACAACTATTTAAAGAATAATTTGGAAAATTTTAAACAAATACTTATCAAGTAATAAAGTCATCAAAAATTACCAGAAATAATTCTTTAAGAAATGTACTCTGCATGTAAAGTACATGTGTTTAGTAGTCCTGTTTTGCAGTAGATGTCATTATATTTCAATAAGCTTCTCAAAAGAGAAAACTTCTACCCATTACAGTTTTTTACACAAGGTGGCTTGACAAATATTAACTTCGTTCCCCAGCAATAAACTGAGTCTTCCAGGGTCAAGTCATTGCCTTCTGAACTCAAATTTATCCAACAAAATAACATTTTTATATGATTGTATATCACATTCTGTAAGACAAATTCTGCTTAAGAAGTTGAATATTCTGAATCACTGAAACAACCAAGTATTATTTTAAATATAACTTTAAAGTCATAAAGGAATCTATACTGGTTGTGAAGTGTATGCACGTATATACTTCAATTATTAGAACCATAAAAAATTTAATACTAAAGGAAAGTGGTAACATTACCTTATACATTCCTACCAATTTATCTTAGGGCATTATAAGAGTTAGTTATAAAAGTAATTGGCTAGTTTCTTTTCCTTTTCTGCTTCTGTTTCAACAACAGCATCTTAATTTCATGACAAAACCTGATGAGAAACATTATACTTAAGAAATTATTCCAAAGTAAACCCAAAGACTAAATAAAACAACACTACTTTCACAGGACTTTTGATGAATTAGTCCAAAAGCATTTTTGCTTTAGGGACTTGTAAACTTTTCTGTAATAACAAGAAACTGGACCCCTTTCTGGGATGATCATTTCCCCCATCCAATACCTTCAAGTATCACTAGGAAAAATAGCACAGTTATAAACTCCAGTACATAAACACCAACTCAACTTCCTCACAATGGCTTTGTAAGGTAGATCAGCAGGTAAATATCAAGCATCATCTTCATTCTGCAAATGAAAGTGCAGAATGAAGCACTTGAGGCACTGAAGAGCTACGTGATTTGCCCAAGGTATTCAACTAGTCAATCATTAAATTACAAAGAGCATCAAATTATCTCTGCTCCTGGCTTATTGCTTTCTGGCCACACTTCACGTGAAAAGACTGTAAGTATGTGTTCTTAAGTGTAGTCTATATGACCTTCAATCAGAGTAAGTCTATCCACTGACAATTATTTTAAAAGGGATCTAATCTCAAAGATCATAAAAACTCGAAGATCAAAATTTTCAGATGATGAGGACGATGCCCTATTCCTTTCAATATCTGCATAGAGCTGTGTTTTTAAACAACTTACATGATAATATTTATTAAAAAGAAAAATAAAAATTTTAAATTTATGTCTTGGGGAAAGATTAACTTCACGTTAGGGGAACCATATAATTCATCTTCAAACTGGGATACTTGAGGGTGAAAGTAATCACTAGTAATAAACAGGATACTAGGTGTTGCACTGAGACTGTATTAGGCAAGCTGAAGTATGGTCACGCAATGTAGCATGGATTCAGTAAGAGTTGCAAATATTCTAGGGACATAAGAAAACTCTCTGCAAGCATGCTGCGATCAAACATGTTCACTTTTCAATAAAACACTAGTGCTTTAAAATAGAATACATAAATTTAGCTTAAACACAAAGGTTAAAACAATCTATTTAGTAAGAATGTTTAGCCAACAAGTTATTACACATTTCCATTCTAATCTAGTTTTGTTTTCTATAAACCACAATTTAAGTATCAGTAATAACAGTAAATGGATTCACTTTTTACCTTTGAAGAACCAGTTTTTTTCTCAAAAAGTATAAACAGGTACCTTTAAATATTGAAGGATTTTGTTGGACTCTTTGACTACTAAAAAAAAAACAATTTTCCATTAATGCCTAGGATTTATCCTTGAATGGCATAATCAACATTTAAATCAATATGTTAAATGGTAAGTGTGAACATAGCTTTCTGAAATGAAAATCTTTTATAAAGCAATACCAGAAGCATAAAAAAATCCAGTTACTACAAAGACTGAAGGAATACTATATCACCTGCTTATAGTACACATGCTAAATACACAGACACGCATCAGTTGAAGTATAACCTTAATCTTATACATGCAAAAATCCTCCACTAGTTTGCAAACAGATTTGAAAAAGCACTTTTTACATTCAGTTATGTCTAGTAGGTAAGCCTTGTTTTAAGACACGAGTTTTATGAATACAGTTATTGTTTGAGGTCTCCATTCACTTACATTTCTTTGGGAAATACAGGTTGAATATACTTTTTAGAAGTAACAAAAATGTAAGTCACAATAACAAAACTGTATATAATATTATTTAGTATAACTTATGGCTTCCTTGAATCTTTAAAATAACTCTCTTGAAAAAAAAATTAATCTGAAACAAACTGAACTGCACGTTCTTAACATATGTTGATCTTTTTTAAAATCCTTCCACTGTAACTGTACTTCTAAGGCAGATGCTTAGGAAATGATATGTAATAAATCTTGTTGGAAAAGGTGATACTCTATTCAATGCAAATTAAACTATTATTCCTAAGGTATAATTAATTCTCAGTGCCTTTTTTGTTATCTTGACACTTTTCACTGGGTATAGAGGAAACTCTAGGGTACACAGATGTTCATCAAGACTGAACTGATGTGTTGACCTTGGTTAGTGGTCTCACAAACTTTTTCAGACTTTAAACATCATTAAATATGTCACTGCGAGACATTGAGAGATATCGTCCACCAGGCTGATACCTAAAAAGGGAACATAAAGAAATGATCTGAGGCATCAAAAATAATAAAGGAAGACAGGAAAACAAGAATACATTAAAAGGGAGTGGCCATGTAATTTGTAAGTACTGTAAAATCTAGTCAGTAGCTGAAAGCAGAAACTTACTCTCCAAGTATATTATCCAAAAGGACTTCATTATAAATCAACCAGCAACTGTTTTAGACCCTAGAATATATGCATGACAGAGTGAGAGATGTAAAAAGAAGGGGCGGGGGATGTAGGACACATCTGGGAAATTAATCAATTCAATAACCACTCTCAATTGTTGCATATAAATATAACCTAGGTTTTTACTGCATATAGGCAGTACTATAGTAAACATTTTCGTGCACATGATATTTTGCTTTAATTACGTCCTCATAGCATAATGGCTAAAAGTACAGACTCTGTAGCCAGAATACTGGAGTCTGAATGCCTGATTTGCCATTTACAAGTTGTGTGACTCTAGGCACTTTACTGAGCCTCTCTGGATTTAAATCCAACTGAATTTGCAACCATACAATTACAATATTTTTGTTAAAGGGCTTAGAATAGTGTCTGGCATCTAGACACTGCTATGCAGCAGTTACTAAATATAATAAATTTCACAAACGGGACAATCAGAAATAGGCATATAAATATTGTTGTGATCCTTTGCTATATATTTCAAGTATTCTTTCTTATTTATAATACCACTAGTATTGTATGAAGATAACAATTTTAGTTACCATTACTGGATGATATAATTTTTAAAATATAAAAGCATTAGAAAGTCTAAAAAGGTATCAAAAGTTACTTAGTATATTTTTTATTATTAGTGAAAATGAACATTTTCCTTTACTTATCACTTGTTTACTTTTAGCTTTACTTACTTATTTTCAATCTTGTCAAGTCAATGTGTTATTAAAATTGTAGAGGAATGCTGGAGCTAAAATGTCACAGCTAGAACTTACCTTCCTGATTCAGATTCAAGAGGATCATCAGTGAATGTTTCTGCATTAAAATCCAAAGGTTCTGCATCTTGGAGAAGTTCTATCCGGTCCCTTTCAGTCCTGTTATTAGCCCTGGTATATTTGAATGCAGCTGCAAAGGAAGGGGGAAAAATGTCTACTTCCCTACTGTCTTTTAACTTATGGGTCACAGTCTATGGAGGTACAGAAAGAAAAATCAAAATTCCAAGGAATCTGAATTTTCATTCTGAAGACAAAGAACATAAGAAAAGATAACTACATGGTTCCTTAAAATCAGATTAAAATTATAAGCAGTATAATAGAATATAGCAAGGAAAAGTTCTCTAGACTTGTAGTTAGCTAAGATGCTCTCTAAGCTCAGAAGCAGATACAGTGCAAACATTTCATTAGTGTAACTCAGAATTAACATTTAACTATGGTATCACGATGGTGAAACTGTTCATTAACAAAAGTAGTTTGAGTTGGTTTTACAGTAAACCTCATTTCTTGGCTAGGACTTTAAGGTGTAATCAGCTCAAACTCTTAAAAAAAGGTGTCTTTTTACCATAAGGCAAGAGTATGGGTAGCACTAGCCAATAGAAATAGAATGCAAGCCGATATTTAATTAGAAATTTTCTAGTAGCTATATTAAAAAAAAGAAACAAGTGACATTAATTTTAATATATTTAAACACAATATAGCCAAAAGATTATCATTTCAACATGTTGCAAGTGCTCAATAGCCGCATGTGGCTAATGATTATCATACCAGACAGCCGATAAAGAAAACTAACTCTCCCTTCTCTATGTGGATAGGGATTTCTTTATAAACAAAATTTTCACAATGTTGTTCACAGGAGTCCAAGTAGATTTACAACAGCTTTATGATATAGTTCTTTCTGAAAACTTAATGCAAGCCAATTCTATCATATTTACATTTTTGTAAGCTTGGACTTTGTCCTAAAAGCAAATCTCTTCATCTTTTCTCTCATTCATTCAGCAAATCGCAATTGCCCAATACATGCTAGATTCTCTCTAATTCATCATCCTATGACTTTGTGACTCGTCTTCTCTTAAGCATTCTCCCGTCTTGCCAGGTCTTTCTATTCTGTAAACTTCCTTCCACTCTATGGTAAGCAAGCATCCAAATCCCTTTACAGAATCCTATTTCCTAGTTTTAACTAAAGCTTTAGCCCTTTCCTATTTATTCTACCCTAAAGTCCTTCAAATAAATCCTTATCTTTTCATCTCCAGGAAAACTGCCTTATTTTAGACCCTAATCATTTCTTGACTGTATTACCAAACAGTCTCTGAAATGGTTTCTACGTCTCACTTCCCCAAGAATTATGCTTTATACTGCCATCAGATTCATCTTCCTAAACCAAAAATCTTATCATGCTTCTTCCCAGATTGAAATCTTACCTTTAGGTCAAAATCCAAATTTTTTTTTTTTTTTTTTTTTTTGAGATGGAGTCTTGCTTTGTCGCCCAGGCTGGAGTGCAGTGACATGATCTCGGCTCACTATAATCTCTGCCTCCTGGGTTCAAGTGATTCTCCCGTTTCAGCCTCCTGAGTAGCTGGGATTACAGGTGCATACCACCATGCCCAGCTACTTTTTGTATTTTTAGTAGAGACGGTGTTTCACCATGTTGGCCAGGCTGGTCGTGAACTCCTAAGACGGCCTTAGGTGATCCACCCACCTCGGCCTCACAGGCGTAAGCCACCGTGCCCGGCCCCAAATACAAACATTGGAGAATGACAATATCTGCTCCCCAGCTACTCTGTGGCCTCCTCTCTTATTAGCCTCCCCATGCTTAGGCTTTAGTTACAGAGAAAAACATGCATTTTCCCAAAGGTTCTCTCATGCCACAACGTCCTGCACTTAGTCTCCCTTCTAATTAAAATACCCTTCACCTGGCTAAGTCCTATTCATTCTTAAATACTCAGCTAAACATGTCCTTATTACAGAAATATTTCTTCATTATAAAAACTATTTCCTAAGATAAGCCCTGTTTTTCAATCCCCAAGCTGAATTCCTTCTGCATCTGGTGTGCATCCTTCCATCAGAGCTGTCATGAGAAATCTACAATATCATACATAATCTGTAATTAAAATATTTTCAACATTTCTATTTAGCTCTTTTGTATAGTTTCCATCTCTCTGGTGAAATTCCCCCTATCTGTTCATGCACATTGTCCAAGCTTTCCATCAGATCATTTAACATGTCAACTGGTTATTTTAAAGTCATTGCACTGTCTGATAATTTCAACATTTGAGCCACCTCTGGGTCTGGTATGTTCACTATTTTATGTTTTGAAAATGGCTCATATTATCTTACTTTCTTGTATATCTCATAATTTTGGGTTAAAAGTCAGACAATATGTGTAAAAGAAGGAAAAGATGGAGAGAAATCATAGTTTTATGCCCAGAATGGGCACATCTCTTCTATTAGATCATCACTGTTGAGGGCTGGAATCACTCAACCTATAGTTGATCTGAGTTTGGATTTGGTTGTTGCTTTGGTTTCCTTAAGTCCCCACAGACTTCACATTTCTCTAGTAATGAAATCCTATGACCTTGTACTTAGTAGGGCCTCAAGTGTCAGATGGTTTCTCTCAGTATTCTTTTTCCACTCTCAGATTTCAGTAGTCCCTGCATGGATATGGACATGCCACAGAGGTAGTCTTCTCCATGTTTCTATTCCTCCTCCAACAATTGACTACTATTGCTTGGTACTCAGTGCGAAACTTGTAGCTGAGTGGGTGAGAGTGCTCAGTTTTTCTCCTCCACCCACAGTCTTAAACCCTGTGCACTGAAGCCTCAGTGGTGGGGCTCTTTCAGCAATCTTACATCTCTCCCAAAAACAGCCTCTTCCTTCTACTCAGTTCAAGGTACTAGGCAAAAACTGGTTTCTTGGCATAGCTTCTGCATCATGTCAGTGTGGGGTCAGTGCTATAGGAAGGTTTCCTAACCCACCTGGTGGCAGATGGCTTCTGTCTGGTATCAGTCCCTCACTCAATTATGAGCATCCTGAGGACAAGAAATATACCTTCTTTGTATTGCTGTATACCTGGGAATATGCCTAACTTATATGGGTCAGTCAATAAATTATTATAAAAATGACCAAATAACCTATACCTACTAATAGGAAAGAAAAACATCAAGGTAAGTTGTAGAAATAAACACCTGCCTAGAACATACCTGGGATAAGTGCTTACATTATTTAGGGTTAGTATACTTAAAACCATTCATTTGATGCTCCAGTTTCTCTTTTCCCTACCACAGTACATATTTGAGCTTCCCCTTCCTTCTATATACTGAGGAATGCAGAAAAAAAAAGTCACTGCAAATATACCATTTATAATTCTACATAGGCATTTCCGGATGAGTATTCTAACACTCAATCTCTATGCAAGCAAGCATAAGAAAACAATTTCCAAGTGAACTAGAAAAACTACTTACAACGGTTGGTATTAACATCTGAGAAGTTTGACTCTTTGGGGTCAGTATGAATATTTCTGTTCCTAGTGGAATCTTCTCTATTGTGTCCATAACGTTCTTTCCATTCCTAGAAAAGAAGCACAAATAATCATATAATAAGGGAACAGAAAATAATTCATTAATGTCAAGAGATTATAATTAAATTATAATAAATATAATTTAATTATTTTCATCAGAGATTCATTAATCAATATAATTATCCTAGTATCTTTAAAAATCATAGGTCAATGTTTTTATTTTTACATGATTTATTGAAGTCACAGTCTCTACAAACTTCAACTTTTACAAATGACACAGAGACATTTTTGCTAACTTTGGTTGTTATTCATGTATCTAAAATGTAAAACAATATTACTAAAACAAGCTTACTTTGACCACGCAACAGTTGAGAACACATAATGACTATTAGATGTTAACAAAATTTTCTTTCACTCAAATAAACTACAAATATTAGAGAGCTAAAAAGTCAACAGCTAAAGTTGTATACAAACATAATTAGTCTATGACTCACACGGCATTGTGTATTATCTTAAATGCAGTAAAACCATATTAACTGGATTCTACTCATTAAATTCTTAGAATTGAAAGGGACATTAGAAGTCACCTAATGCAACTTTCCATGCAGTGCAGGGTCTCATTCTAAAACATCCTTGCCAGATGCTGTTTGGCTCTCTGACTAGACAGCATTTAATTTTCAATGTCTGAGAAGCCTATTGCAATTCTGGTAAATTGCATAATTTAGAAATTCTCATAGAGAAGAGAAATCTATCTCTAGTAACTTCTACTCTTTGGTTCTAGTTTTGCCTTCTAAAATAAAGAAGATACACATATATGAAGATACACAAAGACAACTATTAAGTCTCCTGTTTTTACTTTGCCAGTATATACACCCATTTGTTAAAAAAAAAGTGTGGTAATTATTATTAGATTTTACCCATTTTTTGCCTTTTCATTTTCCAGGAGGTTAGTTTGCCTCAGAAAATGGAGGCTTAAAGAAAAATTAAGGAGGAATAAAATTTTTTTTTTTCTTTTTTTTTTTTTTTTTTTTTTATTTATTATACTTTAGGGTTTTAGGGTACATGTGCACAATGTGCAGGTTTGTTACATATGTATCCATGTGCCATGTTGATTTCCTGCACCCATTAATTCGTCATTTAGCATTAGGTGTATCTCCTAATGCTGTCCCTCCCCCTCCCCCCACCCCACAACAGTCCCCAGAGCGTGATGTTCCCCTTCCTGTGTCCATGAGTTCTCATTGTTCAATTCCCACCTATGAGTGAGAACATGCGGTGTTTGGTTTTTTGTCCTTGCGATAGTTTACTGAGAATGATGTTTTCCAGTTTCATCCATGTCCCTACAAAGGACACGAACTCATCATTTTTTATGGCTGCATAGTATTCCATGGTGTATATGTGCCACATTTTCTTAATCCAGTCTATCGTTGTTGGACATTTGGGTTGGTTCCAACTCTTTGCTATTGTGAATAGTGCCGCAATAAACATACGTGTGCATGTGTCTTTATAGCAGCATGATTTATAGTCCTTTGGGTATATACCCAGTAATGGGATGGCTGGGTCAAATGGTATTTCTAGTTCGAGATCCCTGAGGAATCGCCACACTGACTTCCACAATGGTTGAACTAGTTTACAGTCCCACCAACAGTGTAAAAGTGTTCCTATTTCTCCACATCCTCTCCAGCACCTGTTGTTTCCTGATTTTTTAATGATGGCCATTCTAACTGGTGTGAGATGGTATCTCACTGTGGTTTTGATTTGCATTTCTCTGATGGCCAGTGATGAGGAGCATTTCTTCATGTGTTTTTTGGCTGCATAAATGTCTTCTTTTGAGAAGTGTCTGTTCATGTCCTCTGCCCACTTTTTGATGGGGTTGTTTTTTTCTTGTAAATTTGTTTGAGTTCATTGTAGATTCTGGATATTAGCCCTTTGTCAGATGAGTAGGTTGCAAAAATTTTCTCCCATTGTGTAGGTTGCCTGTTCACTCTGATGATAGTTTCTTTTGCTGTGCAGAAGCTCTTCAGTTTAATGAGATCCCATTTGTCGATTTTGGCTTTTGTTGCCATTGCTTTTGGTGTTTTAGACATGAAGTCCTTGCCCACGCCTATATCCTGAATGGTATTGCCTAGGTTTTCTTGTAGGATTTTAATGGTTTTAGGTCTAACATATAAGTCTTTAATCCATCTTGAATTAATTTTTGTATAAGGTGTAAGGAAGGGATCCAGTTGCAGCTTTCTACATATGGCTAGCCAGTTTTCCCAGCACCATTTATTAAATAGGGAATCCTTTCCCCATTTCTTGTTTTTGTCAGGTTTGTCAAAGATCAGATAGTTGTAGCTATGCGGCATCATTTCTGAGGGCTCTGTTCTGTTCCATTGATCTATGTCTCTGTTGTGGTACCAGTACCATGCTGTTTTGGTTACTGTAGCCTTGTAGTATAGTTTAAAGTCAGGTAGCGTGATGCCTCCAGCTTTGTTCTTTTGGCTTAGGATTGACTTGGCGATGCGGGCTCTTTTTTGGTTCCATATGAACTTTAAAGTAGTTTTTTCCAATTCTGTGAAGAAAGTCATTGGTAGCTTGATGGGGATGGCATTGAATCTATAAATTACCTTGGGCAGTATGGCCATTTTCACGATATTGATTCTTCCAACCCATGAGCATGGAATGTTCTTCCATTTGTTTGTATCCTCTTTTATTTCATTGAGCAGTGGTTTGTAGTTCTCCTTGAAGAGGTCCTTCACATCCCTGGTAAGTTGGATTCCTAGGTATTTTATTCTCTTTGAAGCAATTGTGAATGGGAGTTCACTCATGATTTGGCTCTCTGTTTGTCTGTTATTGGTGTACAAGAATGCTTGTGATTTTTGTACATTAATTTTGTATCCTGAGACTTTGCTGAAGTTGCTAATCAGCTTAAGGAGATTTTGGGCTGAGACAATGGGGTTTTCTAGATATACAATCATGTCATCTGCAAACAGGGACAATTTGACTTCCTCTTTTCCTAATTGAATACCCTTTATTTCCTTCTCCTGCCTGATTGCTCTGGCCAGAACTTCCAGCACTATGTTGAATAGTAGCGGTGAGAGAGGGCATCCCTGTCTTGTGCCAGTTTTCAGAGGGAATGCTTCCAGTTTTTGCCCACTCAGTATGATATTGGCTGTTGGTTTGTTGTAGATAGCTCTTATTATTTTGAGATACGTCCCATCAATACCTAATTTATTGAGAGTTTTTAGCATGAAGGGTTGTTGAATTTTGTCAAAGGCCTTTTCTGCATCTATTGAGATAATCATGTGGTTTTTGTCTTTGGTTCTGTTTATATGCTGGATTACATTTATTGATTTGCGTATGTTGAACCAGCCTTGCATCCCAGGGATGAAGCCCACTTGATCATGGTGGATAAGCTTTTTGATGTGCTGCTGGATTCGGTTTGCCAGTATTTTATTGAGGATTTTTGCATCAATGTTCATCAAGGATATTGGTCTGAAATTCTCTTTTTTGGTTATGTCTCTGCCAGGTTTTGGTATCAGGACGATGCTGGCTTCGTAAAATGTGTTAGGGAGGATTCCCTCTTTTTCTATCGATTGGAATAGTTTCAGAAGGAATGGTACCAGTTCCTCCTTGTACCTCTGGTAGAATTCAGCTGTGAATCCATCAGGTCCTGGACTCTTTTTGGTTGGTAAGCTATTGATTATTGCCACAATTTCAGAACCTGTTATTGGTCTATTCAGAGATTCAACTTCTTCCTGGTTTATTCTTGGGAGGGTGTATTTGTCGAGGAATTTATCCATTTCTTCCAGATTTTCTAGTTTATTTGCATAGAGGTGTTTGTAGTATTCTCTGATGGTAGATTGTATTTCTGTGGGATCGGTGGTGATATCCCCTTTTTCGTTTTTTATTGCATCTATTTGATTCTTCTCTCTTTTCTTCTTTATTAGTCTTGCTAGCGGTCCATCAATTTTGTTGATCTTTTCAAAAAACCAGCTCCTAGATTCATTAATTTTTTGAAGGGTTTTTTGTGTCTCTATTTCCTTCAGTTCTGCTCTGATTTTAGTTATTTCTAGCCTTCTGCTAGCTTTTGAATGTGTTTGCTCTTGCTTTTCTAGTTCTTTTAATTGTGATGTTAGGGTGTCAATTTTGGATCTTTCCTGCTTTCTCTTGTGGGCATTTAGTGCTATAAATTTCCCTCTACGCATTGCTTCGAACGTGTCCCAGAGATTCTGGTATGTTGTGTCTTTGTTCTCGTTGGTTTCAAAGAACATCTTTATTTCTGCCTTCATTTCATTATGTACCCAATAGTCATTCAGGAGCAGGTTGTTCAGTTTCCATGTAGTTGAGCGGTTTTGAGTGAGTTTCTTAATCCTGAGTTCTAGTTTGATTGCACTGTGGTCTGAGAGACAGTTTGTTATAATTTCTGTTCTTTTACATTTGCTGAGAAGAGCTTTGCTTCCAACTATGTGGTCAATTTTGGAATAGGTGTGGTGTGGTGCTGAAAAAAATGTATATTCTGTTGATTTGGGGTGGAGAGTTCTGTACATGTCTATTAGGTCCACTTTATGTAGAGCTGAGTTCAATTCCTGGATATCCTTGTTAACTTTCTGTCTCGTTGATCTGTCTAATGCTGACAGTGGGGTGTTAAAATCTCCCATTATTATTGTGTGGGAGTTTAAGTCCCTTTGTAGGTCACTGAGGACTTGCTTTATGAATCTGGGTGCTCCTGTGTTGGGTGCATATATATTTAGGATAGTTAGCTCTTCTTGTTGAATTGATCCCTTTACCATTATGTAATGGCCTTCTTTGTCTCTTTTGATCTTTGTTGGTTTAAAGTCTATTTTATCAGAGACTAGGATTGCAACCCCTGCCTTTTTTTGTTTTCCAGTTGCTTGATAGATCTTCCTCCATCCCTTTATTTTGAGTCTATGTGTGTCTCTGCACGTGAGATGGGTTTCCTGAATACAGCACACTGATGGGTCCTGACTCCTTATCCAGTTTGCCAGTCTGTGTCTTTTGATTGGAGCATTTAGCCCATTTACATTTAACGTGAATATTGTTATGTGTGAATCTGATCCTGTCATTATGATGTTAGTTGGTTATTTTGCTCGTTAGTTGCTATAGTTTCTTCCTAGCCTCGATGGTCTTTACAATTTGGCATGTTTTTGCAGGGGCTGGTACCGGTTGTTCCTTTCCATGTTTAGTGCTTCCTTCAGGAGCTCTTTTAGGGCAGGCCTGGTGGTGACAAAATCACTCAGCGTTTGCTTGTCTGTAAAGTATTTTATTTCTCCTTCACTTATGAAGCTTAGTTTGGCGGGATAGGAAATTCTGGGTTGAAAATTCTTTTCTTTAAGAATGTTGAATATCGGCCCCCACTCTCTTCTGGCTTGTAGAGTTTCTGCTGAGAGATCAGCTGTTAGTCTGATGGGCTTCCCTTTGTGGGTAACACGACCTTTCTCTCTGGCTGCCCTTAACATTTTTTCCTTCATTTCCACTTTGGTGAATCTGACAATTATGTGTCTTGGAGTTGCCCTTCTCGAGGAGTATCTTTGTGGCATTCTCTGTATTTCCTGAATCTGAATGCTGGCCTGCCTTGCTAGATTGGGGAAGTTCTCCTGGATAATATCTTGCAGAGTGTTTTCCAACTTGGTTCCATTCTCCCCATCATTTTCAGGTACACCAATCAGACGTAGGTTTGGTCTTTTCACATAGTCCCAAATTTCTTGGAGGCTTTGTTCATTTCTTTTTATTCTTTTTTCTCTAAACTTCCCTTCTCTCTTCATTTCATTCATTTCATCTTCTATCAGCGATACCCTTTCTTCCAGTTGATCGCATCTGCTACTGAGGCTTCTGCATTCTTCGCGTAGTTCTCGAAACTTGGCTTTCAGCTCCATCATCTCCTTTAAGCCCTTCTCTCCATTGGTTATTCTAGTTATCCATTCTTCTAATTTTTTTTCAAAGTTTTTAACTTCTTTGCTATTGTTTTGAATTTCCTCTCGTAGCTCAGAGTAGTTTGATCGTCTGAAGCCTTCTTCTCTCAACTCATCAAAGTCATCCTCCATCCAGCTTTGTTCCGTTGCTGGTGAGGAACTGCGTTCCTTTGGAGGAGGAGAGGTGCTCTGTTTTTTAGAGTTTCCAGTTTTTTTGGTCTGTTTTTTCCCCATCTTTGTGGTTTTGTCTACTTTTTGTCTTCGATGATGGTGATGTACAGATGGGTTTTTGGTGTGGATGTCCTTTCTGTTTGTTAATTTTCCTTCTACCAGACAAGACCCTCAGCTGCAGGTCTGTTGGAGTTTACTAGAGGTCCACTCCAGACCCTGTTTGGCTGGGTGTCAGCACCGGTGGCTGCAGAACAGCGGATTTTCGTGAGACCACAAATTCAGCTGTCTGATAGTTCCTCTGAAAGTTTTGTCTCAGAGGAGTACCCGGTTGAATGAGGTGTCAGTCTGTCCCACTGGGGGGGTGCCTCCCAGTTAGGCTGCTCAGGGGTGAGGGACCCACTTTAGGAGGCAGTCTGTCCGTTCTCAGATCTCCAGCTGCGTGCTGGGAGAACCACTACTCTCTTCAAAGCTGTCAGTCAGACAGGGACATTTAAGGCTGTGGAGGTTCTCGCTGAGTTTTTGGTTGTCTGTGCCCTGCCCCCAGAGGTGGAGCCTACAGAGGCAGGCGGGCCTCCTTGAGCTGTGGTGGGCTCCACCCAGTTCGAGCTTCCTGGCTGCTTTGTTTACCTAAGCAAGCCTGGGCAATGGCGGGCGCCCCTCCCCCAGCCTCTTTGCCGCCTTGCAGCGTGATCTCAGACTGCTGTGCTAGCAATCAGCAAGACTCTGTGGGCATAGGACCCTCCGAGCCAGGTGCAGGACACAATCTCCTAGTGTGCCGTTTTCCAGGCCCGTTGGAAAAGCGCAGTATTAGGACGGGACTGACCCGATATTCCAGGTGCCGTCTGTTTTCCCTTTCTTTGACTAGGAAAGGGAACTCCCTGACCCCTTGCGCTTCCCGAGTGAGGCAATGCCTCGCCCTGCTTCGGCTCGCGCACAGTGCGCTTCACCGACTGTCCTGCACCCACTGTTAGGCACTCCCTAGTGAGATGAAACCGGTACCTCAAGCAGAAATGCAGAAATCACCCGTCTTCTGTGTCGCTGGGGCTGGGAGCTGGAGACCGGAGCTGTTCCTATTCGGCCATCTTGGCTCCACCCCCGTATACATGTTTTTTTAATAGAATTTTTATTACTTGTGAAGTAACAGTGGAAACTGATGGATTATATGTTACATGATAAGTAAAACAGTTATTTTGGGGAAATGTTACCAGATACTTAATATCACATGGTATAAATCAAATAATACAAATAAAATTCAACTTTGCATTGTGAAAATACATAACTTTTTTCTACAGAAAACTTTTCATCATTAAAGTTTGAAATTTATATCAAATTACATACCAAATGTGGGATTATAAAAATATTGGATAAATCAATTTACTGGCTCTGGAGATTGAAAGATGTGAACAAATTGATGAGTAGCACTAGTTTCATTTTTTGCTACATCTTCTAGATAAAATGCTTGTTCCAAAAGAATCTGCCATTGTACTTGAGTTCGACGGTGTCTCTGAACTGAATAAATCACCTAAAAAAGAGAACGGGGGTAGACCTGGCAGTGTTCTGATCCACCAGTGGTTCAGTTCTCCACTAGGGAGCATGTTTTGATTGTCACAACAATGGCAAAGTGCTAGGGCATTTACTGGGTCAGGCTGAGAATATTAATGTTCTAAAATGATGTAACAGTTTTATATAATGTAACAGTTATGCTCAGTGAAGAATTCTCCCTCCCCAAATGCCAATAGTACCCCTGCTGGTATACACAGAGATAAAATATTTCAAAGAATATTAAGGACAGGATTAAAGGAAGTTTGAAATACACATTCACTAAAAATTCCTTTTTTTATGAGCAATGATTATAAGTCTAATTAAAATCATCATTAAGTAAAATACTTATAATTAACAAAGTTACCTGTTTATGCAGTTTTACCAGACTTTTTTCACTTGGATAGATATTATGCTTTTCATCAAAATCTTCATAATCATCCATGTTCCTACCCATTTTTTCCTGATACTCTGTAGGGCACTAAAAACAAAAAAAGTAGATTTTTAAAAATCTTAATTGTAAAAAGATAAAACTTTATTTTTATTAAAAATCTTTCATTCTTGAACAGTTCTAGTTTCCTCAGAAACATCTTCCTACTTTATTGTCATCTCTACTTAGACTTCATTTGCTGATATTTTCTTGAAAATGTCTTAAAAGATGTACTGAGTTTCTTCTCACCTTTATAATATTAATCTTTGTGTTCATATATACCAGATAGATACAGCTGCCTACAGGCAGGGGAGCTTACCTACAGGAAGCAACTAGTATTTGAGAAGATTATTCTAAGTAGGATAAATTATTTTTCTAGCTAAAGAATGAAGCAAAATCATGACAAATCCAAGATGCTGAATTTTTGAAAGGCATAGCACAGAGAAATAAATACATGCATTTAAGTCATCTTCCATACTACTACTCACCTATGAACTTGGGCAACTTAGTTAACCTCTCTTAGTAGTTCTCAAAAAGTAGCAAATGTGAGATAAATAGTTAGAAAAGTGATTCCATGAGTATTATCTTAGCCAAACAGAACACTACACAAGAATCAGTATAACAGATTTAAAATCTAGGAAAATAAATATTTCCATGGTTCTGTGGGTTTAAAAGACAACTGGGTAACTGCAAATAACCATTTTTGGAAGTATATGAATACCCCCAATTCAATACCAACGCATCAAAACCTTAACTGTACAGTTTATTAAATATCTATGTTAACATCACTAATTTTATGATATATGTCATGAATATATTAATGAAATATATTTGTAAAATAACGTGTAGGCAGCTGATTGTAAGATATTACTGAGGCCTTGGTTTATTTTCTTATAGGAGATATGCCTTTAGTGAACATATACAATGACATTTTAAAGGTTTATTTCCATCATTCTCATGACAATCCTTATATGTTAGTCAACCTCTATCTCCATATTTCAACAGAAAATACTGCCAATAATTAGTGTTAAACTTGCAGTAATTAAAAAAATTCAAAGTACAAATGGTGTTTGGTTGATATTTCTAGGAAAATGAATTTAGAAGACCTCAGCTACAGGCTGTTTTCATACTTTTGTAGTACTTTTGGTATAATATTATAAAGTGTATATCTCAAAAGGAAACGGACAAGATGATTTATTACCTTTTTAAGTATTGTATCAACACATTTTCTCAATGGGTGATTATACTTGATGCTTTCATTCACTTTACGAACCTCCTGTAAAAACGGTAAAATAAATAAAAATATTTCCATTTCTACAGATCACATATTCCAAATGAGAATGCATTAGGTACTATATATTTTCTCACAAGTTCAACTTCAACACAAATTACTTTGCATTACATGAATAAAGGTTCTTAAGAACACAAGTAAAAATACAAAGTCACTGAATAGCTATTTCTATACCCTGAACTTTTCCTTACTTTCTAGATTCACTCTCTCATCACTTCATTACTTGGTACACAAAAAAGAATAAGCACTATTTAGAAGTCCACAAAAGATCAGACAAACTTTACTGTCCTAAAAGAATAGGGCTATGTGCCTCTGCCTTACTCACCAAGATCAATTATCTCATTATGTAAAATACAGTGAAAAACCAGAGGAAGCAGAAAAGCCTACAAATGTCACAAAGTGCCAGCTCCTTTCCAATAGAAGAGTACTCTAGAGCAGTCACGATTGATTAACTCCATACTTGCTTATGAGGAGCACACTATCTACTGGCAGGCACAGTGGCTCAGGCCTGTAATCCCAGCACTTTGAGAGGCTGAGGCAGGTGGATCACTTGAGTCTCAGAGTTTAAGACCAGTTTTGGCAACACAGTGAAACCCTTTCACTACCAAAGATACAAACATTATCCAGTCTCATAACCTGGTCTCTAAATAAATAAATAAATAGATTAAAATTTAAAAATAGAATAACTTAAAAACAAACAAACAAAACAGCATACTATTTGCCAGTACTGTGCTAGGTGTAAGGACCCCCTAATCCATACTGGAGGGTGGGGAGAGAAGACAAGGAATTGTCAGTCTTAAAATTTCAGTCCAGTAATGGATAATTACATAAGCAATTCTGAGTATAAAAGGCACAAAAGGGTTAAAGAGAAGACTCTTTAGAACCAGTAGTTCTATAATTCTATAATATTCATGAAATTTTTAAGAAGTTGAAACCACTGTTTTAGTCAAGTGAAACAGCATGTTCACAGCCTGAAAAGCCTAAGAGAGGTGAGCAGGATATTTAGAAGAACATTCCGGGGCACAGAGTAGAGCATGGTTTTAAGGGATACAAAACTGAAGGCGGAGAAGCCATGCAGTACATAGACAAAATTGCGAAAAAATATTTGTAATTTATATGACAGACTCATTATCCTTAATATGTGATGAGCTTTTACAAATCAACAGAAAAATGGGAATATAGAAAAAAATACAATTGGCCAATAAATGTCTAAAAAGATATTTGAGCTCACTAAAAGCAGTTACAGATTTTAAAAATAAGAAGCTTTTTTCAAAATTGATATGTAAAGAGGTAAGACTGTGGGAAAACAGGCCCTCCTATATACAGCAAAAAGTGATATAATCTATTTAAAGGTAATTTCACAACATCTATTGAAATTTAGAATGTGCATACTTTATAAATAATCTGTACCAGTAGACACTATTCCCGTCAAGGAATTTAGCTTAACGAGGAAAACAAACATAAATAAAAATGATGTGGAAACTACTGTCAAAGTATGAGGTGCTCTGAGAGGGGAGAACGTAGATTCTGATTAACTGATTATTTAAAATGAGATGAAACAAAATATATAGAAGTCAGTCAACCAAAGGGAGAGACTAGAATATTCCCGGCAGAGAGACAGGGACAGGCCACATAAAGGCCTCCAGGCCTAAGTGAGCACATTACTTGAAGGAGTGAAAAAGTCCAGTGTGGTTACAGGGAAAGGGAGATAAGGGTCTGCATAGCACTGGATCAGGCTGAAAGGGCAAGATCAAAGTGATCCTAGAAGCCCTTAATCATGGTTTATTTTGAGGTTAATGTGTGAGACCTACACATGACAGTGACAAGATAAGACTTGGGTTTTTAAGAGGTTACCTGGAAGCATCATTGCATCTATTTTCGGTTACTAAGCTGCCTTAAAGTTTCTTGACTTGTTAGCACAAATTTATCATACTTTGAATATGAACTATACAATTTGTTTATATATTATATGTGAAATATCATGTTTTCTTTAAATTATTTAGCCATATTAAAAAACAAGTACTGAAACAATTAATTAACATTTGCTATATCTGTTATCAATTTAGGGTTCCTTCAAAAGTTCATAATTTTAATAAAGCATGGAAAGTATTTGAAATACACTGTTTGCCTTCTTCATACAAAATAATGTAACTTTGAGCTCTTTCATTACTGTGTCTTGTCAAACTCTTTTCTAAGCAGGTCAGACAGCATCCATGAAGGCAGGCTAACAGGCAGTTTTCAGTGGAAATAAGTAGCTGTTTCTCCCTCCCTAAAATTCTCTATCTAGAAAAATGATAAAAGGTGGAGGTGACCTTTTCAGCCATCTAGCAAATACCTTTTGAATGATTTGACATAGTTTATAAGTTTTGTTAATGCTTCAAAGAAAGGGAGTAGACACACAAATGCATATATCAATTTCAGAGAGAAATATATCATAAAAATACCAAAGAGTTTTTATAAAACTACATTTGGGAGATTAAATGGATAGCTGAAAAAATAATTACCAATAAAGTGATTGAATTTTGTTATCTGTCAAATGACTGGACTTCTCAGTATGGCATTCAAAGCCAAGATATAGCTTTATCTTTCCAATGTAAACTTTTAAAACCAAATTAATTTGAGCATAAACTTCCTGATATCTGCAAAGAATGTTATCAGCTATCAAAATTCTACCCATCCTGCAAGGCCCAGGCCATACTTCATGTCCTCTGACCGTTATTCACTAGTGATACCTCTCCATACTAGAGCATTTTCTTTTTATCATTCATGTCACGTTTACCACATACTGTAAGGGACTCTGTCCAATTTTCTACTCTAGAAAGTCAGTAGAATAGGAATTTCTATTCTGGCCAGTTCTGCATAGCACTTAACATGGCAGGAAGACAGTAAGTATTTTTTAAATGATAAATACATTTCTCCTCAAGTTTATAAGTTTCCAGATATTCAGAAAAGCAGAAAGAATCCCAAAATACCTTGAAGTATATGGCCAGAGAAATTCATACACAGGAGGTGGAGCAAGATGGCTGAACAGAAGTCTCCACTGATTGTCCTCCTCACAGGAACACCAAATTAAGCAACTATCCACACAAAAAAGTGCCTTCATAAAAACCAAAAAACAAGGTACAACCTCAGCCACTGTTGGCTATCGTACTAAGTGGGCTCTTGGGGCCCCAGATTGCAGGACTTGGCTTTTAGATAGCATTGTTGAAACTTCTCTGGGTCAGATGGGAGTCCAGTGCCCTGAAGGGAAAGTCCCAGGCATGGCAGCATTCACCAAAAGCTGACTGAAGAGATCTTGGGCCTTGAATGAACACTGGAGGTAATGAGGATGTACTCATTGTGGCCCTGGGGCAGTAGTGGCCACGGGGAGAGACTCCTCTGCTTGTGGAAAGGGGAGGAAAGTGTGAGAAGGACTTTGTTTTGTGGCTTGGGTGCCAGTTTAGCCACAGGTAGATTCCTACAGTTTTTGGCCCCAGGCCCTGGCCCCCAGATGGCATCTCTGGACACACCCCAACTCAGGGAGAACTTGCCACTCTGAAGGGAAGAACAAAAGCTCGGGTGGCTTTGCCGCCTGCTGACTGTAGAGGACCAGGGCCTTGAGCAAACATAGACGGTAGCCAGGCAGTGGTTACCGTGGGCCTTGGGCGAGACACAGTGCCATGATAACTTCAGGTCTAACCCAGTGCAGTCCCAGTGATGGTGACCACAGGGGTGCTTGAGACACCCCTCCCCCACCTCCAGGCAGCTCAGGACAAAGAGAGAGACTCTAGTTGTTCAGGAGAAAGTAAGGGAAGAGAACAAGAGTCTCTGCCTGGTGCTCCAGAGAATTCTTCCAGATCTTATCCAAGACCACCAAGGTGGCACACGTCTCCAAGTCTGCAAGAACCACAGCATTACAGGGCTTGGGGTGTCCCCTAATACAGATACAGCTGCAGTGACCAAAAACTTAGATTACAATACCCAAGTCCCTTCAAATACCTGGAAAGCCTTTCCAAGAAGGATGGCTACAAATAAGCCCACACTGCAAAGACTATAAAGAATAACTAACTTTTCAATGTCCAGACACTGACAAACATCCACAAGAATCAAGACCATCCAGAAAAACATGACCTCACCAAACGAACTAAATAAGGCACCAGGGCCAAGTACAGTGACTCACTCCTGTAATCCCAGCACTTTGGGAGGCTGAGGCTGGAGGTCACTAGAGCACAGGAGTTTGAGAACAGCCTGGGCAACATCATGAAACCCTGTCACTACAAGAATACAAAAACTAGCTGGGTGGTGGTGTGTGCCTGTAGTACCAGCTACCAGCTGCTTGGGAGGCTGACGTGAGAGGATGACTTGAGTCCAGGAGGTGGAGACTGCAGTGAGCCAAAATCATGCCACTGCACTCCAGCCTGGGCAACATAGTGAGACTCTGCCTCAAAAAAATTAAATAAAATAAATAACAAGGCACCAGGGACCAATCCTGAAGACAAAGAGATATGTGCCCTTTCAGAGAGAGAATTCAAAATAGCTGTTTCAAGGAAACTCAACAAAATTCAAGGTAACACAGGGAAGGAATTCAGAATCCTATCAGGTAAATTTAACAAAGCTGTTGAAAGAATTAAACATAATCAAGTAGAAATTCTGGAGTTGAAAAATGCATTGACATATTGAAGAATGCATGAGAGTACCTTAACAGCAGAACTGATGATGCAGAAGAAAGAATCAGTGAGCTAGAAGACACTTGAAAATTTGGCTATTTGAAAATACGGTTAGAGGAGACAAAAAATAGTAAAAGAGAATGACAAATGTCTACAAAATCTAGAAAACAGCCTCAAAAGGGCAAATCTAAGAGTTATTGGCCTTAAAGAGGAGGTAGAGTGAGAGATAAGGGTAGAAAGTGTATTCAAAGTGATAATAATAGAGAACTTCCCAAACCTAGAGAAAGATATCAATATTCAAGCACAAGAAGATTATAGAACACCAAGCAGATTTATCTCAAATAAGACTATCTCAAGACATTTAATAATCAAACTCCCTGAGGTCAAGGATAAAGAAAGGATCCTAAAAGCAGCAGGAGAAGAGAAACAAACAACACACAATGGAGCTCCAATATGTCTGGCAACAGGCTTCTCAGTGGAAACCTTACAGGCCAGAAGAGTGACAGGATATATTTAAAATGCTGACAGAAAAAAAAAAAACTTATCCTAGAATAACATATCCAGTGAAAATATTCTTCAAACATGAAAGAGAAATAAACATTTCCAGACAAACAAAAGCTGAGAGATTTCATCCATACCAGTCCTGTTCTATAAGAAATGCTAAAGGGAGTTCTTCAATCTGAAAGAAAAGGACATTGATGAGCAATAAAAATCATCTGAAGGTACAAAACTCATTGGTAATAGCAACTACACAGAAAAACAAAGAATATTATTAACACTATGATTGCGGTGTGAAAACTACTCATATCTTGAGACAAACCAATGAAAAATAACCAACCCAAATGTCCAACAATGATAGACTGGATTAAGAAAATGTGGCACATATACACCATGGAATACTATGCAGCTATAAAAAAAGGATGAGTTCACGTCCTTTGTAGGGATACGGATGAAGCTGGAAACCATCATTCTCAGCAAACTATCACAAGGACAAAAAAAACCAAACACCGCATGTTCTCACTCATAGGTGGGAACTGAACAATGAGAACACATGGACACAGGAAGGGGAACATCACACACCGGGGTCTGTTGTGGGGTGGGGGGAGGGGGGAGGGACAGCATTGGAGATATACCTAATGTAAATGACCAGTTAATGGGTGCAGCACACCAACATGGCACATGTATACATATGTAACAAACCTGCACGTTGTGCACATGTACCCTAAAACTTAAAGTATAATAATAATAAAATAAAATAAAAAAAGAAAAATAACTATGACAACTTTTAAAGACACAGTAAAATAATACATAAATAGAAATAACAAAAAGTTAAAAAGTGGAAGGATGAAGTGAAATCTAGAGTTTTTATTAGTTTTCTCTGTTTATTTTTGCAATCAATGTCAAGTTGTCATCAGTTTAAAATAACAGGCTATATTACTCACAGGCCTCAAGTAACCTCAAACCAAAAAGCATAAAACAGATACACAAAAAATGAGAAGCAAAAAGTTAAAACATATCACCAGGAGGGGAGGGGGGAAGGACAGCATTAGGAGATATAAGTAATGCTAAATGACGAGTTAATGGGTACAGCACACCAACATGGCACAGGTATATATATGTAATAAATCTGCACGTTGTGCACATGTACCCTAAAACTTAAAGTATAATAATAATAAAATTAAAAATAAATAAATAAATAAAACATACCACCAGAGAAAATTACCTTCACAAAAAGGAAGACAGGAAGGAAGGAAAGAAAAGAATATCACAAAACAACCAGAAAACAAATAACAGAATGGCAGGAGTAAGTCCTCACTTATCAGTAATAACACTGAATGTAAATGAACTAAACTCTTCAATCAAAAGACACAGAGTGGCTGAATTGATAAAAAAGACATTATAACTGATACTGCAGAAATTCAAAGGATTATTAGACTTCTAATGAGCAACTATATGCCAGTAAATCGGAAAACCTAGAAGAAATGGACAAATTTCTAGACACATACAACCTACCAAGATCAAACCATGAAGTAATCCAAAACCTGAACAGATTGACAACAAGTAATAAAATCAAAGTCGTAATAAAAAGTCTCCCAGCAAAGAAAAGTCCAGGACCCAATGGCTTCACTGCTGAATTTTACCAAACATTTAAAGAACTAACACAAATCCTACTCAAACTATTCTGAAAAACAGAGGAGGAGGGATACTTCCAAACTCAATCTATGAGGCCAGTATTGCCCTGATTCCAAAACCAGAAACAGACACATCAAAAAAAGAAAACTGCAGGCCAATATCCCTGATAGACACTCATGCAAAAATCCTCAAGAAAACACTAGCAAAATGAATTCAAGAACACGTTGAAAAGGTCATCCATCTGATCAATTCAGATTTACACTAGGAATGCAAGAATGGTTTGACATATGCAAATCAATCAATGTGATATATCATACTAATAGAATGAAGGGAAAAAACCATATGAGCATTTCTATTGATGCTGAGAAAGCATTGATAAAATTCGGCATCCCTTTATGACAAAAACCCTAAAAAACCCTGAATATACAGGGAACATACCTCAACACTATAAAAGTCATATATAACAGTCCCACAGCTAGTATCATACTGAATGGGGAAAAATTGAAAGCCTTTCCTTTAAGATCCAGAACAAGACAAGGATGCCCACTTTCACCACTGTTATTCAATATAGTACTGGAAGTCCTACATAAAGCAATTAGACAAGAGAAAGATATAAAGGGCATCAAAATTGGAAAGAAAGAAGTCAAATTATCCTGTTTTCAGGTGATAAATCTTACATTTGGAAAAACCTAAAAACTCCACCAAAAAACTATTAGAAGTGATACACAAATTCTGTAAAGCTGCAGTACACAAAATCAACATTCAAAAATCAGTGGCATTTCTATATGTCAACAGTGAACAATTTGAAAAAGAAATCCCATTTACAATTGCTATAACACAAATAAAATACCAAAGAATTAGCCAAATAAGTGAAAGATCTCTACAATGAAAACTATAAAACACTGATGCAAGGAATTGAAGAGGACACAAAAAATAAAAGGAATTGAAGAGGACACAAAAAATAAAAAGGTATTCCATTTTCATGGATTAGAAGAATCAATATTGTTAAAATGTCCATACTACCCAAAGCAATCTATAATTTTGATGCAATCTCTATCAAAATACCAATGACATTCTTAACAGAAATAGAAAAAACCCTAAAATTTATATGGAACCACAAAAGAGCCTCAACTGCCAAAGCTATCTTGAGTAAAAAGTGCAAAACTGGAAGAATCACATTATCTGACTTTAAACTACATAATAAAGTGATAACCAAAACAGCATGGTGTTAGGATAAAAACAGACCAATGGTACAGAATAGAGAACCCCAAAATAAATCCATATATCTACAGTGAACTCATTTTTGACAAGGGTTCCTAGAACATACAATGAGGAAAGGATAGTCTCTTCAATAAATGGTGCCAGGAAAACTGGAAAACTGGATACATGCAGAAGAATGAAACTAGATCAGGTATCTCCCTATATATAAAAATCAAATCAAAATGATTTAAAGACTTAAATCTAAGAACTCAAACTATGAAACTAATACAAGAAAACATTGGAGAAACTCTCCAGGATATTGGACTGGGCAAAGATTTATTGAGTAATAACCTACAAGCACAGGCAAAAGTGAACAAATGGGATCACATCGAGTTAAAAAGCTTCTGCACAGCAAAGGAAACTATCAACAAAATGAAGACATAACCCACAAAATAAGAGAAAATATTTGTAAACTATCTTTCTGACAAGAGGTTAATAACCAGAATATATAAGGAATTCAAACAACTCCATGAGAAAAAAAAATGTAATAATCCGATTAAAAATGGGCAAAAGATTTGAATTTCTCAAAAAAAAAAAAAAAAAAGACATACAAATGGCAAACAGGCAAAAACAGGCATTTTATAGTTTTCATTGTGGAGATCTTTCACTTATTTGGCTAATTCCTTGATATTTTATTTATTTTATAAAACACCAAATTTGATAAAAAATTGTAAATTAGGTCTACAGACACCATAGGGGAAAAAGCCTGAATGTACAGTTAAGTGTGAGCAGATTTCTTACAACCATACTGTTGATAGACACTACTATACTTCCCTTATTTTAACAGTTCCAAATAAACAAAAAAGAGATCACTATACGAGTATCGCTTGCAAACTCAATTGACTTGGCTCCTGAGTTTGGACAGAAAGTTTGGAGGGCAAAAGATTTTGCATTCACCAAATCAAGAGCCTGGAAAGTTACAAAAAGCTCAAAGTTCATCCAATTTCATACAGATGTAAGGGATAATTTTACATTTGACATAAGAGTCTATAATCAACTCTCACATCTTTCATACCTGGAACAGCTGCTTAGCAAAGTCTGCAGGGCAAATTCAGAGAATCCAGAACACCCAGAAAGGTTAAGTCGCACTAAATTTGAGTTTTGTGCAAGATTACTGGAAAAAGAGAAAAACGTCAGAAGAAAAAGACCAATAAGACACTCTCTTCATCAACAACATTTAGATGAAAGCAGGCAAGTGTAGTTAAGCTCACAGGTCTTTGAGTCAGTGAGTTTAAAATGTATATCACTATCTCTCAGACATCAAAACAGGATAATTTGCCTCAGTTTACTCATCTGTGAAATGGTATTAGCACACCTTCTTGGTAGGGTTATTAACAAGATTAAATGATATAATGTAATAAAAGACTTAATACGAAGCAAATACACAAGAATATCAATGTACTTTTTGAACTAAAAAGACAATGGAATAAACATATATCCATTTCACCCATAATTAGAATTAGCTTGCAAACTTCTACTTGTAAAATCACCAGGTTCTTTTGATTATACATCTCTCACATTTGCCATCTTCTCTAATACATCCCCAAATGCCCTGTGTTAGTACAACTTAGTGATTAAGAGTAAGAATTCTGGAATATTATATCACTAGGTTCACATCTTGGTTCAGCCACCTACTAACAGTGTGACCCTGGAAAAGACTTATTCAGTGTCCCTGTGTCTCAGTTTCCACATCTATAAAAAGGAAACAAGATCACACTTCATGGGGTTGCTGTCAGAATTAAATGAAAACGCACTTACAAAATTCACTATCTGGCACATAACACACGCCCCAAAACATTAGCTGCTATTACTGCTATCTGTTTTATATCAGACTTCATCTTTTCTCACTTGAATGAACACAACAGTATCCTTAACTACTCTAGCTTCTTCTATCCTTCATGGACCCTCCATGGTACCTGGCAAGTTAATTTCCTAAATTTCAACTCTTAACGTGTTCCTTCCATTCTCAGAACAACTCTCTCCACCATCCTTCCCTTTTTTTTTTTTTTTTTCAGATGGAGTTTTGCTCGTCACCTAGGCTGGAGTGCAGTGTCGTGGTCTCAGCTCATGGCAACCTCCGCCTCCCAGGTTCAAGCAATTCTCCTGCCTCAGCCTGCTGAGTAGCTGGGATTACAGGTGCCTGCCACCACATCCAGCTAATTTTTGTATTTTTAGTAGAGACAGGATTTCACCATGTTGGCCAGGCTGGTCTCAAACTCCCGACCTCAGGTGATCTGCCCACCTCAGCCTCCCAAAGTGCTGGGATTACAGGTGTGAGCCACCGCACCTGGCCCATGCTTCCCTCTTGATGGAAGAGTCCATTCTTCTTACAGCAAGGCTTAGGGGCCCATTACAATCTAGTCCCTGACTCTCGTCATCTCCTGTCACTCTTCTCCCTTAGTCCTGTGCTCCAGCAACTTCCAACTACGTAACTACCTAGACTGGTTGCTTTGTCTTATTACCTAGAGATCTCCTACCTAGATATCTTCAACACTCAAGAGTCACCTCCTCTAAGAAGGCGGCTCCTCGTGTGTTGCCACATATTCACCGAAACATTTAATAAACACACTGCATGGTAATTATCTGTCTTGCTCATAAATAGTTTACCTTCTTGCAAGAGGAAACAGACATGTCTTGCTCGATGTTTCCTCTTGCAAGAAGGTAAACTATAGCTTAACCAGCATTCACTACCAATGTGGGGAAAGTTTTGGAGCATTCATTTTCTTCCCAAATAACACATATGCACTGTTCATTCTTGTATCTCTAGAACCTAGCACAGGGCCTGGCATATAGTTAGCATTCAAGCTTTTGTTGCTTCAATGAGTCCTGAAAAGTTTTGCAGAAGCCAGAGCACTGCACTAGATATTTTCTGTGTCCACGATACGGCTAGAAGGGTACCCTGGTTATATACAGGGAAAAAAATTCATACACATAAAAACAATTGCCTTTGTGACACTCTGCCTGCCACTCACTTCACAATGGGATCCGAAAGCCGCAGGCCTTCCAGGCTTAGATTCTGCAACTTGGAACACTGAGACAGTATGCCGTGAAGGGTGGACACTTCTATAACCGAGTTCGACAGGTCCATGTGCTGTACACGAAAAGGGCTAAACACGGAGAGAAAAAAGGGGCTCCATAGGTGGCTCTCACAGGTACATCCAATTTCAAATCAGACCCCTCTTCTCCCCAAATGAGCAGCCAATCACAAACAAGAATCTAAATACATACTTCAGGCATTAACTATAGGGTCACAAAACATATTGCTACTAGTGTATTCCCATCTTCATTCGTTTTTAAAATTCAAGAGGATTTTTGCCAAGTACAGATGTTGCTGCCAATACAGTCCCACTTAGAAAATAACGAGCGGGCATCACAACAATGAGTTGGATGTGGGTGACAAGGAGATTAAGACTATAACAGCTCCTGGTTTCCGGCAGGGGTGAGTGGGTGAGCAGCAATAGAACAGGGAAGATAGTGGAAGAGCAAGTTTTAAAGGGAGACCAGGCTGGGAGCGGTGGCTCACGCCTGTAATCCCAACACTTTGAGAGGCTGAGTCTGGTGGATCACAAGGTCAGGAGTTCGAGACCAGCCTGGCCAGCATGGTGAAACCCAGTCTCTACTAAAAATACAAAAAAATTAGTTGGGCGTGGTGGCGCATACCTGTAGTCTCAGGTACTCAAGAGGCTGAGGCAGGAGAATTGCTTGAACCTGGCAGGCAGAGGTTGCAGTGAGCCGAGATCACGCCACTGCACTCCAGCCTGAGTGACAGAGCAAGACTCCGTCTCAAAAAACAAAAACAAAAAAAAAAGGGAGGCCAAATTTAATATTAATTATGCTAATATTGAAGTCCTGGTAAGAAATTCAGGTACAGAAGTTTTTAGGTAATTAGAAATTTGGGAATTTGAAAAGGAGGGCCAAGCTATAGATGAGGAACTGAGAGTCCTGGGCATAAATGTGGGTGTATAGGACACAGCTTGTCCAAGGACAGCATTTGGATTTGAAAAAGGTGGCAGCCAGGAACCAACCCTGGAGTGAACGAAGGAAATCACATGTGTGAAGGAGACTGAGAAGGAACAGCCACAGGAGGAACAGGATAAAAAGCAGTGGGAGAGGCGGTTCTGACTACAGAAAGAAGGGAAAAAGTACTGGAGTCAAGAGACATGTTTTATCTTTAGCTCTGCTGTCTTCAGCTTGTTTTTCTGTTCAGTACCTAGTTACTCTACTCAAATATGTGATAGCAGTAACCTTAGTGTTGCAAAATTCTCAGAATAGAAAATTCTTTTTCAAAATATTCTACAAAAGAAACAAAAAGAGGGCATTTTTTTCAGGTTCCAAATTTCTCCACGACAAAAATCATAACCCCCAAGCTACAAATATGAAAAGACTCTTCACTTTTTTTATTTATCAGAAATGGGCAGTGGGGAAGTAACTGGGCACCCTTGCATCTGCCAGTGAGTGCTTTACTTGTGCCTGCTGTGTGGGACTCACAGTCCCCATCAGCTGAGGACTTGAGAAGACACATGTGCCTCTTTCGCCCTGGGAAGAGACTAACAGTAACCCTGAGTGAAATGGGAATAGTGTCATTGAAATCTATGCTAGGTTTCAGCAAAAAGGCCCCATAGCAAAGTATGGAATTAACATCCCACACCGCACAGATAACCTACCATAGGCTTTAAGGCTGAAGAAAGAAAGAAAAAAAAAAAAGCTTTGATCTGTTTCTACCTCGAAATTTAGAAATAGTCTTTTCCAGGGATTTTTCATCTTTACCTGAAATGTTCAGCCAATGGTTGGTCCATAAATGATCGTGGGCAGCGGAAGGCAATCACCCCTTGAGACAGCAACCGACCAGTCACATCCGGGTGCAGATTTTTACCTGTGAGGTCTAAGGTCTGCCATAGAGACTCATCAGACCTATAAAAGAGGAGATGCTTAATTTGGCCAGTCGGTCACACTAAATGCTAGAAGCCCTCAACAACATTAATAACGAGGAGGACACCGCTGCTAAATCCCCTTGAAGCACATTCTAAAAGAACTTTTGTTTTTAAGTTGACTATACAATTAGCTATGATATTTTTAAGGCAGTGGAGAATTTTTCTTGATCTCACCAGGGATAAGCTTCCATCTTTCTCTTTCTATACACTTCCAATTTAGATGGTTCAATGTGAACATTAGCACTGCCGTGATCTAGAACCAGAGAATCATATTCCAGGATTCAAGTTGACAAATTTAAAAAAGATTGCTCAAATTAATTAATTATTATATTACTAGGCAAACAGGATCCTCTAAGAAGTTTTGAATCTATTTGCCACTTTTGTTAAGCAATTATCATGATTACTGTAGCAACACGGAAATATTACTAAAGGAACGAAAGTTAGCATTATTTTACTATGAAATAAGGCTGTCATAGATATTCAATAGGAACAGCCATAGTTCAGCTGTGCCTCATAATACATTTGAAGCTTAAAACATACACATGTGTATATGTATGTGTACATATGTGTGTATATGAACTAACGTGAAATAAGAGAAGGGAAAAATACAACAGATTATAGATGGTGTTTCTAAAACAAAAGGGACGTTCTAAAAACGTACTGAATAGCACAATAAGAGGGTTTTAATATCCACGGTTGAACTCAATTTAAAAAAAGAAAATGTGAAATACAAGCACATGAAGGAACATTTTAAATGCTTAGGTGTACTAGAATTTTCTTTTTTAATAGTGCTTGAAATAAGTGGACCACTGGCCAGAGTTATGAAATAATTTAATCATAAAAAAATTGTCAGTGTGTGATTTGTGTGACAAATCTATCATTAAAAAGGCGGACTGTAGATAAGATATCCTTAAGAGAGTGGCACACTTTTGTATCTTTCTTGCCCAGACAGAAATCCATTTTGGCCTCCAAGGTATTGACACCAGATCAGCACTGCTCTGGTTTGTCTTGAATCTCATGCTTCATGTTTCCTCTTGCAAGAAGGCAAACTATAGCTTAACCAGCATTCAATAACAACAACCTGGGAAAAGTTTTGGAACAATTCATTTTCTTTCCAAATAATATACATTTTTTAGGAAGATGAACACCTCACAGAAAAATGAATTCGGGAGCTACCTGAACCCTAAGCCAAGCATAACAAGGTATGGTATGATGGTTAAGACTGTGGAGT
Organism: Symphalangus syndactylus; assembly: GCF_028878055.3. NCBI lineage: Eukaryota > Metazoa > Chordata > Mammalia > Primates > Hylobatidae > Symphalangus > Symphalangus syndactylus. The sequence goes on along the minus strand of NC_072438.2, from coordinate 68,738,987 downwards.
TAGCCAGACTTTAGATTCCTGCCTTTCCACTTATCTCTCAACCTACTATTCCTGACCCTGCAGTTTCCTCATCTCTGAAGCTGAGATGACACAAACACCATCACTTAAAATCATATGGAGGATTAAACTGCAAACACTGCACCTGTCACATGGCAAGTGCTTAATAAATGTCAGTTATTACTTTTATGACAACTGAGATGAAGTTTAACAGACTCTAGGGGAGATGTAGGTCCAAGAATACAAAGCCACAGATATGCAGGATGAACACATCCCAAGATATAGTATACAACAGGAGAACTAGAGTCGATAATACTGTATTGTAGTCAGAATGTTTGCTAAAAGAGTAAATTTTAGGTGCTTTTGCCACAAAAAATGGGTAACTACGTGAGATAACTGTCTTCAGCTTGTTTTTCTGTTCAATACCTAGTTATTCTACTCAAATATGTGATAGCAGTAACCTTAGTATTGCAAAATGTTAATATTTTGATGTTAATGATATGTTAATGATAGTAGCCATTTCACATACATATAACAAAATAGCATGCTGTATACCTTAAATATATACAATAAAATTTTAAAATGGGATTAATAGACTCTCCAAGAAGAGGACAAATGCATAGCTGGCAGAAAAAGAAAACCAAAGTGGGCATGAGTGCGGTGAAGGTAAGTGAAACTTGCCTGCCACTTGCACCAGCATTCCAGGTGTGCAAACCTCTCTGTGGCTCTTCTAAGCAAACAACCCACACCTGTAAATAGCAGCACACCCTTGAAGGCAAGAGGCTCCTGCTATCTCACACAGGGAGTTCTAAGTATGTGGAGGGAGAAGCCAGATGGATGGCCTTTAAACACAAAGCAAAGAATGACCAGGAGGTAGGATAGGGATGAGAAGGCATGAAGATAGTAAAAAGTTCCAGTTGAAAAACATAGCCTTTTTCTTACTCCAGGCCTGTTATTGCCCTTCCAGCTCACCAAGTCTTTCCACATGCAACTCACCTTCCACACTTGAAAAGTGTTGCCAAAAAAAGAGCACAAGCCCACCAATGGCTACTCTGTGCGGACCAGGTCTGTGAGTCAGGCATTACACCGGCATCTTCACATTTCATCCTCATAACCAGTGGTTTCCTCCTCGTAACCATTATCCTCATTTACATATGGGGAGACTGAGGCTCAGCAGTGTCAACTAACTCGCTCAGGTCATGCAGAGCGTAAGCAGCAGAGGCTGGGTGTGCACTCGGGTCTAACACCAAGCCTGTGTTCCCTCTCCCCATTGTGCTCACTGCTCAGCCCAACGGTGTGAGGAACCGCTGTCTGCATGCACCTCTGTAACTCTCTCCGCACGTAAAGCACACCACCTGGCCTACAGTCAGCATCCCATAAACACATGCTGCACTGAATATAGGGCAAGGAGGTTTCCAGACATTGGTAAGCTTACCCCTCCCAGGAAATTCCTCTTCCACTGTGAAATGAGGACACTTATTAATAAAAATATGAAGATACCTAGTTTGCTTTGTGCTGCTCTATTTTTCTTGGTTTTTAGTTTCATCAGACCAAAACGAATAAATAACCTTCCTCTCCTCTTCCTCCCCTACGTTTGCCAAAGGGGTGAAAAATACTTACGCTAGGCGATACCACCTCTTACAAACACCAGAGACCTTTAGCAGCTCAGGGAGGCACAGACAGGAAAAGATTCCCAAGAGCAGCTCATCCGGAAGGGAGTCCCATGAAACACCTTTGGAGGGAAAACAAGTGTTTGCCATCACCATTCTTTCACCCTATCAAGTCTACTGAGTCTTTTCAAACACATAAAGAATATACAACATTTAGCTTAAATGGGGAATTTAGCACAAATTAAATTACTCATCCTCACAATTATTTTTGTTTGAAAAATCATTTCTGTTGAACAGAAAAATAATTGCGGTGATGAGTAATTTAATTCGTGCTAAATTCCCCATTCCATCGTCTATGTACCCTGAAGTGACCACCACACTCTCTCAGCAAATGAAAAAGAGAAAACCAAGAACACTTTTCCTATTCTTCCCTTCAGCTCTAGCCAGCCAATAGGAGGCTGGGGCATGAACAGTGGTGCAGAGAGCCAGCCAATTGGAGGCTGTGGCATGAACAGTGGTACAGAGCAAGTCCCACCCTCTCAAATGTCATTCAATGACATTGTCAATTCATTGACATCAATAAGATATTGTGGTGCTTCTGGGTGCAAAGGAAGGCCTTGTTTCTCTCTGATGTGGACTCGGTGGTGACCTTATTTAAAAGGCAAATAAATCTTCTTCCCTTTCTGATATGGTTGGCTGTGTCCCCACCCAAATCTCATCTTGAATTGTAGTTCCAATAATCCCCATGTGTTGCGGAAGGGACCCAGTGGGAGGTAATCAAATCATGGGGATGGTTACCTGGTGATAACCGCCCCTGTAATTTGATGCTGTTCTGGTGATAAGTGAGTTCCCACAAGATCTTATGGTTTTATAAGGGGCTTCCCTGACCTCTTCGCTCCGCACTTGATGCTGCCATGTGGAGAAGGACGTTTGCTTCCCCTTCCACCATGCTTGTAAGTTGCCTGAGGCCTCCCCAACCAGGCTGACCTGTGAATCAATTAAACCTCTTTCCTTTATGAATTACCCAGTCTTGGGTCTGTCTTTATTAGCAGCATGAGAACAGACTAATACGTTTTCTTTCAGGTTTACAAAAGGCACAGTTTACCTAAAAGAGCAATACAAAAGGGTGTTGTCATTTCTTAATTCAACAAATATTTACTGAGCTCCTACTATGGTGCCAGGTATCATTTTAGGTGTTGGGAAGGAGTAGTAAATCAGACCCAAAACACTACCTTCGTGGGACTTCGTTCCAGTAATGGGGAACAGATAATCACACATCAAAAAATAAGTACATTATATGATGTCGTAAAATTGATCTGTGCTGTGCAGAACAATTAAACAGGGCAAGGGAGAGAACACAGAGTTCAGGGCAGATGTTATTAAGTTTGAACACGGTGGTCAGGGAAGGCCATACTGAGATGACGATCACTAAGCAAAGGCTTGAACAAAGTGAGGGAGTGAGCCCTGTGAGTATCTGGGGTGTGTTCTAGATGCAAGGAACAGCATGTGTGTTTGAGGCATAGCAAGGAGGCCAGTGTAGAGCAGCAGAGTGAGCAAGGTGGGTGGGTAGAAAAGAAATCAGAGAGCAGCCAGGTCATGCAGGCTTCCTAGGTCATGATAAAGCCTTTGGCTTTGACGCTGAATTCTATGAGGCGCCACTAGATTCTGAGCACAGGAATGACAGGCTCTCACATAAGTTCAAAAAGGATCATTCTGGCTGCTGTGTTTAGAACAGAAAGGTAGACGCAGGAAGAACAGTTTTCTTTCATAGAAGCAATCTCTAAATAACTATTCAACAAGTATGAAACTCTTACACATGAATATATAGAATAATCCCACAAGGTCAGGATAATATAACAATTGCCAAGAAGGAAATAAATGTACAATGAAGGAATCCTAAAAAACGGTCAGATGAGTTCAATGACTGCCTTCCTAGGCTTTCCACCTCTGATGGATCTTCTACACCAATTCTGGTGATATTCTCTCCTCCCACTCCCATTTAAAGGTGCCAGTCTTTACTGAGCATGTCCTTTGTACCAGGCCCTGTATAAGTGGGTTTGAGGACACAAGGGAGAAAAACACCGAGGAGTGTGACAAACACCTGCTGCCCTGGGCTGTCTTTCTAAACCAGCATGTCTTTCCCCCAGTTAGAATCCTTCAGTGGTACACCCCAGGTATTTAGGCTAAAGTCCACAATGCTTAGTACAAAGCTAAAGGCTTTCAGCCAGGTCCCAACCAGTTTTTCTAGGTTCGTTATCTAGAACTGTGTTCCAGCCATTTGGAGCTACCTGTAATTCTTAGAATGAGTCATTCTGTGTCGTATCTCAATGCCTTTGCACATCCTGTGCTCGCCTCAAACTACTATTCATTTAAAATCAAATGGAAGCCCCAGTTCCTACAGAAGGCCTCCCATGACATCAACAAGGACAGGCCACTTATGTACCATAATTTCATTATTTACTTACTCATCTCTCTAGACCCCCAGAAGCTCTTGAGAACAAAAAAACGCTTTTTTTTTCAAACTTTTGTATTTTCAGGAACTAGCATAAAGTTGATATATTCATCCACTCCCATATTTATAAAATATGTACTATACACTGAGGTCTATTCTAGGTTTTAAGGATACAATGATAAATAAGGCACAATCCTGACCCTTATTCTGCTCAGAGTTTGAGAGATACAGACAAACAGGAAACTTCAATAAACTATCCTGATGGGCTACAGCAGGATTCAGGGTGCTGTGCAGCTTACGGGAGTGGCACAGGGGTTAGGGAAGCCTTTCTGGAGGAAGTGGCCTCTCTTGAAGAATGAGTAGGAGATACACAATTGTTCAATGAATGCCTGTTCCCCTCACACCACGCCCTTCAGGGGACAAAATTAAAGGATTGACTGAGGCCCTGAAAGCTAGGGGTAGAAAGCTGAAGGCAGATCACCCCTGCTGATCTGGGGAGGCAGCTGGAGGTTGTGAGGAGGCTCCTCCACGTGGCAGCTGTTCCGTCACTGCCACAAAGTTCCTCCAAAGTCAACATGGGCAGGGGACAAAGTTTCTCAAACCAGGCTCTTGCCCTGCTCCCCAAATTGAAAACAAAGTTGAATGACAGGCTTTTCTCAAGTTTTTCTGCCATTAATCCAACTCTCTCAGACCTCTGCTGCCTCTTACATATCCAGATCAGAATCTAGTAATTGATTGGGCCTAACTATATTTAGCTATAAGTATAGTCATCCACTCACATATTTATTAACTATGTACTATATACACTGAGGTCTGTTCTAGGTTTTGGGACACAACGATAAGTAAGGTACAATCTTGACCCTTATTCTACTCTGAGTTTGAGAGATACAAACAATTAAACAGGAAACTTCAATAAACTATCCTGATGGACTACAGCAGGATTCAGGGTGCTGGGCAGCACATGGGGATGGTGCAGAGGTTAGGGAAGCCTTCCTGGAGGAAGTGGCCTCTATGGAAGAGTGAGCTTAACTATACTTCAATAACATACTTAGCTGTTTTGAATCTAATATGTTGAGATTTTACTATAATCTGTAAAAATCATACTGAGACCATGCACTTGGCCTCCTCAACACATTTGAGGACTACTGGACTGAGGAAGCAGCACAGTTTCGATCGGAAGCCTGGCTGTGTTGCCTCAAGTCTGTGAACTTGAGCAAGTTACTTAATCTTTCTGGCCTCAGTTTCTTTACCTGCAGGAAAGGAAATTGACAGATTTATCTTGCAAAGTTGTTCAGTGAAGGGTAAATGAGGTACAAGAAAAGATTAAATAAGCAGGGAGTAAAACTTTCTATATTCCTCTCCTTTCCCAATTAAGTCTGCGTATTTTCTTCATGCAATGACCTTTTCAGTGCTGCTCTGAATTTTCACCCATGGGCAGACATTGGACAAGGTCTGCATGGTATGACTTACCAAAACCCCATATCTGCCCTCTATTTAAGTTTGGGTCCCCCAGAAGCAGATTCTGAAGCTCTGACTTCAAGTAGTTTATTTGAGAAGTGATGCCAGGAAGCACTACAAAGAGTGGAGAAGACAGAGGTGGAAGGGAAGAAAGCCAACCTGGAGTAGGCTAATGAGCAGGTTAGCCCTATGGGCAATTGAGGTTCAAATCTTCTGGGGACTCCAGTAAACCATCTAGAAACTACCCCAGAGCTGTCTCATCCAAGGGCACGAGTGCTGGGGTATTAATCCATCAATTGCTGTTGGTCACTATTTGGGGTCTCCCCAGTATTCCTGCCCAGAGAAAGCCCTCAGGCATGGAATCTCATCTACACGTAGGCAAGAGCTTTGGCATGGAAGGGAATGGTGGGCTTCAAGGGGCTATAGATAGGGCACCAACAGAAATTAGAGCTGGGGAAAGGAAATTAGAAAAGCTTGCTATGAAGTACAGGGCAGGAGAAATAAATTAACAAACTTGGTGCTTTCTATTAGGAAGACATAAGAAATCAGGACCAATTAAAAGAGCAATAGCAGCCAGGTAATTAAGGTGCTAGAGGAAAACCTGGCATAGTGATGAATGCAGAGGTCAGTAGACCTAACCAATGAAGAACTGCATGTGAGACTCCAAAGTTTGGAGCACTTTGTGTTGCAGCTTCCATCTTTGCCTTCCCAACTCCTCCAGATTTCAGCTTAAATGGCACCTGCTCAAAGAAGCATTCCCACCCAGGATACCACCACAGGCCCTATGCCCAGATTTGCACATCCATTACCTAACAATGCCTGCCACATAACAGGACTCTATAAATATTTGCCAAATGTATTTATTAGCCCTCTTCATGCAAATGGTGAATGTGCTAATTCTCTATTAGTGTGATTGGTTAACCCTTATTAACAAATTAACAACTATGTGCACAGCACTGTTGGCATATGGAGGGGATGAGGCTGAAGACAAAAACCCAGAGCAGAAGGGAATGTCCTCTATCAGTATCGCTGTAGTCTCTGGGAGATGGGGGCTGGGGCTTCCAGAGAACATGCAACTATGATAAAAGAGACAAGGTCACACAATCAGTAAGTGGCAGAGGGGGAATTCAAACTCAGGTCTGACTTCCAATCATGCCCTTTCCATCCTAGTGGGTTCTAATATTCTATGCTCTCCTCTGTTGTAAGCACAAATTTTGAAAAGGTGGGAATTAAACCCGACTTGCTATGGAAACAGAAATCAATCAGGGCTAGGGAGTGAGTGGAAGAGGAGGGAGAAAATAAAACAAAGATGCTATCAATGGGTTCACCACCAAATGGAAGGAGCAAGGGCGTAGAAAACGCACACACTCAGCTAGCAGCCAAGTACCCAGTGCTCTTACACAGCTGACCACAGAATGACGCTACTCCTAGGGGCCCCGGGTGGGGGTGCCACAGCCTGATATGGGCTGCTGTCCCAGCAGATGGGGCAGAAGTTTGTCTTTAATAGCTGCTCTAGCAACAGGCATCCAGGCTGTGATATGCTTAATTTAATTTTCCTTGCCATATTTAATTCTCAAAACATTAGCCATCTGTTTCCTGAATTCACGACGACACTGCTGCCTGGTCTGTTTGCAGAGAGCGGAAGGAAAAATCCAGGTCTTTTCTCCACTTGTCTCTGCTAAATCCAGCAAGGCTGCAGCTGCATACCAGCCCCACATTAAAAGATATAATTACTGAGCCCAAGGTCTCCAGTCTTCAATGACATGGACGGAAGTTAAATATACTTCAGGGCCAGGAAAGGGCAAAAACAGGGCCAAACCAGCAAACCTGCTACAATCACCCTCACCTACCACTGTTTACAATTATTTCTCGGGTACAAACCCAGTTTCCCACTTCTGTAACCTTATCACCTCTCACGCTTCCTGAAATTCTCTGGGAAGAGGGCCTTGTTGGAGAGTTTTCTATGCATTCCATCTTTGCGGTGTAGGTAACTCATCTTACTTGACGTACTTATTTCTCAGAACATCACTCCACTCCACTCAGATTCAAGCTGAAAATCCAAAGTAATGCTAATCACAATCAAACTTTTGACTTAAAAAATTGTTGCTCTTTAAGTATAATCAAATTATACTTGCAGAAATGTGTACTGAGGACCTGGTACTCATACTTGTGTTTGTGTGAGTGCATTTCTTTCAGGGGGTTGGGGGTGCTCACCTCATGATTGCTTTTGCTGGCTTGTTTTAAGTAGCAATACCCCATGCTTGCTTTCTGGAGAACTACAGATTGTGCCAACCCAGAGGAGTTCTCCTTCCTCTTCCCACAAACCATAAATAATACATTTGAGGCCATGCTAGCTTTGGGTGTTTTTGTTTTTTTGGCTAAGGTGGGCAAAACTGAAAAAACAAAACACAGTCAGACTTAACAAGGATTCCCCCATGTACCCCTTCAGTCCCACAACCCTTTATTTCTATGAAAGACCTGCTCAACCCTGAGGTGTAGGGGGTGTAATGAAGAAACAACAGAAGCTGGGATTTGGAAAAAATATGGAACAGTGTATAAGCACTAGGAGGGCAAGGTCTCTTGCCTGTTATGTTCAGTGTTGTAGTCCCAATATCTAGAATGGTGCTTGAGAAATATTTGCTTAATGGATGAATGAAAGGAAGCTACGGAACAAAGAAAGATGACTGGTGAAGATCCCATAAAGGCTCTTCCAGTGCTGAGTTTAGTAACTGTAGACTGAGACTCACATAGGTCATGAAATCAATTTAGTGAGTTTGACTAGCATATGTGTACATGTAAAGAATGAACTAGAACAGAATAGAAAATATCTTAGCAAGGGGAAATACAGTTTTGTAAAACTGCTGTTTCAGATACATACCCAGGATTGCAATGTAAAATATGTTTCTTACTGGTTAAAAAAAAAGGTTGGAGAAAATGCTTGTCTAAGGGTATTAAGACACAGATTCCCAGGCTCACTCAGGCCAGGACTCCCTGGATCAGAATCTCAGGAATTTTACACTTTGAACAAGTTCCCGTGGGGATTCTGATATACAGTAAGTTTTAGTATCTCCAGTATGACAACCACTTTAAGGTCTGGAATGTCAAGTATTTAAGAGTCATGGAAGAGCTGATCAACAAATTAGTTCAACTTCATTTTCATGGCTATCACCTGTTTAAAGGGTGGGGTGGGGGACAAGCATTTCATGACCATAAATAAAATGCAATTGTCCCCTTTCTGCCTGTTACTGACCTCATTGCTGGGCCATTTCCTCCCCAACTCTTTCCATACACTCACTCCAAGGGCCAATCAGACCTCTTCTAGTACCGGTTGGGCACAGAGCTTTCATCTTCCAAGATAAACAGATGAAGAAGATTTAGTTGCCAGATGTAAGGCTGGACTGGGGCCTGCAGGGAGAAACTGCTTAGCAAGGAACCGACAAAAACTCACAGCCCAGAACCAGTCATCAGATATCTATGTACAGCAGGTGTGGCCTGCTCTACCCTAATCCTGGCAAAGCTAGTAGCCACCTGTCCTGACAACTGCAGACAAAACTCCTTGGAATGACAATCCGGCTCCCCTGGAGGCCCAGGCTTCCAAAGGCCCATTGGGAATCCTCTATACCAGCTGTCCCTCATCCTGTATCACTGAGTTCACCCTTCCCCACTCCATACCAATTAAGCAACCTCTGTTGGGTGCAAGTCCACGTACATTGGTTTCCCTCTGTGCCTCTCCGTAGGTAATAAACATAAGTCACCATTCTTTCTCTCTCACTTCAGATATATACTTTTGAAGTCAGCTTTAACAATCAAGACACTGATTACACCATTTTCAGATCCCTCTCTTTCCTCAGAATCTCCTTTTTTGCTGAGTGGAAGGAGGAAGATCTTCCACATCCACCTGAATGGGAATCACAGCTCTTATTTTTTATTGCATTTTCTCCTCAACTTGACTTGCAAATTCCTGGGAGATAGCAAAGACTCCGGAAACTTCTGTCTTGTTCCCACAGTGCCTTGCTTAAAAAAAAATCTTTTTCACTTGTGGAAGGGCATATAGCAATCACACTCTATGTCAAAAGCTATTGGCACTGGACAAATTAATAAAAATCTGTTCATCTTAGCAGGAAGTATCTTTCACCACATTTGGTTGGTCAAGCACCAAATTGTTAGGGCTACATTCCAGACACAAAAAAGAGTGGTGAACATTAAATTTTGAAGAAAAAATAATTTTACACGACCAGGGTCAGAGTAACAATATTAAAAACAAAAGATAAAAGTCCACTAGCCTCCAAAACTGGTGTCAGGAATTTTGTTGGCTTATTTATTGTTATGTGTCAGTGGCATGCTAAGGGTTTTATGTCACTCTCATTTAATCTTCACGGCGACCTGTGAAGTGGGTATTATTACAGCACTCCATTTCACAGATAAAGGAACTAAGGCACAGAAAGCTCGAATAACTTTCCAAGGCAAGAGTGAGGATTCAAACCCAGATCTGACTTCACTGTGACCCTCTACTGCTTCTCTAATTAATCTAACTCCTGATGTATATTCCCAGACCATAAATTGGGCAAAGTTCTCTTTCCTAAAGAAAAGGCTGAAAACAAACGTATTTATTTTCTTCATTAAAAAAGTGGAGTGCATCACGAATCTGCATGTCATCCTGCGCAGGGGCCATGCTAATCTTCTCTGTATCTCCAGTTTCAGTATATGTGCTGCCAAAGCAAGCAACCAGCCAAGCAACTGAACAACCAATCTATCAACCCTTCTGCAAAGGAAACCAGATGGGAGAATTTATGAATATACTTAAATTACCTTGGGTCTGCAAGACTTCATCTTTAAATGTTTAATCTGTTTCTTCTTCACCATCATCCCCCACCTGATTTCAATTTAGACTCTGATCACCTCTTCCACAGATGATTTCAACAGCCTCCTAAATTCTGTTGACTTTAATGGCGGAATATATCTGGAATCTGACCACCCGCACCCCCAACAAGACTTCAAGCTTTGGCCAGGTGTGGTGGCTCATGCCTGTAATCCCAGCACTTTGGGAGGCCAAGGCTGGAGGATTGCCTGAGTCCAGGAGTTTGACACCAGCCTGGGCAACATGGTGAGACCCACCCCCACCTCCATCTCTACAAAAAAATAAGAAAATTGCTGGGCATGGTGGTGCATGCCTGTAGTCTCAGTTACTTAGGAGGCTGAGGCAGGTGAATCGTTCAAATCCAGATGAAGACAGTGAGCCAAGAGCACGTCACTGCACTCCAGCCTGGGCGACAGAGCAAGACTCCGTCTTAAAAATATAATATTTAAAAAAGACCCTAAGTTTCTACCCTTGACGCCCCTGAAGTTGAGTCTCAACACATCAGTGTGTTCTTTTTAGAAGGTTAAATCAGGTCCCATCACAACTCTGCTCAACATTACCTCCAGCCTGATCTCCCCCGACTCTCCCTTTCACTCATTCCACTCTTAGAATATGGCTTCCCTGTTCCTGGAACAAATACGTCACATTTATGCACCAGGGTCTTTGCAGTGGCTGTTCCTTCTGCTTGGAGCTCTTTTCTCCAAGATATTTGCATGGCACACTCCTTGCCTCCTTTATGTCTTTGCTTAGAGGTCACTGTCCAATTGAGGCTTTCCCTCAATACCTGGTTTAAAAGTGCACTCTATCTTCCCACCCCAGGACCTGCATTCCCTCTTGGCTTGTTCTATTTTTGTTTTTAGCCATAGCACTTATCACCTTCTAACATACGATATAAAAATAGTTATTGTGTTTATTGTATTCTCTCACTAGAATGGTTGCTCCCTGAGAGCAGAAATGTTTATGTTGTGCCCACTCCTCTATCTCCAGCACCTGGAACACGGCCTAGCACATGGTATGTGCTCAGCAAATATTTGCTGTATTACTGTTTTAAACAGCTTACTAGTAAGAAAAACTGATAACCCTAGGTCAATGCCCTATTTACCCTATGGCTTTTGCATACTCCAGGGTTCTGGTTCACTCTGGGAGGCACTCGTTCATCTGCTTCAGAAACTAGGGGATGGGGAGCTATTAAGGAGGGAAGATATATTAAGTTCTACATTTCAGTCAATCCATTCTAGTTCGGGGAATAGATCTGGAGAGAAGAAGCTTGGAATTATGAATCCACTCCAATAGTTCAGGCAAGAGACGACGAGAACTTGAGAAATAGTTACCAGAGAAGAGGGAAAGATGCGATGAATGACTGGATGTTGGGGGGCGGTGGGAATCTGACTGACTCTCAGGTTTTCGGGTTGTGTGATGAAACAGATAGTGTCATCAGTAATGGAGACAGAACATACCAGGAGAAGCCAATATGGGGGTGGGAGCGGGCCTGGGGAGATGTCTCCCCCACTTAGGTGAACGTTCACTTCCGTAGTGCACTGATAAATAACTAAAGTGATTAAGGCAAAAAGCTCACTCGGGTACAAAGCAAAAGGAATCCTACAAGAAGACCACTGTTTATGTTTCTGTTAATCGGTGAAACTGAGCTGGCCTTGAGGCAGGCAGATTCTCTTCTAAGGAAAAAGGCAGGAATGTCTTCTCATGGGTTAAAATTTTCAAGGTGATTATGCACCAGAACATACATACACATATATATATATATATCTACCAAGATTCCTGCATACTTGACGACTTGCCTTATTTTGTTGAAAAAATAGCTTCAGAATTAGGCAATCTTAAAAGGAACCCATGCTAAAGATCCCTGAACAAAGGTTTCCCAACAACATAGCTAAATCCACCCTCTGCATAACTGACATTTTTACCCTCATATCCTCACCTGGAAAGTTCTCTCGATTTAGCTTAGGCCTGCGGACAATCACAAAGTCTTTGTCACTCCCTTTGCTCTTCAGCCGTTTCCGTGGGGGGCTCTCCGGGTGGCCCAGGTTTGAGAGCAGTTCCTGGGGGATGTTCTCACTGTCGGGCTCCTCTTTCTCCAGGGCGGAGACCCCCATGCCTGACAGCAGTTCAGAAGTCTTGCTGGAATCCCATCCCCACGTGAAGCTGGTGGCAACGTTGCTACTCAGGTCTGGAATCTCCTGGAGGTGCTTCCTGCAGAAGTGCACAATACCCCCGGTTCCTTTCGAAAACACACCCATAAATAATTTCAAGGTAATTCAAGAAGCTGCAGTTTATGCATTGTAGAAAACCTTCACAGCAGCTAACAGAATCGCATTTTTTACGTGCCCGCGGCGAGTTACCAAGAAAATGAAGAAATGAAAAGAACAAATCGAGAAGGCTTTTTGACTTACGATCCTGCAGAAGGCCTCAAGAATTTCTCCCAGTGGAGGGAACCGACAAGGAGAGAGGGAGGGCAATCATACACTGATTGAAAACGGTGGCAGAAAAGCCCAATTAGGGAAGCCAAATAAAACCGCACGATGATCCCCGCACTAAGGCATCCATCCATTCACACTTGCCCCAAGAAAGGGCTAAGCAACCATTCACTTAACAGCATTACTAACAATATCAGCCAGTAGCGATATTCGCGGCCTAAAAGAATTATTAAGAGGGTCCATTTCATGCTCTTCCCCTTTTTGCAATCCGTTTACCTGTGCATAGCGTCCGCAGGCTCGGGAGTTTAAAATACTTGCATTAATTGCAGAGCTGCTCGCCTCCCGGATTCCCGCTTTGGCGCGCGGCGGCTCCGAGCGTGCTGCTCGGGCCCCCAGCAGCTAGACCCGCTAAGTCTAGCAACGTTCCATCCCCACCGCGCGCGCAAGGCTCTGCAGCCAGCTCTGCTTCGCGGCCGCACTGAGGCCCCAAGGCCTGCTGGGAATTGTAGTTTCCGTCCGGCATCGTAGTCCGACGGGCTGGCCCTCACTTCCTTCCCTTGCAGCTTTACCCGCTTTCGAGATACCCACAAACCCCCGCGGGAGCGGGTCTGGTCGGCCCACCGGGTAGGCGGGGAGGCGGAAGCGGGCGGCGCTACGGCTGACTGGGAAATGTCAGCCGCTGGACTGTAGACGGATTTTCCTTTCCCGGGAGCCCGCAGGCCTTCTGGTGATCGCCAGCGCTGTCGTCTCTGAGCGTGGATCCCAGAACCTGGACAGCTGTGGCGGTCGCCGTTTCCCGGTCCCATCCAGACGCTGTCTGGAGAGATCGGACGGTGAGCCTAAGGCGGAACGCGTGAGGCGCTTTTGAGTCTGGGGTCCGGGGCCGAGCGCAGGCGGAAAGAGAGGGGACCCGGCAGACCCCGAGTGGCCGCCGCCGCGGGGCCCAAGTCCTTGGCTGCTGAGTGGTGACAGTAGCCCAGCCCGCCGGCCAGGTGAGAGGCTGCGAACTGCGGGCGTCGCACCTGTTCGTCCTTTTGCCAGGAAGCTTCTTCCTCCGTCGGCGAGAAGGCGGCCCTTAGAATTGGGTCTGTGGACAGGATCCTTCCTTTATCTGTAAAATACGCACAACAGCTAAACACACAGTTGGAACGAGAGACAGTGGTTTAATTTTACGGGAGCCGGAGACCCCAGCGGGTCCTGTGTGGTGGGAAGGCTGCGCATGCTCTTGCGGCCTTGACTGGTCTCATAAATAGTAGCATGGGAATAAATGAAAGGACTGTATTTTGCAACGGGCTTTACCCGTGCAACGCAGGGGGCCTCCAGCAAAGCCATTTGGTTGCTTGCTGTCGCTCAACTGGCTACGTGTGTTTGCGTCGCCGCCTAAAAGCGAGCTGCTTTCAGCCTATCTCTGCTGAGAAGAGTTTGGGGGCAGTTAGAGTAGGGAGCGTGACATATTCCAGGTACAATGACCATGCGAAATCCATTGGGCAAACTATACTACAACTGTGACCCCGGGAAAACAGTGGAAGAGGGAAGGGGGATGAATTCTAAGCCTCATGAAAATGAAGATTTATAAAGTTCATAAGGAAGCATAACAGCTTCATCGCATATTAGAATATTCAGTGATGCTGTATGACACACCCCCTGGTTTCCTTGAGAAATGATTCGCTCTACAGTGAAATTAAACCTCCCTTGCGCAGGTATATGCTTGTTTCAAGCTTGGTCCTTAGCTTGGAAGGTAACTGCGTCTTGAGGAAGGAATTCATGAACCTTTAGCTCGTTCTTGAAAGATGAGATTGGTGTAAAGAAGGGGTCTGTTCACAACTTGGTTTTGATTGGAACTAGGTGCAGAATACTAGGCTAAGCCGTTCATTAGACTAATGTCATATGGAAAACATTTTAAAATGCAATATCCTGATGTTTTACAAAAAGTGGCCTTTATGTTACTTTGGCTAAGGAGAAAGCATTTGCCTTCGTTTGAAGCTACATCCTTTCCCTTAAGATTGCAACTCATAGGAGAAAATATTTTTGACACAGAAAATTATAGTTTCCTTCAGGAAAGGGAACAGAACAGAGAGAGCCTGTAAGCTAATGGAGGATAAAGAATAAACAAAAATATTTAAGATGCCATAATGAGAATAAACAGTTTTGAGATGTAAAATAATTGGGAGAGCCCACTTCAGATATAGATCTCATAGATAGGAAGGTTTAATGGATGAGATGATTCTAAATTTAAAGATGAGAAATATCTTTGTTCAGTCTTGGTTTTAGTAGGAGTTACCTGGGAACTAGAATACTTGCAACATCTGAATTAGTGAACACAAGATCCTCTCTAGGACTTCAGGGAGAGCCTGTCAGTTTTGAAAATCAGTTTAATAGTTTGCCCCGGTAACAGAAATACTTCATCTTCCTAATATGGGAATAATTTTTTTTTGCATTCCTTCTAATCATGACTATTGCTTTAATATAATAAATGCAAGTTTAAATTGGTACATTAGATTCTTTTTAACATAAGGAATTGTGTCCATTGAAGACGAGATTAGTAGGTATATAGAGGTTGCTATCTGGTCATAAAGAACTGCATTGTGATTGCTACTGATGTATCTTATTTTTTCTGATTAATTTTATTTTTATTTTTTGAGACATAGTTTCACTCTTGTTGCCCAGGCTGGAGTGCAATGGCGCGATCTCGGCTCACCATAACCTCCCACTCCCGTGTTCAAGCAATTACCCTGCCTCAGCCTTCCTGAGTAGCTGGGATTATAGGCATGCGCCACCATGCCCGGCTAATTTTGTATTTTTAGTGGAGACGGGTTTTCTCCATGTTGGTCAGGCTGGTCTCGAACTCCCGACCTCAGATGATCCACTCACCTCAGCCTCCCAAAGTGCTGGGATTACAGGCATGAGCCACCGTGCCCAGCCGATTCTTACATCTCTTTAAAAGGAAGAAGGCCCACCCTTCTTTGTTTCTCCATCCTGCTGTCTAGATGATGATAGGA
Organism: Symphalangus syndactylus; assembly: GCF_028878055.3. Classification (NCBI taxonomy): domain Eukaryota; kingdom Metazoa; phylum Chordata; class Mammalia; order Primates; family Hylobatidae; genus Symphalangus; species Symphalangus syndactylus. Next base: position 68,723,181 of record NC_072438.2, on the reverse strand, counting down.
TTCCTGGAGTTCCAGCATCTGTCCTGGAACATAAGGAGTAAAGCCACCTGCTAAGGATGTGGACTAGAGAGAAGGGGCCTGCGCCTCTGATGATCTGATAACTTGCCGTAACCACCTATCTCAATACTTCTTTTACATGAGAAATAAATTCTGCATTGTGTAAGTCTCCACTATATTGGACTTTTCTCTTATGTGTAGCCAAACTACTCTTGAATAATGTGTTTCCAGAACTGATATTCTCTGTGGTGGTGGCAGCTACCTGTTTACATAACCTTTATCACCCCCTAATGTATTTTTTTTTTTTTATTGCCTGTTTCTTCCCACTAGACTTTTTAAGAGCAGGGACTTTGCTTGGATTTTTCTATCTCCAGTCCCTTGAACAGAGCTCACCATATAGTAGCGGTTCAGTTAATATTTGCTAAATGAATGAATGGTGCCTGGAACTAAGTAGATCTTTAATTTATTGCAATTTAATGCTCTAAGATAGGCAGATTGGGGCACGAACAAACGGATTCTAATTTACTCTATGTTTTCCACTTTTCCCATGTGGAGTACAGTCATATATTACCCTTAAATCAAATAATGGTAGTATAATCTGTAAGGTAAAAAGTTTGTGTTAAATTCTTTATTAAACATGACTTAGCATTCTGTCCTGATATATCTAAAAGAAACGGGAGAATGTCTCTAATTTGTTCCCTGTGAAGACTGAACAAAATAAATCATTAAGCAATTTAAATTGCATTAAGAAACTATGTCTAGATTAGAGAAGAGACATGTAATTATGATCCAGGCTGTGTAGTAAAGATGCCTCTATTTGAATTCCAGCTTTACCATTCACCAGCTCTGTTAACTTGGACAAGTTACTTAACCTCTCTGCACTGATTTTTTCTGTTAAGCAGGGAAACGAACAACCCTTTCTTACTAGGTTGTGAGGTCTAATTTGATAAAGCAAGGTAGGTACTAGCATTAATACAATGCTTAAAATTTAGTGAACACATACTAAATGTTAGCTATTCGTTTTTTAAAATTATTTTATTATTAGGAAGGACTTTGTAGATTATTCTCTATCAAAATGTCTTGCAATTTCTATATATGAAATCTTTAAGAATTCAGTAAAATTTTAGTTCTTTTTTCTTATATGCTTACATGATTGCTACCTCTTCTCTTCATGCCTTGCAAAAAGTAAAGCAGAACAGTATGCCACTGTCCTCAGGGTCTTGTCACATTTTGGAATTCAGGTTACCTGGTTGGTTCGCCAACTCAGCTCTTAGGTACCTTTAAAAAATATTATGACGGTTTTTTTTTTTTTCATTTTTCGAGTGAGAGTAATAGTCTCTTGCAGTAGTCTGTGTCCTAAACTGAACTCTCTCATACCTGAAATCTTTAAATATGTGAATAACGATTATGTTTGGAAGATTTAAATTTTGATTATTGGTGGAAAATGGTTGACTTAATCATTCACTTCTAATTCTGGTCCTTTCGATTTTTCATAATTAGTATTTTGAGTTGTCTCCTGGTTTTTATTATTTCGCAGATATCTGAGTAAAAATACAGATATGTGAAGTTAGATAAAATTTCCAATGGAACCTAATGATTCATCAAACTCAGATATTTAAGTTAACCGTATTTGAGTCTGATGAATCATTAGGTTCCAGTCAGAAATTTTTCATTCAGTTTCAGAATCTTTGGTTTTGACAAAATTGTCGTCAGTGTTTTGTTTGTGTTCTGATCACTTGGTACCCATTCTCTCTCTCTGTCTCTCAAAACATTTGGAATTCTTGAAACTACAACATTATCTTAACCTCTGAAGTTCCATCAAAGGGTATTTGGCCTGAAAAACTATTATCAGCCATAAAGTACTTGGGAAACAGTACTTTAGTTAGTAACATTAGTCAGTAACATTAACATGCTAATTGTGAAACCATTATAAAGGCATTTGAAAGTAATATTGAATAATATTTTGAAGATTGGAAAAAGATTGAATTGGATTTTAAATGTTTAAGACTTTCAGAACTGATATTTTGAAGAGTACGATATGCCCACACATTGGGCACTAAAATCTGGTAGTTTTAATGAATTGGCATTTTGATTTCGAGTACAATCAAGTTTTGCTATTGTGATGCTTAATCACATGGAACTGAATTTTTATTTACCTCCCCATTTTAGTATCATCATCATCATCATCATCATCATCCCCTTTCTTCTCCGTCTTCCCTAAACCTTGCAACTCATCACTTGAATGTTGGTACAAGGTTAAAGATATGGACTTTAAAACTATTATTTTCTCAAGTTAGGAAAACCCCAATTTTTATCTCCAATTTCATGGGATCACTGGTCCTAACCTGTGTCATAAGAAGGCAATATAGTTCAGCCTCAACAGAAATAGATGGTATAGTAAACAGAATAATAAACCCCTAAGAATGTCTATGCTCTTATCTCTGGAAACAGTAAAAATGATGAAATTATTCAGGCAGGCCCAGTGTAATCAGATGAGCCCTGAAAAACAAATTTCAAGTGTGAGAAGAATTTGACAAGCCATTGGTGCTTCTAAAATATTCAGGACCACAGACACACACACACATACACACACGCAGAGAGAAGTGTGTGAGGAGATAGATATGTTAATTTGACTATGGTGATTATTTCACTGTATATGTACAGTATATCAAAACATCACTGTTGTGCACTTTAAATATACAATTTAAAAAGATATACAGAGCCACATGCAAAGACTAGGGAGAGGCCTCTAGAGCTAAGGTTAAATGCCAGCTGTCAGCTTGCAGGGGAATGGGGATCTCAGTCCTATAACCATAAAGAACTGAGTTTTGGTTTGGCTAGGTGAATCATGCCTGTAATCTCAGTGCTTTGGGAGGCCAAGGTGAGAGGATCACTTGAGGCCAGGCATTTGAGTCCAGCCTGGGCAACATAGCAAGACCCTGTCTCTACAAAAAAAAAAAAATTTTTTTTAATTAGCCAGGCATGGTGGTGTGCATCTATAGTCCTAGCTATCTGGAAGCTGAGGTGGGAGGATCATTTGAGCCAGGAGCTCAAGGTTATGTTGAGCCGTGATCGTGCCACTGCCGTCCAGCCTGGGCGACAGTGTGAGACCCTGCCAGTAGCCTGAATGAGATTAGAAATGGATTCTTCTTCAGAGAAAGATGCAAACCTGCTGACACCTTGATTTTAAACTTGCGTGACCCTAAGCAGAGAACTAAGTTGAACTATGCTGTGTTTGAACTTCTGACCTACAGAAGCTTTAAGATATTAATAATAAACGGATGTTGTTTAAAGTCACTAAGTTGGCCAGGCACGGTGGCTCACGCTTGTAATCCCAGCACTTTGGGAGGCTGAGGCGGGCGGATCACGAGGTCAGGAGATCGAGATCACGGTGAAACCCCGTCTCTACTAAAAACACAAAAAAATTAGCCGGGCGTGGTGGCGGGCGCCTGTAGTCCCAGCTACTTGGAGAGGCTGAGGCAGGAGAATGGCGTGAACCCGGGAGGCGGAGCTTGCGGTGAGCCGAGATCGCGCCACTGCACTCCAGCCTGGGCGACAGAGCGAGACTCCGTCTCAAAAATAAATAAATAAAGTCACTAAGTTTGTAGTAATTTGTTACAGCAGTGGTAAGATACTAACACACGAAGTGTGGGAAGGTATGTAACCAAATCATTTATTACTAGAATAAACGATCCATAATTCTATTTCTTCATCTACAACCTTTAAAGCGCTGACTATGAATCAGACTGAAAAACTGAGTGCCATAGTAAAAAAATTAATAGCTCGTGTCAGGTTTATAACCGATTTTGTTGTTTGCTTATTATGCCCATAATCTTACCACCTAAAGACTATTGATGTTTTAATATATTTCATTGTTACCTTACTCTTTTTTATGCTTATGTAAAAATATGTGCCAAATTTTCAATTGCTGTTAGGATAACTTTCTGATGTTAATAAATAATCTTAACAAACATTATTTCTTATACTACAATAATATTTGATCATTTGGCTCTGCCATGCTTTATTTAGCATTTATTTGGTAATCTCTAATATTTAGTCTTTTTTTCCTATGATTGTCATATTCCTTGCACTGGACAATTTCAGGTCTAGTTCAAGTCATAAAAGGATTTTCAGTTAATTATATTTAAACTCACATCGATTGGGTTTTTTTAAAGAAAAAAAACCCTAGATCTCGAAGATGGTTTTGTTATCAGCACATTCTGCGTTGAGCTTTCAGCCAACTACTTAATCTATGCTTAGCTTAAGAATAAGATTTGGCTGGGTGGTGTGGCGCATGCCTGTAATTGCAGCACTTTGGGAGCTGAGGCAGGGGGATCACTTGAGCTCAGGAGTTCGATACCAGCCTGGGCAACACGGCAAAACCTTGTCTATTTTTTAAAACGTAAGATTTGACTTTGTTGTGGTATAAGTTGTTTCATAGGATATGAAATTTGAAAATTTGAGTAGTATTTGGTAATGTTCAGAGTTTTAAGCCTTTTGAGTTGTAATAAGTATTTGTTAAATCAGTTTACCATTACAAGAGTTTTATATTGCCTTTGAAGTCGTCAGTAATAGAAAAATAGTGTATGTACTAAACTACACAGTATTTTTTATTCTTTCAACAAATATTTCTTGATATTACTGTATGCCAGGTACTAACTACATCAGACAACTGGAATATAGTATGAAATAAAATAGTCAAGTCTCTTCTCTCATAGAGTCTCTGGGGTAAGGGGAGAGGTTTGGAGAGACAATAAATATAGAGTGTGTATTATATCAGATGAATAAATGCATTGAAAGAAAATATAGCAGGATAAGAGGGTAGAGAGTGATGAAAGAAGTTCAATTTTAGATATTTAAGAAAAAATGAAAATATTGACAGTTGAAATAGAAACTGTTTACCAATATAAAGAAATAGTGAAGAAAATTGTTCATTAAATGTGATTTTTCTATGTAATATTTCATGTAGGAGTATTTTGTATATAAATTTAAATTTAACCCTTTAAAGTACTCAAACTGTCTTTTCTATTATTCTAAATAGTTTTAAAGATGTTTGTTGATTTGAAGTATTTCATTGGTTCTCCCTTATTTTGTTTTTTATTTATTTATTTATTTATTTATTTATTTATTTTGAGAGAGAGTTTTGCTCTTGTTGCCCAGGCTTGAGTGCAATGGCATGATATCGGCTTACTGCAACCTCTGCTTTCCAGGTTCAAGCGATTCTCCTGCCTCAGCCTCCTGAGTAGCTGTGATTACAGGCACCCGCTACCACGCCTGGCTAATTTTTGTATTTTTAGTAGAGATGGGGTTTCACCATGTTGGCCCAGGCGGGTCTCGAACTCCTGACCTCAGGTGACCCGCCTGCCTTAGCCTCGCAAAGTGCTAGGATTACAGGTGTGAGCCACTGCCCCTTATTTTATTTGGTTGGGTTGCATCACACTCTTGATTCTCTATGTTAGGATATTAATCAATTCCTTGGAATATTGTAGTATGTAGATAAACAAAAGTCTAACATTGATTTTACGAAGGTGAAAAGTTCATATTGCCTTTGATTAGTAAATTTTTTTAAGTATAGAGAGATATCAAATTTTTAAATTTTAAAATAGAGACTTTAAATCTCTATATTCTAATTTTTTTGAGTAGAGAGATATCAGGTAAACTATTCACTGATGACTGTATCATAAAATTAAGAATGTTTTCAGATGTATGACTTTATTCAATAGTCATTGATAAATTTTCTGCATAGAAAATAGAAAAATTACAAATGAGAATTTATTAAAGTAAGTTTAAAGATTTATGTAGATAAATGGAAGTGATAAATATATTTTGTGAAGCAGTAAGTGAGTAAGAATTTCATGAAAGTTGAGTTGTTAGGCAAAATTAACACAAAAGAAAAATACTGTTTCAAAAAACAAAAGGTTACTTTTAAATGGTCTCTTTCCATTTTTTCCTTCCTCTCTTTTAGAAAATCTTAAATTATAGAGGATGAATAATCTTAGAAAAATATATTTTACTAAGTATCTAATTTCCTAGGATTTAGTTAACGGCTTATTTGCATAAACTATTCTGTTAGGACTTATAATATTAAGAAACAAACTCCAAATGACACTGTATTAAAACTGTTGACATCTAAAATAAGAACTTCTTAATTTGTAATATTGTAAGAAATAGTATAATTTTTGTTAAGTTTTTGAAAATACAAGGTATGTGAAATTTTTTAAGTGTGCTTTAAAAAATAAAATACAAGTACTTGACGATAGGAATTACCCTTTTAATCTTATTCATAGTCCAATGTGAAGCATAACATTTCTCCAGAGTTGATTAATGTATTCAAATGAAATTTCCAAATGTCATTTCCTGTGTTAATGATGCATTTTAACCTTCTTTTCACTTTGTAGATATGGTCCAGACCTGTACATGAATAACTTTGGTTAGTCAGAGTGAAATATTCAATAATGAGTGGTGCAGCTTTGGGACTTGAGATTGTTTTTGTCTTTTTTCTGGCATTATTTCTACTTCATCGATATGGAGACTTTAAGAAACAGCATAGACTTGTAATTATTGGAACACTGCTTGCTTGGTATCTCTGCTTTCTTATTGTCTTCATACTGCCTCTGGATGTTAGTACGGTAAGGAGTGAAATTTATTTTCACAATTTAAAAGACAAATTTTAATCATACAGCATGTTGGAAATAATGTTATTTCTTAAGACAGCTAAGTTATGTCAGTTTGTACTTACATTTTGAATTAAAAGATTATATGGCCATTTGATCATTAAAAGGCATAGCCAAGGGCCGGGCGCGGTGGCTCATGCCTGTAATTCCAGCACTTTTGGAGGCCGAGGCAGGCTGATCACGAGGTCAGGAGATCGAGACCATCCTGGCTAACATGGTGAAACCCCGTTTCTATTAAAAATACAAAAAAATTATCCCGGCGTGGTGGCGGACGCCTGTAGTCCCAGCTACTCGAGAGGCTGAGGCAGGAGAATGGCGTGAACCTGGGAGGTGGAGCTTGCAGTGAGCCGAGATCGCGCCACTGCACTCCAGCCTGGGCGACAGTGCGAGACTCCGTCTCAAAAAAAAAAAAAAAAAGGAAAAAGAAAAAAGAAAAGCATAGCCAGGAAGGTAAGTTTAGATAGATAGATTTATAAACTCTCATGTCCTTTAAGTACTTGGTAACCTTTTGATTCTCATTTTTAAACCATACATTCGTTGCTTTAGACAATATACAACCGGTGCAAGCATGCTGCTGCAAATTCAAGCCCTCCTGAGAATAGCAACATTACAGGATTGTACGCAACTGCTAACCCTGTTCCAAGGTATTTCCTTTTTTTAAAAAAAATATATAAATATTGTAGGGGACACATTGTTTAAAAATTGAAAGTTTTTACCATCCAGATTTTATATTTATATAAGTTATCATCATTCTCTACTAATTCCCCCCACCTCTATTCTTTCCTAGTAGACTTTTCATTACATCATATTCTAATTAAATCTAATTTTTAATATTTATTGGTCCACAAAGCCCTTCAGCAGATGGTAGTGAGAAACTTGAACAAGTCCTGATTTTTTAGTCCTGGTTCTTCTTTACCAAGTATGTAATTTCTAAAACCTGTTTTTCCTCTCAGCCTATCTCAGATTAAAAACGTGGGATGTATTTTCACTTTTGCCTAATTTACAAGGTTATAATAAAGGACAGCATTTCTGAACTTATGGTATTCCTTTCATATTGAACATCCTTCATAAGCATTGTAGATTTACATAAAAAATGAATAAAGTTCAAATTGTCCAAAGATTATATTGAATTCATATTGAACTTTTAAGTAAAAAGCTTATATATGTTGACTATAGCCCTTATGAATGCTTTCAGTAGTATTTGCATGCTTCTTTATGCACATTTTTAAAAAATCTAACTTGAGAAAAGTTAAATTTAAAATGCAGGTGTTACTTCCATTTGAAGCACTATTTAAAAAAACTGAATAAAGATCAGCAGCAGCTACAGATTCTTGCAAGTTCTTGGGATATCCTTCTAGCTTAGGAATATGGCTACATGGCAGAATTCATGACCAGAGACTCATCATGTCTTCAGAAATTGAAACAGAATTATGTATAGTTGCTAGCATGCATCTCCATAGAAGCTATGTTATAGTGAGTGATTTAATTAGCATTACAATTTTCAGAAATTAATCACCTGATGTTTTCCCCTCCCAACCCCTATAACCTGAAAAAAAAAAAAAAAACTCAACCTATAAATGGATTGTGTATTTTAAAGGTAATCATTAGAAATTTTATTTAATAATACATGTGCTTTTGATGATTGTTGCACTTTTAGTCTATAAGTTGAACATTAAGTTTTCTTTTTACCTAATGACTAAAAATACACTGAAAGTTGAAAATTTAAATGACATTTTCAGAACAAACTATTTTGTTCCTTTTGTGTGTTTTTTTAGTTTGGCAGTCAGCTTTGAATTTTATGAGTTATTGATTATTAGAGTCAGTAATTTAAAATCTGAATGTAAATTAACTTGGCCACATGCAAATTAATTGTATAATTCATTTAAGTAGTCATTATTTATGATTAATTGACTTTAATTTTTTATTCAACAGCCAGCATCCTTGTTTCAAGCCATGGAGTTACATTCCTGATGGAATCATGCCAATTTTCTGGAGGGTAGTGTATTGGACGTCACAATTTTTAACATGGTAAGGTACAGTAAAGGATAAAATTTTTAAAATTTTGGCTAAAGGAATAAAATGTTATTTTTCAATCAATATAGTTTGGAATTTACTTGTGTCATTTTTTTCCTTAAATCTCTACCCTCTCCCTTTCTGCTCTCTCAAGTGTGTCCCATCTTACAGAAAAAAGAAAAAAAAAACGAATAGAAAATAGAAAACAGAAACAAAGTTTTTGTTGTTACTGTTTCCTTTCAGTTATTGCCTTCTCTTTTGCCCTTCAGTCCAATCCTCCTAACAGCTGCATTATTACAAGAAACTACCCTTGCTAAGGTCATATACTCTGGTTTTATTTCTGTCTGCTTTCCCCAACCTTCTGAATTTCCTTTATGGGTGCCATTTCTGTTTCTCATTTTCTTTTTTTTTTTTTTTTATTTTTTTAAATTTTATTATTATTATACTTTAAGTTTTAGGGTACATGTGCACAACGTGCCGGTTTGTTACATATGTATAAGTGTGCCATGTTGGTGTGCTGCACCCATTAACTGGTCGTTTAGCATTAGGTATATCTCCTAATGCTATCCCTCCCCCCTCCCCCCACCCCACCACAGGCCCTGGTGTGTGATGTTCCCCTTCCTGTGTCCATGTGTTCTCATTGTTCAATTCCCACCTGTGAGTGAGAACATGCAGTGTTTGCTTTTTTGTCCTTGAAATAGTTTGCTGAGAATGATGGTTTCCAGCTTCATCCATGTCCCTACAAAGGACATGAACTCATCATTTTTTATGGCTGCATAGTATTCTATGGTGTATATGTGCCACATTTTCTTAATCCAGTCTATCCTTGTTGGACATTTGGATTGGTTCCAAGTCTTTGCTATTGTGATTAGTGCCACAATAAACATATGTGTGCATGTGTCTATAGCAGCATGATTTATAATCCTTTGAGTATATACCCAGTAATGGGATGGCTGGGTCAAATGGTATTTCTAGTTCTAGATCCCTGAGGAATCGCCACACTGACTTCCACAATGGTTGAACTAGTTTACAGTCCCACCAACAGTGTAAAAGTGTTCCTGTTTCTCCACATCCTCTTGAGCACCTGTTGTTTCCTGACTTTTTAATGATCGCCATTCTAACTGGTGTGAGATGGTGTCTCATTGTGGTTTTGATTTGCATTTCTCTGATGGCCAGTGATGATGAGCATTTTTGCATGTGTTTTTTGGCTGCATAAATGTCTTCTTTTGAGAAGTGTCTGTTCATGTCCTTCGCCCACTTTTTGATGGGGTTGTTTGTTTTTTTCTTGTAAATTTGTTTGAGTTCATTGTAGATTCTGGATATTAGCCCTTTGTCAGATGAGTAGGTTGCAAAAATTTTCTCCCATTTTGTAGGTTGCCTGTTCACTCTGATGGTAGCTTCTTTTGCTGTGCAGAAACTGTTTAGTTTAATTAGATCCCATTTGTCAATTTTGGCTTTTGTTGCCATTGCATTTGGTGTTTTAGACATGAAGTCCTTGCCCATGCCTATGTCCTGAATGGTATTGCCTAGGTTTTCTTCTAGGGTTTTTATGGTTTTAGGTCTAACATTTAAGTCTTTAGACCATCTTGAATTAATTTTTGTATAAGGTGTAAGGAAGGGATCCAGTTTCAGCTTTCTACATATGGCTAGCCAGTTTTCCCAGCACCATTTATTAAATAGGGAATCCTTTCCCCATTTCTTGTTTTTGTCAGATTTGTCAAAGATCAGATAGTTTTAGATTTGTGGCATTATTTCTGAGGGCTCTGTTCTGTTCCATTGGTCTATATCTCTGTTTTGGTACCAGTACCATGCTGTTTTGGTTACTGTAGCCTTGTAGTATAGTTTGAAGTCAAGTAGCGTTATGCCTCCAGCTTTGTTCTTTTGGCTTAGGATTGACTTGGCAATGCAGGCTCTTTTTTGGTTCCATATGAACTTTAAAGTAGTTTTTTCCAATTCTGTGAAGAAAGTCATTGGTAGCTTGATGGGGATGGCATTAAATCTATAAATTACCTTGGGCAGTATGGCCATTTTCACGATATTGATTCTTCCTACCCATGAGCATGGAATGTTCTTCCATTTGTTTGTATCCTCTTTTATTTCATTGAGCAGTGGTTTGTAGTTCTCCTTGAAGAGGTCCTCTACATCCCTTGTAAGTTGGATTCCTAGGTATTTTATTCTCTTTGAAGCAATTGTGAATGGGAGTTCACTCATGATTTGACTCTCTGTCTGTTATTGGTGTATAAGAATGCTTGTGATTTTTGCACATTGATTTTGTATCCTGAGACTTTGCTGAAGTTACTTATCAGCTTAAGGAGATTTGGGGCTGAGACAATGGGGTTTTCTAAATATACAATCATGTCATCTGCAAACAGGGACAATTTGACTTCCTCTTTTCCTAATCGAATGCCCTTTATTTCCTTCTCCTGCCTGATTGCCCTGGCCAGAACTTCCAACACTATGTTGAATAGGAGTGGTGAGAGAGGGCATCCCTGTCTTATGCCAGTTTTCAAAGGGAATGCTTCCAGTTTTTGTCCATTCAGTATGATATTGGCTGTGGGTTTGTCATAGATAGCTCTTATTATTTTGAGATACGTCCCATCAATACCTAGTTTATTGAGAGTTTTTAGCATGAAGGGCTGTTGAATTTTGTCAAAGGTCTTTTCTGCATCTATTGAGATAATCATATGGTTTTTGTCGTTGGTTCTGTTTATATGCTGGATTACGTTTATTGATTTTCGTATGTTGAACCAGCCTTGCATCCCAGGGATGAAGCCCACTTGATCTTGGTGGATAAGCTTTTTGATGTGCTGCTGGATTCTGTTTGCCAATATTTTATTCAGGATTTTTCCATCAATGTTCATCAAGGATATTGGTCTAAAATTCTCTTTTTTGTTGTGTCTCTGCCAGGCTTTGGCATCAGGATGATGCTGGCCTCATAAAATGAGTTAGGGACGATTCCCTCTTTTTCTATTGATTGGAATAGTTTCAGACGGAATGGTACCAGCTCCTCCTTGTACCTGTGGTAGAATTCGGCTGTGAATCCATCTGGTCCTGGACTTTTTCTGGTTGGTAAGCTATTAATTATTGCCTCAATTTCAGAGCCTGTTATTGGTCTATTCAGAGATTCAACTTCTTCCTGGTTTAGTCTTGGGAGAGTGTATATGTCGAGGAATTTATCCATTTCATCCAGATTTTCTAGTTTATTTGCATAGAGGCGTTTATAGTATTCTCTGATGATAGTTTGTATTTCTGTGGGATTGGTGGTGATATCCCCTTTATCATTTTTTATTGTGTCTATTTGATTCTTCTCTCTTTTCTTCTTTATTATTCTTGCTAGTGGTCTATCAATTTTGTTGATCTTTTCAAAAAACCAGCTCCTGGATTCATTGATTTTTTGAAGGGTTTTTTGTGTCTCTATTTCCTTCAATTCTGCTCTGATCTTAGTTATTTCTTGCCTTCTGCTAGCTTTTGAATGTGTTTGCTCTTGTTTCTCTAGTTCTTTTAATTGTGAAGTTAAGGAGTCAATTTTAGATCTTTCCTGCTTTCTCTTGTGGGCATTTAGTGCTAAAATTTCCCTCTACACACTGCTTTGAATGTGTCCCAGAGACTCTGGTATGTTGTGTCTTTGTTCTCGTTGGTTTCAAAGAACATCTATATTTCTGCCTTCATTTCGTTATGTACCCAGTAGTCACTCAGGAGCAGGTTGTTCAGTTTCCCTGTAGTTGAGTGGTTTTGAGTGAGTTTCTTAATCCTGAGTTCTAGTTTGATTGCACTGTGGTCTGAGAGACAGTTTGTTATAATTTCTGTTCTTTTACATTTGCTGAGGAGTGCTTTACTTCCAACGATGTGGTCAATTTTGGAATAGGTGTGGTGTGGTGCTGAGAAGAATGTATATTCTGTTGATTTGGGGTGGAGAGTTCTGTAGATGTCTATTAGGTCCACTTGGTGCAGAGCTGAGTTCAATTCCTGGATATCCTTGTTAACTTTCTGTCTCGTTGATCTGTCTAATGTTGACAGTGGGGTGTTAAATTCTCCCTTTATTATTGTGTGGGAGTCTAAGTCTCTTTGTAGGTCACTAAGGACTTGCTTTATGAATCTGGGTGCTTCTGTATTGGGTGCATATATATTTAGGATAGTTAGCTCTTCTTGTTGAATTGATCCCTTTACCATTATGTAATGGCCTTCTTTGTCTCTTTTGATCTTTGTTTGTTTAAAGTCTGTTTTATCAGAGACTAGGATTGCAACCCCTGCCTTTTTTTGTTTTCCATTTGCTTGGTAGATCTTCCTCCATCCCTTTGTTTTGAGCCTATGTGTGTCTCTGCACATGAGATGGGTTTCCTGAATACAGCACACTGATGGGTCTTGACTCTTTATCCAATTTGCTAGTCTGTGTCTTTTAATTGGAGCATTTAGCCCATTTACATTTAAGGCTAATATTGTTATGTGTGAATTTGATCCTGTCATTATGATGTTAGCTGGTTATTTTGCTCATTAGTTGCAGTTTCTTCCTAGCCTTGATGGTCTTTACAATTTTGCATGTTTTTGCAGTGGCTGGTACCGGTTGTTCCTTTCCATGTTTAGTGCTTCCTTCAGGAGCTCTTTTAAGGCAGGCCTGGTGGTGACAAAATCTCTCAGCATTTGCTTGTCTGTAAAGGATTTTATTTCTCCTTCACTTATGAAGCTTAGTTTGGCTGGATATGAAATTCTGGGTTGAAAATTCTTTTCTTTAAAAATATTGAATATTGGCCCCCACTCTCTTCTGGCTTGTAGAGTTTCTGCCGAGAGATCAGCTGTTAGTCTAATGGGCTTCCCTTTTTGGGTAACCCGACCTTTCTCTCTGCCTGCCCTTAATATTTTTTCTTTCATTTCAACTTTGGTGAATCTGACAATTATGTGTCCTGGAGTTGCTCTTCTCGAGGAGTATCTTTGTGGCGTTCTCCGTATTTCCTGAATGTGAACGTTGGCCTGCCTTGCTAGATTGGGGAAGTTCTCCTGGATAATATCCTGCATAGTGTTTTCCAGCTTGGTTCCATTCTCCCCATCACTTTCAGGTACACCAATCAGATGTAGATTTGGTCTTTTCACATAGTCCCATATTTCTTGGAGGCTTTGTTCATTTCTTTTTATTCTTTTTTCTCTAAACTTCTCTTCTCACTTCATTTCATTCATTTCGTCTTCTGTCCCTGATACCCTTTCTTCCAGTTGATCGCATTGGCTACTGAGGCTTCTGCATTCGTCACGTAGTTCTCATGCCGTGGTTTTCAGCTCCATCAGGTCATTTAAGGACTTCTCTGCATTGGTTATTCTAGTTAGCCATTCATCTAATTTTTTTTCAAGGTTTTTAACTTCTTTGCCATTGGTTCGAACTTCCTCCTGTAGCTCAGAGTAGTTTGATCTTCTGAAGCCTTCTTCTCTCAACTCGTCAAAGTCATTCTCCATCCAGCTTTGTTCTGTTGCTGGTGAGGAGCTGCGTTCCTTTGGAGGGGGAGAGGTGCTCTGATTTTTAGTTTCTGGTTTTTCTGCTCTATTTTTTCCCCATCTTTGTGGTTTTATCTACCTTTGGTCTTTGATGATGGTGACGTACAGATGGGGTTTTGGTGTGTATTTCCTTTCTGTTTGTTAGTTTTCCTCGTAACAGTCAGGACCCTCAGCTGCAGGTCTGTTGGAGTTTGTTGGAGGTCCACTCCCGACCCTGTTTTCCTGGGTATCAGCAGCAGTGGCTGCAGAACAGCGGATATTGGTGAAGTGCAAATGCTGCTGCCTGATCATTCCTCTGGAAGTTTTGTCTCAGAGGAGTACCTGGCCGTGTGAGGTGTCAGTCTGCCCCTACTGGGGGGTGCCTCCCAGTTAGGCTACTCAGGGGTCAGGGACCCACTTGAGGAGTCAGTCTGCCCGTTCTCAGATCTCAAGCTGCGTGCTGGGAGAACCACTACTCTCTTCAAAGCTGTCAGACAGGGACATTTAAGTCTGCAGAGGTTACTGCTGCCTTTTGTTTGTCTGTGCCCTGCCCCCAGAGGTGGAGCCTACAGAGGCAGGCAGGCCTCCTTGAGCTATGGTGGGCTCCACCCAGTTCCAGCTTCCCGGCTGCTTTGTTTACCTACTCAAGCCTCGGCAAAGGTGGGCGCCCCCCCCCCCCCCAGCCTCGCTGCTGCCTTGCAGTTTGATCTCAGACTGCTGTGCTAGCAATGAGTGAGGTTCTGTAGGCATAGGACCCTCCGAGCCAGGTGCGGGATATAATCTCCTGATATGCCGTTTGTTAAGCCCGTTGGAAAAGTGCAGTTTTAGGGCGGGAGTGACCCGATTTTCCAGGTGCCGTCTGTCACCCCTTTCTTTGACTAGGAAAGGGAATTCCCTGACCCCTTGTGCTTCGGCTCATGCACGGTGTGCAGCACCCACCGTCCTGCACCCACTGTCCGGCACTCCCCAGTGAGATGAACCCGGTACCTCAGTTGGAAATGCAGAAATCACCTGTCTTCTGTGTCGCTCACGCTGGGAGCTGTAGACTGGAGCTGTTCCTATTTGGCCATCTTGGCTCCACCTCCTGCCCATTTTCTAAATGTTGATCTTCCCTAGAGTCCTATCTTGGTCATCTTGTCAGACTCTCCCTGCATAGCTGTAATTATAGCTGTGGTTTCATTGACCAATAATGCATTCTGAATATTTCTACCCATTATTTTTATCTTTCTGCTGTGCTCCAAACTCATACTTATCCACTGCCTACTAAGCATCTCTTAGATGTGCAAACAACTGCACTCTAAAACTGGAGGCACTGAACATTGCAAGAGAAAAATTACATAGCAGAATAGTGCTCTTGTAAAATCATGTCTATTAAATTCAACTGGGCTCTTAACATTGCCAGACTTTGCTTCTTTGTTTTTTTAGTTTGCTTTCTTTCCATCTTCTACAAGAAATATTTCCACTCACTTCAAACTTCTGTCCTCTTTATGGCTTTCTCTCTTGTACTCCCTAACAACAACAACAAAATCATCTTTACTCTTAGCCTCTTAGCAGATGACTACTTTCCATCCAGCAGTTAAAACAGGAGTCATCAGATGGCAGCTCTTTCAGCTTCTCACCAACAAATCTACATACTTACCCATCTTTTTTTCTTTCCCCTCCAAAGATGGAAGAGTCATGCTTGTTAAAATCAATCCTGCTGTCACAGGATCCTTAGGGGTGTTGTTTTGCCAGCTGGAAACCTCTATGGCCAGTAGCACCTTTGCCTGAATTTTACTCAGGCCCGCTGGGCTTATTCCACTCACTCAACCTGGCAGGTTGCACTCAGCTCATGCTACTGGCTCTGATCTCATGCCTCCCAAGGGTGAGCCAGGCATGGAGTGGCGAGGGGTGTGTGAGTGAGTGAGCATGGGTTCCAGCCACTGAGCACAGCCAGACACACTGGCCGCTGTGGCAGGGTGGGCAGCTCCAGGCACCGGCACGGGCATCGGCTCTGTGCAAGCCTGTGGCTGGGTCAAATGCACTGCAAGCAGCTTCTTCTGTGGCCATCTGCATCTGGATGAGGGGAATGTGGTGGTACCCAGAAGCTTGGAGATGCCAGAAACCTCAGAGCTCCAAAGAGGTTGTCACAGCCCTGGCTTGGGGCGCCCCTAGATCTGGGCTCCTGGAAGGGCCACAGCTCTTCTTTTCTCGTCACCTGCAACATGGCAAGTGGCAGGGGCATGTGTCAGCCCTGTTTATGTTTCAGCTCCTTCAGTTCTGCCATTCAGCAGGTCCTGAGTTCTTGTCCTATGTCGAGGAAGAATAAGGTATGTGGACAACTGGAGGGTGAGCAAGGTGAGGAGGTGCTTTATTGAGTGATAGTACAACTCTCAGGAGACCCAAAGCGGATAGCTCCTTTCTGCAGGCAGGTCGTCCTGACAAGTACAGCTCTCAGTGGTGAGGAGCCCCAGAGTGGGTAGCTCCTATCTGCAGGCAGTTTATCCCAGTCGTCTGTGCAGCCCCCAGTAGAGAGGAGACCAGGAGTAGATAGCTCCTATCTGTAGTTAGTTTGTCCTGTCACCTGCCTGAGTCTGGCTGAGTCTGAGGTTTTTATGGGCTTCAGAGAGGAGGAAGTGTGCACTGATTGGGCCATGAGTGGGCCTAGAAAAAGCATCCTAAGTTCTCACTCGTCCACCGGACTGGTGGCCTGGCCCCCAGGCTTCAGGCTGTCCCTGGCTTGAAGGTGGGGCTTCACCAGGGACCTGCCTGCTTCTGCCCAGGAGCCTGTCTGCCTCCTGCCACCATCAACCATGTTGTTTATGGCACCCAGGCTGTTCTTGCCAAACGGTGCCTGCAGGCCCATGCTGAGCTGCCCTCAGCCCCACTCTCAGCCTCCCTCCTGTGTCTATTGATGTCCAAAGTCCAGAGTGGGCTGAGGCAGCAGGGGGCTGGTGTGTCAGCGCTGCCCTGAGTGTGTGCACACCCAGCTAGGTTGCAACAGTCCCTGGATTCAGTCACAACTTTTCTCCAAAATCAGAGCAGGTGTCAGGAGCAGGGAGAGGCCAGGCAGCAGGAGCAGGTCCTTCCAAGTCTGTAGGGGCATGGGGGCTTTCTGGGTCCCCGAGAGCACAGGGATGCCTGGGTCCACAGCCATAGCTGGGCAGCTGCAGCTGTGCCCAAGAGGGCAGGGCTACTGCCCCATGAACTCGGAAGAGGGTGGGGCTCCCACCTCTTCCCAGCTCCTGCTAGCTCCATGGAGCACACAGCCCCCGCCAGTCCTCCCCCACTGTGGCCAGCATCTTTGCCAGGGGCCACTCCAGACAAGCTGCTGCTGTCACTTCTTCCTAAAATATGGATCCATCCCCTTCAGCTCTTGTTACATACTTGTAGCTTTTAATTTCAACAAAGCATGCACATTTCTCTCATCTTTTGAAAAGAAAACAGAAACAAAAATGAAAGTCTCAATTCAGATTCCTTTCCAGCTTCTGCCTTGTTGATCTGTTCACAACTAAATTTTTTTAGAAACTTTTAAAAATTGAAGCATAAATTCATACCAAAAAATGCATAGATTGTGTTTAGTTTTACTTTTTTCAAAGTGAATACAACCATACACCAGCACTCAGATGATGTTATAGAGCATTAGCAATGCCCCCAGAAGCCTTGCTCACACTTCCCTGTGTAGTCATCCTGCACTCCCCAGAGGTAACCATGATTACTTCCATAACTATAGATTAGTTTTTGCCTGTTTATGAACTTTATAAGCGTAGAATTATATACTGTGAACTTTTTTGCATCTCTCTTTGCTCACATATTTGGGAAATTCACCTATACTGTGCTATATGTATCAGTATTCTATTCTTTTCCATTTCTGTAACATACCCCATTATTTGTGTATGCCATTGTTTATCCTACCTAGCCAAACTTCTTAAATGAATTCTCTATATTTGATATCTCCACTTGCTCATTGTTTACTTATTTCTAAACCATTGTACTCTGCTTTCTATTCTCACTCCTCCACTCATACATACATGTTCTTAATTTACCTCACCTCTTGGCTGCATTTGATTCTCTCTCTCCACTTTAACTTTCCTCTCCTAGTTCCTAATCCATGTGCTCCTTGGTTTTCTTCCTTGCCCCACTATTGTTCTGTCTCAGTCTCTTTTGCTGGTCTACCTTCCTTCTGTTCTCTACCTCTTTCTTGAAAGTTGATATTTCTCAGACATCTGTCTCAGTTCTTTCCTTCACGTTCTCCATACTCATGCTTCCAGTTGAGTATCTACTGATGTTATTTCAGTGCCGTTGATAGAGTGATGACTCTGGAAGCTATCCATATTTTTAGTCCTCTCTCCTGAACCCTGAAGCTGGGTTTGTGTGCAGCTCCTCTTGGATGTCTCCTAAGTACTACTTCAAAGTCAGTATGCTGTCAATTGACCTTCTCCCTTTTTGCTTCTTACCACCATCACCACCCTTCCCCCTCCCAACTAGTTCCGATTTTGTTCCCCTTTTATCCATTCTCCATGCTGAAGCCTTAGAAAACTAAAATTTGATCAAAAATGTTTTCTTTGAATGCAGTCCAGATTCTTCATAAAGGCTTTAAAGACCTGTTTGCTTTCCCTAAAATTTTATATTACAAAAATACTCTGTGATTTATTATAGTTTATTAAGTATTCATGATTACTTATAAGCATATTTATTAGTGAGAAGAACTATTCATTAAAATTGAGATTCACATATTTCTGGCATTTTGAGATTATGCAGACATATCAATTGTTTGGGTTTTTAATCATATTTTTTCTATCCATCTAGGATTCTCTTACCTTTTATGCAGTCATATGCAAGATCAGGAGGGTTTTCCATCACTGGAAAGATCAAAACTGCACTAATTGAGAATGCAATCTACTACGGCACCTATTTGCTGATTTTTGGAGCATTTTTAATTTATGTAGCTGTAAACCCACATTTACATTTAGAATGGTAAGAAAAGTAATCTTCTTAACATTGCTTTAATGTATGTGTGCATTGTTAAAAATTCATTTTTAACTTCGTATGTGCAGGTAAAAAGACATTTCATTGAGAAATATATTGTTACATATTTTATGGATTTCCCCAAAAGAATATGTGAATAATTCATATTACTAAGAAAGAAAATATGGAATGACATCTTTAAATATAGATTTTAGGCAAAAGATTAATGATTAGTCTAATGGCTATATATTAAAAGTAATAACCCTTGTGATTTTTGGATTGAATTTCAAAATTTTTATATGATAAAATAACTGGTTTTGTTTTTCATTGGAACTTGTGATTTTTTTTGTTTTGATTATAATTTGAGGGCATATTTGTTCTTAATGTTATCTTGGATTTAGATATTTCAATAAAATTGAAATCTGTTTTATACTTATGATTTGTAATATATGTGAAGGTCTACATCTGAAAATTTAGGAATAGATCAGCAGTGCTAGGTCTCACTATTGTATTCCTGAGATTTGCTAGGTCAGCAACACAAGTTAATTTGAAACATTTTCAGGCTTCTTTTGCTTAATATAGAATAAGAAATCACCTAATGAAAAATGTTTCCTTCGGGAAAATATATACATATTATTGCCATGAATTATTCTAGATGCTAATTTTAACTGCAATAGAAACAGTGTCTCTTGTGTTAAAGTCTATTTATGCAGTCACATTTTATTTTTCCATTAAAATATACATATTATCTGTTGTTTCTCTTTCTTAGGAACCAGCTTCAGACAATTGGGATAGCTGCTGCAAATACATGGGGTCTGTTTCTTCTTGTGTTGTTGTTGGGGTATGGCTTGGTGGAAATTCCTCGATCGTACTGGAATGGAGCAAAAAGGGGTTATCTACTTATGAAAACATATTTTAAGGCAGCCAAACTGATGACAGAGAAAGCAGATGCAGAAGAGAATTTGGAAGATGCCATGGAGGTAAGCAAGTTTGAACCTTATAAGCAATAGTCACTAAGTCATGTGTATCCCCTTTTAGTCACTTTTGGTTTGTTGTTGTTGTTGTTAGTGCATTGATGGGCTTCAGATTGCAAAACTGGTGTTGTGCAATCCTTTAGGATGTCTCATCCAGGATGACTTTTTAGCAGTTCAGCCTCATGATTTGTCTTGTCCATCTTCTGTCTGACAGGGATTCATGGAAAATATATTCAATAGTGCAGGGCTATGCCCATTATTTTGAGGTAACTTTTATAGTACCCTCTTTTATTTTCAAAAGTCTCCTAGATTAAATGATAAATTATATGGTTACCCTAACATAGTAGAACTGAGAATAATGACCAGAGGACATTTATTTACGAAAGGTTAACCTAAGGTAATCCCACCAATTGTGGAAACCTCTTTAAAGAACAATTTGCATGGGAGTTTGTGTTGGTAAGTTTTGTTTCCTATCTGTAATCTTAATAAGACACTTCATTTTACCCAATGACTTAACCCAGTTTCACAAAGTTGTTGAAAGTATAACTTTCAATACTGTACATAAAAATATACAACAAATTATAAAATTTTTCTGTGTTAAATAAAAATTTTGTTATGGATTTAAAGAGATTATTGTAGTCACCTCACATTTTTGCTCCCCAGGGAAAATATGCCACTCAGCTGATGATACTCTCCAAATTAAAACTCCTGTTGAAGGCTTTTCATTCATGTTAGAATAGACTCCAAAATATTTTAATTCAGCTTACAGAAAAATAATTTGGCCTATGTTTAGCTCTCCAGCAGTATCCCAAGCCTCTTGTCTTCTCACACTGGTCATCTTTGGTTTCTCAAACTTGCTAATGGTGATGAAATAATAAACAATTCTATAGACTTAATATTTACCTAACACTCAACTTTGGTTCCTGAAACTTAGTAATGGTGATAATTATACTAAACAATTATATAGACTTACTATTTGCCTAAGAGGGACTTTGTAAGCACTATGCATATATTTAATTCTCATGACTATATGATAGAGATTTTTGTAAATCCCCATTCTATAAATGAAGAATATGAGGCACAGAGAGATTAAATAACTTTCTCATGTCTACATGGCTAGGAAGTGATAAGAGCCAGGCAGTCTTGTCTTTAACAGGGACTGACAAACTTTTCTGTAAAGGGCCAGATAGTAAATATTTTAGGCTTTGTGTGCAATATCGTTTCTATCGCAAGTACTCTTGTCATTGTAGGATAAAAGCAGCCATAGCCAGTAAATAAATGAATGAGAGTGGGTGTGTTCCAGTATGAGAACAAGTACTGGACTGAATTGATCTGGCTTGATGACCCTATGCTTAATCATTACACACATTGTCTTTCTTTTCTATCTTTGAGCATGCTATTCCCAAACTATTAGAATGCTCTTTTCAGCACTCTCTTCAGCTAATTCCTATTTCATTTTCAAGTCTTAACATAAATGAGAATTCTTCAGGGAAGCTTGATTAGCTTCCTAGGACTGCGGTAACAAACTACCACAAACTGGGTGGCTTAAACAATAGAAAATATTGGCTCACAGTTCTGGAGACTAACGTTTAAGATTAAGGTGTCTGCAGGGTTGGTTCCTTCTGAGGGCTCTAGGGAAAATCTGTTCCATGTTTGTCTTCTAGCTTCTGGTGGTTTGCGATCTTTGGCATTCTTGACTTGTAGCCCCCTGCCTTCATCTTCACATGGTGTTCTCCCTGTGTGCCTGTGTCCAAACTTTATTGTTTTGTAAGGACACCAGTCATACTGGATTAGAGTTCATCCCACTCCAGTATAACCTCATCTTAACTTAGCTAATTAAATCTGCAACAACCCTATTCCAAATAAGATCACATGTTAAGATACTGGAGGTTAGGTTTCAGGGGACACAATTCAACCCATAACATCTTCCCTGGTTGTCTAGACTCTTAAACACTCAGCAACCATTTTTTAAGTGAATAAATAAATAAACGAATGTATACTGTGATTAGAAAATTTTATGTTGGCTTTGCAGCATTTATTCTCTACAAAATGTAAGAACTACAGCAGAAAATATTGATTTAAATGTAGGAGTGAGTCCATAAATAGTATTATTTAAACTGAAATGATTAAATTTCCTGTTATAGTCAACATTCCTATGATGAAGTTATTACATCTTTTGAAAGAAGATAATTTATATTTGATAAATTTTACATTTATATTTGAAATTTTGAATTTTTTAAAAATTGAAATAATTGAAAACTGATATTTCAATAAGATACTTATATTTGATAAAAGAAAATAATTTAAATTTAAATTTGATGGTGTTCCATCCAAAAGTTGGTATTAAATTCAGTTGTTTCAGATTTGAGGAATTTGGATTTCACTAATGTATTCAACATTCCTGCAAAAAAAATAAACCCAGGTATTATTTGAGTTATGGATTTTCCCTAGAGGAAGCTTTGCTGTCTGAATAAAATAGATTTTGTTGTTGTTATTTTAAAATAGGAGCCCTCTACTTAGAAATAAGATGTGGAAAATTAAGGACCAGCATTGGTGACTTCTCTGCTATTTTAGTATAGTATTCTTAGGTTTTAAGCTGTGTAAAAAATTTTAGATAAGAAACTGCTCTTTAAATATGGATGTTTTGAAAATAGCAGTAAGTACACATAGATAGCAGGAGAACTCTGAATCTCTTTCCATCAAAAACAATGCATGATTTCTCAGGTATGAATTTCTGTTTTGTTTGTTTTCCTGGGGTTTTAAAAAATTTTTGTACATGCTCTTCACCTCAAGCATTTATTTTTCTTTATGTTACAAACAATGCAATTATATGCATTTAGTTATTTTA
Organism: Symphalangus syndactylus; assembly: GCF_028878055.3. NCBI lineage: Eukaryota > Metazoa > Chordata > Mammalia > Primates > Hylobatidae > Symphalangus > Symphalangus syndactylus. The sequence continues at coordinate 68,700,271 of NC_072438.2, read as the reverse complement.
AAATATACAATTACATTATTGACTGTAGTCACCCTGTTCTATCAAATACTGGATATTATTCACTCTAACTATATTTTTGTACCCATTAACCATTCCCATTTCCCACCCTCCCCTCTATGCATAACGCCTCCCAGCCCCATAAATAAGTGGGAACATGTGAAGTTTGTCTTTCTGTGCCTGGCTTATTTCACTTAACATAGTGACCTCTAACTCCACCTATTATTGCAAATGACTGGATCTCATTCTTTTTAATGGCTGAATAGTACTCTTTTGTATATATGTACCACATTTTCTTTATCCATTCATACGCTGATGGACACTTAGGTTGCTTCCAAATCTTGGCTATTGTGAGTACTGCTGCAATAAACATGGGAGTGCAGACATTTCTTTGATATAGTGATTTCCTTGTTTTGGTAATATACCTAGCAGTGGAATTGCTGGAACACATGGTAGCTTTTTTTTTTTTTTTTTAATTTTTTTGAGGAGCCTCCAAACTGTTCTCCATAGTAGTTGTACTAATTTATATTACATTATTGTCTGTCTTTTGGGTAAAACCCATTTTAACTGGGGTGAGATGATATCTCATTGTAGCTTTGATTGACATCTTTTTGATGATTACTGATTCAAAAATCAGTAGCATTTCTATATGTCAACAGCAAACAATCTGAAAAAGAAACCCCGTTTACAATTGCTGTAACACAAATAAAATATCAAGGAATTAGCCAAATAAGTGAAAGATCTCCACAATGAAAACTATAAAATGCCTGTTTTTGCCTGTTTGCCATTTGTATGTCTTTTTTTTTTTTGAGAAATTCAAATCTTTTGCCCATTTTTAATTGGATTATTACATATTTTTTTTCTCATGGAGTTGTTTGAATTCCTTATATATTCTGGTTATTAACCTCTTGTCAGAAAGATAGTTTACAAATATTTTCTCCTATTTTGTGGGTTATGTCTTCATTTTGTTGATAGTTTCCTTTGCTGTGCAGAAGCTTTTTAACTCGATGTGATCCCATTTGTTCACTTTTGCTTAGATTGCCTGTGCTTGTAGGTTATTACTCAATAAATCTTTGCCCAGTCCAATATCCTAGAGAGTTTCTCCAATGTTTTCTTGTATTAGTTTCATAGTTTGAGTTCTTAGATTTAAGTCTTTAAATCATTTTGATTTTATTTTTATATATGGGGAGATACCTGATCTGGTTTCATTCTTCTGCATATATCCAGTTTTCCAGTTTTCCTGGCACCATTTATTGAAGAGATATCCTTTCCTCATTGTATGTTCTAGGAGCCGTTGTTAAAAATGAGTTCACTGTAGATATATGGATTTATTTTGGGGTTCTCTATTCTGTACCATTGGTCTGTTTTTATCCTAACACCATGCTGTTTTGGTTATCACTTTATTATGTAGTCTAAAGTCAGATAATGTGATTCCTCCAGTTTTGCACTTTTTACTCAAGACAGCTTTGGCAGTTGAGGCTCTTTTGTGGTTCCATATAAATTTTAGGATTTTTTCTATTTCTGTTAAGAATGTCATTGGTATTTTGATAGAGATTGCATCAAAATTATAGATTGCTTTGGGTAGTATGGACATTTTAACAATATTGATTCTTCTAATCCGTGAAAATGGAATATCTTTTTATTTTTTGTGTCCTCTTCAATTCCTTGCATCAGTGTTTTATAGTTTTCATTGTAGAGATCTTTCACTTATTTGGCTAATTCTTTGGTATTTTATTTGTGTTATAGCAATTGTAAATGGGATTTCTTTTTCAAATTGTTCACTGTTGACATATAGAAATGCCACTGATTTTTGAATGTTGATTTTGTGTACTGCAGCTTTACAGAATTTGTGTATCACTTCTAATAGTTTTTTGGTGGAGTTTTTAGGTTTTTCCAAATGTAAGATTTATCATCTGAAAACAGGATAATTTGATTTCTTTCTTTCCAATTTTGATGCCCTTTATATCTTTCTCTTGTCTGATTGCTTTACGTAGGACTTCCAGTACTATACTGAATAACAGTGGTGAAAGTGGGCATCCTTGTCTTGTTCTGGATCTTAAAGGAAAGACTTTCAATTTTTCCCCATTCAGTATGATACTAGCTGTGGGACTGTTATATATGACTTTTATAGTGTTGAGGTATGTTCCCTGTATATTCAGGGTTTTTTAGGGTTTTTGTCATAAAGGGATGCCGAATTTTATCAATGCTTTCTCAGCATCAATAGAAATGCTCATATGGTTTTTTTCCTTCATTCTATTAGTATGATATATCACATTGATTGATTTGCATATGTCAAACCATTCTTGCATTCCTGGTGTAAATCTGAATTGATCAGATGGATGACCTTTTCAACGTGTTCTTGAATTCATTTTGCTAGTGTTTTCTTGAGGATTTTTGCATGAGTGTCTATCAGGGATATTGGCCTGCAGTTTTCTTTGATGTGTCTGTTTCTGGTTTTGGAATCAGGGCAATACTGGCCTCATAGATTGAGTTTGGAAGTATCCCTCCTCCTCTGTTTTTCAGAATAGTTTGAGTAGGATTTGTGTTAGTTCTTTAAATGTTTGGTAAAATTAAGCAGTGAAGCCATTGGGTCCTGGGCTTTTCTTTGCTGGGAGACTTTTTATTACGACTTTGATTTTATTACTTGTTGTCAATCTGTTCAGGTTTTGGATTACTTCAGGGTTTGATCTTGGTAGGTTGTATGTGTCTAGGAATTTGTCCATTTCTTCTAGGTTTTCCAATTTACTGGCATATAGTTGCTCATTAGAAGTCTCTAATAATCCTTTGAATTTCTGCAGTATCAGTTATAATGTCTTTTTTATCAATTCAGCCACTCTGTGTCTTTTGATTGAAGAGTTTAGTTCATTTACATTCAGTGTTATTATTGATAAGTGAGGACTTACTCCTGCCATTCTGTTATTTGTTTTCTGGCTGTTTTGTGATATTCTTTTTCTTTCCTTCCTTCCTGTCTTCCTTTTTGTGAAGGTGATTTTCTCTGGTGGTATGTTTTATTTATTTATTTATTTTTTAATTTTATTATTTTTATACTTTAAGTTTTAGGGTATATGTGCACAACGTGCAGGTTTGTTACATATATATGCCTGTGCCATGTTGGTGTGCTGCACCCATTAACTCGTCATTTAGCATTACTTATATCTCCTAATGCTATCCTTCCCCTTCCCCTCCTGGTGATATGTTTTAACCTCTTGCTTCTTATTTTTTGTGTATCTGTTGTATGCTTTTTGGTTTGAGGTTACTTGAGGCTTGTGAGTAATATAGCCTGTTATTTTAAACTGATGACAACTTGACATTGATTGCAAAAATAAACAGAGAAAACTAATAAAAACTCTAGATTTCACTTCATCCCTCCACTTTTTAACTTTTTGTTATTTCTATTTATGTATTATTTTACTATCTGTGTCTTAAAAAGTTGTCATAGTTATTTTTCTTTTTTTATTTTATTTTATTTTATTATTATTATACTTTAAGTTTTAGGGTACATGTGCACAACATGCAGGTTTGTTACATATGTATACATGTGCCATGTTGGTGTGCTGCACCCATTGACTCGTCATTTACATTATCTCCAATGCTATCCATCCCCCCTCCCCCCACCCCACAACAGACCCCGGTGTGTGATGTTCCCCTTCCTGTGTCCATGTGTTCTCATTGTTCAGTTCCCACCTATGAGTGAGAACATGTGGTGTTTGGTTTTTTTGTCCTTGTGATAGTTTGCTGAGAATGATGGTTTCCAGCTTCATCCATATCCCTACAAATGACATGAACTCATCCTTTTTTATAGCTGCATAGTATTCCATGGTGTATATGTGCCACATTTTCTTAATCCAGTCTATCATTGTTAGACATTTGGGTTGGTTATTTTTCATTGGTTTGTCTCAAGATATGAGTAGTTGCACACCGCAATCATAGTGTTAATAATATTCTTTATTTTTCTGTGTAGTTCCTATTACCAATGCGTTTTGTACCTTCAGATGATTTTTATTGCTCATCAATGTCCTTTTCTTTCAGATTGAAGAACTCCCTTTAGCATTTCTTATAGAACAGGACTGGTATGGATGAAATCTCTCAGCTTTTGTTTGTCTGGAAACGTTTATTTCTCTTTCATGTTTGAAGAATATTTTCACTGGATATGTTATTCTAGGATAAGTTTTTTTTTTTCTGTCAGCATTTTAAATATATCCTGTCACTCTCCTGGCCTGTAAGGTTTCCACTGAGAAGCCTGTTGCCAGACATATTGGAGCTCCATTGTGTGTTGTTTGTTTCTCTTCTCCTGCTGCTTTTAGGATCCTTTCTTTATCCTTGACCTCAGGGAGTTTGATTATTAAATGTCTTGAGATAGTCTTATTTGAGATAAATCTGCTTGGTGTTCTATAATCTTCTTGTGCTTGAATATTGATATCTTTCTCTAGGTTTGGGAAGTTCTCTATTATTATCACTTTGAATACACTTTCTACCCTTATCTCTCACTCTACCTCCTCTTTAAGGCCAATAACTCTTAGATTTGCCCTTTTGAGGCTATTTTCTAGATTTTGTAGACATTTGTCATTCTCTTTTACTATTTTTTGTCTCCTCTAACCGTATTTTCAAATAGCCAAATTTTCAAGTGTCTTCTAGCTCACTGATTCTTTCTTCTGCATCATCAGTTCTGCTGTTAAGGTACTCTCATGCATTCTTCAATATGTCAATGCATTTTTCAACTCCAGAATTTCTACTTGATTATGTTTAATTCTTTCAACAGCTTTGTTAAATTTACCTGATAGGATTCTGAATTCCTTCCCTGTGTTACCTTGAATTTTGTTGAGTTTCCTTGAAACAGCTATTTTGAATTCTCTCTCTGAAAGGGCACATATCTCTTTGTCTTCAGGATTGGTCCCTGGTGCCTTGTTATTTATTTTATTTAATTTTTTTGAAGCAGGATCTCACTGTGTTGCCCAGGCTGGAGTGCAGTGGCATGATTTTGGCTCACTGCAGTCTCCACCTCCTGGACTCAAGTCACCCTCTCACGTCAGCCTCCCAAGCAGCTGGTAGCTGGTACTACAGGCACACACCACCACCCAGCTAATCTTTGTATTCTTGTAGTGACAGGGTTTCATGATGTTGCCCAGGCTGTTCTCAAACTCCTGAGCTCAAGTGACCTCCAGTCTCAGCCTCCCAAAGTGCTGGGATTACAGGAATGAGCCACTGTACTTGGCCCTGGTGCCTTATTTAGTTCGTTTGGTGAGGTCATGTTTTTCTGGATGGTCTTGATTCTTGTGGATGTTCATCGGTGTCTGGACGTTGAAAAGTTAGGTATTCTTTATAGTCTTTGCAGTGTGGGCTTATTTGTAGCCATCCTTGGAAAGGCTTTCCAGGTATTTGAAGGGACTTGGGTATTGTAATCTAAGTTTTTGGTCACTGCAGCTGTATCTATATTAGGGGACACCGCAAGCCCTGTAATGCTGTGGTTCTCGCAGACTTGGAGATGTGTGCCACCTTGGTGGTCTTGGATAAGATCTGGAAGAATTCTCTGGAGCACCAGGCAGAGACTCTTGTTCTCTTCCCTTACTTTCTCACGAACAACTGGAGTCTCTCTCTTTGTCCTGAGCTGCCTGGAGGTGGGGGAGGGGTGTCTCAAGCACCCCCGTGGTCACCATCACTGGGACTGCACTGGGTTAGACCTGAAGTTATCATGGCACTGTGTCTCGCCCAAGGCCCACGGTAACCACTGCCTGGCTACCGTCTATGTTTGCTCAAGGCCCTGGTCCTCTACAGTCAGCAGGTGGCAAAGCCACCTGAGCTTTTGTTCTTCCCTTCAGAGTGGCAAGTTCTCCCTGAGCTGGGGTGTGTCCAGAGATGCCATCTGGGAGCCAGGGCCTGGAGCCAAAAACTGTAGGAATCTACCTGTGGCTAAACTGGCACCCAAGCCACAAAACAAAGTCCTTCTCACACTTTCCTCCCCTTTCCACAAGCAGAGGAGTCTCTCCCCATGGCCACTACTGCCCCAGGGCCACAATGAGTACATCCTCATTACCTCCAGTGTTCATTCAAGGCCCAAGATCTCTTCAGTCAGCTTTTGGTGAATGCTGCCATGCCTGGGACTTTCCCTTCAGGGCACTGGACTCCCATCTGACCCAGAGAAGGTTCAACAATGCTATCTAAAAGCCAAGTCCTGCAATCTGGGGCCCCAGGAGCCCACTTAGTACTATAGCCAACAGTGGCTGAGGTTGTACCTTGTTTTTTGGTTTTTATGAAGGCACTTTTTTGTGTGGATAGTTGCTTAATTTGGTGTTCCTGTGAAGAGGACAATCACTGGAGACTTCTGTTCAGCCATCTTGCTCCACCTCCTGTGTATGAATTTCTCTGGCCATATACTTCAAGGTATTTTGGGATTCTTTCTGCTTTTCTGAATATCTGGAAACTTATAAACTTGAGGAGAAATGTATTTATCATTTAAAAAATACTTACTGTCTTCCTGCCATGTTAAGTGCTATGCAGAACTGGCCAGAATAGAAATTCCTATTCTACTGACTTTCTAGAGTAGAAAAGTGGACAGAGTCCCTTACAGTATATGGTAAACGTGACATGAATGATAAAAAGAAAATGGTCTAGTATGGAGAGGTATCACTAGTGAATAACGGTCAGAGGACATGAAGTATGGCCTGGGATTTGCAGGATGGGTAGAATTTTGATAGCTGATAACATTATGTGCAGATATCAGGAAGTTTTAAAACCAAATTAATTTGAGCATAAAGTTTACATTGGAAAGATAAAGCTATATCTTGGCTTTGAATGCCATACTGAGAAGTCCAGTCATTTGACAGATAACAAAATTCAATCACTTTATTGGTAATTATTTTTTCAGCTATCCATTTAATCTCCCAAATGTAGTTTTATAAAAACTGTTTGGTATTTTTATGATATATTTATCTCTGAAATTGATATATGCATTTGTGTGTCTATTGCATTTCTTTGAAGCATTAATAAAACTTATAAACTATGTCAAATCATTCAAAAGGTATTTGCTAGATGGCTGAAAAGGTCACCTCTACCTTTTATCATTTTTCCAGATAGAGAATTTTAGGGAGGGAGAAACAGCTACTTATTTCCACTGAAAACTGCCTGTTAGCCTGCCTTCATGGATGCTGTCTGACCTGCTTAGAAAAGAATTTGACAAGACACAGTAATGAAAGAGCTCAAAGTTACATTATTTTGTATGAAGAAGGCAAACAGTATATTTCAAATACTTTCCATGCTTTATTAAAAGTATGAACTTCTGAAGGAACCCTAAATTGATAACAGATATAGCAAATGTTAATTGTTTCAGTACTTGTTTTTTAATATGGCTAAATAATTTAAAGAAAACATGATATTTCACATATAATATATAAACAAATTGTATAGTTCATATTCAAAGTATGATAAATTTGTGCTAACAAGTCAAGAAACTTTAAGGCAGCTTAGTAATGGAAAATAGATGCAATGATGCTTCCAGGTAACCTCTTAAAAACCCAAGTCTTATCTTGTCACTGTTGTGTGTAGGCCTCACACATTAACCACAAAATAAACCATGATTAAGGGCTTCTAGGATCAATTTGATCTTGCTCTTTCAGCCTGATCCAGTGCTATGCAGACCCTTATCTCCCTTTCCCTGTAACCACACTGGACTTTTTCAGTCCCTTCAAGTAATGTGCTCACTTAGGTCTAGAGGCCTTTATGTGTCCTGTCTCTGTCTCTCTGCCTGGAATATTCTAGTCTCTCCCTTTGGTTGACTGACTTCTATATATTTTGTTTCATCTCATTTTAAATAATCAGTTAATCAGAATCTACGTTCTCCCCTCTCAGAGCACCTCATACTTTGACAGTAGTTTCCACATCATTTTTATTTATGTTTGTTTTCCTCGTTAAGCTAAATTCCTTGACAGGAATAGTGTCTACTGGTATAGATTATTTATAAAGTATACATATTCTAAATTTCAGTAGATGTTGTGAAATTACCTTTAAATAGATATCACTTTTTGCTGTATATAGGAGGGCCTTTTTTCCCACAGTCTTACCTCTTTACATGATATCAATTTTGAAAAAAGCTTCTTATTTTTAAAATCTGTAACTGTTTTTAGTGAGCTCAAATATCTTTTTAGACATTTATTGGCCAATTGTATTTTTTTCTATATTCCCATTTTTCTGTTGATTTGTAAAAGCTCATCACATATTAAGGATAATGAGTCTGTCATATAAATTACAAATATTTTTTCGCAATTTTGTCTATGTGCTGGATGGCTTCTCCGCCTTGAGTTTTGTATCCCTTAAAACCATGCTCTACTCTATGCCCCAGAATGTTCTTCTAAATATTCTGCTCACTTCTCTTATGCTTTCCAGACTGTGAACATGCTGTTTCACTTGACTAAAACAGTGGTTTCAACTTCTTAAAAATTTCATGAATATTATAGAATATTGTGATTCCTTAGGAACTACTGGTTCTAAAGAGTCTTCTCTTTAACCCTTTTGTGCCTTTTATACTCAGAATTGCTTATGTAATTATCCATTACTGGACTGAAATTTTAAGACTGACAATTCCTTGTCTTCTCTCTCCACCCTCCAGTATGGGTTATGGGGTCCTTACACCTAGCACAGTACCGGCAAATAGTATGCTGTTTTGTTTGTTTGTTTTTAAGTTATTCTATTTTTAAATTTTAATCTATTTATTTATTTATTTATTTAGAGACCAGGTTATGAGACTGGATAATGTTTGTATTTTTGGTAGTGACAGGGTTTCACCGGATTGCCAAAACTGGTCTTCAACTCTGAGACTCAAGTGATCCACCTGCCTCAGCCTCTCAAAGTGCTGGGATTACAGGCCTGAGCCACTGTGCCTGCCAGTAGATAGTGTGCTCCTCATAAGCAAGTATGGAGTTAATCAATCGTGACTGCTCTAGAGTACTCTTCTATTGGAAAGGAGCTGGCACTTTGTGACATTTGTAGGCTTTTCTGCTTCCTCTGGTTTTTCACTGTATTTTACATAATGAGATAATTGATCTTGGTGAGTAAGGCAGAGGCACATAGCCCTATTCTTTTAGGACAGTAAAGTTTGTCTGATCTTTTGTGGACTTCTAAATAGTGCTTATTCTTTTTTGTGTACCAAGTAATGAAGTGATGAGAGAGTGAATCTAGAAAGTAAGGAAAAGTTCAGGGTATAGAAATAGCTATTCAGTGACTTTGTATTTTTACTTGTGTTCTTAAGAACCTTTATTCATGTAATGCAAAGTAATTTGTGTTGAAGTTGAACTTGTGAGAAAATATATAGTACCTAATGCATTCTCATTTGGAATATGTGATCTGTAGAAATGGAAATATTTTTATTTATTTTACTGTTTTTATAGGAGGTTCGTAAAGTGAATGAAAGCATCAAGTATAATCACCCATTGAGAAAATGTGTTGATACAATACTTAAAAAGGTAATAAATCATCTTGTCCGTTTCCTTTTGAAATATACACTTATATAATATTATACCAAAAGTACCAGAAAAGTATGAAAACAGCCTGTAGCTGAGGTCTTCTAAATTCATTTTCCTAGAAATATCAACCAAACACCATTTGTACTTTGAATTTTTTTAATTACTGCAAGTTTAACACTAATTATTGGCAGTATTTTCTATTGAAATATGGAGATAGAGGTTGACTAATATATAAGGATTGTCATGAGAATGATGGAAATAAACCTTTAAAATGTCATTGTATATGTTCACTAAAGGCATATCTCCTATAAGTAAATAAACTAAGGCCTCGGTAATATCTTACAATCAGCTGCCTACACGTTATTTTACAAATATATTTCATTAATATATTCATGACATATATCATAAAATTAGTGATGTTAACATAGATATTTAATAAACTATACAGTTAAGGTTTTGATGCGTTGGTATTGAATTGGGGGTATTCATATACTTCCAAAAATGGTTATTTGCAGTTACCCAGTTGTCTTTTAAACCCACAGAACCATGGAAATATTTATTTTCCTAGATTTTAAATCTGTTATACTGATTCTTGTGTAGTGTTCTGTTTGGCTAAGATAATACTCATGGAATCACTTTTCTAACTATTTATCTCACATTTGCTACTTTTTGAGAACTACTAAGAGAGGTTAACTAAGTTGCCCAAGTTCATAAGTGAGTAGTAGTATGGAAGATGACTTAAATGCATGTATTTATTTCTCTGTGCTATGCCTTTCAAAAATTCAGCATCTTGGATTTGTCATGATTTTGCTTCATTCTTTAGCTAGAAAAATAATTTATCCTACTTAGAATAATCTTCTCAAATACTAGTTGCTTCCTGTAGGTAAGCTCCCCTGCCTGTAGGCAGCTGTATCTATCTGGTATATATGAACACAAAGATTAATATTATAAAGGTGAGAAGAAACTCAGTACATCTTTTAAGACATTTTCAAGAAAATATCAGCAAATGAAGTCTAAGTAGAGATGACAATAAAGTAGGAAGATGTTTCTGAGGAAACTAGAACTGTTCAAGAATGAAAGATTTTTAATAAAAATAAAGTTTTATCTTTTTACAATTAAGATTTTTAAAAATCTACTTTTTTTGTTTTTAGTGCCCTACAGAGTATCAGGAAAAAATGGGTAGGAACATGGATGATTATGAAGATTTTGATGAAAAGCATAATATCTATCCAAGTGAAAAAAGTCTGGTAAAACTGCATAAACAGGTAACTTTGTTAATTATAAGTATTTTACTTAATGATGATTTTAATTAGACATAATCATTGCTCATAAAAAAAGGAATTTTTAGTGAATGTGTATTTCAAACTTCCTTTAATCCTGTCCTTAATATTCTTTGAAATATTTTATCTCTGTGTATACCAGCAGGGGTACTATTGGCATTTGGGGAGGGAGAATTCTTCACTGAGCATAACTGTTACATTATACAAAACTGTTACATCATTTTAGAACATTAATATTCTCAGCCTGACCCAGTAAATGCCCTAGCACTTTGCCATTGTTGTGACAATCAAAACATGCTCCCTAGTGGAGAACTGAACCACTGGTGGATCAGAACACTGCCAGGTCTACCCCCGTTCTCTTTTTTAGGTGATTTATTCAGTTCAGAGACACCGTCGAACTCAAGTACAATGGCAGATTCTTTTGGAACAAGCATTTTATCTAGAAGATGTAGCAAAAAATGAAACTAGTGCTACTCATCAGTTTGTTCACACCTTTCAATCTCCAGAGCCAGAAAATGGATTTATCCAATATTTTTATAATCCCACATTTGGTATGTAATTTGATATAAATTTCAAACTTTAATGATGAAAAGTTTTCTGTAGAAAAAAGTTATGTATTTTCACAATGCAAAGTTGAATTTTATTTGTATTATTTGATTTATACCATGTGATATTAAGTATCTGGTAACATTTCCCCAAAATAACTATTTTACTTATCATGTAACATATAATCCATCAGTTTCCACTGTTACTTCACAAGTAATAAAAAGTCTATTAAAAAAACATGCATACATCAGGCATATTTTGTATAATGCATAATATATACAATTATGCATTGCTTAATGACTGGGATTACTCTGAGAAATGTGTTGTTAGGCAATTTCATCACTGCGTGAGCATCATAGGGTATGTACTAAACCTAGATGGTATAGCCCACTACACAGGTAGGCAATATGGTATGGCTTATTACTCCTAGGCTACAAACCTATACAGCATGTTACTGTACTGAATAGTGTAGAAAGCTGTAACACAGTGGTTTTTGTGTGTATAAACACAGAAAAGATAATAGTAAAAATGCAGTATTGTAATTTTATGGGATCACTATTGTATATGCAGTCTGTCATTGACTGGAATGTTGTTATGTGACACATGACTGTACTTAAAATAGTTAGAAGTTTAAGTAATTTTACATCACACGCTTGGGTCTCTTCTTCAGTCTTGACATACTGCTGAAATATTTCCTTAAGTAGTCCTCTTTGATTATTAACATTTATTAGTCTTATTATAAAACCTATACTCTGTAGTTATCATTTTTCTCCTTTTTGCTAATTTATGGCAGTCCCTTCAAGTATTGTCAGATTTAGTGTGAAGAAACTTAAAGCAAGTACCAAAGTGTCATAGTATTAAAACTTCGGGCCGGGCGCGGTGGCTCACGCTTGTAATCCCAGCAGTTTGGGAGGCCGAGGCGGGCGGATCACAAGGTCAGGAGATCGAGACCACGGTGAAACCCCGTCTCTACTACAAATACAAAAAAATTAGCCGGGCGTGGTGGCGAGCGCCTGTAGTCCCAGCTACTCGGAGAGGCTGAGGCAGGAGAATGGCGTGAACCCGGGAGGCGGAGCTTGCAGTGAGCCGAGATTGCGCCACTGCACTCTAGCCTGGGCGACAGAGCGAGACTCCGTCTCAAAAAAAAAAAAAAACACTTCTATTTACCTTATTTATTCAAAAAAATGGTTATATTCACTTGATTCTCCTTTGCATGTTTGGTTTTGAGTATGAAGACTTAATGGCTATAACAAATATCTCAGAAAACTTCTTTAACAAAAATCCTTCCTAATTAAATTAAGGAATGATGTGGTATCTGTTTTCATTCATTCAACAAATATTTGGGTACATTAGTGCTATGTATTATTGGGTGCTTGGTAGTTTGGTATATATCAATTTAAAAAGACAGAAATTCCTGCCCTTGTGGAGTGAGAAAAACAGGCAATAAACATATAAAGGCATAAAGATACTGAATAGGCAGTTGATTATAGAAATTGAAATTCAAGGGAGAAGTCTGAACTGCATATATGAATTAGGGTACCATCAATGTGCAGGGAACCATGGGGTCAGAATAAAATCAATAAAGAAGTAATTGAGATAGAGAAAAGAGAAAAGTCTGAGGACCAAACCTGAGGCACTCCAGAATTTAGAGATCAGGTGGATGAGAAGTAACCAGCAGAAAAGACTAGAAAAGGAGGGGCCAGTGAGATAGGAAAATTAGGACAATGAAGTGTTTTGAGGAAAAAAGTATGTAAAGTACCTTTTCAAATGTTGCACGTAGCTTAAGGATCATAAATATTAAGACCTGACCATTGGATTTTAGAGAAGTGAGGGGAGAGGATAAAAAAGTCTGACTGAAATTTAAAAGAAATAAGAGGAGCAATTGGAGACACACTAGAAAACTCTAAAAATGTTTTCCTTATAAAAGGGAACAGAGAAAAGGGGTAGTAGCTGAAAGAGGATTGGGGGCATAAAGAGAAATTATCACATGTAATTAGTAAATGATATAATAGAATTTGAGGCCAGGCACGGTGGCCCATGCCTGTAATCCCAGCACTTTGGGAGGCCGAGACAGGCAGATCACAAGGTCAAGAGATTGAGACCATCCTGGCCAACATGGTGAAACCCCGTCTCTACTAAAAATACAAAAATTAGCTGGGCGTGGTGGCACGTGCCTGTGGTCCCAGCTACTCGGGAGGCTGAGGCAGGAGAATTGCTTGAACCCAGGAGGCAGAGGTTGCAGCGAGCCAAGATTGCGCCACTACACTCAAGCCTGGGGACAGAATGAGACTCTGTCAAAAACAAAGAAATAGAGACGAAAGAAAAGAAAAGAAAGAGAAAAAGAGAGAGAGAGAGACAAAGAAAGAAAGAAAAGAAAGAAGACAGACTAAGAAAGAGAAAGAAAAGAAAAAATAGAATTTGATAAGACAATAGAGAATTTCTAGGACAATGTTCATGACTAGTAGAGATGAGATGGTGGGAAATAGTGAACAATGAAGAGAATGGTGGAGGTAAGGCACAGATGTAACTAGCTGAGAAGGTGTAGTGGTAGAAACTTGGGAAAATTGTCCTCTGATCGCTTCTGTTTTCTCAATGAAATGTGGAGAGTAAGTATAGGAGAGGAGATTTTAGAGATTTCAGGAGGGAAGAGAAGGTGCAAAATAGTTGCCTAGGAGAGTGGGCATGGGAGAAAATCGGGGAATTATAGTAGGCTAGTGAGGCAGTACTGAGGACCCACTTGAAGCTGGTGATTAAGAATTTAAAGTGAGGCCAGTCAACAAGGTGGGGTTTTTTTCTCCTGCAATGTGCAGCTACGTGGATGCAGGCTCAGAGTAGCCAGGGAGTTGGATTTAACCAGGTGTGATTTAGCTTAGCAGGTACAGTGGAGCAAAATGGGGCAAAGTAAGTGGGATACTGTCCTCAAAGACTGGAATCTGAGCTGAATGAGGAAGGAAGGGTATCAAAGTGTTAAATAACAGTAAAAATGTGATAGAATAAATTGATTTTTCATCCAGGTATGGTCAGTTAGTGGAGTTGAAATACTGTACTAGATGAAGGTATTGTTTGAAGACAAGGATGCTGGAATGTGATTGTATGGAAGGGCTGGAGATATTGATAATAAAAGGTTTAGGCATAACTGTAGCAACAAGTAATTGAGGTAGGGTGGAGGGAAAGTTCATTAGAGGAGAGGAGGTCAAAGAAATGAGAGATAAGGGTATTGAAAGGGGAATCATTTATGTGGATATTGAAATCACTAGGAATTATGAGAGGAAAGTTGTAAAGAATTACAGTGAACCAGAAGCTCAACTATTCAATAAATGAACTAAAAATATAGCTTTTTAATTTGTTGAGCTTTCTTTTTAAAATTTTTTTTTATACCTAAATTCAGACTTAAAACCAAAATAGCGCTGGGCATGCTGGCTCACACCTGTAATCCCGACACTTTGTGAGGCCTAGGTGGGTGGATCATGAGGTCAGGAGATCGAGACCATCCTGGCTAACATGGTGAAACCCTGTCTCTACTAAAAATACAAAAAATAAGATGGGCGTGGTGGCACGCGTCTAATAAAAATGCAAAAAATTAGCTGGGAGTGGTGGCATGTGCTTGTAGTTCCAGTTACTCGGGAGGCTGAGGCAGGAGAATCACTTAAACCCCGGAGGCAGGGGTTGCAGTGAGCCGAGATCACGCCACTGCACTCCAGCCTGGGCGATGGAGTGAGACTCCATCTCAAAAAAAAAAAAAAAAAAAAAACCAAAACAGTACAAAATATTCCCATATACCCTTCAACCAGGCTCTCCAATGTTAACATTTTGCCATATTGATTTGCTTTATCTGTATGTATTTTTTTCTCACTATTTTAGAGTTGTATCCAGACGTGATGCCTCCTTGTTCCTGAATGTTTCCGTGTATATTTCCTAAAAATAAAGATATTGTCTTACATAGCCAAATACAGCCATCAAAATAAAAAAATTAATATTTATACTCTACCATTATTTACAGACCTTATTCAGATTTTGCTATAATTATCCCAATAATATTTTTTGCAAAAAATCCCAGATCATGCATTGCATTCAGTTGTTATGTCTCCTTAGTTTCCTCTCATCTGACACAGTTTCTCAGTCTTTGTGTTTTATGATATATCAGAAATGTTTGGGGGAGTATAGGCCAGTTTTTTGTTGAATGTCCCTGAATTTGACTTTGATGTTTCTTTAAAATTAGACGCAAGTTCTGCATTTTTCGTAGGAATACCACAGCAGCAATGTCATGTTCCTATCAGTACATCATAGCAGGAGGCACAGGATGTCAGTTTGTCCCATCATGGATGTCATTTGGTTAGGGTGGTATCTGCCTGGTTTCTCCACTGTAAAATTGTTGTTTTTCTCTTTGTAATTAAGTATCTTATTGGGAGCTATTTTGAAACAATGTAAATACCCCATTACTCTTTTATAGTTTTCCTAATCATTTTTTTCTTTTATCTTCTAGAATGGTACTGGGAATGTCTTTTGCGACCATGGTTTTACAAGATACTTGCTGTGGTTCTGTCCATCTTCTCTGTGATTGTTGTGTGGTCGGAGTGCACATTCTTTAGCACTACTCCTGTCTTATCCCTCTTTGCGGTCTTCATACAGCTGGCAGAAAAAACATATAATTATATTTATATCGAGGTCAGTTTATTTTATGTCTGTCATAAATAGATGTCACTTCTTAGTATAATCCTTAACTGTTTTCTCCATGTATTTCTTCTAGTAAAAATGAAAGCAGTGAAGTTTTCTGCAGCGTTGTTATTCAGACTTCCAGAAATGTGCTTCATTATTTTACCCACACTATAGAAACTAAAAACTGTATTTGAGGAGAGATGAAAAGTTGCAAGATAGTGCAAAAATCTGAGAATTTTTTCTTTCTTTCTTTCTTTTTTTTTTTTGGAGGCATAATCTTGCTCTGTCACCTAGGCTGGAGTGTAGTGGCATGAACATGGCTCACTGCAGCCTCAACTTCCCGGGCTCAAGAAATCCTCTCACCTTCACCTTAGCCTCCCAAGTAGCTGGGCCTACAGCCATGCACCACCATCCCCTGCTGATTTTTGTATTTTTTGTAGAGTCAGGGTTTTGCCATGTTGCCCAGGCTGGTCTGGAACTCTTGCACTCAAGTGATCCTCCTGCTTCAGGAGAATCCATCACACTTGGCCCTGGGAATACTTTGATTATATTTATGCCAGTAAAGCTACATAACTTATAGGCCTCATGTGAAGAGTTGCCAAGGGAATGGGAAAACAGGCTCACATTAGAAGGTAGATTCGAAACTTTTGGATCTAGGATGTTAAACAGTTTGAAGTGTTGGTTTTTTTCATAATCTTAGTGGGTGATTAAAAAAATTCTCTATTACTGTATTTCAATTTTAGAGCATCAATAAATGTTAGCTAGAAATGAAGGCCAGGCTGGGCATGGTGGCTCACACCTGTAATCCCAGCTCTTTGGGAGGCAGAGGCGAGTGGATCATGAGGTCAGGAGTTTGAGACCAGCCTGGCAAACATGGTGAAACCCCGTCTTACTGAAAATACAAAAAGTAGCCGGGCGTGGTGGCACATGCCTGTAATCCCAGCTACTCAGTTGGCTGAGGCAGAAGAATCACTTGAACCCAGGAGGTGGAGGTTGCAGTGAGCCAAGATCGCACCACTGCACTCCAGCCTGGGCGACAGGGGGAGACTCCATCTCAAAAAAAGAAAAGAAAAAGAAATGAAGGATAATGCTTGTAATTGTTAAGTGCTAAAGTCTGTTTGTTTTAAACAAACTGCTTTGTTTTTGTTTTTTTCCAGATTGCCTGCTTCCTTTCCATCTTCTTCCTGAGTATCTGTGTTTATTCTACTGTGTTCAGGATTCGTGTATTTAACTATTATTATTTGGCTTCACATCACCAGACTGATGCTTATAGCCTTCTTTTCAGTGGCATGTAAGTAGGATTATGTTTAGAAACAAGAGAAATGTCATCACTGAGTGTATTCTTATGCATCTTTTATTTTTTGTTGTTTACAGGTGTTCCACTAACATCTGTATTTCTATCAGCTAATTGATTAGGTTTAAATATTAAATTGATGTTTGTTGTTTGCCAGCTACCTCCTGCTTGAGGTTTAAGGTTAAATTAGGTGTGCTAGGTTAGGCTAGAAGGCAGGAGAAGCATACTTAGTGAGCCTGGATTTACCAACCAGAGATTAGCAAGCAGTAGAAACAATGGACAGTTTAGAGACTAAGTCAGACCTAGATGGTGTTCTAAGATTCAGTGGTCTCTCACTGAGTTGAGGAGGACTGAGACAACCAACAAGAACAATTTTTCCTGAGGAATTGAGAGAGGATTTAGAGAGAGGTCTTCAAGTTGGGCAAGATTGTACAATCTATTACTTGTTCTTATTATTAAATGAGTCCTATTAGGTATTTATAAAGGATGAACTTAGATAATTTTATAGAGGAGTTGACATCTAAAATATTTTTAGGCATCTTTTTTGTTGTTTTCCAAATAATTATGGACTCACGGGGAGTTGCAAATGTACAGAAAATCCTATGTAACCTTCACGCTACCCCCAGTGATATCAAAACCAGGAAATGAGAGTAAAACATTACTATTAACTATATACTACAGACTTTATTTAGTTCTCACCATTTTTTATCCTTCATTCATTTGTGTGTGTGTGTGTGTGTGTGTGTGTGTGTGTGTGTGTGTGTGTAGATTCCTGTAGCCACCAACACAATCAGGATTCAGAACAGTTCTATCACCACAAAAGAATTCTCTCATATTATGATTTTTTTTTTTTTTTATTCATACCCACACTTTATTCTCCCCAGCCCCAATTATCCAGGTGTGTGGGTTTGTAAGGCATTCTTTTTATTTGGACAGTATTGAACAACTTTATATCTGTGCTTGTCAGAATGACATATGTTGATACAACTTCGGTTCTTTTATGTACTGAATACAATTCACCTTGAGGGGTGGATGTTATTGTCCTGGTCATGCTGTGAGATGGATTTTACAGATGGCTTAGTTGTAGGAGATGATACAAAGACACTCCACAACTTGTGGGGATAAAGCAATGGCATAAACCAAGGAGCTTGAGGCTGTAGTCACGTAGGCATTGATGTGGCAGTTTTCAGAATATCTCCCAAGTAAGTGAGGGCAGGTCACATTAAGAATTCAATATATATATAAAGCAAATAGATGAAAATTTTAGCTGTAATTATCTGAAATGTTTTTAATACATCTCAGTATAATATAAAATGTATTTTGCCGCTTTACTTTTTATATACATATTTTTAAATGTTTGTTGCAGGCTATTTTGCCGTTTGACACCTCCTTTATGTCTTAATTTCTTGGGTTTGACCCATATGGATTCATCTATCTCTCACAAGAATACTCAACCAACTGCTTATACATCTGTAAGTATGGTCAGAAAATAGAATTCCTTAGGTTCACTATCTACGTGAGATGCCGTTATTGTGAAATTTCTTTTAATGCCAGCAGAAAAGTTCTATAGTGTTACTGGTAAAATTTTCTCTTAAAGATTGTGTATGTATTACTATTGACTGGATAAAAGTGATTTTGCTTCTTTTATGATAAAAATGTTTTTTTTGGTTCATATAGGTTGTCTAGCTGAGCAGTATCAAAAGAACTGACCTATACTAATATTAACTTTATAGTCAATGTATGTGATAATTTTGAGTAATAATTATGTTAATTTTCCTTAAGAGAAAACCTCAATAAAAAGCAGATTTTAAAAAATAAGTTCACTTACTGCTTTTTTTCTACTTTTTAAAATGTCCAAATGGATTGCTATAACTGGTTATAGGCAAATTTTCTAATGATGGAAAGGAATGGAAATTATAGAGCTATTCCAATTTAACTCACTTTTTTCTTGCTCTTCAGATTATGGGTTCCATGAAAGTTTTATCCTTTATTGCAGATGGATTCTATATATATTATCCTATGTTGGTGGTAATTCTCTGCATTGCTACTTATTTTAGGTAAGAAACCTAACATTATTTTTTCTTTTGCTCTTAAATCTGGATATCCTTTCTCTTTAAAGCTCTTTTAAATATTTACTGATTGAGTTTCAGTTTGTTTTATTGTAACTTTGGAGAAGCTGGGGATAGTTTGAAGGGACTACTTAAGTGATCAGGTGCGATTCCCCCTCTAAAAAATTTAAAGAAATAAGAGGTAGAGTTACTATTCTATTATAATAAAAATATTATTTTAACATTATTCTATTTAGGCTAAAAAATGATAGAATTAATTACAGAATGTTAACTCTAAGTCCTGGCATTTGACACTGACAGCTAGCGTAGCCTGCAAAACACCCTTGTGTCCAGCTTTTTTCTACTGACATAAATAAGCCTTAGAGCTTTCCAATAATTATTGCTGGGTGTCTAGATGCTTCAGACCATGGCCAGCACAAAGGGTCAGGTGAGGACTGATTGTAATCAAGCTATACATTAAGACTAGAGGAGAAATTTTCTCCTGTGTCAGAAAGTACATGGGATGCTGTTTTTATGGAATTAGAATGAATGGTAGAATCTAAGCAGGAGTGAGATTCAAAAGGAGTTGAAGGATAGGTGTACTTGGCTTCTCGCATCTGTCTTTCCTTCTTTTTACATGTCAGGACTCCTCATCCTGTACTCCGCCTTCTTTCATTGCTGAAGTGCTCCATAACATACCCAAAATACCACTTTTTCAAAAACACTTAAAAATGTTCATTGCTTACTCTTCTGAGAAAAATAAATTTTATCTACCTACTTTAAGTCTTCCAATACCATTTATAGTTGTTACAGATAATATCTACTAACATTACAGTAATGAGTAAACAGCTATTGTTTAAAATACATTCTCTATTGAATTTTTTTTTTATTATTATACTTTAGGTTTTAGGGTACATGTGCACAATGTGCAGGTTTCTTACATATGTATCCATGTGCCATGTTGGTGTGCTGCACCCATTAACTCGTCATTTAGCATTAGGTATATCTCCTAATGCTGTCCCTCCCCACTCCCCCACCCCACAACAGTCCCCGGAGTGTGATGTTCCCCTTCCTGTGTCCATGAGTTCTCATTGTTCAATTCCCACCTATGAGTGAGAACATGCGGTGTTTGGTTTTTTGTCCTTGTGATAGTTTACTGAGAATGATGTTTTCCAGTTTCATCCATGTCCCTACAAAGGACATGAACTCATCATTTTTTATGGCTGCATAGTATTCCATGGTGTATATGTGCCACATTTTCTTAATCCAGTCTATCGTTGTTGGACATTTGGGTTGGTTCCAACTCTTTGCTATTGTGAGTGGTGCCGCAATAAACATACGTGTGCATGTGTCTTTATAGCAGCATGATTGATAGTCCTTTGGGTATATACCCAGTAATGGGATGGCTGGGTCAAATGGTATTTCTAGTTCTAGATCCCTGAGGAATCGCCACACTGACTTCCACAATGGTTGAACTAGTTTACAGTCCCACCAACAGTGTAAAAGTGTTCCTATTTCTCCACATCCTCTCCAGCACCTGTTGTTTACTGACTTTTTAATGATGGCCATTCTAACTGGTGTGAGATGGTATCTCATTGTGGTTTTGATTTGCATTTCTCTGATGGCCAGTGATGATGAGCCATTTTTCATGTGTTTTTTGGCTGCATAAATGTCTTCTTTTGAGAAGTGTCTGTTCATATCCTTCGCCCACTTTTTGATGGGGTTGTTTTTTTCTTGTAAATTTGTTTGAGTTCATTGTAGATTCTGGATATTAGCCCTTTGTCAGATGAGTAGGTTGCAAAAATTTTCTCCCATTCTGTAGGTTGCCTGTTCACTCTGATGGTAGTTTCTTTTGCCGTGCAGAAGCTGTTTAGTTTAATTAGATCCCATTTGTCAATTTTGGCTTTTGTTGCCATTGCTTTTGGTGTTTTAGACATGAAGTCCTTGCCCATGCCTATGTCCTGAATGGTATTGCGTAGGTTTTCTTCTAGGGTTTTTATGGTTTTAGGTCTAACATTTAAGTCTTTAGTCCATCTTGAATTAATTTTTGTATAAGGTGTAAGGAAGGGATCCAGTTTCAGCTTTCTACATATGGCTAGCCAGTTTTCCCAGCACCATTTATTAAATAGGGAATCCTTTCCCCATTTCTTGTTTTTGTCAGATTTGTCAAAGATCAGATAGTTGTAGATATGCGGCATCATTTCTGAGGGCTCTGTTCTGTTCCATTGGTCTATATCTCTGTTTTGGTTCCAGTACCATGCTGTTTTGGTTACTGTAGCCTTGTAGTATAGTTTGAAGTCAGGCAGCATGATGCCTCCAGCTTTGTTCTTTTGGCTTAGGATTGACTTGGCAATGTGGGCTCTTTTTTGGTTCAATTTTACTTTCTTATAGGTAAAATAACTAAAAGGTTATAACTTCAAATTGTAGCAGGACGAGCCGCAGACAAGAACCCCTCAGACACCGAGTTGTAGAAGGAAAGGGCTTTATTCCGCTGGGAGCATCAGTGGACTTACGTCTTCAAAAACCAAGCTCCCCGAGTGAGCAATTCCTGTCCCTTTTAAGGGCTTACAACTCTAAGGGGGTCCGCGTGAGAGGGTTGTGATAGATTGAGCAAACAGGGAGTACATGACTGGGGGCTGAATGCACTGGTAATTAGAACAGAACAGAACAGGACAGGGATTTTCACGATGCTTTTCCATACAATGTCTGAAATCTATAGATAAAACAAGCAGTTAGCTCAGGGGTTGATTTTTAACTACCAGGCCCAGGGCACGGTGCTGGGTTATCTGCCTGTGGATTCCATTTCTGCCTTTTAGTTATTACTTCTTTCTTTGGAGGCAGAAATAGGGCATAAGACAATGTGAGGGGTGTTCTTCTCCCTTAAAATAATACTTTTAATATGAACTGATAGCAAATCTAATATTTTGAGTGTTTTCTTTAGGTGGAGGAGACAGTAACAGATCTACAGTGTGAAAATGATGTATTAAAAGAAGAGACTAGTCATACTTTGTGTGCCTAAAACTATGTTTTTATTATGTGCTTAATCATTTGAACAGTTAATAAAGTGGAACATTAAGAACTTGTAATGTATAAATTTTTTTTAATGTTACAGTTATGCTGGCAAGATTAGCATTTCCTCTTACCTTATTAGATGGTTATATAGATCAAGTGATATGGGGCAGCATAGTGCTTTGTCAACTATAAAATCTTAGCTATAAGGAATCGCTATGTCTGAAAGCAAAATTGTTAAACTTAAATATAATCATTAAAAGTGTCTTTCTAGAGTTAATCAGGATAAACTTTGAGTGCCATTTTATCTTTAAGGGAAAAAAAGAGGTTGTATTCCTTAATTTTCAGATTAACTCACAAAATAGATTTTCTGTTATAGAAACACCTGAAGCAGTGCCTTACTGACATTTCAATGATAGGTTGACTCGATAAGTTCATTTTCATTTGAAATGCTGCCATAATTAGTCTAATTCCCACACTATTAGCAACACAGCCACATCCAGAGTGAATATTCAGACTTACCTGCCTAGAGAGCATAATATTGTTTCCTGACACTTTAGACAAAGATAAAACTTTCCCAGAGACAGAGACCTAATTCTAAGCTTCTCATGCAGGAGTATAGTACTCCCATAAGGATACGAAGATGGTAAGGAAATGTTTGAAGTCAGAGAATTAACATGATCATCTACAAAACCCCAATTTTACCCAATGGTAATGCATAAAAAACATTTTATGTGAATGAAACAAGTAGATATATTATGGATTAGCTAGATATTCACACATTTTTACTGCAAAATGGAATGGAGATCTTCACTTTTTCTAAATTGCTTTCCTGTTTTCCCTCCGTCTCTCTGTCTCTCTCCCCTTCACCACCTTCTCTTCTTCCCTTTTCCTCCCTCTCTGCATAGAAGTACATTGAAAAAGTTTCAGAACTAATATAATAAAAAGAGCTGCTTGGTTTTTGTTTTCTCTGGGATTTAAATTCTAGGTCTGTCATTTATTAAGGGATCTTTAGCAAAGCATTTAACCCCTTAGGCCTGTTTTCTTATCTGTAACGTGATATTTATCTCTTAGAGTGATAGTAAAAATTAAATAAGAAGGCATCCATAAATTATCTGATGTATAGTTGGATCTTAACACATATTAATCCTGCCTATTCACCTATCATTTCCTTCCTTGTGTTCCATATTTTCAGTATTCTCGTCTTGTATAACAAATTTAAAGTAAATAGCAAATAAGATATAAGGTAGTAGCCTTCAGATAAGATATAGTAATCAATTTGTAGTGTATAAAAGCTAAATAGTTAACTAGATCAGAGGAAAAAAAATTGCTCTTACATTATTATAGTTACCATTTTAGCATCTTGGTATAATTGTTTTCTGAAGCTATGCTGATAACTTGACTTAATTGACATCTATAAGAAACCTGAATATAGTGCATACCCTAATCAGTGAAGTACAGGGCATACGCTTCTTAGAAAGGGAGATAAGTGGTACTTCCTGAAGCATGTTAGATGTGACTATAGATAACTGTATGATAACAGATAATGAAGCGTAGTCTTCTTTTGGAGTGACAATGCTAAAGAACAATTCATCTAAATATTTGCAATGTGAAATAATGTTTGTCCTTTTAAAAAATCTGCTTTTATTAGTTTGGGAACCCGTTGTTTGAATCTTCTTGGTTTCCAGCAGTTTATGGGAGATGATGATATGACATCAGACTTAGTTAATGAAGGAAAAGAATTAATCAGAAAAGGTAAGATTTGTCTTTTAAAATAAATGAAGGGAAAATACTAAGGGCTAAGGCTCAAAATACAAAATTAATATTTGTATAGTTTGTGAATAATTTTTAATCCTAAGAAATTATAAATTAATGCAAATTTTTAGCTAAAAATGTACATATAGCCTTCCTAGCAAAAATAATTTGAAAACATAAATAACTGTTTTATCTGTCTTTAAAAAATTCTGAAGCTTTAATTATTAGTATGTCTGCAGCGAGATAACACCCTTGTATGGTCTTGGAATCATTTTCATGTTTACCTTGAAACATATTTGCCAAGTTCTCTACAACTATAAAACTCATTAATTTAAAGAATCACCAGTTTGATACTGCATGGGAAATCATTCAGACAAAGGCTACTTTTTTAGAATGTGATGATCATTAACAGCCTGTTAGAATACATGGCACTCTAGTAGAATCAAATCACGAAACTGAGTGTATCAAATTTACTGATGTTCAAAGTGATGATAGCATGGAGGGAAAAAAACTTGACTTTTGGGACATTGGTTCTTAGACATTCTCCCTACTTGAGTCTGGGGCTTTTGTATGATTATGAGTTGAATGTAAGACAAAATGTACTGCAGCTCCAAAATAAGCTAGTGTAGCCTTCACATGCTCTCCTATTAGACCTCATATGGCACAGCACATCCAGTCCTGGGTGAGATTTTTAAGAATAAAACTGATGAATTAGAAGGTATTTAGAGAAGGACAGCTAGAATTATGAGTCTGTAGGGCGTATCCTGTGGGAAAAAAAAAGTGAAAACATCATGTCTATAACCTAACGAGAGTAACAAGGAAAGCGACTCATACAGAAAGAAAAGAAGTATGAACTTAACTTAGAAGACAGGAATAAAAGAGTAGAATTTACAGAAAAACAAATTTCGGGTCATTGTGAGAAAGAACTCTTTCTTCACCAAAGTTATTTAAACGGAGACTACAGGGCCATCTGCAACCAAAATAGAGAAGGCATTCACTACTGAGTAAGGTAACCTCTCAAATTCTTTCCAGCAATAACCTATAACATTTGATTTTGTGATAATTTAAAAGAAATATCGGTCATAGCCCGATATCTTTACTTCAGTTGCACTATGTCTGATTAAACCATGTTATACCATATTTAAGATCATTTTTCTGTCTTTAGAGAAGAGAAAAAGGCAAAGGCAAGAAGAAGGTGAAAATCGAAGAAGAGTAAGTACAGCATTAATTTCTGTAATCTGAAGATTAATTTGAAATTTAATTTCTTAAGAATCTCACTAATTAGCTAAAGACAGAAAAAAAACAGTGGGAAAATGTTATAAGATATATTTTTAAAGAAAGGGAATTTTAATACTTTCAGGTATATACGCTAAGTATCTTGATAGACCTGTTCTAAAAGTCATTAGTAATAAATTACTTTGTGTTTAGCATCGAGCAGCTTCTTGCCTAAAGCAGGTGCTCTGTGAATATTTGTTGAATGAATAAATACATAAATTTGTGTATTCTTGCTATTAAAGTGGTTTGATTGCTTTAAAATTGTTTCTCTTTTTTTGGTGCTGTGACATTAATTTTATTCCTCCTTAATTTTTCTTTAAGCCTCCATTTTCTGAGGCAAACTAACCTTCTGGAAAATGAAAAGGCAAAAAATGGGTAAAATCTAATAATAATTACCACACTTTTTTTTAACAAATGGGTGTATATACTGGCAAAGTAAAAACTAACAGGAGACTTAATAGTTGTCTTTGTGTATCTTCATATATGTGTATCTTCTTTATTTTAGAAGGCAAAACTAGAACCAAAGAGTAGAAGTTACTAGAGATAGATTTCTCTTCTCTATGAGAATTTCTAAATTATGCAATTTACCAGAATTGCAATAGGCTTCTCAGACATTGAAAATTAAATGCTGTCTAGTCAGAGAGCCAAAAAGCATCTGGCAAGGATGTTTTAGAATGAGACCCTGCACTGCATGGAAAGTTGCATTAGGTGACTTCTAATGTCCCTTTCAATTCTAAGAATTTAATGAGTAGAATCCAGTTAATATGGTTTTACTGCATTTAAGATAATACACAATGCCGTGTGAGTCATAGACTAATTATGTTTGTATACAACTTTAGCTGTTGACTTTTTAGCTCTCTAATATTTGTAGTTTATTTGAGTGAAAGAAAATTTTGTTAACATCTAATAGTCATTATGGGTTCTCAACTTTTGCATGGTCAAAGTAAGCTTGTTTTAGTAATATTGTTTTACATTTTAGATACATGAATAACAACCAAAGTTAGCAAAAATGTCTCTGTGTCATTTGTAAAAGTTGAAGTTTGTGGAGACTGTGACTTCAATGAATCATGTAAAAATAAAAACATTGACCTATGATTTTTAAAGATACTAGGATAATTATATTGATTAATGAATCTCTGATGAAAATAAATTATATTTATTATAATTTAATTATAATCTCTTGACATTAATGAATTATTTTCTGTTCTCTTATTATATGATTATTTGTGCTTCTTTTCTAGGAATGGAAAGAACGTTATGGACACAATAGAGAAGATTCCACTAGGAACAGAAATATTCATACTGACCCCAAAGAGTCAAACTTCTCAGATGTTAATACCAACCGTTGTAAGTAGTTTTTCTAGTTCACTTGGAAATTGTTTTCTTATGCTTGCTTGCATAGAGATTGAGTGTTAGAATACTCATCCGGAAATGCCTTTGTAGAATTATAAATGGTATATTTGCAGTGACTTTTTTTTTCTGCATTCCTCAGTATATAGAAGGAAGGGGAAGCTCAAATATGTACTGTGGTAGGGAAAAGAGAAACTGGAGCATCAAATGAATGGTTTTAAGTATACTAACCCTAAATAATGTAAGCACTTATCCCAGGTATGTTCTAGGCAGGTGTTTATTCCTACAACTTACCTTGATGTTTTTCTTTCCTATTAGTAGGTATAGGTTATTTGGTCATTTTTATAATAATTTATTGACTGACCCATATAAGTTAGGCATATTCCCAGGTATACAGCAATACAAAGAAGGTATATTTCTTGTCCTCAGGATGCTCATAATTGAGTGAGGGACTGATACCAGACAGAAGCCATCTGCCACCAGGTGGGTTAGGAAACCTTCCTGTAGCACTGACCCCACACTGACATGATGCAGAAGCTATGCCAAGAAACCAGTTTTTGCCTAGTACCTTGAACTGAGTAGAAGGAAGAGGCTGTTTTTGGGAGAGATGTAAGATTGCTGAAAGAGCCCCACCACTGAGGCTTCAGTGCACAGGGTTTAAGACTGTGGGTGGAGGAGAAAAACTGAGCACTCTCACCCACTCAGCTACAAGTTTCGCACTGAGTACCAAGCAATAGTAGTCAATTGTTGGAGGAGGAATAGAAACATGGAGAAGACTACCTCTGTGGCATGTCCATATCCATGCGGGGACTACTGAAATCTGAGAGTGGAAAAAGAATACTGAGAGAAACCATCTGACACTTGAGGCCCTACTAAGTACAAGGTCATAGGATTTCATTACTAGAGAAATGTGAAGTCTGTGGGGACTTAAGGAAACTAAAGCAACAACCAAATCCAAACTCAGATCAACTATAGGTTGAGTGATTCCAGCCCTCAACAGTGATGATCTAATAGAAGAGATGTGCCCATTCTGGGCATAAAACTATGATTTCTCTCCATCTTTTCCTTCTTTTACACATATTGTCTGACTTTTAACCCAAAATTATGAGATATACAAGAAAGTAAGATAATATGAGCCATTTTCAAAACATAAAATAGTGAACATACCAGACCCAGAGGTGGCTCAAATGTTGAAATTATCAGACAGTTCAGTGACTTTAAAATAACCAGTTGACGTGTTAAATGATCTGATGGAAAGCTTGGACAATGTGCATGAACAGATGGGGGGAATTTCACCAGAGAGATGGAAACTATACAAAAGAGCTAAATAGAAATGTTGAAAATATTTTAATTACAGATTATGTATGATATTGTAGATTTCTCATGACAGCTCTGATGGAAGGATGCACACCAGATGCAGAAGGAATTCAGCTTGGGGATTGAAAAACAGGGCTTATCTTAGGAAATAGTTTTTATAATGAAGAAATATTTCTGTAATAAGGACATGTTTAGCTGAGTATTTAAGAATGAATAGGACTTAGCCAGGTGAAGGGTATTTTAATTAGAAGGGAGACTAAGTGCAGGACGTTGTGGCATGAGAGAACCTTTGGGAAAATGCATGTTTTTCTCGGTAACTAAAGCCTAAGCATGGGGAGGCTAATAAGAGAGGAGGCCACAGAGTAGCTGGGGAGCAGATATTGTCATTCTCCAATGTTTGTATTTGGGGCCGGGCACAGTGGCTTACGCCTGTGAGGCCGAGGTGGGTGGATCACCTAAGGCCGTCTTAGGAGTTCACGACCAGCCTGGCCAACATGGTGAAACACCGTCTCTACTAAAAATACAAAAAGTAGCTGGGCATGGTGGTATGCACCTGTAATCCCAGCTACTCAGGAGGCTGAAACGGGAGAATCACTTGAACCCAGGAGGCGGAGATTGTAGTGAGCCGAGATCATGTCACTGCACTCCAGCCTGGGCGACAGAGCAAGACTCCATCTCAAAAAAAAAAAAAAAAAAAAGTTTGGATTTTGACCTAAAGGTAAGATTTCCATCTGGAAAGAAGCACGATAAGATTTTTGGTTTAGAAAGATGAATTTGATGGCAGTATAAAGCATAATTCTTGGGGAAGTGAGACGTAGAAACCATTTCAGAGACTGTTTGGTAATACAGTCAAGAAATGATTAGGGTCTAAAATAAGGCAGTTTTCCTGGAGATGAAAAGATAAGGATTTATTTGAAGGACTTTAGGGTAGAATAAATAGGAAAGGGCTAAAGCTTTAGTTAAAACTAGGAAATAGGATTCTGTAAAGGGATTTGGACGCTTGCTTACCATAGAGTGGAAGGAAGTTTACAGAATAGAAAGACCTGGCAAGACGGGAGAATGCTTAAGAGGAGTCACAAAGTCATAGGATGATGAATTAGAGAGAATCTAGCATGTATTGGGCAATTGCGATTTGCTGAATGAATGAGAGAAAAGATGAAGAGATTTGCATTTAGGACAAAGTCCAAGCTTACAAAAATGTAAATATGATAGAATTGGCTTGCATTAAGTTTTCAGAAAGAACTATATCATAAAGCTGTTGTAAATCTACTTGGACTCCTGTGAACAACAGTGTGAAAATTTGGTTTGTTTATAAAGAAATCCCTATCCACATAGAGAAGGGAGAGTTAGTTTTCTTTATCGGCTGTCTGGTATGATAATCATTAGCCACATGCGGCTATTGAGCACTTGCAACATGTTGAAATGATAATCTTTTGGCTATATTGTGTTTAAATATATTAAAATTAATGTCACTTGTTTCTTTTAATATAGCTACTAGAAAATTTCTAATTAAATATCGGCTTGCATTCTATTTCTATTGGCTAGTGCTACCCATACTCTTGCCTTATGGTAAAAAGACACCTTTTTTTAAGAGTTTGAGCTGATTACACCTTAAAGTCCTAGCCAAGAAATGAGGTTTACTGTAAAACCAACTCAAACTACTTTTGTTAATGAAGTTTCACCATCGTGATACCATAGTTAAATGTTAATTCTGAGTTACACTAATGAAATGTTTGCACTGTATCTGCTTCTGAGCTTAGAGAGCATCTTAGCTAACTACAAGTCTAGAGAACTTTTCCTTGCTATATTCTATTATACTGCTTATAATTTTAATCTGATTTTAAGGAACCATGTAGTTATCTTTTCTTATGTTCTTTGTCTTCAGAATGAAAATTCAGATTCCTTGGAATTTTGATTTTTCTTTCTGTACCTCCATAGACTGTGACCCATAAGTTAAAAGACAGTAGGGAAGTAGACATTTTTCCCCCTTCCTTTGCAGCTGCATTCAAATATACCAGGGCTAATAACAGGACTGAAAGGGACCGGATAGAACTTCTCCAAGATGCAGAACCTTTGGATTTTAATGCAGAAACATTCACTGATGATCCTCTTGAATCTGAATCAGGAAGGTAAGTTCTAGCTGTGACATTTTAGCTCCAGCATTCCTCTACAATTTTAATAACACATTGACTTGACAAGATTGAAAATAAGTAAGTAAAGCTAAAAGTAAACAAGTGATAAGTAAAGGAAAATGTTCATTTTCACTAATAATAAAAAATATACTAAGTAACTTTTGATACCTTTTTAGACTTTCTAATGCTTTTATATTTTAAAAATTATATCATCCAGTAATGGTAACTAAAATTGTTATCTTCATACAATACTAGTGGTATTATAAATAAGAAAGAATACTTGAAATATATAGCAAAGGATCACAACAATATTTATATGCCTATTTCTGATTGTCCCGTTTGTGAAATTTATTATATTTAGTAACTGCTGCATAGCAGTGTCTAGATGCCAGACACTATTCTAAGCCCTTTAACAAAAATATTGTAATTGTATGGTTGCAAATTCAGTTGGATTTAAATCCAGAGAGGCTCAGTAAAGTGCCTAGAGTCACACAACTTGTAAATGGCAAATCAGGCATTCAGACTCCAGTATTCTGGCTACAGAGTCTGTACTTTTAGCCATTATGCTATGAGGACGTAATTAAAGCAAAATATCATGTGCACGAAAATGTTTACTATAGTACTGCCTATATGCAGTAAAAACCTAGGTTATATTTATATGCAACAATTGAGAGTGGTTATTGAATTGATTAATTTCCCAGATGTGTCCTACATCCCCCGCCCCTTCTTTTTACATCTCTCACTCTGTCATGCATATATTCTAGGGTCTAAAACAGTTGCTGGTTGATTTATAATGAAGTCCTTTTGGATAATATACTTGGAGAGTAAGTTTCTGCTTTCAGCTACTGACTAGATTTTACAGTACTTACAAATTACATGGCCACTCCCTTTTAATGTATTCTTGTTTTCCTGTCTTCCTTTATTATTTTTGATGCCTCAGAATATTTCTTTATGTTCCCTTTTTAGGTATCAGCCTGGTGGACGATATCTCTCAATGTCTCGCAGTGACATATTTAATGATGTTTAAAGTCTGAAAAAGTTTGTGAGACCACTAACCAAGGTCAACACATCAGTTCAGTCTTGATGAACATCTGTGTACCCTAGAGTTTCCTCTATACCCAGTGAAAAGTGTCAAGATAACAAAAAAGGCACTGAGAATTAATTATACCTTAGGAATAATAGTTTAATTTGCATTGAATAGAGTATCACCTTTTCCAACAAGATTTATTACATATCATTTCCTAAGCATCTGCCTTAGAAGTACAGTTACAGTGGAAGGATTTTAAAAAAGATCAACATATGTTAAGAACGTGCAGTTCAGTTTGTTTCAGATTAATTTTTTTTTCAAGAGAGTTATTTTAAAGATTCAAGGAAGCCATAAGTTATACTAAATAATATTATATACAGTTTTGTTATTGTGACTTACATTTTTGTTACTTCTAAAAAGTATATTCAACCTGTATTTCCCAAAGAAATGTAAGTGAATGGAGACCTCAAACAATAACTGTATTCATAAAACTCGTGTCTTAAAACAAGGCTTACCTACTAGACATAACTGAATGTAAAAAGTGCTTTTTCAAATCTGTTTGCAAACTAGTGGAGGATTTTTGCATGTATAAGATTAAGGTTATACTTCAACTGATGCGTGTCTGTGTATTTAGCATGTGTACTATAAGCAGGTGATATAGTATTCCTTCAGTCTTTGTAGTAACTGGATTTTTTTATGCTTCTGGTATTGCTTTATAAAAGATTTTCATTTCAGAAAGCTATGTTCACACTTACCATTTAACATATTGATTTAAATGTTGATTATGCCATTCAAGGATAAATCCTAGGCATTAATGGAAAATTGTTTTTTTTTTAGTAGTCAAAGAGTCCAACAAAATCCTTCAATATTTAAAGGTACCTGTTTATACTTTTTGAGAAAAAAACTGGTTCTTCAAAGGTAAAAAGTGAATCCATTTACTGTTATTACTGATACTTAAATTGTGGTTTATAGAAAACAAAACTAGATTAGAATGGAAATGTGTAATAACTTGTTGGCTAAACATTCTTACTAAATAGATTGTTTTAACCTTTGTGTTTAAGCTAAATTTATGTATTCTATTTTAAAGCACTAGTGTTTTATTGAAAAGTGAACATGTTTGATCGCAGCATGCTTGCAGAGAGTTTTCTTATGTCCCTAGAATATTTGCAACTCTTACTGAATCCATGCTACATTGCGTGACCATACTTCAGCTTGCCTAATACAGTCTCAGTGCAACACCTAGTATCCTGTTTATTACTAGTGATTACTTTCACCCTCAAGTATCCCAGTTTGAAGATGAATTATATGGTTCCCCTAACGTGAAGTTAATCTTTCCCCAAGACATAAATTTAAAATTTTTATTTTTCTTTTTAATAAATATTATCATGTAAGTTGTTTAAAAACACAGCTCTATGCAGATATTGAAAGGAATAGGGCATCGTCCTCATCATCTGAAAATTTTGATCTTCGAGTTTTTATGATCTTTGAGATTAGATCCCTTTTAAAATAATTGTCAGTGGATAGACTTACTCTGATTGAAGGTCATATAGACTACACTTAAGAACACATACTTACAGTCTTTTCACGTGAAGTGTGGCCAGAAAGCAATAAGCCAGGAGCAGAGATAATTTGATGCTCTTTGTAATTTAATGATTGACTAGTTGAATACCTTGGGCAAATCACGTAGCTCTTCAGTGCCTCAAGTGCTTCATTCTGCACTTTCATTTGCAGAATGAAGATGATGCTTGATATTTACCTGCTGATCTACCTTACAAAGCCATTGTGAGGAAGTTGAGTTGGTGTTTATGTACTGGAGTTTATAACTGTGCTATTTTTCCTAGTGATACTTGAAGGTATTGGATGGGGGAAATGATCATCCCAGAAAGGGGTCCAGTTTCTTGTTATTACAGAAAAGTTTACAAGTCCCTAAAGCAAAAATGCTTTTGGACTAATTCATCAAAAGTCCTGTGAAAGTAGTGTTGTTTTATTTAGTCTTTGGGTTTACTTTGGAATAATTTCTTAAGTATAATGTTTCTCATCAGGTTTTGTCATGAAATTAAGATGCTGTTGTTGAAACAGAAGCAGAAAAGGAAAAGAAACTAGCCAATTACTTTTATAACTAACTCTTATAATGCCCTAAGATAAATTGGTAGGAATGTATAAGGTAATGTTACCACTTTCCTTTAGTATTAAATTTTTTATGGTTCTAATAATTGAAGTATATACGTGCATACACTTCACAACCAGTATAGATTCCTTTATGACTTTAAAGTTATATTTAAAATAATACTTGGTTGTTTCAGTGATTCAGAATATTCAACTTCTTAAGCAGAATTTGTCTTACAGAATGTGATATACAATCATATAAAAATGTTATTTTGTTGGATAAATTTGAGTTCAGAAGGCAATGACTTGACCCTGGAAGACTCAGTTTATTGCTGGGGAACGAAGTTAATATTTGTCAAGCCACCTTGTGTAAAAAACTGTAATGGGTAGAAGTTTTCTCTTTTGAGAAGCTTATTGAAATATAATGACATCTACTGCAAAACAGGACTACTAAACACATGTACTTTACATGCAGAGTACATTTCTTAAAGAATTATTTCTGGTAATTTTTGATGACTTTATTACTTGATAAGTATTTGTTTAAAATTTTCCAAATTATTCTTTAAATAGTTGTTAGGTAAGAATATTCAGTAAGCCAGTAATTCAGAATAACTATTGCAGAAAATAATAATAATCTATTAATTTAATGAATCGCCTCTAAATTACTAATTAACTTCTTTTACAACATAAATAACTTGTTATCAGTAGAGCATTTTTTTAAAAAACAAAAGAAAGTATAAGTTTAATTATTAAAATCTGCTCTCTTACCAAATGAATACAAGGGCTTTTGAATAATCTCATTGCTTAAGAGGCCCTCATTTTACAAAAATGGTAAGAACTAAATCAAAAGATTCAAGGGTTTTCCCTTTATAAAGAATAGATCAGAAAATTTGACAATCCAGACATTCAAAAAAACATTCTGCCAGTTGATTTTTTTGGACTACTCTTTGATTAGATGATCAGTTCTGAAATTTAAGCTGGATGTATCCCAAATTAAATGAGCATAGGGAAGTCAATGTGTGTGGTTTTTTAAAAGTATATTTTAGCATATTAATGGAGAAATTTAATTTACATTCACTTACAAACTTCATTCTTTATAGCATTAATAGGTTTAGGGAATGTTCTTGATGGTGTGCTGATTACCACATTACAGAAAAAATAAACTCTCTATATTATAATTCACCTGTTTAGTAAGGTGAGTTTCTTACTCGTGATTTGAGGGGATCATGCCTAAAAATTACAAGTATATTTGCACT
Organism: Symphalangus syndactylus; assembly: GCF_028878055.3. NCBI lineage: Eukaryota > Metazoa > Chordata > Mammalia > Primates > Hylobatidae > Symphalangus > Symphalangus syndactylus. The sequence continues at coordinate 68,665,771 of NC_072438.2, read as the reverse complement.
AAGCGACAAAATATGTCCCTGAAAAATCTTAGCATACTTGAATCATCAAATGTAATGGATTGTATTAAATTCTAAATGTTAAGAAGTAAGTAGATTTAGGGTTTTGTCTTTCTTTTCTTATGTCCTCTCCCATTCCTTTATACCTTTCTTCCTTTCTGAGGCCTATGTTTATAGTATGACTTTTAATGTGCTGAAAGATTTTCCTTCTGTTTTGTGTACAGAGTTGTTTTTGATGAGTGGTACACTCCGAAGGAGCTAGTTCTGACTACAAATCCCACTGCTTGAAATAGCAATATTGTACCTAAAGTAGTCAAACAGATTTTGCTAGACAACTAAGCAACATCTGAATACAAATGTAAAGTATGCTGGCTCAGTGTATCTTTTAGGTCACTAAAGAGGACACATCAGTAAATAAATTGTTTTCAGTGTAATATTTTTACATAAAAATAGATTTCCCCCCAAAATTTAAGATTTAGATTCTTGAGACATCTTTTTATGAAAAGGAATTAATAACATACATCATCAAAACTTTTCTTAGGAGTGTTGAAACAATATAAGAAGGTTACAGAAGGCCTTCTAAAATATGAATTCCCATCTGTGTGAGGTACTTCTTTCCAACTCAGTGACTTTTTGCCCAGAGACTTGGAAGACTGGGCAATGTTTTCTTTCCCCTTTCCCAACTCCTGGAGACAAGGCCCTAGGAGCAATTTCCTCCAGTACAGCAGGCCGTAGTCCTGCTCTGTCTTACTTCCCACTGCAGCAGGAACATGTCCTCGCCTCTGATTCCTTCTGTACCCAGCCATTGGTCCATTGAGGTCAATTGAGGACTCACTGTAATTTTTAAATCTGTTAATAAAGCAAGAATATTGGCATGTTCCTCTTCTCGTCAATATCCTAAAAGACATTTGTTTTTTACACACTCCTTGGGAAAAATTAACTTTTTTTCACTGAAAATATTTCCTTTTGTGGTTATCTTGATCTCAGATTATTTTGTGAAAGAATTTTACTGTACTTAGTTCAAAAGAGTAGAAAGAATGATTTACTATTGCAGACATAAATCATAATTTATTTAAGCTGACTGTACAACACCATTTAGAGTTGATACTGACATAAATGTTATTAGCCTACTAATTTGGAACTGTATTTCTCAACAATGCTGGCAAGCATCTTCCCTACTTAGCATACCAAGTTGTAGGGGAGAGACGGTATATTTATTTTTTAAAAGCAATCCAATGGATTTTTGTTCATATTTTGAAAACAACTTGAAGGATTTTTCTTATTTTAGATGGTAGAAAATATGTGGACCTGTGTTTTAAATTACTATAATATGTATTTATAAATTATAACATTGAATGATACAACAGAGCTCTAATATTGATGTTCTCACTTTCTGATATTTAATTTTTATAAATGTTTTTGTAAGTAACTAATTGTAGTATTGCTTTTAAATAGTTTTAAAATCTATCTCAAATAAGTTCTGCCCAGACCTGTTTCCTTAAGACAGTATTCTAAAGTTCAGTAGTCCAGTGTGAGCTTGAAATACTCCTATATCCCTTCAGTGATGTTTATATATACCAATACACAAGCAAATTATTAATATACCAAAAACCTAATTTCTGCATTGCATTAATAAAATACTTGTTATTTTGCCTTTATCCAATTCAGTTGATTAGGTGAAATAGAAAATTAATCTTTTCAAATGTGCATATGATCATAATGTTTCAAAATGTTACTGTGGTCATTTTCGGTGCATGATGCCAAATTTATCTTTAGTTAGCCATTGCTACCTGATACGTAATGACAAATGTTTTATTATCTGATCATTGGGTTGTAGATGAAACTATTTTTTTCTCTGTAGATTCTAACTACGTTTTCAAATACGTATTTGGAAAAAGCTGCAAAGTGCTACCTGTAAGCAAATTAGTAACTTTGGCCTTATCTATGCATAGTGTTCTCTCAGTTTGGTTTTGATAAATTCATTGACTTGCAGTTCCTTTGTAGTATTTTAATTTATTGTGATGTAATGAATTTTTTGAAATGTTTATTTGATTAGCTATTAAAATATAGGAAAGAATGTAGCTTTGCATGAAATAAACTACATTTCTACAAGTTAATAAGAATTTTGCTGATTATTTATATATTTTACTTCATTTGAGATTAAGGTTCTTTTAAGTAGATTCAGGCGTTCTTTGTTCCTTATAAATTTATTAGCAAACATGACAAATGTTTTAAAATAAATATGTGTACTTTAGTTTTCACATTACTTTTTCTTATGTTTGAAAGTAATTATATATGTATTGAAACATACTGTACCCCATAAATACGGACACTTATGTATCAATTTAAAACAAAGCTTATTTTAAAAATTTTTAAAAAGAGAAGTTATCCCCTCACTACAAAATGTTTAAAGAAAATTAGATCAGAAACCAATGAGATTGAAAATGGGAAAACAGTGGAGAAAATCAACAACACCAAAAGCTGAGACTTTAAAAAATAAAAAAGATCAATAAATTTGATGAAATTTTAACCAGGCTAACCAAGAAGACAGAGTAGGCTGCTTTCCTGTATACCAAAAATGAAGACTTGGAATTTGAAATTTAAAACGCAACACTATTTACATTAGTCTTAGCTAATAGAGTAAGAGAAGAAAGGGAATAAAAAGTGTACAGATGGTTTTTTGTTCACAGATGACATAATTGTCTATGTAGAAAGTCCAAAAAATTTTACAAAATAACTCCTAGACTAATAAGCAGTTATAGCAAGGTTACAAGAAACAAGGTTAATATACAAAAGTCAATCACTTTCCTATATAGCAGCATTGGGCAAGTGGAATTTGAAATTTAAAACACAATGTCTATATTGGCACTCCCAAAAATGAAATACTTAGGTATAAATCTAATGAAAGTTGTATGAGATCTGTATGATGGAAACTACAACTGATGAAAGAAAGAAAAAAACTAAATAAATGGAGAAATAGCCCATGTTCATGGATAGGAAACCTCAATATTATCAATCTGTCCGCTCTTCCCAAATTGATCTATAGATTCAATGTAATTCCATTTAAAATCTCAGCAAGTTATTTTGTGGATATTGACAAGCTGATTCTAAAATTTATATAGACAGGCAAAAGACCAGAAGAGCCAACACAACATTGAAGAACAAAGTCAGGACTAACACTATTCAGTTTCAAGTCTTACTATAAAGCTCCACTCCAGTAGTTAAGGCATTGTGGTATTGGTGAAAGAATAAACAGATCAATGGACCAGAATAGAGAGCCCAGAAATAGACCCATATAAATGTAGTCCATTGATCTTCGACAAAGGAACAAAGACAATTCAATGGAGATAGTCTTTTTAACAAATGGTCCTGGAACATCCACATTCAAATAGATAAGTGTAGATACTGACCTTTCACAAAAATTAATTCAAAGCTGATCATAGACATAAAAGTAAAACACAAAACTATAAAACTTCTAGAAAATAACATAAGAGAAAATCTAAGTGATCATGGGTTTGGCAGTGAGTTTTTAGATACAGCACCAAAATCACAATTCATGGAAGAAAAATTGGAAGTTAGACGTCATTAAAGTTAAAACTTATGCTCCACAAAAGACACTGTTAAGTGTATAAAAAGCTAAAAAGCCAAGCCACAGATTGAGAAAAGTGTTTGTAAAATATATATATATCTTATAGAAGATTCGTATCCCAAATATACAAAAGAACTCTTTAAACTCAAACCCAATTAAAAAGTGGGCAAAGGATCTGAACAGACACCTTACAAGATATACAGATGACAAATAAGCATATGTAAAGATGCTTAAGGGAGTATGTCATAAGGGCATTGTAAATTAAAACAACAATAAAATACCACTTACTAGAATGGCTAAAATCCAAAACACTAAATAACACCAAATGCTGGCAAGGGTGTGGAGCAACAGATACTGTCATTCATTGCCAGCCACTTTGGAAGACAGTTTAACAGTTTCTTACAAAGCCAACATGCTCTTTCCATATGATTCAGCAATCAAGTTCATAGGAATTTACCCAAATGAATGGAAAACTTATGTCCACACAAAAACCTGCACACAAATATTTATAACAGTTATATTCATAATTGCCCCAAACTGGAAACAACCAAGATGTCCTTCAGCGGGTAAATAAGCAAACTGTTGTACATCCATAAAATGGAATATTATTCAACCTCAAAAAATGAACTATCAAACTTTAAGAAGAAAAGGAGGAATATTGAATGCATATTACTAAGTGAAAAAAGCCAGTCTATACACTGTGTGATTCCAACGATAGGACATTCTGGAAAAGGCAAAACAATGGAAGCAATAAAAGGATCAGAGTTCCAGTGGTGAGGGGGTGGGGTGGGGGTGGGAGAGAAGGGATAAATAGGTGGAGCTTGAGATATTTAGAGCAGTGAAATTATTCTCTATTGATACTGTAATGGTAGATGTGTGATGTTACACATTTGTTAAAACCCATACAATTTTACAAAGCATGAACCCTAATGTAGATTGTGTGCTTTAGTTAATGTATCAATATTGGCTTATCAATAGTAACAAATATACTAATACAAGATGTTAGTTAACAGGGAAACAGGTAGGGGTTCTCTGAACTTTCTGCTCAATTTTTTTGTAAACCTAAAAATGGTCTAAAAAATAGTCTTGGCCAGGTGTAGTGGCTCATGCTTGTAATCTCAGCACTTTGGGAGGGTGGGGTGGGTGGATTGCTTGACCTCGAGTTCAAGACCACCCTGGGCAACACAGTGAGACCCCATCTCTCAAAAAAAAAAAAAAATACAAAGTTACCCAGGCATGGTGGTGCCCGCCTGTAGTCCCAGCTACTTGGGAGGCTGAGGTGGGAGGATGGCTTGAGTCCGGGAGGCAGAGGTTACAGTGAGCAAAGATCACACCTCTGCACTTCAGCTTGGGTGACAGAGTGGAACCCTGTCTCGAAATTAAAAGGAATAACAATTTAAAAATCTCTTAACTTTTTAAAAAAGTAATATTAGTGATACCAAAATCCAATATAGGCAAACCAGACTATTAACTTCCATATATATCCTTTTACATCTCTTTGAGAATAGTATAAGAAATATATAAAGTCAGTCAAAATTGCTAGATTTTCAAGCCGCAAAATTCTTAGAAATAAAAAAAAAATTTTTTTTAAACAGTTTCACTCTTGTTGCCCAGGCTGGAGTGCAATTGTTTGGTCTAGGCTCACTGCAACCTCTGCCTCCCAGATTCAAGAGATTATCCTGCCTCAGCCTACCAAGTAGCTGGGATTACAGGTGCCTGCCACCATGCCTGGCTAATTTTTCTGTTTTTAGTAGAGATGGGGTTTCACCATGTTGACCAGGCTGGTCTCAAACTCCTGACCTCAGATGATCCACCTGCCTTGGCCTCCCAAAGTTCTGGGATTAGAGTTGTGAGCCACCCCGCCCAGCCTAGAAAACAACTTTTAAGGGGAGGTTAGTGTCATTGTTCAGAAAGTCCTGTGGCTAAAGTGGCAAAAATAAGGAGAAAATATGACTATTTGACCTTTACCCAACTTTCAAAAGAACATCTAAAAGAAGTAAGAATAAAGTTATTTTCACAATGAAGATAGCCAACAAAAATTCCTGAAAATGGATGTATCTTTAACACACACTTAAATAGCTAAAGATATTATGTGACCTAATTAACCAAAAAGAATTCTAAGAAATTTGAAAAACTATATTCTTCATTCACACTTGTGGTTTTCTTACCAGGACCAAAGAAATTTTTGGTCTCTGTCAACCTGTTTCACGTGTCATCTCTTGCTAAAGAAAAACACAACTCTTTGGCTGGTGATAGCTCAGCCAATGCCCAATAGATATTTGTCAACATCTAATAAATTAAAATAACTTAGTACTTTGAATTCTAAGGATTTTGGAGACAATAAATGTGAATAGGCTAGGTTTGCTAGAGCACAAACAAGGGCTCAGTCATCTATACATCCCTAGAAACTAACAGTGCCTTTCATGGAGTATATGCTGACCGAAGGATGGTTAAAAGGTTAAAAGTGAATACAGAAGTTATAATAGTGAATATTATGGGAAAAGTCATGTTTAGTCATATACATATATCTTGCCCCATGCTTTTATAAAAGCCATACATTTTATATCCTGAAAGGACACAATGTTTTACCTTATGTTGAATTTACAGGGAAACATGATCTTTAACGTTAATTTTGATGAAGGTGTTTACTGAAACAGTTTTCAGAATAAATTTGAAGACTGTAGATAAATGTCACAAGTGTGTAGCCTAAAGTAGCATGGACCATAGACATAGTTTTAACCTGTTTGAAACTGTTCATAATTGATTATGGAAGTGTCTTTGCTTATTTTAATTCAGTGTATTTTCAGCTACCAAATTATTTCAGTGTTTCATTCTGGGTGAGGGTTTTATAAGAATTGTGGGAATTAAAACTTTCTTTCTACAAATAAATAGTTTATGTCAGTGAAATATGAGATCTATCAAAACAGGCATTTTCAGAGATCTTAACTCTAGCCAATTTCACTCAGGTACCTTGTTAATAAAAATAACTGAATAAGGCACAAGTCTGTAGACATATCTTAAAGCTCCACTGTTCTACCTCACCTACACCGAGGTGGAGATGACTACAGTAAATGTTAAATCAACTTGGTAGAAGTCCAAGGGGTTCTTGGACTTTAATAGGGCCTTTCCTAAACTACATCTGAACAGTCAATCAATTTTGTAGAATAATAAGCTACAAGGAAGCATAGATATTACCCATGCTTTGTGTGTGTCTGCGTGTATGTATAAGCATACATAATACATATACATGCACGTACATAATCCTCTACATGTGGACTGTTAACATTGACATAGAACTGTATTTCCACATCTGGCTGGCTAGTCTACTGACTGAGCCTGGACAGAGTTTTAGTTCTGAGAAACAAAGCAAGAGTTGTCTCTAACACTGGGATGAGACAAAACCGTTCTTTCTCCCTCAGTCTTGTTATTTTAGGGATAATGAACCTAAGGACATTTGCCTTTGTACACTTTCTCACCAGATTTAGGAGGTGTAACTGAAGCGATCACACCTTGCTCACGGGAAGCAGGAGGGAGAAAGGATTAATGTCCTAACAATCAGCCTAATTAGGGAATTGTCTCCCTACCACAGCTGAAAGGTCCTGCAGGTAACTGACTGTGGCTTCTGGCCAGCCTGTTTCATTCTTACAGCGTAAAGACTTGTGAGCACCAAGCACCTAGCCTCAAAGACTTTCACAAAGTCCTTGGTTGGTTGGTTATTTCTTGACGATATGGAAATCGTCGCAACTGATGCTTGGCTTTCCCTTGATGATGTCTTAACTGGTTTCCTTTTCTCTCCATGAAGTATTGAAACTGACTTGGTAATTTCTTGGCTTTTTCTATTTTCTTCCTCTGCCCACCCATCTCTCCATCCATGAGATGGGGAAATTCATGTTTCCATTAGTTATTTATTTATCTTTTGAACTTCAAAAATGGTTCTTAGCCACCAAAAGATTCAACAGTTATGGCTTGCATTAAGCTCCTGTGGTCTCTGGACACCTAGATTATAGAATTCATAAAGTGAGGAGGGAGGAGCCTTTATTATTTACTTCTGATTTGGACACTCGATTCTCTGTATAAAACATCTCCCCATGGCCCTGGAATACAGAGATATTTCAGTTAAATTTTTGACTTATATATTGAAGATTTGTTCAAGCTTAGAGTTTATCAAGGGTAATGTATCTGGATATGATCAAGAAAACAGAAATGATGCCAGGTTTAACAGAAGTGATTGTTTACATACATGTTAGAATGCTAAAAGAACAGCAATGGAGCTATGTAGAAACCCAGAAAGAAAATCTGCAGAGAGCAGTCACCCCTACGGTTGGGAAAATACAAGTGAAGAGGTTGGAGTTACCAGATTGTAGAGCTTGAGGAAGAAACATTATGAAATTGGTGCTCCAACCGGCCTGCTGATGGTACCTAAGCAATGCTATACAACCACATAAACATCTGTTTATTCAGCTTTCTGTTGTTCAGGGCCCAGGAAATACCTACTTTTTATTCTGCAGAAGAAAGTGAACATTCAGTGGGGATTGTATTAGGCCATTCTTGGATTGCTGTAAAGAAATACCTGAGACTGGGTAATTTATAGAGAAAAGAGGTTTAATTGGCTCACAGTTCTGCAGGCTTTACAGGAAGCATAATGCTGGCATCTGCTTGGCTTCTGGGAAGGCCTCAGGAAGCTTACTGTCATGACAGAAATCACGTTACACAGTGAGAGCTGGAGCAAGAAGGGGGAGGGCTGCCACACACTTTTAACCCTTTTCCCATTTGCACTGAGAATACTCACCTGCAGCACTTGCAGCTGCAACATGTATGCCAAGATAACTTTGCCACGAAATGTCTCACTTTTATTATTATTTTCTCATCACTCTAGTATATCGACTTTGGAAATAAAAGACATAATTCTATAATTTTGTTTTTAGTAGTGGTATTTCCATGTATAAAATATAGTAATTAGTAGTGGTATTTCCATTTATAAAATATAGTAATTCTTGATCGCTGAAAATGTCAAATTTGAGAAAATGTAATGTTCTATGCATGATGTTAACATCATTCTCAGACAATTGTTGGGTGAAGATTCATTTGATGAATCCAATTTTTCTGAAATAGACAATTCTGATGATTCTGACAATTCTGATGTTAGTTCTGTTTAGAAAGAACTCCAAGAACAGTTTTTATATTTTATTTTTACATTGAAAGTCAATCATATTTGCTTTAGCCTCAAAAAACATGTTTATGTAAAAACTAAATGAGTGCTGGCAGCAAGCTGCACTTTTTTTTTTTTTCCTAAATGGTTAAAGGCTTAAACAGCCACATCTCTCAAGATCTCACTCACTATTGAGAGGGCAGCACCAAGAGGATAGTGCTAAACCATTCATGATAAACCCACCCCCATGATACAATCACCTCCCACCTCCAGCATTGGGGATTATTATATTTCAATGTAAGATTTGAGTGGGGACAAGTATCTAACCTCTGTCAAGGATGATCCTATGCAGGTCAGGAGGCCAAAGCCAAGTCAGCTGTGTAAGCAGTGATTATCATGGTAGCAAGGCTTCATTACATATGACCAGAAATAGAATTACATGACAATCTCAGTAAATAAAATCATTGAAATATTTTAATGAAATTCTTTGTGAAATAAAAACTTGCAAATTTGGAATATAGGGAAATATTTTTTATTTGTTAGATGATGTTATTGTAGTGACTAGTAAGTTCACTCAGAAAACTCATTTTTTCTTCTTCCTGTGCACCACAGCTAGCTTACATTCCCAGGATCCTTTGTATCTGGTGAAATCATGTGACTAGTTGTTACCAACCTTATGTAAAAAAAAGTGATATGTGTCTCACATCCTACAATACATGAAGAACTCTTAAAAGTCAATATGATAAAACCAAACCAATAGAAAAACAGGCAAGGCACTTGAATAGGCCCTACATGAAAGGGGATTCCTAAATATATATGTGCTTGCTTTTCTTAGAATTTTTTTTATTTCTATTTTTTAGAGACAAGGTCCCACTCTATTGCCCAAGCTCGAGTGCATTGATGCAATCATAGCTCACTGCAACCTCAAACTCCTGAGCCCAAGGGATCCTCCCACCTCAGCCTCCCAAGTAGCTAGGACTACAGGTGCACACCACCACACCCAGCTAATTTTTATTTTATTTTTTATAGAAGCACTCTATGTTGCCCAGGACTGGTCTTGAACTCCTGGCCTCAAGTGATCTCATCTTGTCCCCGCAGAGCTCTGGGATTACAGATGTAAGCCACTGCACCTTGGTTAGAATTATTGAGAAGCAAATTAAAGAACAAAATACCTCAGCCACACCCATCAGAATAGCTAATTTAAAAATAATAATAATGAGTTGACCTAAAAGGAAGAGGCTGAGACACAAAATACAATTTAAAGAGCTTACTTGGGCCAAAATGAGGACAGCTGCCTGGAAGACTGAGACCCAAGTAAGCTTGAAAATGAGCTCCTTTTGGGCTTTCTTACAAGCAGGTTCGTAAAGGTAAAAAAAAAAAAAAAGGGACAGGGAGTGGGCTGATACAAAGTCATTCATCAGAAATTCTCAGTGGCTTACAGAAATAATATTGATTAGTGATTGGCTATACATTGTAAAACTATAGGTGAGGTAGGAGACTGGCAGGACTTGTTTTCTTGTCACAACACTGCTGACCAAAACAGGATCTGGTTCAGACAGGATCAAGTGGAGAAACCAGCAAGAACCAGCAGATGGCGATGAAAGTGATCCCCAGCTGTCCTCTTTGCTCATTAGCAGAAGACACGCCCACCAGCCCCATGACAATTTACAAATGCCATGACAATGACCCGGAAGTTACCACCCCTTTCCATGGCAATGACCTGGAAGTTACTGTCGCCTTCCAAGAAAGTTCTAAATATACCTGTCCCTTAATTTGCATTGGGCTACCCCTTAATTTGCATGTAATTGAAAGTGGGTATAAGGGAATACAAACACAGTTGCCAAGATCCCATACATTGCTGACTCTGGGTGTGCTGCCTATGAGTTTGTCCTTCTCTTGAAGGAGCAGTACCATTCAATAAAAGATTGCTGTCTAACCCCACTGGCTTCCCCTTGAATTCGTTCCTAGGCAAAGCCAAGAACTCTCCTGGGCTAAGCCCTAAGTTTGGGGCTTACCTGTCCTGCATCATAGGGTTTGGGTTATAGTGTCTGGTGGGGCATTATTAGGTTAACTTGTGGCTATTTGTGGCAATAGCAAATAAATAAATAAATAAATAAATAAATAAATAAATAAATAAATAAATAAATTAGAGGCAAAGAAGAAGGTGGCATTTTGGAGAAATGATAGAGTCTGAGGTGTTTAGAACTGTTTCCATGATCACCAGAGCAGGGAAAATGGAGCTGTGACATAAAGTTGTATGCATATAACCATAGAAACTTGAGTGTTCTGTGGAGGTGGGGCTTGAGAAGTGCCCACTCATGTCTACTTAGCCCTTAAATAAGAGCTGCTCTTTGCTTTTCCTGTCTCAAGCATCTAAGGCAGCAGAAAAGCTGGACATCAGTAACTCAAAAAGTCTTAAATCAGAAGAATCTGGAACCTCTGTCTCAAGGGCATATAATTTGTGGATACATAAACTTGAATGGGAAAAATACATCTTTATTTTTCACCACCTTTTAACTGAAAGTTAGCATATCCTTCCATTCTCAGTGTAGGCAAGAAACCCCGTAAGTACTCATGTTACTGTTTGTGACTTTGACACCATCAAAAACTACAGGTGTTTTTGTATCACTTCAGAATTGCTTTGGAGACATCAAAAAATCATTTATGCTCACCATTTACACTCATTGCCACTTGGAAATTGTGGTAATTGACCCACACCTAGAACTTGTTAATACATTAATAAAGAAGTGTATGTATTACTAAAAAAAAAAAAAAAAAAAAAAAAAAGAATGTTAACTATAGGCCCCCAATATCTTCTGGCTTGTAGGTTTCAGCTGAGAGATTTGCTGTTAGCTTGATGGCGTTCCCATTGTAGGTGACCTGCCCTTTCTCTCTAGCTGCCTTTAACATTCTTTCTTTCATTTTGACCTTGGAAAATCTGACCATTATATGTCTTGGGAATGATCTTCTTGTAGACTCTTGTAGGAGTTCTCTGTATTTCCTGAATTTGGCTGTTGGCTTCTCTAGCAAGGGTGGAGAAGTTTTCATGGATGATATCCTGAAATCCGTTTTCCAAGTTGTTTGCTTCCTGCCCTTCCTCCCCTGCCCATTCAGGGATGCCAGTGATTCACAGATTTGGCCTCTTTACATAATCCCACACTTTTTGGAGGTTTTGTTCATTTCTTTTTATTCTTTTTTCTTTATTTTTGTCTGGTTGTCTTATTTCAAAGAACCAGTCTTTAAGTTCTGAGATTCTTCCCTCAGCTTGGTTTAGTCTGCTAATTCTTGTGATTGCATTGTGAAATTCTTGTATTGTGTTATTCAGCTCTGTCAGACGCATTAAGTTCTTTTTTACACTGGCTATTTTGTCCTTCAGCTCCTGTATCACTTTATCATGATTTTTATTTTTATTTTTTTTTGGATTAGGTTTTTCCATCCTCCTGAATCTCAATTATATCTGTTCCTATCCATATTCTGAATTCTATTTCTGATATTCCAGCCAGTTCGTCCTGATTAAGAACTCTTGTTGGTGAACTGGTGCAGTTGTTTGGAGGACAAGGTTGACTCCTCAACCTTGTTTCAATCACAGTGTCTAGAACTACTAAACTCATACAACACTCTGGTCATGTGAGTAACTGGAGTTGTTGCATTGGTTCTTTCTCATCTCTGCATGTGGGTGTCCTTTAACTGCAGTGTACATTAAGTACAGCCAATAGACTTCTGTTCTGGATGTTTTCATTGGGCCATGGCTTCGTGCAGGGTCTTTATTTGTTGCTGACTTCTTGTCTCTGGTTTCAAGGGGATATGTTATGAGGTATTTTTGGTGTTGAAGCTTTAGGGTGTGATCCAGTAGGTGGCACTTAGGCTTATTGGTCAGTTGGTAGACTCTTACTTGGTTATGTGTCTCCCCTGTGTTTCCTCACAATTACAACTGTGTTCCTTCTCAATGCTCTGAGGGTGTGGGTTTTCCCTCCCCATTGAGTGCTGGCTGTAGATCATGGCTTGGCATTCTTGGGCTTTCCACTACAGTGCTGGGGTGATCTCAGTGTTTATGTTCCTTCCCCAACTTGAAAGGAGCAGAAGAAGGGATCTTAGTAGTGGTTGTGGCCAAGGGTATTTTGCTTGTCTCCTAGGGGTTCCACCCCAGAGAGATGCAGGTCAGCAAATGCTGAGTATAATCAGCTCAGGATGAAGGGTCTGTATTGTGGACCCAAGCCAGGGGTTCCCTGTCTTAAGATGAGCAGTGAGGGGTGTGTGGGACCCATGGGAGATGGACTGGCCTCCTCTCCTTAGGTCAACTGCAGCTTATTGGAGGTGTGAATAAAGCACTTAGGGTCTTTGCTTGTTTGTTAGTTGAAGGGTAGCAAAGGCAGTTCTACTGCAGAGGCAGTGGCAGAGAGGCTTTCAATTGCCCCTGGAGGCTCTGTCTAGAGAGTTGCCAGGTTGCTACTGGCTTGATAGCTCTGGGGTTGTGGGGGCAGTTGCTGGAGGCCGAGGGCTGGAGGACTTGCCTGATGAGGAGATATCGGAATGGGCACCCATGTTACTGGCCACTTTTGCATAGGGCTTTTGCAGTATGCTGGGGGTACACTCCAGTCTGTAGTCACCTCAGATTTTCCAGTACCTGGAGGTATCACCATTGAAGGCTGTAAAACAGCAAAGATGGCAGCCTGCCCATCCCTCTGGGAGCTCTGTCCCAGGGAGGTAGGGACCTGCTGCTGGCCCATACACACCTACAGGAGGTGGCTAGAGATCCTGGTTGGGAGGCCCTGTCTGGTGAGGAGGAACAGAATCAGGGAATCAGGGACCTGGTTAAAAAAACAGTCTGGCCACATTTTCGTAGGGCAGCTGTGCTGTGCTGGGGGTCCACTTCAGCCCCTGATCGCCTTGGACTCTTCCAGATCTGAAGGCCGGACCTGCTAAATCACCCAAACAACAAAGATGGCAGCCCCACTGTCCCTCTGGGAGCTCCGTCCTAGGGAGGTTTCAAAACTCTGTTGACTGGAGAGCACTGGCAGGGGTGGCTGGAGACCCTGGTTGGTAGGTCCTGCCCATTGAGGAGGAATGGGATTAGGGACCAATTTTGAAAAGCAGTCTATACAGGTTTTCACAGAGCAGCTGTCAAATTCTTTTTTTTCTACTTGATAGAGTCAGCTGTTGAGGATTTCTATTGAGTGTTTCAGCCAGATATTGTATAGAATTTCTGTTGGCTTATTTTTATGGTTTCTGTCTTTTTGTTGAACTTTCCATTTTGTTCATATAGTGTTTTTCTGATATCACTTCATTGTCTATCTGTTCTCTTCTAACTCACTAAGCTACTTTAAAATGATTATATTCTGTTGTGTGTTTTTTTGTTTTTTTTTTGTCAGGTAGTATGTAGATTTCTATTTCTTTTGGGTCAGCCACCAGAGCTTTACAGTGTTCCTTTTGTAATACCATAATTCACTGATTCTTTGTGTTCTTTGAGGGTTTTGTTTCTTTGCTTGCATTTGCAAAAGTAGTCACCTATGTCAGTCCACTTCCTAGCATTGCAAGAGATAGACCTTCCTCAGTAAGTCCCACTAGAGATTCTGGGGTCTCTCAGACCTTTTCTATGGATGCATCTGCTTCACTTTTCTTGTTCCCTCTAAGGGAGGAAGTCTTATGATTATGTTCTGTCTCTCAATCCTATAAAACCAGATCTGGTATTGAGAGCTTATCTATTTTACCCAACAATGCCCCAAAATTTTCAAGTTTGTGTGCTTCTTCTCACATTCCAATGGAGTTGAACCTGCTGCCAAAAATCTGCATCTGCTATTCAGATCCATGTGCCATTTGCAGGAGTACATAGGCCTAGTGCACAGGGCAACATCCATGGATGGACACACAGGATGTTTAAGGCATGCATTAGTTTGTTAGTGGGGGAGTCTGCCAGTAAGTTGTCCTTGTGTGGGGTTTATGGGTGGGCCTTTTACTAGAATCCTCAAGCCACTTAACAGAATCCATGTCCAGCTATTGAGAATCACACACCAGTTGCTGTGTACTTCTTCCCCTTCTCAATACTTCTAGCTGTCCCAGATGTTTCAGTTTTCCTGATCCCCTTAATGTTCTGGGTGGGCAGTGTACCACAGGCTGAGAAAACTTGTAATTCACTTTTCATTTTCTCCTTTGGGAGAAACTGTGGGCTAAGAAGGACTCCCTGGGCACTGAGCTGTGCCACCTGCTACTTAATTTCCATTCTTGCGCCTTCTTTGGGTGAATTAGAGGTATACTGTTATTACACCGCTTTATTTACCCTATTGGCTTATTAGTTTGTGTGTGTGTGTGTGTGTGTGTGCGTGTGCGCATGTGTGTGGGTGGGTGTGTATGTTCATGTGTATTTGCATGTGTATGCATACGTGTATCTAGTGGTTCCCTTAGGGATTATAACATGCATTTTTCTTTATTGATCTATATTCAAAAATTGTCTATTTCATAACGTAACTAGATATAAAGAAATCTTCCTCATCTAATAAAAAGTGTTTACAAATTCTAAACTGATGTAGCATTCAATGGTGAAAAAATAACTCTATTTCTTTTCCCTGAAGTCAGGAACATGACAGGCAGGTCCACGCTCGCCATTTCCTTTCAAAATTATATGGAAGTCCGTGGAGTGCAATTAGGCCAGAAGATAAAATAAAAAAGAAAGAATAAAACTCTTTGCAGATTATGCATTTAGGTACATGGAAAATCCAAAGGAATCACAAATGGTTCAGTAAACTCTCAGTACCAGGTCTGGTTTTACAGCTATTACTAAATGAAGCCAACCTTGTGATAGGATAAAAGGTCAGTTTACAAATATCAATTGTATTTCTAGATACCAGAAATAATTGAAAATCGACATAAAATGTCATAGTACATTTTATAATAATCATAAAACAAAATCTTTTGAATAAATTAAATGATCTGTACACTGAAAACCATAAAACCTTGGAAAAAATTGAAGAGGATATAATTAATTGGAGATAGATTGGAAGAATTAATATTGTGAAGAAATCAATTTACCCAAATTGATCTCTAGATTCAATTAAATCTTAAGAAAACTATAAAATTACTATAGAATTTTACTATAAACGTCTTTGTTAAAATTAACAAGTTGTTTGCAATGTGAAATAGGAGAACTTCAGAAAAATTAGAATTCCAGATTTCAAGACTTACTTTAAAGCTACTGTGATTAAGGCAGTATGATATTAGAATAAGGCTATCAAGGTTGATCAATGAAACAGAATAGTAGTATTCAGAAATAACCCCACAAAAAATGATCTTTTGTTTTATGACCAAAATCCCAATACAATGTGGAAATAAAAGTTAAAAAATTTTTCCCAATAAATGTTGCTGAAGCAATTATATACCCACATGGAAAAAATGCCCAGCACTGTACATAGAAATTTGAAATGAATCATAGACCAAAGTATAGCAGATAAATCAAAAAAGATTCTGGAAAAAAGCAAGTGATGCATTTTTGAATTCAGAATATGCAAGGTATTTTTTATTGGACAGTATGAAAAGCACTAATCTAAAAATAAAAAAATAAATACCTTAGAATTATGATTAGGAAATTCCATTAATCAAAAGATAGCATTAGGCAAATAAAGGACCAGTCATATTGGGAGAAGACAGCACCCAATGTATATTGGACAAAGGACTCTAACCCAGAATATATATAAATTCCTACAAAAAATAAGACAAAACAAACAAAAAAATCCCACATAATTTGAAAAATGACAAAGTACATGATTAGGAATTTCATAAACAAGGCTAACCAAATTGCCAATAATATATTTCAAAAGTATGCAACATCATTAGTAATCAGGAAAATGCAAATTAAAACAAGGAGATACTAATAACTAACACTAAAAAGACTGACTGACAATTCCAGATTTGGGAAGGCTGTGGGGCAAGTTGAACTCTCATACATTGCTGGTGGTAGTGGAAACTGGTACAATCCTCAGAAGAACTCTTTAGTAACATCTAAGAAAGCTTAACCTACCCTACCTTGTGTCAAGGAATTCCACTCCTAGATTTATACCAAGATAAATGAATGCACATTTCCAACAAAAGGCATGCATAAGAATGTTCATTGTAGCTTTATTTACAATGGTAAGAGCTGGTAACAATCAGATTCTCATTAACAATAGAATGGGATGAAGGGTGGGGTCCAACTTCCCCTCCCTACATAGAGCAGCCGTGCCCTGGCAACTGAGGACAGACCATGGTTTCCTGCTCTGGACTGGCGGGAGAAGTTCTGCCCTGACCCCCATACTAGTGGTAGCCATCAGAGAGGTCAATCTGTGGTGTATAGCCACACTGCGGCCGGGAACCAACGAACAAAGCCTTTGTAAACAGGTCATGAGCCCTGTGACGGGGCATGATATGGAAGCAGATCGTGTTCCTGCCAGCTCAGGACAAGGAGCTGGTGCACTTTCTGCTCCACCTTCCCCTGAGACTTCAGCCTGCTCCAACAGGATCTCTTTCTGCCACCCCCATCAGGGAGGGCATGTACACTGGGCATCAGCCTACCTGGTAGCTCTTACTTTTTATCGCCGTCTACCGGGCTGCATCTGAACTCCACCACTAAACAAAACATACATCGCTACAGCAAACAGCATCTGAGATAGCTTGTGGATAGGTTCCACCTCCTAGAACCCATCCACAACCAAGGAACCCGTGCAGAATACTTGCCTCCTGAAAGCACCTAGAAACTAAGCCAAATTATCATACACAATATACACCACAGTCATACAACCCCAAGGGAAAAAATTAAAAAATGAAAAAGCCTCACCCAAATGACAGCAAATTCAAAAAAAGAAGTTATAGCATCTTTGGATGAAAAGGAATCAGCACAGGAACTCCAGTAGTACAAAAAGCAACAGTGTTTTACACTTCCAAAGGATCACACCAGCTACCTAGTAATGGATCCTAACTAGATGGAAATGTCTGAAATGAAAGGTAACTCAAAATATGAACTGCAAATAATGAGATCCAAGAGAAAGTTGAAATCTAATACAAAGAAACCAGAAAAATGATCCAGGATATGTAAGTTGACATAGCTATATTAAGGAAGAACAAAACAGAATTTCTGGAATAGAAAAATTCACTACAGAGATTTCAAAATACAGTTGGAAGACACAATAATAGAAAAAAACCAAGCAGAAGTGATGGCAGCGGCAGCTCCAGATGGCCTGCTGCTGCCATCACGCAGGCTGCAGTAGAGGGGTGTAGACAGGGTTGCACGACCCAGGAGCCGGCAGGAGCCGCAGTCCCACGGAGCAGGCAGGAGCTGCAGCCCCAAGGAGCAGGCAGGAGCCGCACACCCCATAGAGCAGGCAGATCTAAGCCTCCCTGTGCTCTTGAGGTCCAGGAGCAGGCAGGAACCCTGCCCTCCTGGGTGCCACTGCAGCTGCCCAAACCACAGCTGCAGATCCAGGCTAAAAGGAGTTCTGAACATGAAACAATACCTGCTACAACAAAAGCACGTGTAAGTAAAGCCCACAGACTCTACACAAAGCAACTACATAATAGAAACTGCAAAGCAACTAGCTAACAAGTAGCAACTGGCTAACAATACCACAATAGAAACAAAACCTCACATATCAATATTAACCTTGAATGTAAATAGCCTAAATGCGCTGCTTAAAAGACATAGAACGGCAAAATGGATAAAAAACAGATTTAACCCTCTGCTGCCTTCAAGACATCCATCTCACGTGTTCAAAATAAAAGGATAGGGCAAGATCTATCACTGAAATGGAAAACAAAAAGAAGCAGGGGTAGCAATTCTTGTATCAGATAAAACGAACTTTAAACCAACAATAGTAAAAGAGAACAAAGAAGGGCATTATATAATGATAAATGGTTCCATTCAACAAGATGATTTACCTATCCTAAATATATAGGCATTCAATATTGGAGCACCCAGATTTATAAGACAATTACTTCCAGAAGTAAGAAAGGAGATAAACAGCCATATAATAACATAATAACAGCATTAGACAGATCACAGAGACAGAAAACTAACAAAGAAATTCTGGATTTAAATTTAATACTTGACCAAACAGACCTAATAGACATCTAGTGAATACTCCAGCTAACAACCACATAATATATATTATTCTCATCTGTGCACAGAACTTTCTCAAAGATTGACTGCATGCTCAGTCATAAAGCAAATCCTAACAAATTTTAAAAAATGAAATTATACCAAGCATCATCATGCACCACAGTGGAATAAAATTAGAAATCAATACCAAGACGAGCTCTGAAAACCACACAATTACATGGAAACTAAACAACTTGTTCCTGAAAGACTTTAGGGTACATAATAAAATTAAGGGAGAAATAAAAAATTATTTGAAATGAATGAAAATAGAGGTATAATATACCAAAATCTCCAGAATACAGCAAAAGCAGTGGTAAGAGGAAAGTTTATAGTGCTAAATGCCTACATCAAAAACAGAAAAATCTCAAATTAACAGTTTAATGTTGCACCTGAAAGAACAAGAACAAACAAAAGAACAAGAACAAACCTACAAGAACTAAACTCAAAGCTAGCAGAAGAAAAGAAATAACTAAAATCAGTGCAGAAACAAATGAAATTGAGACCTCCAAAGCCGTACAAAGGCTCAATGAAATAAAAAGTTAGTTGTTTGAAAGGATACACAAGATTGATAGACCACTAGCTAGATGTAGGGAAAAAAGAGAGAAGATACAAATAACTACAATCAGAAATGGCAAAGGTGACATTACAACTGATTCCACAGAAATATAAAAGATCCTCAGAGACTACTACGAACATCTCTATGTGCACAAACTAGAAAATTTAGAGGAAATGCATAAATTCCTGGAAATACCCAGCCTCCCAAAGTTGAACCAGGAAGAAATGGAAACCATGAATAGACCAATAATGAGTTTTGGAGTTGTATAAGTAATAAAAATTAACCCACTAGAAAAAATTGGGCCAGGTGCAGTGGCTCATGTCTGTAATCCCAAGACTTTGGGAGGCTGAGATGGGTGGAATGCTTGAAACCTGGAGTTCGAGACCAGCCTGGGCACCAATGTGAAATCTCATCTCTACAAAAAATACAAAAATTAGCGATGCATGGTGGTGTGTGCCAGTAGTCCCAGCTACTTGGGAGGCTGAGGTGGGAAGATTTCTTGAACCCAGGGAGTCAAGGCTGCAAGGAGCTGTGATCACTCCACTTCACTGCAGCCTGGGTGACAGAGTGAGGCCGCTTTTTTGTTGTTTTTGTTTTTGTTAAAAAACAAAACATCCTGCTCCATCCTGGAGCAGATGGATTTATAGCTGAATTCTAACAGACATACAAAGAAGAGCTGGTGCCAATCTTACTGAAATCATTCTAAAACGTAGAGGAGGAGGGATTCCTCCATAACTCATTCTAAGAAACCAGTGTCATCCTGATACAAAATCTCGCAAGGACACAACAAAAAAAAAAGGAAACTATAGGCCAATATCGCTAGTGAACATAGATGCAAAAATCCTAAACAAAATACCTGCAAACCAAATCCAGCAGCACATCAAAAAGATAATTCACCATGATCAAGTGGCATTTATTCCTGAGAAGCAATGATGCTTCAAGATGTGCAAATCAATAAATAAGATTCACCACATAAACAGAATTAAAAACAAATACCATTTGGTTATTTCAATATATACAAGAAAGCTTTTGATAAATCCAACATCCCTTCATGATAAAAACACTCAACAAACTAGGCATTAAAGAAGCATACATGAGAACAATCTATGATAAACCCGCACCCAACATCATACGGAATAAACAAAAGTTGGAAGCATTCCCCCTAAGAACTGGAAAAACGAAAGGATATCCACTCTTACCGTTTCTATTCAGCATAGCCCTGGAAGTCCCAGCCCGAGCAATCTGGCAAGGGAAAAAAAAATAAAAGACATCCAAATTTAAAAAAAAGGAGGTAAAATTATCTCTCTTCAATGACGATGTGATTCTACACCTACAAAACCCTAAAGCTTATTCCAATAGGCTCCTAGACTAGATAAATGACCAGTAAAGTTTCAGGATACAAAATCAATGTACAAAAATCATTAACACTTTTACACATCAACAGTGCTCAAGCTGAGAGCCAAATCAAAAATGCAATCCTGATTATTATGCATCCTATGCATTGCATGCCTGCACCAAAGTACCTCATGTATCCCATAAATATATACACCTACTATGTGCCCACAAAAGTTAAAATTTAAAAATTAAAAAAATGCAATCCTAGGCCAGGCATGGTGGCTCACTCTTGTAATCCCAGCACTTTGGGAGGCCGAGTGGGGCAGATCACTTGAGGCCAGGAGACCGAGACCAGCCTGGCCAACATGGTGAAACCCTGTCTCTACTAAAATACAAAAATTAGCT
Organism: Symphalangus syndactylus; assembly: GCF_028878055.3. Classification (NCBI taxonomy): domain Eukaryota; kingdom Metazoa; phylum Chordata; class Mammalia; order Primates; family Hylobatidae; genus Symphalangus; species Symphalangus syndactylus. The sequence goes on along the minus strand of NC_072438.2, from coordinate 68,644,623 downwards.
GGGCATGGTGGTGGGTGTCTGTAATCCCAGCTACTCAAGAGGCTGACCCAGGAGAATTGCTTGAACCTGGGAGGAGGAGTTTGCAGTGAGCTGAGATTGTGCCACTGCACTCCAGCCTGAGTCTCAAAAAAAAAAAAAAAAAAAAAAAAAGGCAATTCTATTCACAATCACCAATAGAACCCCACGAAATACCTAGGAATACATCTAAACAAGAGATGAAGATCTCTGCAAGGAGAACTATGAAACTGCTGAAAAAAAAATCATAGACAACACAAAACAAATGGAAAAACATTCCATGCTCGTGGATTAGAAGAATCAATATTGTTAAAATGTCTGTACTTCCCAAAGCAGTCTACAGATTCGACACTATTCCTATCCAACTACCAACATCATTTCTCATAGCATTAGAAAAAAACTGTTCTAAAATTCATCTGGAATCAAAAAAAGAACCCAAACAGCCAAAGCAATCATAAGCAAAACAACAACAAAGCCAGGCATCACATTTCCTAACTTCAAACTATCCTAAAAGTCGATAGAAACCAAAACAGCATGGGACTGGTACAAAAATAGACACATAGATAAATGAAACAGAACAGAGAATCTAGAAATAAAGCCACACACCTACAGCCAACTGATCTTTGACAAGTGGACAAAAATGAACAATGGAGAAAGAATACTCTATTCAATAAATGGTGCTGGAAAATTGGCTAGCTGTATGCAGAAGAATGAAGCTGGACACCTACTTCTCACTATGTATAAAAATTAACTAAAGATGGATAAAATGCTCAATATAGGATCTATGACTATAAAAATCCTAGATAAAAACCTAGATAAAACTTCTGGACATTTGCCTAGGCAAAGAATTTATGACCATGTCCTCAAAATCAAATGCAATAAAAACAGAAATTGACAAATGAGACCCAATTAAACTAAAGCGCTTCTGCACAGCAAAAAAACCCAAAACAAAACAACAACAACAGAAAACTATCCACAGAGTAAACAAATAACCTACAGAAGGGAAGAAAATATTTGTAAATGAGTCATCTGACCAAGGGCTAATGTTCACAATCTACAAGGAATTTAAACAAATCAACAAGAAAAAAACAAATAACCTCGTTAAAAATTGGGCAAATGACATGAACAGACCTTCTCAAAAGAAAACATACAGCCAACAAACATACGAAAAAGTGCTCATTAATTATCAGAGAAATGCAAATGAGAACTACAATGAGATATTATCTTATACCAGTCAGAATGTCTATTACTAAAAAGTCTAAAAATAACAGATGTTGATCAGGCTATGGAGAAATGGGAAGCTTATACACTGTTGGTGGGGATGTAAATTACTTCAGTCCCTGTGGAAAGCAGTTTGTCCTGCCTAGGGACCTAGACTCCACACCCTTGATCCATTGCATCACCAGCCAGACACATTCCACAGCCCACTCTGACTCTTACAAGCACAGGGGATTGGCATATCACCGGGGTGTTGTGGGTCTCCTGGTGTTTTAACCCTCAGCTGGGACTGGCCCTAAGGTATAAGGTATGAGGGAATTCCAAAGTCCCCGTTGACGCAAAGGAAATGTGGGCGCAGTGCCAGTAGTTGCAGGATATGTCACCAAGGCCTGGGAGCAGACTCAGAAAAGATGTCAATTCTCGCCCCTGCCTCTCTTCTCCAGGGCACTGTTGCATAGGTACTGTAAAACAAAAGGGGCACCTGGCTGAGGAAAAGCCTATCTGTGGGCCTTACATTAAGTGCCATCTACTGGATTGCAGCTTGAGTTACACCACCAAACAATGCAATGCCTCTGAAACCCACGCCAGGAACCCATCTACAACCTAGGAACCCATTCAGAGCATCGGCCCTCTGAAAGTACCCAGCAAAGAAGCCAACCAACTAAACACAACATTAACCGCAGTCAAACCCTCAAGGGAAAAAAGGATAGGAAAACAAAAAGGCCCATCCATATTCAAAAAGCAAATGAAATCCCAGGTCCCTCAGATGATAAGAAACCAGTGCAAGAACTCTGGCAACTCAAAAATTCAGAGTGTTTCATTATCTCCAAAAAATTGTACTAGCTCCCTAGCAATGAATCCTAACCAGATTGAAATGTCTGAAAAGATAGACACAGAATTCAGAATCTGGATGATAAGAAAGTTCAACGAGATCCAAAAGAAGGTTGAAATTCAATCCATGGAAGCCAGAAAAGTAGCCCAATATATGAAAGACATCATAGCTAGAAGAAAGAACAAAACTGAACTTCTGGAATAGAGAAAACCACTACAGGAATTTCAAAACATATTTGGAAGCCTTAACAACAGACTATTCCAAACAGAGGAACTGATTTAAGAGCTCAAAGATGGATCCTTTGAATCAACCCAGTGAGAAAAAATAAACAATTTTTCGAATGAACAAAGCAAAAGAATTTATGACTAAGTCCTCAAAAGCAATGGTAACAATAACAAAAATTGACAAGTGGGACCTAATTAAACCAAAGAGTTTCTGCACGGCAAAAGAAACTATCAACGGACTAAACAGACAACCTATGGATTGGGAGACAATATTTGCTAACTATGCCTTTGACAAAGGACTAATATTCGGAAGCTATGAGGAACTCAACAAGATCAAAACAACCCAATTAAAAAGTGGGAAAGGACATGAACAGACTCTTCTCATAAGAAGACATACAAGCAGCCAGCAAACATGACAAAATGCTCAATATCACTAATCATCAGGGAGATGTGAATCAAAACTACAATGAAATACCATCTCATACCAGTCAGAATGGCTATTATTAAAAGCTCTAAAATAATAGATGTTGGCGAGGCTGTGGAGAAATGGGAACGCTTATATACTGTTGGTGAGAATGTAAATTACTTCAGCTTCTGTGGAAAGCAGTTTCTCTTCGAGAAAGAGATTTCTCGAAGAACTAAAAATAGAACTACTGTTCAACCCAGCCATCCCATTACTGGTTATATACCCAAAATAAAATGAATCATTCTACTAAAAAAACACTAGTTCTTGCATGTTCATTTTAGCACCATTCACAATAGTAAAGACGTGGAGATAGAAACGTAGAGATTTATGTATGGAATATCTATATGCACATCTGCTTGTATATGTATGTCCTAGCTCTTTCCGCTGAGAGAACTACAAACAGCAGTGCTTCCTTAGCAAGAGCACACATAGCAACTGTGTAGGTGTCTCTTGGTCTAGTAGATCATAAGCTCCATGAAGGCAGGGACTGACTCATGCACATCCTTACCTTTCAGCGTTAAGTTCAATTTCATGAACATAGGAATCTTTAGAAAATTGAACAGTTTGTAGGCATCCAGCTAGTAAATTTCAGGGCCAGGCTATAGCTGTCTGAAAACCAGCCTTCTGTGTCAAGCCTAAGCTGCTGAGAGTTGTCATTGAATGCTGCTTCCACCCTTCTGTTTCTTCAAACAGGTGCAAGTCTGCAGCCCTGGCCACCAGCATCACTGGGTGCTCCCAAACCCTGAGCCCACCAGTGGATGGTGGACTGAATGGACTACATCCTCCAGATGGGGTGGGGACAGGGGGCAGCACACCTCAAGCCTTACGCCTTCCTGCAGCCCTGGAATGAGCAGAACCTGCTCGACGTCTTTGTGTTCCTCCTGGGGCTCACTCTGGGCGCTATGTAGCTTTGTGGGAAGCTGCTGGGCATGGCACGGCAGCTGGGTGGCTGCCTGGGGCCAGAAAGCTGGAGGAGATGTGAGACCACGTACAGCCTTGGCAGGGTGTGTTTGTTGGGCAGCGCCACCATTTCTTGGGGGCTCCCCACCAGTTCTGGCAACCCTGTTCTCCACATCATCTCCGCTTGCTAATTTTGCCACAAATTCATCCTTACTGGCTCCTGCCTGTTAGCAGAATTCTTTCCAGTCCTCTTGTCCTCCTTTATTTACCATCAGCGAGGGCTGTGCTCCGATTCTGTCTCTGAGTGACTTGGACCACTGACTCTTAGATTTCCAGCCTTAAAATCCTCCTTCCTTCTCATGCGCCTCTCTAAATCACAGCCTGACCATTCCAGACTCCCTGTCCAGATCTTGTCAGCCTCTTTCACTCACTCCTGCCCCTACCATCTATCATGGAATAACATCTGAGAAAGATACCTTGCATATTCTTTCAGTTTCTGCTTTGTTCTCCTGCATATTCTCTTCAATGCTCAGGAAGCTGCCCTGGGCTTGAGAGTTCAGGGCCGGACACAGGCTCGCAGGTCTCCACATTGGGTCCCTGTCTCTGGTGCCCACGGTGAGCTCCTTCTTTGCTGATCAGGCATGGAGACTGTAGGTTTCCAGATTTCCTGAAAAATAAAAGTTTACAGCATTATCTCTCCACACCGTCACTAAACGATTGGCCAAGAGATTTCTGTCCTAGTTGCCCAGAATTCTGTCATCTGGCTACTCAGGGCTATCAGGGAATGGGGCAAGTCTGCACTGGCAGCTGGCCAGGATGAAGGCAGTGGGAAGTGGGTGGAGGGTTAGCCAACCTGTGGGGTCTGAAGAAAGGGAAAAGTGGGCAAATATCCTCCAGAATGCTTGACCTGTTGAACTAGAATATTTTGCTATTTAGTCTTGGCCTATATTCATGCAACCTAAGCAGCAAGCTATCATGGGCATGCTGATAAAGGAACGCTTCTGTTTCCTGGTTACAGTCTCTGGCTGGATCTGAGGAAGCACTGAGTTTGCTTCAGTGACTTTCCTTTTTTTTAATTGAGATGGAGTCTCGCTCTGTCGCCCAGGCTGGAGTGAAAGTGGCACGATCTCGGCTCACTGTAACCTCCACCTCCCAGGTTCAAGCGATTCTCCTGCCTCAGCCTCTTGAGTAGCTGGGATTACAGGCATCCACCACCATCCCTGGCTAATTTTTTTGTATTTTTAGTAGAGATGGGGTTTCATCATGTTGGCCAGGCTGGTATTGAACTCCTGACATCAGGTGATCTGCCCACCTCAACCTCCCAAAGTGTTGGGATTACAGGTGTTAGCCACTGTGCCCAGCCTTCAATGACTTTCTAAGTGTGATGGGGACCACAAGGTAGGCAGCCAGAGCAGATGATTTCAATCATGGAGCCCCAGATCCATGTAGATGAGAAGGTGGAATGCAATTGCATCTGTGGTTCCAAGGACAGCACAGACAGGACTGTGTGTTATCCCTTGAGGGACCATTGCCACAAACCAGTTAGCACTAAACCTTAAGTCGTATAAGGAGGGTGAAACCCACTTTATTTGGGTTCTGGAGAAAATTTGCGAACAGACTCTTTTTTCAGTTTGTATGGTTCTGAAGTTCTCTGTGCAAAGGATTTTGTACTGAGTAGGAGGTATGTATCCACATCAAAATATCTCTACATGTACAGGAGAATGGAGACTTTAGGCTTTACTAATAGGCGCTAGAATTAATCTGGGTATTCATGTGTACTGTTCCTTTGTGGAGCCTATGCCACTCTTTGCTTTTGACTGGCATTAAGGTTTAGAAAATGCATAGGTTGGTATCGGGACGATGTAAAGAGAGCACACCATAGGGAGTTTCCCCTTCTGGGGCCTCCACAATCTGCATGTAATTAAATGCTGCATGTAAGATAAACATAAACAAGAAGAGCACATAACAGCCACAGAACCCATAGCTTCCCATAAGTAGAAAAGAAGACACCAGATTGTAGCAAAGCTATCTCTCAACTTCTGCTGCAAGCCTTTATGGAGACCTAATGAGTCTGGAAATATCGTACATAGGAAGCAGGTTCACTGTGAATGGGTTATCAGTTTGTCTGAGTCCAGTGAGATGGAGCACCACCCCTGCTCCAAGTTATATGAAGGGAGATAATGGCCTAAAATAATACAGTCTTCAAAGAAAGCCAAAAAGTAGAGGAAATGTAACAGAATAAGTGGGAGAAATAGCAACCTGGTAGATTTAAACACATGCATTCGGACTGAAATACAAGATTGACAGACTTGAATAAAAATTTCAAGCTGATTGCTGTTTCAGGAGACACACCTAAAATAGGAGGATACAGGAGGGTTGAACATGAAAGGATAGGAAAAGATAGATCTTTTTCCACAATGGAAAATAAAATCTGAATGGTTAGTAGTAATGGCAAACAAAATAGACTTTGGGTGAAAAGTATTACCAGAGACAAAATAGGTCCTCATTATAAAATGAGGACTAACTGTTTCCCTAGAAGGTATAATACCTGAAACTATAATTGTTCATATATATGCATTTAATGAGTAGCCTTATGTGTATAGAGGAAAAATTGCTATAACACCAAGGAAAAGTAGAATTATAGTGGAAGAGCTATAAAAACATCTTAATGAAAAATTTCAAACATTCACAAAAGTAGAGCTTCTTTATGCCCAGGATTTAGCTCCAGTGATTACTAACTCCTGGCAAATTCTCTTTTCTTATCCTGCCACCCACGTTTAACCTTGTTTACCCCTACGACCTATTATTTTGAAGCAAATCTAAGAAATCATAAGACTGAATCTGTAAATGTTTCAGAATGTACCTTAAGCGCCAATTTCCTTCCTTCCTTCCTTCCTTCCTTCCTTCCTTCTTTCCTTCCTTCCTTCCTTCCTTCCTACCCTCTCTCCCTCCCTCCCTCCCTTCCTCCCTCCCTTTCTTCTTTTTTTGATGAAGTCTCACTATGTTTCCTAAGCCGGAGTGCAGTGCTGTGATCTCGGCTCACTGCAACCTCCACTTCCCGGGTTCAAGCGATTCTCCCACCTCAGCCTCCCGGGTAGCTGGGACCACAGGCACGCGCCAACATGCCTGGCTAATTTTTGCATTTTTAGTAGAGACGGGGTTTCACTATGTTGGCCAGGATGGCCTTGAACTCCTGACCTCGTGTTCCCCCCACCTCACCTACCAAAGTGCTGGGGTTACAGGCATGAACCAGTGCACACAGCCAGAATTTCTTTATAAGATGTTTATAACCACAATTACACAGAACTCTTCTCCAAAGCAACAATAACTACTTAATATTTTCAAAACTTGGGTTCAAATATCTCTGATACTTCTATAATATTTTAGAGTCCATTGGAATCATGCTATTTAAAACGTTAACGAATCTGATACCTGACTTTTCATATCTCTTTCCATTTGGTTTTTCTTAGTAACATTTGCCATTAATATACTACGTATTTTATTTCTTAGTGTATTTAGTATCAGTTTGCCTGGCAGAACAATGCCTGGCATAATAAATAGCTATCAGCCAGGCGTGGTGGCTCATGCCTATAATTCCAGCACTTTGGGAGGCCAAGGCGGGTGGATCATATGAGGTCAGGAGTTCAAGAACCAGCCTCGCCAACATGGTGAAACCCTGTCTCTACTAAAAGATACAAAAATCAGCTGGGTGTGGTGGCAGGCACCTGTAATCCCAGCTACTCGGGAGGCTGACACAGGCGAATTGCTTGAACTTGGGAGGCAGAGGTTGCAGTAAGCTGAGATTGCACCACTGCACTCTAGCCTGGGTGACAGAGAGAGACTCTGTCTCAAAAAAAAAAAAAAAAAAAAGCTATCAATATAATTGTTGAATAAATAAAAATCTTGGAGTTTGATAACAAATCCTTTATTTTGCTAATGCATTATGAAAAGTACAAGAATAAGACGAACTGGAACCTTGTGATGTCTGCTAAACCTCGCCCTTCCCACACACTTGTCTCTCTCTCTCTCTCCTCTCTTTCTCCACAATAGGCATGGCTAGGTGAGGGATGCACAAATGAATAAGAATGTAATGCTTTAAATTCGAATGAGAAAAAATAACACCTGTAGACTGAAGAAGGCAGGAATAGAACAAGCAGAATTCAAGGACTCACTGCAACCAAGGATTTCTCTGCTTGTTTAGAGTTGCACTGAAAGCCCTTCCTAAAGGAAGTCTTAGTTTGGGGACAGAGAGTGTAAAGGGGACTACCGGACCTAGTGATCCCTGCCCTCACTGGGGCTGACATTGCACGGAGGCAGAATTACAAGCTGTCGTCAGCATGTGCTCTTGGAAATTATGGAAAGATTCACCAGTCCTATTTCAGAATACTCATTCAGAATGATAATCTCAGCTTTTGAATTTCAGTCCTCCAGGGACAGACCTGGACTTCCAGAGGTATGACTCTGGCCTCTTTTCAAGAATGTTACCTTCTAAAGAGATACTAAGAGATAGATTCCAGGGAGGGTAGACTGATTTCCCTTGGGGATTCCCTTCCAGGGAGGTCTTGGGCTTGGAACATCAGCTCAAGATTTTAAGCAAGTCTCTCAGGAAATAGATCGTGGGGCTGGCAGTATGAGGTAATAGAGGCAGTTAGAAGGGAACTAGAGTAGGTAAATTCACACAGCCTTGGCAAAAGAGAGGTGGGTCCCACGGAGATAGAGCTTTCATCAGCGCGATTTACTGAGGTCCCTGCCATTCCTGACTCACAGTAAGGATTTTCCAGGCAGGAGGGCTGTGATCACAAGGGCAGAGCAGGGTTAAGGATGGGCTCACCGACCCCTCCTACTGACTGCTGATAGTTTGGTAGAGCGAGGATAGATTATCCAATGGAGCACGAGGGAGGAGGGGCAGAGGGCAAGAGGGGATGGACAGAAGAGAAGACTGGCAGGATCCTCACTCCTACCTCTACCCACAGACAGTGCCTTTGGCGCACTGAGGTGCACAGGGTCCCTTAGCCGGGCGCAGGGCACGCAGCCCAGGCTGAGATTCGCGGCTTCCGGCTTCCGTAGAAGTGAGCATGGCTGGGCAGCGGGTGCTGCTTCTAGTGGGCTTCCTTCTCCCTGGGGTCCTGCTCTCAGAGGCTGCCAAAATCCTGACAATATCTACAGTAGGTGAGTGCTTGGCCGGAGAATTCCCAGACAGGCGCGTCGCGGATACACGCACTGCCAGGGCTCCAGAGAACAGCGCTTGATCGGAGTCATCCACGTGATTTTCCAGGCTGGGCTTGTGGACCCGGCTGGAGGAGGGAGAAGCCCATTCAGCTGTGGGGCAGAGAGGGGCCTCTGTTGCTGAGGTGGGGAAGATAGTTTTGGAGAAAAGAGATTCTCCTTTACTGTCTCTTCCTGTTCAGGACGCGCCCCTATCCCGCAGGGCTGGGGCCAGAAATTTGAGACTCATCCCAGAGCTTGAGTTCCTGGGCTGCCTTCTGGGAGCGCAGTGGGACTTTCAGAGGCTCACCCCAAGTTCCATGGGGCCGGGAGGTGCACAGTAGCTTCCAGTAGAAACGGTGGTGAGCGTTTTCAGGCTCTTGGAGACCAGGGAAAAGCGCTGTGAGGGCAGCACTGCAAATGTTGTGAAGCTGCATCCGGAGCCAGGGTGGCGCAGGCAGGTATTTCATGGCTGCAAGGCCAGCGGAGTGTTTTCCACCAGGGGAAACCTGGAGAACTGCCCAGGGCTGAGGAGAAGATCCAGGTCATTCGCATCTTTTGGAGTATCCTTCCTTTTCCTTGTGCCGCTGACCGTTTTTGAGGGATTCATGGGACTGTTAATTCTGCATTTTGGGTCTCAGTTTTACTTCTTTTACTTTTACCCCAAAGGGAATAGAAGAAGAAAGAGAAACATATATGAACATAAAGGGATCATCTCAGGATCGAGCTTCCCCAAGACTTTATTCCAACCCATAGTGGGTTCTAATGGATTCCTTTTTAGATCACGGAGAATTAGGGCTTGTAGAGCTGGGAAGAACCACAGATCATCTAATTCAGTGCCCATTTTCATTTCCTGAGAGGGCAATTGAGGGATGGGGAGTGAGATGCCTTCCTTAAGAGCACTTGTGGCCTCCCTGATGTCCCATGAGGAATTAACTCAGGGTTTTCTTACTGCAAGACCACGCTCACCACAACTTCCACTCTGAAGCCCTTTTCACTGGGGATTTTCAAAAATCACTGTTTAAGAAACAGTGCAAGTCCATTTGAAGACTTTTCCCCCCTCTTTCTAAGTGTTAGTAGCAGTGAAGCAACAGAGCTTCTTGACTTCTTGAAAGCACACAGCCCTCCTTCCTCAGGCTCCAAGGAGTTGATGTCGTTTCTGAGGTGCTGGAATGCTGATTTTTGTCCCAGAAAGCCACCTGACTCCCCAAGATCCACGCTAACAGCTGCTTCTGTGGGGACCCCTTCTTTCCGGCTCCCTGTTCTTACATGGATTAAAATGTGAGCAAGATCTGTCGCAGATTTGTACTTTATACATCCCTTGTGGCTCCAGACTATTCAAGCCTGGGTATAAGTAAACTGAGTCATTCAGAGAGCTGCGCACTGCTTCTCTACTCCCTTCCACCCCCACCCCCAAGCTTTTGGTATTTACTATTCCATTACCTTCTCTTCTGATCTTCCTTTCTCTGCTGCTGAGAACCTTAGATTCAAGCAAAGGCTGTGTATTAGAACATGTACTGAGAAGACATTGATTTCGTGGGACTTGTACCTCTTTTGAGGATCAAGCTTCTCTTTCCTTAGGATGGATGTTTCTGGAATCAGTGATTCCCTAGTCTCTCATGCAACCAGGATCCAGCAGGCCCACCCCAAGGGCCCCACAGTTGTCCTCAAATGTCTTAATTAGAACTTGATCACTGTTTGGCCTAAATTAAGTACATCCTTTCGAAATACATTAGAATCTTAAGGATTTGGATTCTAAGCAGTGGCCCCTCATTCCTTCTGTTCCAGTGATGATTTCTTGGACCAATCTCTTAAGGTTTCTACCTCCTACAGCAGCATAAATGTCCAAAGAGCAGGATCCCAGAAACAGCTCTCATTGTTTTTTAGCAACTATTCACATTCTTATGTACAACACTATACCTGTATTTCCACCAATGCTGTGATTTCTTTTGGACTCTGTGTCTCCATAAGGCCTTAGTTAAAATATACATGTACCTCAGGTTGAGGAACTCCCGTGGCTAAGCACATAGTAGCTCATTACACTGACATGGATACTGTGACTCACAAGGGGCAATCTCTCACGGACCAGAGCCACAGGTAAAAATTTGGGCGGCCATGCTCTGGGTGAGTGGACTGGGTTTTACCCAGAGGGACATGAGGAGACTGGCAAAACTCATCTTCCTCCACTCACTGTCCACTTCTGTTTCCCTACCTTTCCTCTCCTGGATTGATCACTACCAGCTTCAGACACTGTGGTCTCACCAGTCCAGAACTGAAGTTGTGCATTGTTCCTAGGTGGAAGCCATTATCTACTGATGGACCGGGTTTCTCAGATTCTTCAAGATCACGGTCATAACGTCACCATGCTTAACCACAGAAGAGGTCCTTTTATGCCAGGTATCTTTTCTCACTTTTCATGATTTCTCCTACTCCAAGCAAAGAGCAAAATGCTGTTTGCATAGAAAGACTTAGCAAAATGTTTTTTAAAAATCTAATTCAATTGGAAGGATGAAAAGCTTGTGTGTATGTAAAGTGCCAAAAAACTTCTTAGGCTCTAATTACCAGGACCTGACACTCCATACTCCCATATATTTTTTTCCCCTTACTTGACTTCTACTCCATCCCAAGCAACCATCCACTCATTATTATGAATTATTTTAACAAATACTACTTTATAAGATGGCTTAAAAAATATATTAAACATGGTGGGGCAAGGTGGCTCCCACCTGTAATCCCAGCACTTTAAGAGGCTGAGACAGGTGGATCACTTGAACCCAGGAATTTGAGACCAGCCTGAGCGACCTAGGGACACTCTGTCTCTACAAAAAATACAAAAATTAGTTTGACATGGTGGCACCCACTTGTAGTTTCAGCTACTTGGGAGGCTGAGGGTGGAGGATCGCTTGAGCCAGGAGGCAGAGGTTGCAGTGGGCTGGGAATGCACCACTGCACTAAAGCCTGGGCAACAGAGTGAGACTCCATCTCAAAGACTCTCTGTATAGAGATGGAACAGAAATATTCAGCCTTATTTAACACCTCTTACATGTAAGAATCACTTTTCGTTTTATAGATTACTTTTCTGCTTTTTATGATATTGGAATTTAAGTAAGCTTTTGCAGGGAGCCCCTTATTTATGCAGCTAAGTTAGGAGTCTATGGCTGAGATGGTCTTGCATTCTTCAAAAATAAGTGGCTGCCCACGAGTTTGTGCATAGTGATTTCAGATGTTCTTAATGGAGTCATTGAATCCAAAGAATTTTAGCCAAAATGAAGCTCATAAATCTTATCAACTCCTCTGTTGATCCACAAGGAAACAGAAACCCTGAGAACTTAACAGATTTGCTTGATACAGAGTTGGGTGGATTTAGGACTTTATGCTCCAAAATTGCTCAATATGAAAGTGTTGCTCAGGGAAAAGCCCAAACTCCATCATCATGCAATACACCTGGACATGCACCCCCTGAAGCTATAATTTTAAAAAAGAACAAAATCCAAAAGCAAGCATCTTGGAGGAAGAAAATTCTGAGATATTTTCAGCCTTTGTAGCTTATATCAGGCCTTGTCATTGTTCAGATTTCTAAAACCATTTTTTTTTTTTTTTTTTGAGACAGAGTCTCGCTCTGTTGGCCAGGCTGGAGTACAGTGGCATGATCTTGGCTCACTGCAACTTCCATCTCCTGGGCTCAAGCAATTCTCCTGCCTCAGCCTCCTGAGTAGCTGAGATTACAGGCGTGTGCCACTATGCCCGGCTAATTTTTGTATTTTTGGTAGAGACGGGATTTCACCATGTTGGCCAGGCTGGTCTCCAACTCCTGACCTCAGGTAATCCTCCCGCCTTGGCCTCCCAAAGTGCTGGGATTACAGGTGTGAACCACTGCGTCCAGCCAAAACCATTTTTTAATCTACATTTTTTCATTTAAATTTTAAAATTTCATTGTGGTAAAATATATATAACAATCTACCATTTTAGCCATGTTTTTTAATTGAGTTAGAGTCTTCATCTGTCTCCCAGGTTGGCGTGCAGTGGTGTGATCTTGGCTCACTACAACCTCCATTACCTAGGTTCAAGCGATTCTGATACCTTAGCCTCCCAAATAACTGGGACTACAGGCGCGTGCTATTAGGCCTGCGGCACCCTGCCTGGCTAATTTTTTTTGTATTTTTAGTAGAGACAGGGTTTAGCCATGTTCGCCAGGCCGGTCTTGAACTCCTGATCTCAGGTGATCTGCCTGCCTTGGCCTTCCAAAGTGCTGGGATTACAGGCGTGAGCCACCGCACCTGGCCCCATTTTCAAGTGTACCGTTTAGAGGCTTTAAGGACATTCATATTGTTGTAGAACCATCTCTGAAATTTTCAGAAGTTTTTCATCGTTGTGAAGTGGAACTCTACTTATTAAACAGTGACGCCCTGTGGCTGACAGCCACTATTACTTCTTGAAACCATTACTGTGACAGTTATTACTATTACTACTTGAGACCATCATTACGAGACTGAACGAAGGAGGATGAACGTAAAAATGAAAACTTAAAAGAAACTGTTATAAAGGAGCCAGGGGAAGAAGAAAAGAGCTCCCCGCTTCTAGTGAGCAAAGGCAGCCGCTGAGCTTCCACAACCCTTTTTTATAGGGTAGAATGAGCAGGGAGGAGGAGGTAACGATTGGTCAGCTGCTTGATTGATCACAGGTTCATATTATTACTAACAGGCTTCAGATTTGCCTAATCACAAGAGACACTGCACTTGGGGCGTGACTGCCTTCAGCATTCCTTCTGGGTGGCAGATGCAGTTTGTCAGTTTGCCAACATTCTGCATTTATGAGAAACAGTTTGCTGTTTACTCATACAGCCTCCAGTGGTATACTGAGTTGATCACAATCCTCACTCTTTTGGCCTCCAACATTTCTCCCTGTTTTTGAATTAATTTGAGACAGGCAATTACTGGTTGTGCAGCCCTCAATTGCCAGTTGGTGGCCCAGCTGATCTTACAGATGCACAGGAAACCACGGCCAGCATGGCCACAAACATGGAGTCAGGGGTCTTTGCCTGACCCTGATGCTCTAACAGTTTCTCAGCTTCCTGTGTGGTTTTCTTGATCTTTCTGCATGTCATGGGGGTTGATGTGTGACTCCAGTCGGTCCTCGTTCCATCTTCACATTCAGATTCAACTGGCTTATGGCTTGTACTGGGGGAACCAGGCCTGTGGTTGGAATCCATGGGTCCCCTCCAGTCTCCCGTTCCAGGGTCGCACACACCTTGAGAGCACCCACACGGTTTGTTCATTTTCTGTGAAAACACAAACATACCCTGGTCCCCACCTTAGTAAATCTACCAAAACAAAAGCAAAGGTTTTTGTAGCTGTAGCCAGGAGGCGTGCTGTTGCTGAAGCATCTGCACCACAAGCTACAATTCAGCTTCTGCCTCTTTTGGTTAATTGCTGCGGGGGAAAACTTTCCACTGATAACAAGAAACAGGCTCTTTCTGATTAACAGAAGACACAGAGAAAGCAAATCTGAGGCTTATCCTGCTTGTGCTCAGTTCCCACATCTTGACAAGCTCTGAGAAAACCTCCAAAGTCCTCTGCACATCTCACAGGTGCCAGCACGTGTTTACAATCTACGAAAGCCAAAGCTAAAGTTAGCCTTTCTGTAGCCACAGAAGACGGTACAAGCCAATTTTCATCCTCTCTCTCCTGTTCACCACCCTCAATAGGTGCTATAGGTGGGGCAAAAAATTCTCTCAAACTCTGAAATAACAAAAAGATGGTATGTACCAAACTCCAAACAAAAAAGAGAAAAGAAATAACCAAATTCTTCCCCATGTTATTTTGATTCAAAAACTTCTCGTTCTTTGTACCTCTAGGGCACTAAACAGTACATTTTTTAGAACACTGACCTTATGTTGCTGCCAGCAGACTTGTAACGGGGTTTCTCGTTCATCTGGTTGGTTTTGATTTCTTCTGGGCTTTAGCTTTTTCTGCTCCCAGACCTTCTTCACTCAAGTCCCTGTAGGATGCTGTGTGTCTCTATCAGTGCCTGGAAGTTCCTGCTAGTCTCTGCTAGTCTTTATCTATCCCTATTTGTCCCTGTGGTCCCTGTTAGTTTCTGCTAGTTCCTGCAACTCCCTGTCTTTCCCTACCTATTTCTATTTGTCTCTATCTCTATTTATTTCTATTTATCCCTGCTTATCTCTGTCCCTGCAGGCCTCTTCGGGTCCCTGCAGGTCTCTTCAGGTCTCTTGTTTGTCTCTGAATGTCCCTATTTATCCCTGTTCAGGCAGCATTTGTGGCAGACTGCCACAATTACTACTTGTTACTGTCATTACGAGAGACATTACTCTTACTACTTGAGACCATCATTAAGAGACTGAATGAAGGACGACAAACATAGAAATGAAAACCTAAGACAAAACAAACTGTTATAAAGAAGGGGGCCAGGGGAAGAAGAAAAGGGCTCCCCACTTCTAGTGAGCAAAGGCAGCTGCTGAGCTTCCACAACCTTCTTATTTATTGGGTAGAATGAGCAGGGAGGAGGAGGTAACGATTGGTCAGCTGCTTGATTGATCACAGGTTCATATTATTACTAACAGGCTTCAGATTTACCTAATCACAAGAAACACTGCACTTGGGGCGTGACTGTCCTCAGCATTCCTTCTGGGTGGCAGACACGGTTTGTGAGTTTGCCAACATTCTGCGTTTATGAGAAACAGTTTGCTGTTTACTCATATAGTCTCCAGTGCTATCCTGAGTTGATCACGATCCTCACTCTTTTGGCCTCCAACAACGCCCCATTACCCTTCACCTTCAGCCCCTGATAACCATATTCTATTTTATTTCTCTATTAATTTGACTATTCTGGGTACAGCATATAAGTGAAATGATACAATATTTGTCCTTTTGTGTCTGGCTTGCTTTATTTCGCATAATATCTTCAAGGTTCATTCATATTTAGCATGTGTTAGAACTTCTTTTTTATGGCTGGATATTCAATTTTATGGATACATTACATTTTGTTTATCCATTAATCCATTGATGGACATTTAGTTTTTTTCCACTTTTTGACTATTGTGAACAATGCTGCTATGAACACTGGTATACAAATATCTTTTTGAGTCCCTGCTTAAAACCATTTTAATATCTTTTACATTAGTTTTCATACTCTTCACTGTCTTTGTATCTGCCTAAACTGGATATCTGATTAAATAGTTGTAGTATATTCATTTTTAAGACAATTATTTCTTAATTTCAAAAATTGTAACTAAATTAAATTGATTTAAATTAAAATGTAGATGAAAAATTAATGATGACATTTCCAATAAGCTTTGAGAAACTACTGGCTGGGTATAGTGGCTCACATTTGTAATCCCAGCACTTTGGGAGGCTGAGGCAGGAGGATCACTTGAGCCCAGGAGCTAAAACCAGCCTGGGCAACATAGTGAGACTTCATCTCTACTAAAAATAAAAATAAAACATTAGCTGGGCATGGTGTCATGCTCCCGTGGTCCCAGCTACCCGTGGGAAGCTGAGGCAGGAGGATTGTGTGAGCCCTGGAGGCTGAAGCTGAGTGAGCCCTTATCATACCACTGCGTTCCAGCCTGGCCAATAAAGTGAGACCCAGTCTGAGAAAAAAAAAAGAGAGAGAGGGAGAGAAACTACTGAAAGCTACAGACCTTTTACTCTTTAACAAATACAAGCAGAGCAAAATCTATAAATGATTCAAGGAATGTGTGGGTCCTTTCTGTTTTTTCATAGGATTAGGAGTCTAGACTTTCTTTTAATAATTCCCTCATCACGGATGTCTCTGAAGCTTTGAAATAGAATTCTCATTTTTCATTTCATCCATAGAGCTTGGCTGAAGGTCTGCAAACAAGGAAACACATGATTGGGTTATTATTTCTGATCAGATGCCCAATTTAATGAATTTGAGCCAATTATTAACTCCTTATTTGGAAACACTTTCCCATACTGTTTATTTATTTGCAACTTTAATAAATGACATCAGAGGCACTGAAGAAGCAAAGGTTTCTAATACTCACATGTACTACTGCTCCAACCAATCAATATCTGGAATCACAATTGGATTATACATATTGGCTAGAAGAATATTCAAAAGCATAAGAGAGAAAGCCTAAATTGCTTTGAACAGACTGTGAGTAGAACTGGGGATTCTAAGAACTCTGCTAGTGATGACTCGGAAGGAAGGAACATGATAGAGAAAATCTGTATTGTCTTAGAGACCATAAATCATCATACACAGACTTTTTGTAGAAATATAGATGTTCAAGTGTTCTTACTATCTATAGTAAAATGTGAGAGGAAAGATAAATTGAGAAAATAACTATGAGGCAGAAAACGAGGACTTTATGGTTTTCGAAATTCTCAGCCTATTAGGATTGTAAAAGATTTTAAAATTAGGGAATTCAACGTCAGGAAAGCAGTGTATCCTGTTGTCTTGTAGAGAAAGCCAATTGTATGGCTGGACAGCCTTTTGCTATTGCCTCTGAAGGATTAAACGGTCAGAGTATTCAGTCACACAGAAAGCTCATTGAGGAGATTAGCATGAAGCAGGTTTGGTGTGCACTGGTTACCAACTTGCCTGAGTCTGCTCAGAAAGAACACCCACATAACGCAACAAATTCCATGAAGTGGATTTTACTTACACGTGGGCAGCAACCGAAACCTAAAATTCACTGTGAGCTGGTCCTCCAAGGCTCAGAAAGCTGCCTGGGATGAATGGAGTCTCAACTGTACATGCCCCGCTTGCATTGCAGATAAAGGACCACGAAGTGCAGACCACCTTAGGTTTTATACCCTGGAGAAACATGATGTGCTAAGCTGTGTTGAAGGACATCCTGTTTCTAGTGGAGACTGTAACAAAGCCTGGGCTATTCCACCCAGTGCCTCTCCATCTCAGAGTGTTACATTCCCAGCACATCCTGCAGTTATTCTTGATAACTACAAGTGACAAGCAGAGAGGAAAACAGGGTCAGCCCAAGGCCACCCTGAGAACTGTCCTGCAATTAGGTGTATGTCTCATGGATTCCTTCACCCGTAATGGCAGAAGCCACCAATCAAGATGAAACTATCTCGTAAAGATGTGTGGAGGCTGGGCACGGTGGCTCATGTCTGTAATCCTAGGAAATGAAACAAAGGAAAAGGAAATGAAACAAACAAAGGAAAAGATGGAAAAGATGGATAGGACAAGATAATGACCGGTCTACAAATAAAATCAAATATCTATTTCCGCAAATAAACATAAACAGAGGATCATCACTATCTCACAGACCTGGTGAAAAGGAATGAGAACATGTCCCTGAAAGGATATTTATTCTTGTTCAAAAGAAACAGGTTGAAATGAAAAGGAAAAGGAATAGAAGTAAAATATTATGGCTACTTAGATCAGCAAGGTAGAGAGGAAGCACACTGAGTTGAGGATAAAAGAAAAGACATAAATGAGTAAAATAATTGAGGGGATATTCCTACAAGCCAGCCAGCCAGATACAAGATTTTAATGGTCCACATTACAGAGGCAACATATTAAAGGATGATGAGGTGAACATCTAGACTCTACCTGGTGGTCTTGCTCTTCTAACAGGCAGTGGATCCTAGGCCGGGCACGGTGGCTCACACCTGTAATCCCAGCACTTTGGGAGGCTGATGCAGGCAGATCACCTGAGGACAGGCGTTCCAGACCAGCCTGGCCAACATGGTACAAACTTGTCTCTACTAAAATACAAAAATTAGCCAGGCATGGTGGTTCGTGCCTGTAATCCCAGCTACTCAGAGGGCCGAGGCTCACGAATCGTCTGAACCTGGGAGGCAGAGGTTGCAGTGAGCCGAGATTGTGCCGTGAACTCCATCCTGGGTGACAGAACGAGACTGTGTCTTAAAAAAAAAAAAAAAAATTCTGTGGAGCAGCCTCTTGTTTAGTGGAATGAATTACTATGACATACCCAGGAGGGTCACAAGGTACACCCCCAAATTTTTTTTTTTTGAGATGAAGTCTTGCTCTTGTCACACAGGCTGGAGTGCCATGGCGTGATCTCAGCTCACTGCAACCTCCTCCTCCCGGGTTTAAGTGATTCTCCTGCCTCAGCTTCCCGGTACCCAAGAATTTTATACCTTCAGAAGTATTGCCAATTTGGACTAAAAGGTATGAGGAGAATATGACAGGGAGGAGAATATGACAGGAAGGAGGGCTGTTGAATTCCCCAGATTCTGCAAGTAGGAAATAAACTGACAAACCACTCAGCTGTAACCACATGCAACGATTCATGAAAAACGAAGGAAAACTCTGAAGGTGAAGCAACGAGCCCAGATGGCAGAGCTTCTAGCCCAGAAGGCTGAGCCAAACCACAGGATTATTCCCAGTCCTTAAAACCTAATTTTGTTTGCCCAGTTGGAGTCAAAATGTCTTGGGACTGGCACCTCATTTTTTTTTTACTTTCTTTTGGCCCCCATTAGAATAATGTCTATAATTGGTATCCTATGCCTGTCCCACTATTGGTTTTGGGGAGCAGGTCATTTTTTCCTAGTTTCACAGATCCACAGAAGGAGAGCAATTTTGCCACCGAATGGATTATGCCCAGACTCTCACCCACACTTGATGTAGATTATTTGGATGATGTGATTTGGGAATTCTGAGCTGATGAACTTTAGATGAGATTTTTCACTTTGAATTGAAATATAATTGTTTGAGACTTTGGGGGATGTTGGGACAAGATGAACACATTTTCATTCCATGAGGGATGTATATGAATGTCTGGGATCTAGAGAACACACTGTGGTAGGCAAATAATGCTGCCCCCAAAGATACACATGTCTGAATTCCTGTCATTATGAATGTGCTATTTTACACGTTCAAAAGGCAAAAGGATCTTTGCAGATGTGATTAATACAAGGATTTTGAGACAGGGAGAGTATCATGGATTACCCAGGTGAATCCAGTTTAATTACAAGAGTTCTTGTAAGGCAAGCTTGTCTAACTCGTGGCCCACCAGCTGCATGTGGCCCAGGACAGCTTTGAATGTGGCCCAACACAAATTCATAAACTTTCTTAAAACATTATGAGATTGTTTTTGCAATTTCTTTTTAGCTCACTAGCTATCATTAGTGTTACTGTATTTTATGTGTGGCCCAAGACAATTCTTCTTCTTCCAATGTGGCTCAGGGAAGCCAATAGATTGGACACCCCTGTTATAAAGGAAAGAAGATGGTAGGAGAGTTAAAGAAGTGATGATGGAAGAAGAAATCAGAGTGATGTGATTGCCTGTTGGAAGGGGGCCATGAGCCAGGGGTGCAGGTAGCCTTGAGAAGCTGGAAAAGGCAAGAAAATGAGTTGTTCCCTAGAGCCTTCAGAGGAAATGCAGCTCTACCTACACGTTGATTTTATTCTAATGAGATGCATTCTGGACTTCTGATCTCCAGAACTATAAGATAATACCTTGTGTTGTGTTAAGCAACTAAGTTTGTTGTAATTTGTTAAAGCAGCAATAGGAAACTGAAACAGCCATGATAGGTGCTCAGAAGAACTCCAGGAGGCATGAAAGGAGGATGCTAAAGCCTTTACAGTGCAGGTGTCCCTGGGGGGCACCAATGAGAGAGCCTGTTGTATTGCAACTTGGACAGATTCTGGAGCCTTCTGTTACAGGGGATCCTATGCAAAGTGGGCTGATTTTCAAGTAATAAATATGAGTGGACCTAAGTAAAATATATAAATAAGGAATATGTTGTCTTTAAAATGTAAAAAAGCCCTAAAAGATGTTGGGCTTGTAACATCATGGACACAGAGAGGCTCAGTAGTTGTTTCTTAGTGGTACTGGGGATGGAGCGGTCTTCAACTAACCAAATGATCCTTTGGAATTTAAGTGAGGGACTGGGTCTGATACTTTGCATGGGACAATGGCTTATCTCCTTTGTGAGCTCCTTTTTGAATGTTTCTATGTCTTAAATGAGTGTGGCAGATGAATCTCCTCAGAGGAGGACACCCTCAATGTAATGTTATATCTGTACTCCTGGAGAAAGCTGGAAGCAGTGGCTCTTGCTGGCAAAGATTGTGGGCAATAGTAGGGCTGTTGAAGTATACTGTGGGTAGCCATGCATTGTGTTTCTTCCAAGGTAAAGACGTGCTGTGGCTGAGAGCCTATTAAAATCAGCATTGAAGAGAACATTCTAGCCAACTCTATGACTGCAAAGTATTTGCCAGTAGATACTTGGATAGAGTCTTTCATTTCAATTAGCTTGAGTATGAGGGCCTTAATATGTGGGACTATGTGTTAACATACCCCCAATTCTTACACAAAATTTGATTTGGATGTGATGAAGGCACACGTGCATTAAGAAGATATGAGAGGTTTATGACTCATAGGGTGAGGTATTTTTTTTTCTTTTTTTCAGAATAGCAGGACAGGCTCCCAGGCCAATCTGAAAAATGGCTTTAGAGAGCAGGGAGGGATGACTGGCTTGAGTTTTTACTGTGAGGAGGGGTAGGATGGGCTGAGGATTTCCCTTCATTGTCCTGACTTGCATGGATTGAAACTCCTACCAGAGATAAGACAGAAGGTGTGTGTGGCTTTTCTTACCAATTTGCTCAGATGAAGCATGGGGTTGGGAAGGGGAAATGGGGCTTGACATTTGTCAAGAGGCAAAGAGTGAAAATGGAGTCAGACTTCTTATTACGCATGGACAATGAAGAAGGGGCCAAGCTGGCAAGTCAAGATGTAGGGGACTATTCTTTTAATGAAGTCTTTTAGTAATTTTTGACTGAATTTAAAAATTATTTGCATTATCACTTTAAATAATAAAAATGATTGTTTTTGTAAAACAGAAAGAACAGAGGCTCTGGAATCAAACAAATGTGTACTGTATTTAAATACAAACCATACCAATGTCTCACACCTGTAATCCCAATGGTTTGTAAGGGAGCTGAGACTGCAATGAACTAGGATTGTGCTATTGCACTGCAGCCTAAATGACAGAGCAAGACTCTGTCTCAAAAATAAATAAATGCATACATTAAACAATACTTAAGCAATCATTCAAATACATACATAATCTTTGAAATAAGTTTTGATATTGTTATGCTAATGTTACTCTTTTATGTAGCGTATTTAACTTTTTTTAATCCGTTGCTGTTTTCTTAGATTTTAAAAAGGAGGAAAAATCATATCAAGTTATCAGTTGGCTTGCACCTGAAGATCATCAAAGAGAATTTAAGAAGAGTTTTGATTTCTTTCTGGAAGAAACTTTAGGTGGCAGGTAATTTTTTTTTATTCTTTGAACCAAATGGTCACTATTTTCATAATACAAATGAATGGATGGATGCATGGATACTTGGAATGAGGACAAGAGAAAGTGATGAATGGATGGATGGATGGATGGATGGATGGATGGATGGATGGATGGATGGGTGGATTGATAGATGGAGAGACAGATGATAGGGGGAGTAGATGAGTACTGCATGCCACATCATCCAGTAAAGTCCCTGAAAATTCTTCCTCATACCGTCTTTCTTACACTATAAGCATGAGTGCTTTTCTGCAGAAAGTGGGAAACTGTTTCTTCTGGGACTTCCTTGCAACACTTCACCTACAACCATTGCCTATAATCTCCCCAACACAGAAATTGGGATAGGCTCTTCAACTTTTCATTGTTGGTGGGAAAATTAGAGTCACCTTTTCCCACTTACTGTCTTCCCTTCTTCTCACATATATTCATAAATAAGGGAAGGCTTATGGACATTGGGTTTGTAGAAGTTGAACATATAGCCATGCAAAGTTCTTTTAAAAAGCAATCAACCTGGTACAAATGAAACATGAAACTGACACCTTTTGCTTAATCTGGATGGGAAGGAACACATAACTTTTTAATCTTAGACATAAAAGAGGAAACACAGAAATCTATGCCTGTCTTGGTTAATCACAGTGGCCTTACCTCTCTTCTTTCCTGGAAAATTCTACTCAGTAGTCAAGGTAGTGCTTAAATCTGACTTTTTCCATAGAGCCTCCCTCCTCACCCAAGATGGAACACCACATTCTCTCCCCTATACGTCTGATCTAATCTACCCATTTGACACTTAGCCTATATCATCTTGCAGAGTTAGTTATATATTTTAAGCATATGCCTCGTCTCTTCTTACTCGGTTTAATATTTGTAAGGACAGGTATAGTTAAGGGTGCATTCTTAAAATATTTTAATTTATTAGCTTAATTTTAAATATGATTAATGAACTACAGTCTAAACATTTTTACTACTTTACTGGCTTTTTTTTTGAGATGGAGTTTTGCTCTTGTTGCCCAGGCTGGAGTGTAATGGCGCGATCTCAGCTTACTGCAACCTCTGCCTCCAGGGTTCAAGCGATTCTCCTGCCTCAGCCTCCTGAGCAGCTGGAATTACAGGTGCCCACCTAATGTTTTGTATTTTTAGTTGAGACAGGGTTTCACCATGTTGGCCAGGCTGGTCTCGAAATCCTGACCTCAGGTGATCCACCTGCCTCGGCCTCCCAAAGTGTTAGATTTAAGTCTTTTAATCCATTTTGATTTGATTTTTGTATCTGATGAGATATAGAGGTCTAGTTTTATTCTTCTGCATATGCATATCTAGTTTTCTTTTAGCACCATTCATTGAAGAGACTGTCTTTATGTTCTTGGCACCCTTGTCAAAAATAAGTTCACTGCAGATGTATGGATTTGTTGCTGGGTTGTCCATTCTGTTCTGTTGGTCTATGTGCCTTTTTTTTTAAATGCCAGTACCATACAGTTTTGGTTACTATAGTCTTGTAGTATAACTTGAAGTCAGGTAATGTGATTCTTCCAGTTTTGTTCTTTGTACTTGGGTTGGCTTTGGCTATTCTGGGTCTTTTGTGGTTCCATATAAATTTTAGGATTATTTTTCCTCCTTCTGTGAAGGATGAGATTGGTATTTTTATAGAGATTGAATTGAATCTGTAGATTGCTTTGGGTAGTATGGGCATTTTAACAATATTGATTCTTCCAGTGCATGAACATGGAATAGTTTTCCAGTTTTTAAAATGTCCTCTTTAATTAATTGCATCAATGTTTTATAGTTTTCATTGGAGAGATCTTTTACTTCTTTGTTTAACTTTATTTATAGGTATTTTATTTTGTTCGTGGGCACTGTAAATGAAATTACTTTCTTGATTTCTTTTTCAGATTATTCACTGTTGGCATATAGAATTGCTACTGATTTATATATATTGATTTTGTACCCTGCAACTTTACTGAATTTGTGGATCAGTTCTAATAGTTATTTTGGTAGAATCTTTAGGTTTTTCCAAATATAAGATTATATAATTTGCAAACTAGCATAATTTAACTTCTCCCCTTCCAATTTAACTGCCCTTTATTTCTTTCTCTTTTCCGATTGCTCTAGCTAGAACTTCCAGTACTATGTTGAATAACAGTGGTAACAGTGGGCATCCTTGTCATGTTAGAGGAATGGTGTTCAATTTTTCCCCATTCAGCGTGATACTAACTTTGGATGTGTCATATATGGCTTTTATTGTGTTGAGGTATGTTTCTTCTATACTCAGTTTTTTTAGAGTTTTATCATGAAGGGACTTTGAATTTTATTGAATGCCTTTTCAGCATCAATTGATATGATCATATGGTTTTTTTCATTCATTCTGTTGATATGATGAATCACATTGATTGATTTGCGTATGTTGAACGATCCTTCAGTCTCTCAGATAAATCCCACTTGGTCATGATGAATGATCTTTTTAATGTGTTGTTGATTTCGGTTTGCTAGTATTTTGTGGAGGATTTTTGCCTTAATGTTCATCTGAGATATTAGCCTGTAGTTTCCTTTTTCCAATGTGTATTTGTCTGGTTTTGGTATAAAGGTAATACAGGCCTTTTATTCCCTTCTCTTCTATGCTTTTTAGAATAGTTTGAGTAGGATTGGTATTAGTTCCTTAAATGTTTGGTAAAATTCAGCATTGATGCCATTGGGTCCTAGGCTTTTCTTTGCTAGGAGACTTTTTATTACAACTTTAGTCTCATTACTTGTTATTGGTCTGTTCAGGTTCAGGATTTCTTTATGGATTAATCTCGGTAAGTTGTATGTGTTTAGGAATGTATTAATTTCTTCTAGGTTTTCCAATTTATTGGCATATGGTTGCTCATAGACGTTTCTCATGATCCTTTGAATTTCTGTAGCATCAGTTGTAATGTCTCTTTTTTTAGCTCTGATTTTATTTGGGTTTTCTCTCTTTTCTTGGTTTGGCTAAAGGGTTGTCTATTTTCTTATCTTTTCAAAACCAAACTTTTCATTTCATTGATCTTTTATTTTTTTAATTTTAAATTTCATTTATTTCTGCTGTGATCTTTCTTTCTTCTACTAATTTTGGGTTTGGTTTGCTCTTGATTTTCCAGTTCTTTAAGATGCATCCTTAGATTGTTTATTTGCAATCTCACTCTTTTGATGTAGGCACTTATAGCTATAAATGTTCCTCTTAGTATTGTTTTCACTGTATCTCATAGGTTTTGGTATGTTTTGTTTTCATTATCATTTGTTTCAATAAATTTTTAAATTTCCTTCTTAATTACTTCATTGACCTACTGGTCATTCAGGAGCATATTGTTTTTTTCCATGCATTTGTATAATATCCAGAGTTCCTCTTGTTATTGACTTATAGTTTTATTCCATTGTGGCCTAAGAAGGTAGTTGATATAATTTCAATTTTTTTGAATTTCTTAAAAGTTGTTTTATGGCCTAATGTATGGTCTATACTTAAACGTGGTCCATGTGCTGAGTAGAAGAATGTCTTTTTTGCAGTCATTGGATGAAAATTTCTGCAAATATTATTAGCTTCACTTAATCTGCAGTGCAGATTAAGTTCAATGTTTCTTTGTTGATTTTCTGTCTGGATGATGCGTCCAATGCTGAAAGTGTTGCATTTTCCATCTATTATTGTATTGGGGTCTATCTCTCTCTTTACCTCTAATAATGTTTGCTTTATGTGTCTGGGTGCTCCAGTTTTGAGTGCCTATATATTTATAATTGTTATATGTGCTTAATGAATCAACCTTTATAAAATTATATAATAACCTTCTTTGTCTCTTTTCATGGTATTTGTCTTGATATCTATTTTATCTGATGTAAGCATAGCTACTCCTTCTTTTTTCTTGGTTTCCACATTCATGGAATATCTTTTCCTACCCCTTTATTTTCAGTCTATGTGTGTTTTTATAGGCAGTGTGTTTCTTGGAGGCAACATGTTAAATCTCTTTTTTTATTCATTCAATCACTCTTTCTGTTTTGACTGGAGAGTTTAGTCCGTTTACATTTAATGTTATTATTTGTAAGTAAGGACTTACTCCTGCCATTTTGTTATTTGTTTTCTAGTTGTGTTGTGATCTTCTCTTTCTTCTTTCCTTCTTCTGGTCTTTCTTTTAGTGAAAATGATTTTCTCTGGTGGTATGTTTTAATTTCTTGAATTTTATTTTTTGTGTATCCGTTTTAAGTTTTGTGATTTGAGGTTACTACAAGGCTTGCAAGTAACATCTTATAACCCACTATTTTAAACTGATGACAACTTAACTTTGATTGCAAAAAGAAACAAACAATTAAGCAAAAAAGAACAGTAATAAAAATTCTACACTTTATCTCCCAGTCCGCTAAGTTTTTGTTGTTTCTATTTATATCTTATTATATTGTCTAAGTTCACTTATTCTTTCTTCTGCTTGATCCATTCTTCTGTTAAGAGACTTTGAGGCATTCTTCATTATGTCAAATGCATTTTCAACTCCAGAATTTCTACTTTTTTATTTTTAATTCTTTCAATCTCTTTGCTAAATTTAGCTGATAGGATTCTGAATTTCTTCTCTGTGTTATCTTGAATGTCACCGAGCTTCCTCAAAATGGTTATTTTGAATTCCCTGTCTGAAAGGTCACATTTTTCTGTGTCTCCAGGATTAGTTGATGGTGCTTTATTTGGTGCGTCGGGTGAAGTCATGTTTTCCTGGATGGTCTTGATGCTTGTAACTTGTTCATCAATGTCTGGGCATTGAAGAGTTAAGTATTTATTCTAATCTTTGCAGTCTGGGCTTGTTTTTACCTGTCCTTCTTGAGAAAGCTTTCCAAGTGTTCAAAGGGAATTGAGTGTTGTGATCTAAGTCTTTGGTCACTGCACCTGTGTCTGCATTAGGGGGCACTCCAAGCCCAGTCATGCTGACTCTTGCAGCCTTGTAGAAGTACCACCTTGGTGGTCTTAGGTAAGAGCCAGGAGAATTCCTTGGATTACCAGGCAGAGTCTCTGGTTCTCTTCCCTTACTTTCCCGTATACCAACAGAGTTTCTCTCCTTGTGCTAAGCTGCCTGGAGTTGGGGAAGGGGTGACACAAACACTCTCATGACCACCTCCCCTGAAATTGTGCTGGATTACGCTTGAAACCAACACAGCACTGGACCTCGTCCAAGACCTATGATAACTATTGCCTGGTTACTGCTGATGTTTATTCAAGGCTCAAGAGCTCTTTAGTCAACAGGTGGTGAATTCTTCCAAGCTTATACCTTTCCCTTTAGGGCAGCAGGTTCCCTTCTGGCCCAGGTTGGGTCTAGGAATTCTGTCCAGGAACTGTGTCCTGGAATTGGGAATTGTAGGGATCTACTTACTCTATTCCCTCCCTTCCTAAAGCAGGAGTCTCGCTCGTGGCCACCCCACCCCAAGCCTGTGAGAAGTACTGCCTGGCTACTGCTGATGTTTATTTTTGGCCCAAGGGCTTTTGAATTAGCCGGTGGTGAATCCTGCCAGGCTTAGGTCTCTCCCTTCAGGGCTGCAGGTTCTCTTCTGACCCAGGGCATGCCTAGCAATGTTGTCCAGGGGCTAAGGCCTAGATGTGGAGAGGTTGGGATTCTCCTTGTTGCTTAATTTTACTGCAGCTAAACTGTACCCAACTTGCAAGACAAAGACTTTTTAACTCTTCCCCCATCCTCTCCTGGAGGAAGGAGTCTCTCCTGGAGCTGTGAGCTGCCCTGCCTGGAGTTGGGGGAGGGGTGACACAAGCACTCCTTGGCTGCCCTGGCTGGTGTCTCACCAGGTCATGTGCACTCCAGGGATTTTAGTTCTTGTGGCCTAGATTGCCTTTCAAGTTTATTTTGAACCCCAGAGCACTTTAGCCTGCAGTGGTTGGTCTAACCAGCACTGAGGTTCCTACTGCTGAGGTGGATGATTCCCTTCTAGCAAGGGCTGGTCTACATGCTCCCTGCATGGGTGCCAGCTGAATTCTTCCCTGTGTTGCTTTGCTCTGTGACTGCAGAGCACTGACTTCCACTGCAAAGTCTATAGTCACTGTGCTCTGCCTCCCCTAAGCACACAGATTCTCTCTCTGCACCACATGGCAATTGAAGACTGTGTTTCCTACCTTCTCAGTGCCTCTTTCCTCGGTATGATGTTAAAACCAGGAATGGTGATTGCTCACCTGATTTTTTTTTTGTTCTTATGAAGGTGTTTTCCTGTGGATAGTTGTTAATTTGGTATTCCTTCGGGGGGCAAAATCACTTCAGGGTTCTTCTATTCTGCCATCTTGCTCCACCTCCCTATGGCATTGCTGCTTTTAAAAAATCTTTCTCTGTGGTTATAATTTGCAGTCCTGTGGGTGAACTACTGAGGTAGAGGATGAAGTATGTACAAAAAGATCAGTGACCGAGACTATCATAAAACATTAGAGGAAAACACACTAAAAGGTTACATTTTGTGTAGATGGAGAGGAGCCTTACCCCATGCTGCCACCATTTCTGCCTACAACACAAGTGTTCTCCCAGCATCTCCATTTCAGCCTCCAGAAGTCCCACTCCTCATGCTGGACCCTGGCCACCTACTAGTACTCTTCCAGATACTATTACCTCTAATCTGACCTTAGAAAACTCCTGTGACTCCCTGGACCTATAATGGGTGGAAGGTCAAGAAAGGCCCTGATAATAGGGTCAGGGCTTCAAGAAGAAAGATGTTCCCACCAACACAAAGGACATGACCACAGTGCAGCTAGTACTGAGCTACACTAGGAGCTAGAATAATAGCTTTGGGACAGTGAGGACAGGGCGCTGTGTTAGTAAATAGTCTGGCTTTCATTTTCTGGTCAACTAGGCTTTCACCAATAATTTTGTCACCTCTTTACCTTGGTAATCTTTCTCCAGGACTTGCAGAACTTCATTGCCAAGTTTGGGGACTCTGGTTTTGTCCTTGTGACCTTGGGCTCCATGGTGAACACCTGTCAGAATCCGGAAATCTTCAAGGAGATGAACAATGCCTTTGCCCACCTACCCCAAGGGGTGATATGGAAGTGTCAGTGTTCTCATTGGCCTAAAGATGTCCACCTGGCTGCAAATGTGAAAACTGTGGACTGGCTTCCTCAGAGTGACCTCCTGGGGAAGGTCTGCCCAGGACTGCTCCTCTCCTTCCACTGACCTGTCTTTGGGGCTCATCACGTCTCTGACCTTTAGCTGGACATTTGTACCCACTGGTGAATGGTACAGGTAAGGCTCAGTGGACAGAAAAGTAGCAGCCAGCTGGAGTTCTTGGGAAACCAGGCTATACTTCCAATGGGATCAGATGCCAAAGCAACCAACTTTCCTTCATTCTTTTCTATCCCAGACCTGATGTCTGCAGCCCTATGTGATATTCCTGTCAAGTCTCTTTAACCCTGCTGCATTTGGTCTTGGACAAGGTCACCCAAACAAAATTAAAGACAACCTATCAACTCTGAATGTATATACTAAGGGTTGGGAGAGGTGCCACAAACTTTAGTGATTTTGTGAGCACCAGTTCGGCCACATGGACTTACACAAACACACATCCACACATAAATATGGACACATCCTCTTAATTTACCAAGGGTCTCAGCAACTTCTACCATCACAAGATTAATGCCAATGATGTATTTAGGATGTGGCAACATACCTGTGTGCCAAGCTTAGCAACTTCACAGTTGGTGATTTGGTCTACCGAGTTGTCTGGGACCAGAGAGCTCCCTCACCCCCAACAGGTTTTCTCTGTGCCCAGTGCTGCCCTAGACACTGACTAGAGCAGAGATTCACAACCAAGATTATGGCTCAAAAGAATCTGGGCAATTTAAGAAGTAGATTCCTGGTCCTACTTCTGTGAATATATTTTTTAAAATTCTGGGGTAGGGCATATGTCTCCCATTTCAAAGAAGAGACAGGGAGTCTGATGCACATTGCAGTTGAGTGACCCAGGTTGAGATGTGCTTGTCATTATCAACAATCACTTTAGTTAGCTCTAGGTAACGCTGGCATGGAAAGACAGGAACTGGAAATACAGAGGCAAAGGATCCAGTCTACTTTCAAGGCGCTTCTCTTATAATTGAGGACACCATACAGTCAATACAAGTTTTATGAGTGACACATGAGTTGTGATGTCAACAAATATGTCAGGAATACAAGAAAAGGGAAATTAGCTGTCAGTGGATAAAAGAGGGCTCAATATAGACAGAGGAGGTAGAAACAGAGAGACACACAGAATACAGATGAGAGAAGCAAAGAGAGGCACAGGGAGGACAGAGAGAAGGAAGAATGGATGGACAGATAGAGATGTATGCCTTGCTTAGCACTCTTCTCTACAGAATTCACTCAGTTCTAAGCCTTAGCTGAGTTTCTGGCTGACGGAAGATGTTTCCATATGATAGCAACGCTTGGAATCTTGTATCTTGGAACTGTAACCTTGGATGTGTCCCAAGCACAGTCATTAGATACAATGTTTCCAACACACCACTAGATCCCCTTGGCACTTTCTTATCCCCTTCATCTCGGCCTGATGTTTCGACATTTTCATCCTGAAGTGTCCCACCCTCTTTCTTATTTACAACAGCTCACCCAAGCATCCGTCTGTTTGTCACCCACGGCGGGCAGAATAGCATAATGGAGGCCATACAGCATGGTGTGCCCATGGTGGGGATCCCTCTCTTTGGAGACCAGCCTGAAAACATGGTCCGAGTAGAAGCCAAAAAGTTTGGTGTCTCTATTCAGTTAAAGAGGCTCAAAGCAGAGACGTTGGCTCTTAAGATGAAACAAATCATAGAGGACAAGAGGTATGCAGCTCCCTGGGGTTGTGGTCATAATGATGAATGAATGCAAAAACACTAAGGGCACTATGGGAATCTGGTTTTTTGGTTTTGTTTTGTTTTGCTTTAGATTAAAACTGTATTTTCTAGGACATGGGATAATATGTGTGTGATGCCAACAGCTGACCTGTGTCCTCTGAGAGCAAGACTAGAGCATTTAAGTTAGATGCTAAGAATCATTTCCTACCTTTTCATTTTGGGGAACCTGGACTATGTACAGGGGGTCTCTGTGAGCTATGTTTCAGGTCAATTGGAATTCAGGTCAGCGGGATTCCAACTGAGGCAGGAGATTGCCTTTCTGTTACCCAAATACTCCACACTCTTCTCCCCCTTGGCCTTTTGTTTGTGGTGCTCCCTCTTCACATACTGGCTCCTTTGTCACATTCCGGTCTCATCTCCAACTCATTTCTTCTTAGAGTTCGCCTCTGACAGTCCTGAGTAACCTCTTCTCCCACCTACCCCAGTTATATCATTTCCTTCTTAACACTTCTTAAGGTCTGTAATTACCTCACTTATTTATGTGTTTGTTTATTTAGAGTCTCTTTATGTTGCCCAGGCTGGTCTCAAACTCCTGGGCTCAGATGATCCTCCTGCTTCAGCCTCCCGAGTAGCTGGGATTACATAAGCCACCGTGCGCAGCTTATGTTTTCATTTATTATTTGTCCCCCTCGCCTTCCAACCAGAGAGTGGAGAGTTAGCTTAATGAGGACAGCAGCATGTGTCTCTTATTTTCTGCTATCTTCTTAGTGCCTAGCACAGGGTCTGCCACAAAGTAAATGGTTAATGAATTTTAGTTAAGTGAGGCAATAGAAGGGACCCAGTGACCTCCAAGGTAACTAACTGCATATC
This sequence comes from Symphalangus syndactylus, assembly GCF_028878055.3. Lineage (NCBI taxonomy): Eukaryota > Metazoa > Chordata > Mammalia > Primates > Hylobatidae > Symphalangus > Symphalangus syndactylus. The sequence continues at coordinate 68,612,825 of NC_072438.2, read as the reverse complement.
CAGCAAAGTGATCTCATGTGAAGAGAAAATTACACCTCATGTAATAAGTAAAAAGAACTGAACAACTTATTAGAGTTTCAAGGGCACAAACCAAAATCGGACCTCAAGGCTTAGCATGTACTAGGAGACACTCGGCAGTTCTAGCTAGATGACTTAACCACATAGCTCATGATTCTTAGCCTTGGAAGAGTCATTAAACTCCATGGGTTGATAAACTCCAGATCAATTGTATATATTTGCAATTTCATGTATTGCAGTTGGTCATTTTCTGAAAAATGTGTTTGTAGCTTTCATTGGATTTTTCAATGACCTAGACCCAAAATGACCATTCTGAGCTGGGATGGTCCTCAGACATTGTACATCAGCAGGGCCAGCTTCACAATTTGTAGGACCTGGTGTAAAATAAAAGCGTGGCGCCTCTTATTATAAAGTTTGAGAACTTCCACATGGTGAAACTAAGTACAGGATGCTACTAATTATGTGGTACAAATATGCAGCCTGCAGCCTGGGAAGCCAGCCCTGGTCAACATGACGTTCTGATGGTGCAGGAATGTGTAGGCTTTAGCCTGTGCCTAACATTCCCCAGAGTGAGATTTGTCACCCCATCTAGAGACTGGCACAGTGGAGGTGCTCCATGTATATGTATAATAATTACATCATATATAATTTTCCTAGGGTACATCATAAGCCTCCTTGGAGCAGGGACTAGTCTTTGTGGACTTGGTCACTTTTTTGAAGTTTAAGACTTTTAGCATTATACATGGATTTTTGCATGTAGGTGTCATGATTAAACTTCAAGGGGAACCAGGTAGATTACTGCAAAGCCAACAAAATTTCCTTGAAACTCAGTCTTTGGTGCATCATATAGAACGGATCACACATTCTAACTCTTGTGAGGTCACATTAGTAATGCCCCCTCTCTATCTCTTTCAACAGATACAAGTCTGCGGCAGTGGCTGCCAGCGTCATCCTGCGCTCCCACCCGCTCAGCCCCACGCAGCGGCTGGTGGGCTGGATTGACCACGTCCTCCAGACAGGGGGGGCAACGCACCTCAAGCCCTATATCTTCCAGCAGCCCTGGCATGAGCAGTACCTGCTCGACGTTTTTGTGTTTCTGCTGGGGCTCACTCTGGGGACTCTATGGCTTTGTGGGAAGCTGCTGGGCATGGCTGTCTGGTGGCTGTGTGGGGCCAGAAAGGTGAAGGAGACATAAGGCCAGGTGCAGCCTTGGCGGGGTCTGTTTGGTAGGTGATGTCACCATTTCTAGGGGGCTTCCCACTAGTTCTGGCAGCCCCATTCTCTAGTCCTTCTAGTTATCTCCTGTTTTCTTGAAGAACAGGAAAAATGGCCCCAAATCATCCTCTCCACTTGCTAATTTTGCCACAAATTCATCCTTACTGGCTCCTGCCTGCTGGCAGAATTCTTTCCAGTCCTCTTGTCCTCCTTTGTTTGCCATCAGCAAGGGCTGTGCTGTGATTCTGTCTCTGAGTGACTTGGACCACTGACCCTCAGATTTCCAGCCTTCAAATCCACCTTCCTTCTCATGCGCCTCTCCGAATCTCACCCGACCGTTCCAGCCTCCATGTCCAGATCTTGTCAGCCTCTTTCCGTCACTCCTGCCCCTACCATGTATCATGGAATAAAATCCAAGAAAGACATCTTGCATATTCTTTCAGTTTCTGTTTTGTTCTCCTGCATATTCTCTTCAATGCTCAGGAAGCTGCCCTGGGCTTGAGAGTTCAGGGCCGGACACAGGCTCGCAGGTCTCCACATTGGGTCCCTGTCTCTGGTGCCCACGGTGAGCTCCTTCTTTGCTGATCAGGCATGGAGACTGTAGGTTTCCAGATTTCCTGAAAAATAAAAGTTTACAGCATTATCTCTCCACAACGTCACTAAACGATTGGCCAAGAGATTTCTGTCCTAGTTGCCCAGAATTCTGTCATCTGGCTACTCAAGGCTATCAGGGAATGGGGCAAGTCTGCACTGGCAGCTGGCCAGGATGAAGGCAGTGGGAAGTGGGTGGAGGGTTAGCCAACCTGTAGGGTCTGAAGAAAGGGAAAAGTGGCCAAAAAACCTCCAGAATGCTTGACCTGTTGAACCAGAATATTTTGCTATTTAGTCTTGGCCTATATTCATGCAACCTAAGCAGCAAGCTATCATGGGCATGCTGATAAGGCAACACTTCTGTTTCCTGATTACAGTCTCTGGCTGGACCTGAGGAAGCACTGAATTGGCTTCAGTGACTTTCTAAGTGTGTTGGGGATGGCGAGGTACGCAGCCAGAGCAGATGATTTCAATCATAGAGCCCCAGGTCCATGTAGATGAGAAGGGGGAATGCAGTTGTAGCTGTGTTTCCAAGGACAGGACTGCGTGTTGTTCCTTGAGGGACCATTACCACAAACCAGTGGGCACTAAACCTTAAGTAATATAAGAAGAGTAAAGGACACCCTATTTAGTGTTCTGCAGAAAATACGATTTGCAAATGACTCTTTTCAGTCAGTGTGGCTCTGAAGTCCTCAGTGCAAAGGATTTTTTTTTTTTTTGAGGTGGAGTTTCTCTCTTGTTGTCCAGGCTGGAGTGGAGTGCAATGGCACGATCTCGGCTCACCGCAACCTCTGCCTCCCGGGTTCAAGCTATTCTCCTGCCTCAGCCTCCTGAGTAGCTGGGATTACAAGCATGCGCCACCACACCCAGCTAATTTTGTATTTTTAGTAGAGACGGGGTTTCTCCATGTTGGTCAGGCTGGTCTCGAGCTTCCTACCTCAGGTGATCCACCTCCCTTGACCTCCCAAAGTACTGGGATTACAGGTGTGAGCCACCATGCCTGGCTGGTGCAAAGGGTTTTGTACTAATGAGTAGGAGGTATGTATCCACATCAAAGTGTCCCCACATGTACGGGAGAATGGAGACTTTAGGCTTACCAATAGGTGATAGAATTAATCTTAGCATTCGTGTTTACTGTTTCCTTGGGAAGCCTACCCACTCTTTGCTAACCTCCTCCCTTTTGACTGGCATTACGTTTTAGAAAATGTGTAGGTTGGTATCAGGGTGGAGGAAAGAGCACACCATGGGGACTTTTCCCTTTTGGGGCCTCCACAATCTGCATGTAATGAAATGCTGCATCTGTGATAAAGATAAACAAGAAGAGCACATAACACTCACAGAACCCATAGCTTCCCAAGAAATGAAACACTAGATTGTAGCAGAGCTATCTCCTGAAATCCTGCTGTCGGTTTTTATGGAGTGCTAATGAGTCTGTAAATATTGTGCTTGTGAAGCAGGCTCACTGTGTACTGGTTCCCAGTTTTTCTGACTATAGTGAGACAGATCATTTCTCCCCATATGAGTTAGATGAAGTGGGCCTATTATTTATAGATTGGCAGCAAGGGACAACAGAAGTCTAGGATTCATTGCCAGCTGATCCCCCAAGGCTCAGGGACTTCCCCAGGGTGGATGGCATCTCACCTGCCTGTGGCCCACTTGCACCACAGCTGAGGCACACAGGGAAGCAGACCACCCTGGTTTTGTACCTCAGGGACAGCATGACATACTGGGCTACAGTGTTGAAAGACCTCCTGTTTTAGGGGGACTGGAACAGAGCCCTGGCTGTTTCAGCCAGACTTTCCCTATATCCAGATGTTGCTGATCCAGCACAGTCTACATTATTCCTGTGACCTGCAAACCATAGCTACAATACTTTTTACCATGCCCAAGGTGACTACTACCACAGGGAGGATGAGCAGGCCTGCCCAGGGCAGTAACCTAAGTAACCTAGCCTGGGATCCCTGGGATCTAGGTTAGAAGTTGCTAAAGGGCTCAGAGAAGATTCTTTCGGTGGCCCCACTGTCTGCAATCAGATCTTCTCTACCTGTGTTTCAGCAATACCTGAGTTGTTTATCCAGTTACAGCAGGAGGTGTAGGCAATTGCATACAGTCTTCCCAGTTGGGCTAAAAGGCGGTCTAGAGCGATTCTGTTGTCTAAAATAATCTTCCCAAGAGAGTTGAGGGATGTCTGCTGGGCTACCAAAGCAGTGGCAGTAAAGGAAGAAATATCTGCCATGGTCAGGGACAGGCTTATGATTATTTCTTTAGGAGTGCTGACTCCTATCCATGCTATTAAAGATTTCATAAAGAATGTAAACCCAGAGTCACTTATACCTTCTGATATATCTCTAGTTGGCCGGGTGTACAGCTTTAGGCTGCTGGCCCAGTGATGAATCTCATTCCCAGGAGTGGTATATAGGGGCACCCCCAGCATGCAGGACCCAGCCATCCACTGGATTTCCAGGCACAGACTTTGCTCATCCCATTTTTGGGTCACCCTCAGACTGCCCATAAAGAAATGCGTAGCTGTCAGTTGCACATAGCACCCTTTATCCCATTTTATTGTTCAGTGGCCTACTCGTGGGTATGGAGGCACAGCCATTTGCAGCTAAGTCATAGTTGCATGAGCTCAGTTTCACCCCTACACTATTGTTTATAATGTCCCTTCAGAAAGGGCTAGCATTATTGCAGTCCTTGTTTTCGTCATTGCCACTGGGACACTTATCTTTCATGTAATCAGATAAAAGTAGTGTGTCAGGCCGGGCACGGTGGCTCACGCCTGTAATCTCAGCACTTTGGGAGGCTGAGGTGTGTGGATCACCAGAGGTCAGGAATTTAAAACCAGCCTGGCCAACGTGGTGAAATCCCATCTCTACTAAAAATACAAAATCAGCCAGGCATGGTGGCGGGTGCCTGTAATCCCAGCTACTTGTGAGGCTGAGGCAGGAGAATCACCTGAACCCAGGAGGCAGAGGTTGCAGTGAGTTGAGATCACACCACTGCACTCCAGCCTGGGTCACAGAGCAAGACTCCATCTAAAAAAAAAGGAAGAAAAGAAAGAAAAGAAAAGAAAAAAAGAAAGTAGTATGTTAAACTATTAGCCCACCAAGGTTTTACTAATTGTGGTCATGACATTTTGCCACCTTAGGCCAATTAAGTTAAAACAGGGCACCTCTGGTTCCCTTTCATGGCAGGATGAGAGGGCCACTGTGGTCTGTGACAGAGTAAGGTCCAGGGTGGTCGATTCAACACTTCATCAGTTGACCAATTGTATTAGGCCATTCCTGCATCACTATGAAGGAATACCTGAGACTGGGTAACTTATAAGAAAAAAATGTAATTGGCTCATGATTCTGCAGGTTTTACAGAAAACATGGCATCAACATCTGCTTCTGGGGAGGCCTCAGGAAGCTTTCACTCAGGGCAGAAGTTGAAGCGAGAGCAGGCACTTCACATAGCAAAAGCAGGAGTGAGAGGGTTGGAGGGAGGTGCCACACTCGACAACAACCAGATCTTGTGAGAACTCACTCCCTATCGCGAGGCCGGCACCAAGCCTTGAGGGATCTTCCCCCAACATCCAAACACCTCCCACTGGGTGGCACCTCCAACACTGGGGATTACATTTTAACATCAGATTTGGTGGGGACACAGATCCAACCCATATCACCCATGGTGACCACAGCTTGGGAGGACCTAAAGAAGGCATTGTGCTTCCGGGCCCCTGCTGCCATGTCCTTGTGGAGAAAACAGAATGACAGGTTGGTGCCCCACCCCCACACCTTCTGGAGTATCTTGTGTTCCCTAACTATTGGATAGGAGTTGGGCTCAGTTGGTGCGGCACCCAGTCCACAGGCTACTACCTCTTCGGCACCCACTGCCCTTGTTGCGTAACCCAGACCTGTCAGCCTCTGTTTTCCAGTCCAGAAAGGGAGGAAACATCCTGTAAAAACTTGACATGTCTGAAAATGCCACTCACCCAACTGGAAAGATCAGATGTCCTTGGAGCCAAGAGAGGGACCTGTGCATGGTGGTATTCGTTGGTCCTGTCCATTACTCTATGAGACTCCATATAGGGGAATTAACAGGGGGAAGCATCACCTCCGGTTTAGATTTTGTGAGCCCTGTCTGGGGTACTGTGGAGGCCCAAACCACAAGCCACCCCTGGGAGGCGAATTCTAAAGAGAGAAAGGAAAAAGAACGGTTGAGAATACTGTGATTGGGATTTCACAGGTGTAGCCTAATCAAGCAGCTGCGTGATCCACCTCCACACTCACCAAGCCCAATGTTTCCTGACATGCTCTCAGGGCTGTGCTTCCCTGGCACTGGAGAGCAGTGTTTAGTGTCCGTATTGCCCTAGTTGGATAGGGGTACTATCCCACTAGCAGACCATTCCTTGGTCAGAGTGAAGTCCTGCAGTGTATCCAAAAAGATGATATAAATTCTTTTCATGGGTTGCCATGGTAGTCCCAGCATCCACGCAAGTGACAGATATTTCTCCCTTTTCGGCAGCGAGTGGTTGTAGTCTTTGTTCCCACACAGAGGTCCTTTAATAGTTCAGTCACTCGGTTGCCATTTTCGTGACCTGAGAGGGAACAGCCCATCAGTCAAAAAGTATGTATTAAGATATGGTAGCAGGGGTGGCTGGCATGGCCATCACCACTGTGTGAAGTTGGCCCATTGGACAGAACATCTATGTCCAGGAAAAGTCAAGAGATGGCCATTCACTGGCTGGCCATCTGAAATTACATCTGGGAAACCACAAGAGACCCCATCGGTTTGTAGTTTCCCAGAGCCATCTGTAAACCAAGAAATGCCAAGTGGCCTTGGCATTAAGCCTGCAACAGTCCATTGTTAGTCTTCATGCCCTGAAGGCCTTTTTGACCAGTCAAACTGGGCTGTTACATTGCAATAGGATGTTTTGTACCAAATCCAGAATTAACAAAGCAATGTGCAATTCTGCACTCAGTATGCAGTACGGCTTTTGTTGAATAACCCACTGGGACTTGGGTAGCTTAGGTGACAGGCAGGAGTGGATATGTCCCATTGTTATGGCTCAAATTCTTGGCTGTGAGGGGCAGAGCTTCTCAGGCAGCCGTGATGTTCTGTACCAGAGCAGCCAACGTGTCAATGCCTATAATAATGCACTCAGGGGTAGGAACTGCAGTCACTACCACACAAAATGGCACAAAAAGCCTTATCCAAAGCAGATAAACACCTTCAGTCACTGTGTTCGTCTTAAAACTTCCTGACATCATCAGTTTAATTTTATCTCTCTTTCCTCCTTTTCGCTTGACAGCAGTATAGGACTACTAGTCTCTGGTGGGCACCTGGAGACCTTAACCTTACACCTAACTGCACCATCCAGCCAGATATTTGGGTCTGCATTATCCCTTCTTCAAACACCCACACTAACCATGCTGTGCAAGACTTCCCTGGGCTTTCTCCATATCTGCCCTTTGAAAAGAAAGTCTCTCTCCTAGTCAGGTCCCACATCTCATGTTGGTTCTCACTCAGAGACCTCAGGGATCATCTGAGACTGTCTTTCCTGTTCCCTCTCAAGTGCCTCAGGCTGCTGCTGAGTTCCCACTCCTGGAAGTTTCCGGCCCCAGGAATGAGCGATTACATAAGTACCCTCAAACCAGAGGATTATGAGCTGCGGTCACATTTCCACATCCCTTTCTGCTGCCTATGTTCATGCAGCCAGTTCGTTCACATCTTTGTGGGTGACTTTTGTTCCACTTCTCACTGTTCCGTCCCCAGAAAACATCCAGATGCATGTTCAGACCCTGCAGCCCGGACTGGCCTTTCCACCATGTGTTAGAAACTGGGGGGTATCACCCCTGCTGTTTCACTAATAAGCCATGCTTCTGTCAGACCGAACCATGCTTGCTGTGCCAATTTTGTTAAACAGGTTCACTGTGCACTGGTTAGTAACTTATCTGAGTCCAGTGAGACAGAACCCAGCCTTCACCTCCAGCAAGTGACATGAAGTGGGTTTATTACTCACAGATAGGCAGCAAGGAGGCCTAGATTCATTGGGAGCTGATTCCTCAAAGCTCAGGAAAGCTGCCCAGTGTTGACGGAATCTCCATTTAGTGCGCCACACTTGCACAGCAGATGAGTGACCCCAGAAAGCAGCCCAGCCTGGGTTTTATATCTGAAGGCAACGTGACACACTGGGCTAAAGCACTGAAGGACATCCTGTTCTAGAGGTGGGGGCATGGGAACAGAGCCTGGGCTGTCCCAGCCAGTTCCTCCCTGTCTCAAGATGTTGCATTCCCAGTATACTATTCTACAATTATTCTTGAGATCTACAGGAGAGACATGATAGGAGAACTGGATCAGCCCAAGGCCATCTAGAGAACTGTCCTGCAGTGTGGGAAAAGAGAAAAGGACCATGGATGGCCTGCAGATGAGTTAAATGTATGCCCAGGAAGAGACAGTCTACATTGCATATGAAAATTCTGAGAAAAAGTCCTTGGAGATCCAAGCTTTGATGACAGGAAAAGGACATGAAAGCATTAGGGACCGTTGGTGACAGTCAGGAGAAGTCTTCATTTCCGAGGAGGAAAGGGTGAAAGAGAAGGGGGAGGCATTCTTTGGATACTGGATGATGAAGAAAAAATATGCAACAGGAGGGAATGTGTGGTTCTGCAGAGGACAGACAAGTAGGAAGTTGGACAATGCAACCTCCTAACCCCAATCACCAACTGCAAAATCCATGCATTAAGGAGATCGCAACCCACCATACTCCACCCTACCAGATAGCAGAGTCTTAAAATTGAGGGAAAAGCATCATTGAAAATCCCAAGTGAAAAATGGGCAAGGAGCCAGGCTCCTTGCCACCATGTCTCAGAGCAAAGCAGCCACCAGAGCTCTGTGGGTCCTTGAATCCACAGGAATGCCCACCTCACCATCCACCATGTCCCAGAGCCTGCGGAGCCACTGGGGGCACCCGGGGGCCTCAGGCCTGGCTCGGTACAGGCCTCCTCCTTTCTTTGCCGTCCCACACTGGCACGAATGCCTTCCCTCCTCCAGGATGGTAGGCAGGGGTGCTTGGTTGTCACCTCATTCCTCTGATGGAGATGGGGAGTCAGGAATGTGAGGGTCACAGGGAGCTCCCCGGGCTCCCTGCTAACTTCTCCATAAAAATGTTGTTGGTGTTGGCATGTTCTCACTCATAGGTGGGAATTGAACAACGAGAACACTTGGACACAGGAAGGGGAACATCACACACCAGGGCTTGTCGTGGTGTTGGGGGAGGGGGAGGGATAACATTAGGAGACATACCTAATGTAAATGACAAGTTAATGGGTGCAGCACACCAACATGGTGCATGTATACATATGTAACAAACCTGCACATTGTGCACATGTACCCTAGAACTTAAAGTATAATTTAAAAAAAAAAAGTTGTTGGTGTTGAGCAAGACAAAATAACTGAACACTGGTGAGTCTGTTCTATTCCATTCTCTTCTGTTCTGTTTTAGGGGTATGTAAGGGTGGGAGAGGTGTGATCTTGCTACGGTGTGACTCTGACAAGAAAGCAGCCTACCAGACCCCGTTTCAGAATCTTGCTGGATTTTGCTTCCTCAGGCCGGATGCTGAACTCTGCTGGGCCTTATGATTGAGCTGAAGTAGGTGTTTGGATGGTCCAATCAAGTCTGCTTTCCACAGCTTCCAAGTTCACTGAGCACAGAGACCATCTGTTTTCTGGACACTTTGTTTATCTAACTGCAATTATACTCTTCTTTGAGGATTCTCAACACCAGTGTTATTCAAATATCCCAATAGACTAACAAATGAGAAGAAACTTGAAAAAAATGGGCAAAATCTGAGAGCATAAAATTTACACACACACGTCTGTGCACACACATGCATCACCTAAGTGACCCTTAAACACATGAAAAGATGCTTGCCTTTGCTCACTTTCAGAGGAAGGCAAGTTAAAACTACATTATGATACCATTTCTCATTAGATTGGCAAACATTACAAAGATTTAGTAACACTCTGTGGTGAGGCTGTGAGGATACAGGCTCTGTCAGCTTTGCTGGTGGGGAAACAAAATGGTAGAACCTTATGGAGGAGGATTTGGCAATATTTAAGAAAACTACACAACACATGCATTTATCTTTTGACCTAGGATTCTCACATCTAGGAATTTTCCTTGAAGATTATCTCCAACAAGATCCAAATACATCTGCTTATTGCAGCATTATTTACCATACATTGAAAAATATTAGGAACATCCTAAATGCCCATATATAGGAGATCAGTTGAAGAATGATGTCAAAGGAAGAAGTTTAAGCCAATAAAGAAAGAATGGGCACTTGTTTTGGGTATTTCTCAGAAAACAAATAAATAAAGCCCCAGTGTTATATTAAAGTAGAATCAGAAATTATAGCTTTTACATATGGTGTCTTAATAATAAAAATTTGTAAATTCCAGGATAGAAGTAAAATGATTAAGATATTTAGTCTAGGAAACTGCAAGGAGTCATTAAAAGATATCTCAGTGTCTCTCAGGACTCAGGGAGGATTATGATTTTCCAGAGAGACATTTATGTTCATGGATATAGATGCCATAAATTATGTTAATGGAACTGATTGCTCTCCTTGGATTGGCTTCTTGGAAGCTCAGAACCACATGTGTGTTCCATTTTGTTTGGCTGTATGTTATTTTCAGAACTAACAATAACAGCAGGGCACGGTGGCTCACGCCTGTCATCCCAGCACTTTGGGAGGCCAAGGCGGGTGGATAACTTGAGGTCAGGAGTTCAAGACCATCCTGGCCAACATGGTGAAACCCCGTCTCCACTAAAAATACAAAAATTAGCTGGGCAGGCTGGTGGGCACCTGTAATCTCAGCTACTTGGGAGGCTGAGGCAGGAGGATCTCTTGAACCTGGGAGGCAGAGGTTGCAGTGAGCTGAGATGGTGCCACCGCACCCCAGACTGGGTGACAGAATGAGACTCCATCTCAAAAGAAAAAAAAAGCCAACAAAAATAAAACAAACAAAAAGAACTAACAATATCCACAATGCAGAGTCATCAGGAGAATCAGAAACAGGAACTGGGATGCACTTAATTCAAGATAGCCATTATTATTGCAGTAGCTGTTGTCATTGACTAAAATTTAAACAGAAATTTTTCTTGATGTATTTATTATCTGCAAGGTGTAAAATAACTTTCTATGCATGTCATTGAAGCTTTGGGGAGGGGTCATTCTAGAGTTGCTAAGGATCCAGGCGTGATACATGAGGATGAGTTTCGCAGCCTTTATCATTAGTAATTAAAGGTGTGTGAGCCACCATGGATAGTCTGTTAGTGGGCAACCCTCATCTTTCAGAGCTAATCTTATTTTTTCACACCCTATTTATCTTATTTCTGATGTTCTTTTTTTTCTTTTTAAGATTTCTACTTCACTTATCTTTGAAATTACCTCAAATCTTCCTTTGGAAGTGATTGTATATTTTAAAATGCTGCTCTAATAATTGTCAATAGCTAGGCATTCTTCCTTTCTGTTCTGTGGCTTCTCCCTAAGACTTACAATATAGTACTGGTTAGCTCTTGCTAACTGATGGTCTCACTTCTATTACTCAGACAAATGTGTGTGTGTGTATTTGTCAATGCATACAAAAGTAATATATAATAGAACATAATATGGTCAATGCTAATTTGTCGGTTTCCTACAGGGGCGCAGGTACTTGGACCCACAGCAGAGTGTGGGGCAGGAGGATGCAGGGGAGATGGAAGGGAGAAGGTACTTGGACCCACAGCAGAGTACGGGACAGAAGGATCGGGGGGAGATGGAAGCAGAGCCAGGGGAAGGAGGATGTGTCCTCAGACGTGTCACTGGGCATCCTGAGTGGGCCAGCACCAGTCAGAATGGTGCAGAGGCTGCCGTTTGTCCATGCTCTCCCCTCACCCCTTCTTTCTGTTCTTTGTTTCGGGGCCCCAGTCTGCCTGACTCCTGGCCTCTGTTTCACTTTTGTCCTGTGATTGGGACCCCCTGGTCTGCACTTCAGCACAACTTCAGATCTCAGAACCAAAACTGACCCAAGGCAGGAATTTTCTAGCCCCACTAGTCAGCTGATTGATGAGACCAAAGGGAAGCCGCTGGTGGGTTCTGGGCAGAAGCAGATTTACAGCTTATGCACCAAGGCTCCTCATGTGTGTGAACTTCTTCCAAATCCCTGTACCTAATTTTGTATTCATAATTGTGTATGTTTTCTTCTTAAAGAGAGATCCCCTTCACCATAATCTTCAGAGTCCTACAAAACCTGAGTCTGGCCCTGGCTCTGGTATGTATATTTTGCTCCCTGATAAAAGTAGGAGACATGCAAACAGAACCCATACCCTTTCTTTCGTGCTTTGGAATGTCCTGACGGGATATGATGTGATGTGTGGAGCTGCAGCAGCCACCTCGTGACCTTGAAGAAAGCCAAGAGCATTGCAGAAGAGCTGGCTTGGGGTGTGATATAATTGAGTTGCTGGATTCAGCAATCCTGGAATTGCCTGCCTCCAGACTTCTAGTTATGTGGGATAGTAAATCCTTTTTGTTTAAGCCACATTTATCAAATGGGCTGTGATTTATGACCAAGAGCGTCTTAGTGGATGCCTCAAGGTCTCCCAGCACTGTGTTCCGTCACTCACTGGAGGGCCCTGCATCTTCATGCCGGACGTGTGGCTGCTGAGATACCATGTTTACTTTCACTGAGAGGACTCAGGGCTGAAGCTGCTTCCCCAGCACCTGTCACACCCTACTGCAGGGGACCAAGACCTTTCTCGCTGGAATTGAGATGGCACCTCATTAGTCATCCAGCATCTCCATAGTGACCTCTGGCCCTGCACTCCCCTACCTAAGCCTGTTTCCCACCAAGATGCCCCAATCACTTCTGCCCTCTCACACTCTCCCTCCCCACCACCCAGCCTCTCAGCACGGGCGACTTCAGCTAAAGACGACAGAGTAGTGATGGATGCAAATAGCCAGCTAAGAAATGACTGATGGCTGTGGATTAACCTTCAGGGCATATTTGCTTTTAAAAATTCAAAGCAATTCTGCCAGAATTTTATAAACTGAAAAAAGTTCACACAGTAAGCCCTTCGGTGTGATCTGGAAGGCTGGCGTTATGGAATACAGTGAGACAGGTGACTTGCTTGACCACATATGCACTCCGTGTGAGGTCCTGAGCAAACCACTCTAAGTGATGATTTGGTGATCCCCACCTAACCTCACTCCAGGTGACCTCACACACTGTGATGAAGTGATGAGAAGCATTTTGGATTGTAGGGGAGCGGGCGTTAGGGAACAGAGGGACCCTGACCTTGTAAACCACGTGGCAGAGAAGCCATAGCTGCCTGAGGAGGACCTCGCTGGCCTCTGCTCTGTGCAACTCACACTCCTAACTGGATCTGCTCTCTTCCCAGTTCCTCGGTGCCAGGTGCTTCTCTCTGTCTGAGAGCACCCAGAAGCCACGTGGTCTTCCTGCATAACTAATGTTCATGTCACACAACCCCCATTTTCCCATGCCCATGTCCCAGACTCCCACTCACTTGCCCAGTCAGCCTTCCTGCTGATCATCACCTGCCCTCATGCCCCGGGGCAACTACTGACAGTCTTAGGTCTTACACTTGGTTGGCCTCAACCAGCTACTCTCATGTACCCTAGAGCCTGTTCTACTAGGTTGGTGCAAAAGTAATTGTGATTTTTGCCATACCGCAATTACTTTTGAACCAAGCTAAAGATTGCAACCCACCTTCAAATTCCTAAAATAACCCATGCGGTCTTCAGGAATGAACTGTAAACATGACATGACTGCAGACCCCCTAAAGGGCAGGGCCTCCCCACCGTGGCATGATACCCCAAGCTGATGCCAGAGCTGGATGAGCTTAGAGTCCAGGCCAACCAGGAGGAGGCTGTGGAGGTCATTCAGGCATGAGGCAATTAAGGTTTGGACCAAAAATGCATGATATTCTCCTCTGAAAGATCGAATTGGCAAACTGGGGACTTACAGTCTCGTTTGCCAAACATTTCTCTTGAAGGTGAAAGTTAAGCTGAGCCTTTCCCTGCTTTTGACTGCCCTTGAGCAATTGCTTTGGTTCACAGTAATTGTTCCACTTTCAAGCGAACAGGTTACATTGTAAGCTGGGTAATCGAGTTAAGGCCCGTTTGTTAAAACACAGCGAGTCTGGAGCCACGAAGTCTAAACCATGACTCTGGGTTCACATCTACAGTTGTGTCTACAAAGTTACCCGATCAAGACTTTTGATTCTCTAAAGAAAGGCATAACACAACAAACGATGCCTACGTGAAAAAATCTTTTATGTATACAAACTTGAGTAACTATTATTTAAATTTGGACTGTTTTATAGAATTTACATAGAGAATAAATTGGCACATATTTCATAATTACCTCAGTTATGAACCAGCCTTCCTCAGCCACTGAAGTCAAAGGAGAGACAAACTTCCCTTTCTTGTAACAGAACCTGCTTGGGATGGCTTCTTTCTCGTAGACAGTCATGTGATCCACTGGCTTAGTTGGTTATATATCTGCAAAGAAAATCAAGAGTGATCAGTTTGACACTCTCTTAAATATGTGTGAATATTTACTGGAGCTAGGGGAGAGGAGAACTTACATATAAGGACAAAGAAAGAAATTGCCGGCCAGGCGCGGTGGTTCACACTTGTAATCCCAGCACTTTGGGAGGCCGAGGCGGGCGGATCGCGAGGTCAGGAGATCGAGACCACGGTGAAACCCCGTCTCTACTAAAAATACAAAAAATTAGCCGGGCGTGGTGGCGGGCGCCTGTAGTCCCAGCTACTCGGAGAGGCTGAGGCAGGAGAATGGCGTGAACCCGGGAGGCGGAGCTTGCAGTGAGCCAAGATCGCGCCACTGCACTCCAGCCTGGGTGACAGAGCGAGACTCCGTCTCAAAAAAAAAAAAAAAAAAAAAAGAAATTGCCAAATACTTGATAGACTTGAATATGTAAAAACAAAAAACTCTGTCTCAAAAAGCAAAGTGGCTTTATCCAGGAAGGCTGAAGATCCTCACACTCTCTCACCTAAGAAGTTGACTCTGAGGAATAGAGTGAAATCCCTCAAGCCTGTGCATCTGTAGACATGTGGAGGAATGAACCCTGCAAAATGGAACAGCCCAAATGCCCAGCAATAGTGGAGGAGAGAAAGAATTCCATGGTGTGGTTCTGCAATGGAATACTCTACAGCACTGAAGATGAATGAACTATAGCTACAAACACTCCTGGAAGACTCTCAGGGATCTCAGCTTTAGAGGGGAAAAAGCAATTTGCGGAAGAATACAGGCAAAATTATTCCAATTCTATATTTCTTATTATAGTTTGAGCAACTACAAAACTAAACAGCTTATATGGTAAAACTGTAAACAGAAGTTTTAATAATTTAAGACAGTGGTTTCCTCTGAGGGGGCAAAAAGGGGGATTGGGTCTGAGAACGACATACAGCTGCCCCAGGTAATGGTAATGTCCTATTTCTCAAGTGTTCTGAGTATAAAGGGTCTGCTGTAACATTACCCTTCACACCTTATTCATTTTATAATAATGTCAAAACGCCCATGCTCTAATATTATTTATGTCAAAACTCCCATGCTGATATTAAAGGGAAAGTAAGAAATTGGTCTACCTGATGTTAAATATTGCAAAGATCCAAAAAGAGGATTTGTTCTTCAACTTGACCTAGAACCTATCCTACCTGCACATGAATCTTTAAAGCACTAATAATTGTTTGCCATTAATTACATTGCTAATTTCAAGATGAAGATGCAAACTTTGTACATACTTTGTACATCTGTCTGCTTCAGCCTCCCAAAGTGCTAGGATTATAGGCTTCAGCCACAGAATGTGGCCCTGTACATATTTCTCTTTCTTTCTTTCTTTCTTTCTTTCTTTCTTTCTTTCTTTCTTTCTTTCTTTCTTTCTTTCTTTCTTTCTTCTTTCTTTCTTTTCTTTCTTTTTTCTTTCTTTCTTTCTTTCTGTTTCTTTCTCTCTCTCTCCCTCTCTCTCTCTCCCTCTCTCTCTCCCCCTCTCTCTCTCTGACGGAGTTTTGCTCTTGTCACCCAGGCTGGAGTGCAATGGCAAGATCTTGGCTCACTGCAACCTCTGCCTCCTGGGTTCAAGCAATTCTCCTGCCTCTGCCTCCCAAGTAGCTGGAACTACAGGCACCCACTCCCACACCCAGCTAATTTTTGTATTTTTAGTAGAGACGGGTTTTCGCCATGCTGACCAGGCTAGTCTTGAACCCCTGACCTCAGTTGATCCACTCAGCCTCACAAAGTGCTGGGATTACAGGCGTCAGCCACTGTGCCTGGCCCTGTACATATTTCTAATAGTAGCAGCCACTTAAATGTCTATGGCTAAAATTAAAATCGACTGATTTTGACTTGGACTTTAGCCAAATCAGGCATATATTTCTGGGCATAATTGAATATAAGATTGAGTTTATCAACTCAACTCTGTAAAATAATTTAGTGGATGGTTTCTGACGGCTCCATGAGTTATGATTTTCTACTTAAGGAAATCCGGAGTTCTTAAGGAAAGGAGGATGCATTTGCAGAAGGATTTTGTATAAGTGAAAAATCTAGCGACACACAGCAGGTCTCACAAACTGTGGTGTCCGTCACATGACAAACTGTCGCCCAAACATGGCTCCTGCTTTTGAATACTCTACCAAATGCTTTGGCTGCTTGCAATGCCTGACTTGAACAGGACCTTGGAAGGAGCTCTCCCTAGCTCAAAAGCTGTTGATGCCCAAGTTCTGGAGACAGCATATTCCTAAGTGCCAAATTGGAGACAAGGATGATCTTTCTTGCCAAAAAAAAACAAACCCAGAACTTATTTTCAAGAACCTGCCAATGTGCAAAATATTGTTTCTGATTTCATATTTTGGGAGCTCATGGGAACACTGCATAAACATAGCCTGCACCTGCAGTCCCTGACCATGGAGCCTGAGAACAAAGGACAGTCCCCCTGGGGATGGAGCAAGGCTGGGAGCAGTGGCAATGTGGGCATCTGTGTTCCTCAACCCCAAATAGACAGATCTTATAGGGGAGTAGGCTCCGTGAGTTATGATTTTCTACTTAAGGAAATCCAGAGTTCCTAAGGAAAGGAGGATGCGTTTGCAGAAGGATTGGGCTAAAGAGGTGAGACCCTGGCCTCCACCAGTGCTTCATCCTTACTAATGACTGTCCAGAGCCAATTGCATTGCTGCAGTGAGGATGGAGAGAGAAAGCAGGCTGGCCAGGACCTACTCCTGGCACCCTGTGGTTGGCAACCTCCAGGGGCAGCAAGTCACCTGCCCCCAGGAAGACAGTTGCTTCCTGCCCCGATCAGTTTCATCTGGGAGTGGGACGAGCCACAAAGCCCATATTGGGAAGTGACTAGGAACTCGGGGGACAAGCAGCCAGCAGAAGGTGCCACTTGCTCCTCCTCCCTTCTCAGGGTAGGTCACCAGCTACTGCCAGGCAGAATATTTGTTTTGAGAGCAGGGTAAGCAGAGGTCTAGTCATCCCTGGTGCAGGGCAGTGACTGTGGGGAGCAGAGCTTTGACCCCATCTTGGCACTGTGGGAACTCAACCACACCCTCTGGTGGGGATCATCGTGGTCACCGACACATACACTGTCCTTGCAGTGGGCTCAGCGTGCTTCCACATCCCTCACAGCAGCCAGGAGGCAGCTATGACAACACCACCATGCTCACTTACAGGGAGGCAGAGGGGCCAGGGTGGGGAGCTTGTCTGGCTTCCAGCTGAACACAGAGCTGGGATTGGGGTCTCTGGACATAAAGAGCTGGGCACTGCATACAGCCTCAGTTCCCTTCATTCTTTACCCTCTTGCTCCCCAGCAGAAATGGATCAGCCTGGCAGCAGCCTCCTTCCTGAGAAAGGGCAGCCTAGGGATGCTGCTGATGCTCCCCAGATGTGCCTGAGAAGTGCTGCGTTTGGGCCAGAAATAAAACAGCCCTAGGCTGGGCGCGGTGGCTCACACCTGTAATCCCAGCACTTTGGGAGGCCGAGGCAGGTGGATCATGAGGTCAGGAGATGGAGACCATCCTGGCTAACACGGTGAAACCCCGTCTCTACTAAAAAAAAATACAAAAAAATTAGCCGGGCATGGTGGCTGGCACCTGTAGTCCCAGCTACCTGGGAGGCTGAGGCAGGAGAATGGCATGAACCCAGGAGGTGAAGCTTGCAGTGAGCTGAGATTGCGCCACTGCACTCCAGCCTGGGCGACAGAGCGAGACTCCGTCTCAGAAACAAACAAACAAACAGCCCTGGTGAGGGCCTGTACGGTGCTTCCGTGATCTCATTTAATTCTCATGACATTAATGGAGTAGGTATCCTCATGCCCATTTCAGAGAAGAAAAAACAGAGACTTGATAGAGCTCCCTCAGGGAGTGAGAGGCAAACCAGGGTCATCTGTCTCCAGCATCCAAGCTCCTGACACTGCTCTGTATGTCAGTATCAAAACTACAAGGAAAGGCCGGGCGTGGTGGCTCATGCCTGTAATCCCAGCACTTTGGGAGGCCAAGGCGGGTGGATCCCCTGAGGTCAGGAGTTTGAGACCAGCCTGACCAACATGGAGAAACCCTGTCTCTACTAAAAATACAAAATTAGCCGGGTGTGGTGGTGCATGCCTGTAGTTCCAGCTGCTCGGGAGGCTGAAGCAGGAGAATCACTTGAACCTGGGAGGCAGAGGTTGCCGTGAGCCGAGATCATGCCATTGCACTCCAGCCTGGGCAACAAGAATGAAACTCCACCTAAAAAAAAGAAACAAACAACAACAACAACAACAACAAAAACGACAAGGAAAGGACACAGTGCAAATGGCAACACACAGAGGCCCACATGGCCCCCTCCACCCCCATGGGGCTGTCTTGCCTCAGAGTGCTTCCCAGGGGCCGGCCAAAGGCTCACAACAGGCCCGCGGTCCTTCACTTGCTGCAGGTCATTCAGGCTGATGTACTTATTCAGCTCAATCACTTCGTCCATCCAGAAAATGTCGGTCATTCCGTGATCCGAGAAAATGATGACGTTCAGGCAGTCCTGCAGGCCCCGCTCCTGTGGGGTGGGAAAGGACAGTCATTATGGCACCAACAGAGAGGCTCGTGCTCTCAGAAAACCTTGTCAACTACAAATGATAGGAGAAAGGCTATCTCCTCAGTTCTGTGTTTAATCATCTACTATTTTGCCGTGGGGAGACCCAGTTCAAAACCACAACGGAAGCCCTTTGCAGAGGGGACTGTGAGGCTCAGTCTCGTTCAATTCGTGCTGACACCTTACACAGCATTTTCAGCTTTTTAAGGTCGACCCTCTGCATCTTCTTTGGCTCTCCTTTCAACAAACTTGTGTGCTGGTTTGAGAACTATCACGTGCCCATGTTACAGATGTACAGGATAAAGCACAGGAAGGGAAAGCAAAGGTAAAAACAAAACCAAACACTTGTAGTCATTCAGCAAAAGCATGAGGTAGAATCAGGACTGGAACCTGTCTACATGTCAAGCTGCTACCAAACTTATTAGGATTCCACAGAGCTGGGTATCTCTCCAGCTGAGCCAGGCGAGAAGGCACACCCAGGTCAGTCTCTCTCACTGGCCCGGCTGTGGAACAAAGGATCACTTGGTATCGCAGGAGGCATTGTGTGAAGCCAAGGGACTCATCGAAGCCTGTGCAGGCCCAGTCAGCCTTTAGCAGTAAGAGGGAAGATGTTGACAGGAGTGACTGTGGAGGAGACAAACAGAGGGTGACAGAGAGAAGGCCAGGCCATGTGTCTTTGCTTCAGGTCACCCGGATCCACTCGGTCATCTACTTCAGGGCAGTGTCGACAGCCTTGAGGGCATCTTTCCTCTGCGGGGATGCAGGCCCGTAGTGGTGGCCTTCCACGTCGATGCGCTCATGGTAGATGGCTGCCAGGTCGGCCCGGCCACTCCTGGAGGGACAGAGGAGAGAGGCATAGGTGAGGGAGGCCCCCGCCAGCTTGCTCCCTTATCACCCACATAGCACTCTGTGAAGGTGTTCACACCCCCCGAAACCTTGTCCCTGGGCCAGGCAAAGCCAATACCCTAAAATAAATGAGGTCAAATCTCCAAGGGAGGAACACACACTGAACCAAGAATTGCTGGTCCTGGGCAATTCTTCACAATCTTTGAACACAGAATTCGCAATCTTTGAACATAGTGAAGCTTCCATACAATCTGTCCTTTGGATAAGCTTCAGCATTTCATTGCTTTAGGTACATGCACATTTAGCATTTCAGATGTGCCTGTTCACACAGTATGGCATCTGTTTAGGTGTCTACACTTCCAGAGCGGGCTTACACGTAGGGAAAAACCCGATTAAACTTAGTGGTGACTTACTATAGTGAGGAGTTTTCATGAATAAAGTTTATCATTGCATTCAAGTTTAATGAGTGAACTAATTCTAGGTCTCTTCGTATTAGACACCTCACCTTAGTGCAGCACTCACTATTCTGGTTTCCTCAAGGCTATTACTCTATTCACAAACCTCCACATCAGCCATTATGTATGACAATTTACCTGATGGCTTTTGGTCAGGACGCTGTCAACCCCAGATGCTGGGAATCCTGGATTTGGGATGCTTGTGATTCAGGGATTATACACGTGTCTTTTGTGAAAGGATTATACGTTGACATTTCATTGACTCATTAGGACCCTATGTCTTCAAGGGCTGAGACCTCTTGCCTGTCTGGAGTTTAGCTGACACATTCTTGCTTGCCAGCTGTTTTCCACAGGGATGCGGTTTCCATCCCAGGTCAGCTCATTTGCAATGAATTGTTTGGGTGAGGAGTAGTCATGCCTGCCCATCTACTACTGGCCATTGACAGCTCTAAGGTCCAGGAACCATTCCAGAAGGACATGTGGCCCCCAGCACAGTTACCTGAGAGCTGCAAGGGGTTCCTAGCCCTGGGGTTTCAGGGACACCTGAGTCTCCCATCACCTTATGATTCTGTCCCGATTTCTTTGCCATGTAAAAAGTTCTTAATGTTCTTTCCATTTTTCTTACTAAAGTGGGTTACTGTTAAGAAAAATGATCCAAAACTTAGAAATAAAGCCTACAGTATGATTGCCTGTCTTCTCAGTGCCGTGGTGAGCGCTGTCTAATAAGCTTGCTTGAGTCACCAGACTGAACTACTGATTGGAGTTCAGACTCTAGAAACCTAACTGTTAACTTGCAGGAAACTGATAAGATGAAAATTATTTTTGTCTGATGGAGAAAGCAGCTCTAACATTATGGTTTGATTAACCTCTATATTATTAAGCATATCTGCATCAAACAATAATTATCCCTCATCATTCTCCATCCATCTGTTTCTTGGTGTGTGTGTGTGTGTGTGTGTGTGTGTCTCATTTTCTCTTTATAAGCAACTTTGTCATGCTCCTGGTTCCCCTCAGCAAGAAACTACGTTGAACTTTGGCATATTCCTTACACCCAGATGTACTGAGCATATGACAAGCCTTAATTTTGAAAATTCTCTTTTGACAGGGTCATTGGAACTAGACAAATCTGGGATCAAACTCTGGCTTCTCTTCTAACCAACCTCGAGGCCTCAGATGAATGACAAGATTATCTCCAAGCCTCCATTTCCCCATCTGAAAAACCTACTTGATATGGTTTGGCTGTGTCCCCACCCAAATCTCATCTTGAATTGTAGCTCCCATAGTCCCCATGTGTCATGGGAGGGATCTAGTGGGAGGTGATTGGAGCATGGGGGCTATTCTCATGATATTGCTATTCTCATGATCGTGAGTGAGTTCTCATGAGATCTGATGGTTTTATAAAGGGCTTTCCCCCCTTTTGCTTGGCATTTCTCCTTGTTGCTGCCATGTGAAGAAGGACGTGTCTGCTTTCCCTTCTGCCATGATTGTAAGTTTCCTGAGGCCTCCCCAGCCCTGTAGAACTGCAAGCCAATTAAATCTCTTTCCTTTACAAATTACCCAGTCTTAGGTATGTCTTTATTAGCAGCACGAGAACGAACTGATACACTACTCAAAGGGTAACATGGTGTATTAAACAAGCTGATGTGTATAAAGCACTTGGCACATAGTAAAAGGGAGGGGAGGGGAAGAAATGTCTCCCAT
The DNA here is from genome assembly GCF_028878055.3 of Symphalangus syndactylus. Taxonomy (NCBI): domain Eukaryota; kingdom Metazoa; phylum Chordata; class Mammalia; order Primates; family Hylobatidae; genus Symphalangus; species Symphalangus syndactylus. The sequence goes on along the minus strand of NC_072438.2, from coordinate 68,590,872 downwards.
TTCTCTCTTCCTTCCAGGTGGCCCTAGATCGCTTTTCCTGAGTATGTGGCTGAGCAGGGAGGAGGAGCCAGTCTCCTAGCCCCAGCCCGACTCCCGCTCCTTCTTCCCTGTACTCCACAGGGAGGAGGGACCAGGCCAGGACAGGGGAACTGGCTTCCTGGTGGCCCATGGAAAGAGTTGTGTCATCCATTCCTTCATTAGTCCAGGCACCACTGAGGCTCTGGGATCCTGAAGGCAGTCCTTTAGAGCTGTCTTCAGTAGCCTGGAGCTTGACAAAGGACTATATCTATACACAGCCTATGGCTGTGCCCACTGTTCCTGCAGCCAAGTTGTTTCCTGACTGACACTTTTGTGAGGGTGCACAGTGAGTCTGCTATACAAGCCTGGAGGCAGTTGCCCGGCCCACTGTGACTGCCCCCTGCTCTCCTCCAGCCACCCCATGAGCCACTCAAGGCTTATTTCAGCTTCAGCACCATGCACCTTTTCCTGCCCACTGAACCACGAATATCCTGCAAATAGGACTTCCAGGAGGATGGGAGTAAGTGATGCAGATCACAAACCCTGCTTCCTTTTCAGCCAGGGTAAAGGGCCGTGTGGTGGGGGGTGCTGCCTGCAGAGTGCCCATGTGTGGTGGGAGGCACACAGCTCCAGTGCCTGGGTTGCAGGCTGCAGACACACGACACCTGAGCAGGCTGCAGAACCCCAGGCCTTAGGATGGCCCCAGAGAGGACACTTGCAAAGAGGTGCGTCTGGACTCCCTGTCGCTGTCTCAATTTCAGAGTGTCTTAGAGGTGTGAGCTGGCAGAGACCAGGATGGAAGACTGAGGAGTTGACCCTGGAGTGGTTCTCAGGCACCGCGTCCCCAAGGCAGGAGGCCTCCAGAGACTGGGCCCTAAGCCGCTGTGGAAAGAGCTGGGCTCTGGCTCCAGGCCTAGCTGGCTTGTGAGGTCCAAGGAGAAGTATGTAACCTTCAGAGAGCCAGTCACCTCTTTTGTAAGGTGGGCAGAGCAATGCCTACACAATACCGTGGACATGAGAACCAAGTGGGTTACTGGAAATCAAGCCCATTGACACAATACTAGCCGATGGCTGTTAAAGCACTAATTCCCTTCCCTCCTCCTTTTCCCTATTCTAGAAGTTGTCCAAGTTCAAAGGTAGCATTTCACAAGGATATGTCTGGAGTCAGTAATGCGTTATGAGCACTGGAAGGCAATGCTTGGATCAAACTTGGGCGAGGGATTATCTTTCCTACCACAGGCTGACCTAGATCCTCTGCTGAATGTCCCTGAGCAGACCTCTGTGTTCAAGATCTTAACAGCCTCTCCTGCTTTCTGTCAAAGCCCATCTATCCTGAGTTCCATTCTCTCTGCCTCTCAAGCTAATAGCAAAGTGGATTAAAAAAGACACTCTGTGAGTCTTGTAGTGACTTGGAGAAATGTGTGTGCATGTTTGGACACTCATGTATGAAAACTCCAAGTACTCCTCAAATTATAGTTAGGAATTTGCAGTAGAGCTGAACAGAAGTCAAGAGGTGAGCTGTGGCGTTCTAGACACACTCCTCTTTTAGGGGTCTCTGATGGACAGACCAATAATCCTACATCTTTGCTAGACACACATACCAAGAGACTTAACGATTCCTTTGAGCCACATGATTGCATGGACAAGCTACTACGGGCAAAGTGCTCTTGACTGGTCTAGACTGTTCTAGACTGGACATCTTCTTCACTCACCTCATTCCTGAAGGGCACAAAGGTTAGATTTCTTTCAAAGAAAACTGTTGACCCACAGCTTTCAGGCCTTTATTCTTCTTTGTGAGAAGGTGATGAAACATGATCTAATAATAACACACAGGTTGGCTGAAGGAGGGGCTTCCTGTGTCTTCAGGGGAGGCCCAAGTCATCTCACTGTCTTCCACAGGCAGTATCATCCAGCCTATCATTATTCTTTTCTTTCTCTCATGTCAAGAGCTTCCTAGCTTTAGAGATAGTAGGTCTCCATCTTTCCACCTACTACCCAAAGGGGCCGTTTCTGGTAGCCCTGTTAACTTTGGCAATATGAAGACCCCATGAGACAATTACACTGACGTGGTTTCCATCTGACCCAGGCCTTCACTGCTTCAGGGGCATCATTCTTATTGCAGACCATATGAATGTCAACCCATGGAGCTCAAGGCCGTCTACATAGACCACAATATAAATATGTGGAGCTGGGCAGTATGGTAATGCCAGGGCACATTAGGTGGAGGCCTAGCTGGGGACACTTACCTGGGCTTCTGGTTCTTTTTAGCCTTTTCTTCCTGGTGGAACCCAATACCTATGGTAGACACACACTCATACCCCACCACCACCACCACCACCAAAACCTTCCCCATTCTTAAATGTTCTCCAAGGTAAAGATGCATTTCCATAGCTTCTCTAAAGGGAATAGAACCCAGCACTTATTCCCCGCTGCACGCTGGTGTCCCTCAGGGCAAGGAAGTCTGCTTAGACTGGCCAGCTAGTAGGCCAGCACCAACCTGGGATTCTCATGGCTGTGCGCTCTGTGCTCACCCATCTGTGAATCACCGGGCGGTACAGAGTGACAATCCATCAGCTGTTAAGATAAGATGAATGCAAAAAGGATGACATTGCCAAACAGACTGTTGGGTTATTTGGAGGTACTTTTATGGCAACTCTAATCCAAAATTTCATGTTTGGCACAGCCATGGCCTGTGGGGATGGCTGGCATTCTGGATATGTTGGAAACAGCATTGGTTAGACATGGAGCAATGTCCAAGGGCCAGCCCCACTCATCTGCTACACATGCTGTGCTATTCTGCTTCACTCGCACAAAACTAGACTGCAGCGTAATATCCCGGCTCGTTCTTGTGTGGTTCTCCAGCACTCACGGGCAATTATTTCTCCATTTCTGTGTATTTTAAACCTGTTTTCTCTCCGACCTGTCAATGAGAGCATGAACCTTTATGTGCCCCCACCTCCCTGGACCCTCTTGATAGGTTTCATGGAAGTGGAATCATTCTAAGAAGCAGTGAAGGCAGGGTGCTGTTTTCTGCTTTCACAGCTCTGTGGGGGTGGCTGCTGCTCACCATGGTGTCAGAGGGGCGTGGCAAGAAGAAAATTTATGATTGGTCAGCTCTGTATCTGAGGCAGTTTTAGTGACAGGCCCTTTGATGTGGCTCGTGCTAGTGCTCTGTACACTGTGCCTGGGTATATGTTGGTTCTCGGGTATGCCCAGCTTGAAACCAGGCTCCTTTTCTTGGGGGGAAGAAGGTCCTGTCCTCAGTCTCTTTGCTCTGATTATGGCGGGCCTTCTGCCTGACGCACACAGGACACCCATTCAGTGGCCACAGTGACCTCAAGTCCACTCCTGGAAACTCAAAAGCCCCCAGCATCTGTAACCTCTCGATTACTGATCTCTACTTAATGCAAACTCCCACTTGGACTCCCACCTTGACTTCCACTGCCAGAGATTTCTGAGACTGACTTGAGGCTTTGTCCTGAACTGTCTTGATCAGTGTCCTTGACAGACTCTTGTGTGCTATACAAGACAGCATTACTAATTCCTACATTTTTCAAATTGTGTGTCATGGTTCCATGTGGGAAGGAAAAAACAGATTCTGTGTTGTAATATGCCCATGCATTTTGTACATTTCCAAGAAGGGGGTAGGGTAGGCAATTTTCCCAAACTTATTTGACCACATATCCTACCTTTTTGCCAAATACTTATTAGTACCTTCAGAGACACAATTGTTCACTGAATCATGCTTAGGGAAATGATGACATTTATATTGTTTTTCCGTTGTTTAACTACATAAAAAAAGGAGGTTCAAACCCTTAGGGATTTTCGTGCTCTCAGTTCAACATTTCCAGAGATTGCCCCTGCCTGAAATCACTTGCTCACAATTACTCCCTACTAGCAGTTAGCAATCACCATGCAAGATGCTCACCAACTCTCTGGCATTATTTCACCTCCACCAAGCCCTCTTTTTTTTTTTTTTTTTTTTTAAGATTTTATTTTATTTTTTATTTTATTTATTTTATTTTTTTGGAGACGGAGTCTTGCTCTGTCGCCCAGGCTGGAGTGCAGTGGCGCAATCTCGGCTCACTGCAAGCTCCGCCTCCCGGGTTCATGCCATTCTCCTGCCTCAGCCTCTTCGAGTAGCTGGGACTACAGGCGCCCGCCACCACGCCCGGCTAATTTTTTGTATTTTTAGTAGAGACGGGGTCTCACCGTGGTCTCGATCTCCTGACCTCGTGATCCGCCCGCCTCAGCCTCCCAAAGTGCTGGGATTACAAGCTTGAGCCACCGCGCCCGGCTCACCTCCACCAAGCCCTCTTAATTCACTTTAGCATCCATGATCAGTCCTGGAAACAAGGAAGAAAATGGTGTGGCTAGAGTTTGGGACACTTACTTTAAGGAGTCAACAGCATCGCTGACTGCATTGGCAAAATTGATTCCCGTTGGGACATTTTTATATTCTAGGCAGTAGGTGGGTCTGACACCCAGAATCTCAACCTCACAGCCTGAGAAGGAAAAAGATGGCAAATAGTTACTCTCTTCAATAAGCAAGGTCAAGTTACGAGCCTATTTCAGGAAGCAAACACCATTAGTCAAAATCAAAAATAAAAATGTCGTGTATTTTTATGAACTAAAATAACTTAACTGCTAATAGGTGGTGTATTTAACTGCAATTTTGCATAACTGGAGCAGAGGTTCTCAAATGTCATTCCTATGCAACACTGGCATCCCACATCAGAGACTGGCAAAAATTAGACCACCACCGTCTTTCCCAATTTGAAACAAAACACAGTTAATCAATATATACAAATACTTCAATTGAAAGTTTCTTCAATAGATTTTTCATGAATCTAAGTCTTTCATGAAAACAAAGTCTTCTACTGTAGCTCTGCCTCTTCTAGAATTAAGTATTAGGTAGTATCTGATTAGTCAGAGGATTATAAAATAAATATTTTACTATCCTGTGGCATTATACAAAAGCTAACTGGACTTAGAGGTACTCTGCCAAATTGGCAAGCTAAAAATCCGTGAGTTCAAGCAATGGGGTCTGAGCTGTATCCTTGCCCGGCCCAAAACAGAGTGAAAGAATCAAACTCATTCTGATGTGAACAGACTCAGTTTTTCTGCCCCAGATTCCTGGACAAGTAGAAGTAGTTGCTCTGCCGAGGAGACACCCATCCATATTAGGGAACATAGAACAGGAGAGGGATGCGCCCATCTCGGTTTCCGCTAGTTGAGTAAATATTTATTGGGCATTTACTATGACCTAGTCACTGTGTTCAGACATACTGGAAACAGGAATGCATCTGGTAGGGTCTCCTTCCGGGAGCATCCCAGAGTTTAGTCTAGTGGGAGGGGACACAGGAAAGCAGTGTGGTATGTGAAGTCTAAAGTGAGGTGCATACTTCCTGGGTGTTGTGGGAATCAGATGAAGGGCACTGACTTCAGGCATCACTTCCTCCTGAAAGCCTTCCTCAGGTCCCAGTGTTGGGCTCAGTTCTGTAGATTTAGCCACGGCAATGGGACGCAGGTGGGCTGGGATGATGTCCCAGGCAAAGACAGCAGCTTGACCAAAGGTTCAGAGAACTTCTGAGCAATACTGTATGTGTAGAGAACTGTAAGTACTATAAAATGCCAGACAATGGTGCCAGGAGACCAGATGCTGCTCTTTCTTATAGCCCAGAGAAAATGACTTCCAAAGTGAGGTAAGTATAAGTGGGCCAAAGAGGGAGCACAGGAGGAAAGGAGGAAGAGTCTCTGTCAGGAAGCACATCAACCCCACCCCTGGGCACATCTGCCAGCTGGTTACAGCTGATTTAAAAGACGATAGGGCAGCCTCCAGAAAGCATCCCTTCATCTGGCACACTACAGCAAGACCTGGGTGCATCATGAGAGACCCTATTGCTTTCTGCTTGATATATTGGGTTCAGGGACAGCAAGGGCCCCTACAATAACTGGGACAGAACTAGAAAAGCAGGAAGCTTCCTTTTCTGAAACATGTTTTTTGAGAGGGAAAAATAGGCTAGGAGACCCAGAAATAAATACTGCTCATGAATTCCAGGAAAATATTCATTAGAGTAAGAAATGTCAGTGGAATCTTGAATGACTGTATCACTTTAGATACCAGTGTTTTATCTGTTGAAGGTGATTTGTGAATTGTTATTGCTCTCTCAAAGCTATTTTTTCTGTATCCACCTTGTGCTCAGTGCCAGAAACCCCAAAGCAAATAAGATATCACCCACCCTTTAAAAGTTTAACAGTTATGTACAATGTGACCAGGTGTCTGCTTCTAGCATCTCTGACACATCTGTATGTAAATTGTAAGTGATGCAAGTATGACCATGGTTTTGCAGATAAAAGAAACGCATCCTTTTTTGGTGTTTGCACATAATATAAAACTATAAATGTTTTTGGTATGAGCAACAATAAATATGTTAATGTTATCAAACAGATGTCCTCTTAATACTTTTATTTAAATAAAATGAATCTGGACTTAACACTGGCATAGTAATATAGTTCACCTGAGAAATTTACCCTTGCCTCAGGTTAAAGTAGAATACAAACTATTTTTTTATTATTTACATGTAAAATTCTATAGTACAGGCAGATGCAGTATGTGTCAAAGTGGAGCTGTTGTTACAGTGCTATGGAATTCTTTATTTTCAAAAACAATAGTTAATTTTAACTTAACCAAACATCATGGCAGCAGCCTACTGTGGCTACCTAGGCTAAAGGTAGGATAGGAGAATCAAGAGACATTCCCCCAAAGTACACAAACTCTTCACTGAGTGCAAAGCAACAGTTTATCAAAGACTAAGGACATACATCAGAGTGGAAAGGAATCTTCCAACTTGCAGAAAGCTGTAGATAATGCTGGAGAGAAAAAGAATTCCTCAGTGACCCAGGAAGTTGACAGCATGAATTCTCTATGTAAAGCACTGGACAAATCGCAAGATTTGCTAAAGTGATCGTCCTTATCATTTCTCACCTGTGACACTAGTGGAAAAATGAATCTAACTAAATCTTCAAGAAAGCCCAGACCCAGCTCAACTACAGATTAGATTGATTTGGATGCCACCCTAGAGGAATGAAATAGGAAGAAATACGGTCTTTCTGAAGAAAATATTATTTACCATATTAACTCTATTGTTCTTTCTCACACAATGCCCAACATACAATAAAAATCATGAAACGTGCTAAAAACAGTAAAACGTACCCCATAATTAAGAGAAAAAATAATCAACAGAATCAAATCCATAGATGGCACAATTGTCAGTGAGAAAGCTTAAACATAAAATACATTTTTAAAAAAGATTATTGACTAAATCAAAATTGACAACAATATATTATGGACTTACAACATATGTAACGGTAAAACATATGACAATAAGAATATAAAAAGTGCATAAGTGGACAAATTGCATTATATAATAAAATTTTAAAACATATCATTTGTGAATATTATTTTAAAGTAGATGTAAATAAGTTATAGATGTGTGTTGAAATGTCTAGAATAACTATTAGGAAAAAAACACAATAAAATCTAAGATTAATAAAAAAGATATGATAGAATTCTAAAAGTACTCAATTAGTGAAAAAAAGACAGGAAAGGAGAAACAGAGGAACAAAAACAGTTAAGACAAGTAAAAAAACAGTATGAAGATGAGAGTTTTAAACTCCAAAACATCAATAATTACATAAAAAATAAATGGACTAAATATGTTATTTAAAAGGCAGAGGTGGGTCAGACTGAATAAAAAAGCAAGACCTGAGGTCAGGAGTTTGAGACTGGCCTGGCCAACAAGGTGAAACCCTGCCTCTACTAAAAATATAAAATTAGCCAGGTGTAGTGCTGTGTGCCTGTATTCCCAGCTACTTGGGAGGCTGAGGCAGGAGAATCCCTTGAACCCGGGGGGTGGAGGTTGCAGTGAGCCAAGATTGCGCCATTGCACTCCAGCCTGGGAAACAAGAGTGAAACTCTGTATCAAAACAAATAAAAGAAAAATCGTTAAGCCTAAGTGATAACTATTAAGGTAGTTATGTGAAAATATTTTATGGAAGAATAACGTGTATACTTAGCATTTTTAACGTAATAATCTGGGTCTAAAGTTCCCAATTATGTCAACAAAAATTGGGAGAGAGTGCCAGGGAAGGAATAGAAAGCATTTTCGTTGTTGATGAAGGGAAGGGATAGTCAATATATAAAGTTTCATTCTAGATATTGATTTAAAAGATTTGAATATACAGAACAGCATAGCTTTTGAGTCATCAAGGAAAAAAACATACAAAATTGATCAAATTTCAAAGTACATACAAGTGAATAAAAGGAAGCAACCAGGAAGCATTAATACTGAATGAATAAAAAAGGAGAAAACCAAATTTATTAATTTCAAAATTATTGTGAATAGATTAAACTCTACTTTTTTTTGAGGTGGAGTCTCACTCTGTCGCCCAGGCTGGAGTGCAGTGGCACGATCTCAGGTCACTGCAACTTCCACCTCCCAGGTTCAAGCAATTCTCCCACCTCAGCTTCCTGAGTAGTTGGGATTACAGGCATGTGCCACCATGCCTGGCTAATTTTTGTATTTTTAGTAGACACGAGGTTTCACCATGGGTGGCCAGGCTGGTCTCAAACTCCTAATCTCAAGTGATCTGCCTGCCTCAGCCTCTCAAAGTGCTGGAATTACAGGCATGAGCCACCATGCCTGGGTGGTTAACCTATTTTTAAAGAATGTCAAGATGATGTAAGAAATAAAATCCAACTTTATTTACCAAATGCACATTTGAAATAAAATGACACAGAAGAATAGATATAAAAGAATGGGCAAAAAAAAAAAAACCCAAAGGTACATTTAAAAATCAGATATGTCAATAGTATTGTAGTAAGTTATGGCATTGAAAGCCTGAAGCAGCTACAAATATACATAAATAATTATGGATGTGTATGATTGTTTATATATCATAAAAACTTACACATACAAAGAAATCTTGGAAATATAAAGTGCAAAATGGCAACTTGGTGGAAAATTTTCATGACAGTTCAAGACATAAAGAATAAATACAAATCTAGAGGATTTGAATGTTAGTATCAATAGGCTGGATTCAATAGATATTGAAAAGTTTATCTTATTAGCATAGAATGTGCATTATTTTCAAATATAACTGTTGAAAAAACTGTTCACATTCTGGTCAAAAAGAAAATCTCAGTACTTCCAAAAAGCAGAATTTTTGTAGGCCACAATGCATGCTATCTGATCATGTGTAATAAAATTAGGAATTAGTCATGATAATTAACTACCAATAAACCTAACTGCCTATAAATTAAAAAGAAACCTTTATGTAACTTGATGTAAAGAGGAAATGAGAACTTCACTGACAGGCTAGTTATTAACAACAGTGAAAACTCTACATTTTTCAAAACTTCAAGGGATGCATTTTCATTTAGGTGAGACGCAAATCAGGAATGCTGTCATCACCACGGTAATTTATTATTATTACTGTTATAGAACTTCTCAAACAGGAAAAAGAAATAAGAAATGAATGCTGGAAATCAGGAGACATATGAGTGTTCCTCTATTGGAATGTTTTGAAAACTTTTTGTCTGTAATCTGTGACAAAATGCACTGACATAGTATACAAACACCCTCCCAACATACACACACACACACACACACACACACACACACACACACACACACCAGAAACAAAATTTCACCAAATTATAGGCAATGTACAGGAATACTTTCTTCTTCTGTTCTGTGTTTTTTAAAAAATGCTTATTAGCAATCCATAAGTTGGTTTCAACTTATGGATCAAGTGAACTCCCATCCACTATGGATCAAGACCTATGTTTGAAAATACGCCTAGACATGGATTTCGGGGTCACTGTCATCCACTGAGACTAACGTTGTTATGAAACTGAGACAACTTCTATGGTCTACATGCTTTGCCCAGCAAACCACTGCCAGAAACATACTCTAAAAGATAAAGTTGTATGTACAAGCATCTTTATTACAATGTTATTTATAAAACTGAGAAGCAATTTAAACATTTGATAATAGAGGTATGGTTAAGTCATAGCATATCCACATAAGGAAGTAATATGCAGGCATTAAAATAATTATGCCGCGCCGGGCGCAGTGGCTCACGCTTGTAATCCCAGCACTTTGGGAGGCCGAGGCGGGCGGATCACGAGGTCAGGAGATCGAGACCACGGTGAAACCCCGTCTCTACTAAAAAAATACAAAAAATTAGCCGGGCGTGGTGGCGGGCGCCTGTAGTCCCAGCTACTCGGAGAGGCTGAGGCAGGAGAATGGTGTGAACCCGGGAGGCGGAGCTTGCAGTGAGCCGAGACTGCACCACTGCACTCCAGCCTGGGCGACAGAGCGAGACTCCGTCTCAAAAAAAAAAAAAAAAAAAAAAAATTATGCCATTTTATTTAGTGACATAATATTTTGAAAGAAAAAAGCTACAAAATAGTATATAATGGATGATCTCCTTTTGGAAGTATTTAAAGCAGGTTTATGTCCAAAAAAGAGTAGAAGTAAATACAACAAAATAGAAGAAAGGACACAATTTTGATGACTGGTTTGGCAGACTTTTTTTGATTGATTGAAGTGATTCCAAACTCCCTTCTCTGTTTCTATTTTGTAGAATGTAAAGAGGAAAACTTCCTCACGTCCTCAGGTCCCTTGTGGGTAGGAATTGTCATTTGACTTAGAAGTGGCATTGAGATTGGGTGCAGAGCTTAGGGTGGGAAGCTTTGCTTTCTCATGAAAGACAACGTGTGCTGCTGGCCAAGCTACTCTCTTCTCCAGTTTGGGAGGTTGTGAGGGCAGGATCCCTGGGCCTGCAGCTGCTGCCTTGAAACTATAGGGCAACAAGCATGAGGATAAGCCAATGTGCTGAAATGGGCAAGGGATATAAAGAGTCTGGGTTTTGGCTGGGTGCAGTGGCTCACCCCTGTAATCCCAGCACCTTTGGGGGGCTGAGGCGGGCGGATCACGAGGTCAGGAGATCAAGACCATCCTGGCTAACACGGTGAAACCCCGTCTCTACTAAAAATACAAAAAATTAGCCAGGCATGGTGGCAGGTGCCTGTAGTCCCAGCTACCCAGGAGGCTGAGGCAGGAGAATGGCGTGACCCCGGGAGGCGGCGCTTGCAGTGAGCCGAGGTAGCGCCACTGCACTCCAGTCTGGGGGACAGAGCCAGACTCCGTCTCAAAAAAAAAAAAAAAAAAAAACAACCTGGGTTTTAAAAATGATTAAAGACTTACATGTTACACCTAAAACCATAAAAACCCTAGAAGAAAACCTAGGCAATACCATTCAGGACATAGGCATGGGCAAGGACTTCATGTCTAAAACATCAAAAGCAATGGCAACAACAGCCAAAATTGACAAATGGGATCTAATTAAACTAAAGAGCTTCTGCACAGCAAAAGAAACTACCATCAGAGTGAACAGGCAACCTACAAAATGGGAGAAAATTTTTGCAACCTACTTATCTGACAAAGGGCTAATATCCAGAATCTACAATGAACTCAAACAAATTTACAAGAAAAAAACAAACAACCCCATCAAAAAGTGGGTGAAGGACATGAACAGACACTTCTCAAAAGAAGACATTTATGCAGCCAAAAAACACATGCAAAAATGCTCATCATCACTGGCCATCAGAGAAATGCAAATCAAAACCACAATGAGACACCATCTCACACCAGTTAGAATGGCGATCATTAAAAAGTCAGGAAACAACAGGTGCTGGAGAGGATGTGGAGAAACAGGAACACTTTTACACTGTTGGTGGGACTGTAAACTAGTTCAACCATTGTGGAAGTCAGTGTGGCGATTCCTCAGGGATCTAGAACTAGAAATACCATTTGACCCAGCCATCCCATTACTGGGTATATACCCAAAGGACTATAAATCATGCTGCTATAAAGACACATGCACACATATGTTTATTGTGGCACTATTCACAATAGCAAAGACTTGGAACCAACCCAAATGTCCAACAATGATAGACTGGATTAAGAAAATGTGGCACATATACACCATGGAATACTATGCAGCCATAAAAAATGATGAGTTCATGTCCTTTGTAGGGACATGGATGAAACTGGAAACCATCATTCTCAGCAAACTATCGCCAAGGACAAAACACCAAACACCGTGTGTTCTCACTCATAGGTGGGAATTGAACAATGAAAACACACGGACACAGGAAGGGGAACATCACACTCCGGTGACTGTTGTGGGGTGGGGGGACACACAGAGACACACAGAAATGATATATAATCTGGGGACCCCTCCACCAGTCAAGTTGACATGTAAAAATAACATCACAGTGGGTATGACGAGTTCTCACGTTGTAGTTTTATTTTGCTTTTCTTTTTCTGCTAACAAGGCTGAATGTCTTTACATACGTTTATTGACCATTGGGATACCCAATTATGTAAGGTGTTAGCTCAAATCTCTTCCATATTTTTCTATTGAGTTGAATTTTTCTTTTTCATTTATAGGAATTCTGCATATATTCCAGATATCAACTTGTTGTTTGTTTTATTACCTCATACTTTGTAATTATTTTTGCCCTTTCTAATAATGTCTTTTCGTAAAGAGAAGCTTCTAATTTTGATGACTACTTCATCAGTCATTTTTCTACATTGTTGGTGCTATCTTTTCCTGCTTAAGAAATATTTTTCTTATCCAAAGTCATGAAGATATTCACCTATGTTTTCTTTCTTCAGTTCCAAATTTTTCTAAACATAGAAGCCTTCTGTTTTCCATTTTACATTTAGATCTACAATCCATCAGGAATTTCCTAGAATTAATTTTCATATATGGTATTAGACAGGAGTCAGAAGACGTATATATATAAAAATATATTTATATAAATATATATATTTATATATATACACACACATATATAGGAGTCAGAAGATGTATATATATATACACATATATACATATAAACATATATATACATATATATATATATAAAATCTCCAATTGATCTATCATAATTTTTTGGAGACTATCTTTTATCACTTTGCGGCAGTGTCACTGTCATAAATCAGATATTGGATCATATGTTTATGGGTTTATTTCAGGAATTTCTGACCTTTACCCTTAGTCTATTTAACTATTCTTGCAGAAATACAATTTGTCTTACTTTTTGTAGTTTAAAATAGGTCTGTATCTATTAATGGAGTAAATCTTCCTGTTTTGTTCATCTGACTCTAAATAGTTTCGGCTATTCTTGAGTCTTTGCATTTCATATAAATTTTAGAATCAACCTGTCAGTTCACACACACACACACACACACACACACACACACACAGCTGAGATTTTGATTGGGATCACAGTGAATCTGTAGATCCATTCTGAGAAAACTGATAAAATATTAAGACTACCGATTTATAAACATAATATATTTTTCCAATTATTTAGGTCTTTTTACATTTCTCTAAATGCTTTTTGATATTAAGTTCTTGAGCCATTTTTGTTAGATTTATTCTTACATCTTTCATGTATTTGAATTTACTATAAATGGTATTGACCTTTTAACTTTTTCTCAGTTTTTAGCTGATACCAATACAATAATTTTTAAATTTTGAATTTGTATCAAAATGCCTCTTATTAATTCTAAAAGTGAATTCTTTGGGGTTTTTCCAAAACAGTCATCTGTGAATAATGACAGTTTTTTGCCTTTTTAATTGTTTTACTTTTATCCCTGTCATCTTCCCCTGCTCCCCTGAAGGACCCTCCAGTACAAAGCTAAATAGAATTCATGCTAGGAGGCACCCTTACCATAGTCCCGAACGCATTTCTCCATACATTTTGATGTTTGCTGTCTTTTTTTTTTTTTTTTTTGTAGATATCCTTTATCACACTAAGGGAGCAGTGTACTAATTACCCAACTTCATTTTAATAAATCTTAGTTTAGGATTGCATCAATTGCTTTTCATGTGTCTACTGAAATGACTCAATGATTTTCTCTTTCATTCTATTACTGTTGTAAATGATATTGATTGATTTTTTTTTTTTTTGAGATGGAGCCTCACTCTGTCGCCCAGGCTGGAGTGATTTTTAAATGTTAAACCTGGGTTTTCCTTTTATAAACCCAATTGGTTGGCATATATTATTCTATTGATGTATTGATAGATTCAGGATGCAAATACTTTGTTTCTAATTCTTCTATCTATGTTCATGAAAAAGGTTGTCTTGTAATTTTACTTTCTTTTAATGTTTGTCACATTTTTCTATCAAGATTACACTAACCTCATTAGGGAAGTGATTTATCTTTTTTTTTTTTAGAGCTGGTATCTCACTATGTTGGCCAGGCCAGCCTTGAATTCCTGAACTCTGGGGATCTTCTTGCCTCAGCCTCCCAAGTAGCTGGGATTACAAGTATGCGCCACCATGCCTGGCTCGATTTATCTTTATGCATTCTCTGGAAGAATTTCTGTAAGATTATTATTTTTTCCTTAAATGTTTGAAAACTTCACTAGGGGAGGTGTCTAATACTGGGTTATTATTTTAGGAATGGTTTTTAAAGATTTAATTTAAAAACAGATATAGAAGTATTCCAATTTTCTATTTCTTTTTTTCTGTTTTGGTGATGTTTCCCCTAGAAATCTGTCTGTTTCATCTGTGCTTTCAAATACACTGGTGTAACATTTTCACACTGTATTACTGGCTTTTTATGGTCTGCAGGTTCTCTGTTGATGTCTCTTTTTTCATTTTATTATTGGCTATTTGTGTCTTCTCTCTTTATTTCTTTATAAGCCTTGTCAAGTTTTCATCCATTTTAATAGTTTTTTTTTTTTTTCCGAAAACAAATGTGGCTTTGTCAGTTTTCTTTGTTGTATGTTTATTTTCTATTTTATTCATTTCTGCTCATCATGATTTTCTTCTTTATATTTAGGGATAATTAAATTTGCCTTGAATTGGAGACAAATCATTACTTTTGGCCTTCTTCGCTAATGCATCTTATATGCCTGTTAATTTCCTTTTAAGGATGACTTTAGCTGCATTCGTCTTATGCCACTACATCATAAGTAGCATTTTTACTATCCCTTAGCTCAAGATTTTTCTAAGTTTTCACAATTACTTCTTTGAATCGGGAGTTATTTAGAGGTCTGGTTATTTTCCAAATGTATGAGGATTTAAA
Source organism: Symphalangus syndactylus (assembly GCF_028878055.3). Taxonomy (NCBI): domain Eukaryota; kingdom Metazoa; phylum Chordata; class Mammalia; order Primates; family Hylobatidae; genus Symphalangus; species Symphalangus syndactylus. The sequence goes on along the minus strand of NC_072438.2, from coordinate 68,575,675 downwards.
GTTTTATTTTTATTATTGATTATTGTTTAATTACATGACAGTCAGAGGACACATTCTGATGATTTCAGACCTTTTCAATTTGTTGAGAAAGGTTTTGTGGCTAACATATGGCCATTTTTGATAAATGTTTCATGTATACTTGAAAATAATGTTTATTCAGCAGCTAGGTGCAGAGTTCTAGTAAATTCAATTAGGTAAAAATGTTAATTATGTTATGTAAATTTTCTGTATCTTTCTAACTTTTTGCTCTCTTATTCTATCAGTTATTGAGAAAGATGTGCTTAAATCCACTATTATTGTGAATTTACCTGTTGCTCCTTTTAGTGCTTCCCATTTTTGACTTATTTATGTTGAGAGTGTGTAATTAGGAACATTACAATTTAGAACTGTTACATCTTCTTAGCAGATAAAAATTGATATCAACATGAAATGTCCTTAACTTAAAAACATTCTAGGCTTAGAGTCTACATTGCCTAATGTTATTATAGCTGCACCAGCTCTCTGTTTTGTGCAGTGTGTCTTCTAAAAATGCTATTACTTTCAACTTTCTACATACTTATATTTACTGTATGCCTTTATAAGTAGCCTATATTAGTTTTCGGTTTTATCCAGTCTGATAGTCATTTTTAAAGTAAATTTCTATCAAAATTTAACATTGATGCAAAAGACTGAATAATTCATAAGGGTACTGTTCAGTGAATTGTTAAAAGGTGAAGGCAGCTGTGTACTGAGTACCCATGTCAGAAAACAGAACATGGCCATCAGGCGTGGGCACCTTTTCATGCTCCCTTCTCATCACTGTTCACCCAAGGGTGAATACTGTTCTAACACTGTACATTAGCTTCACCTGTTTTGAATTTTATGTAAATGGAACACTATATAAATTCTGATTCATTAAAATATTTAACAAAATATTAGTAAAAAAATTAAAATTTACATTTAATGTATTTTCTGATATTTTGGTGTTTAAATCAGCCAATTAACTACATTTCGTATCCATCACACATTTGATAGTTTTTCTCTCCTTCTTTAATTTCTTTTGAATAAAGTACACGTTGTGATTATTGTGCCATTTCCCTTCCTCTATTAGTTTGCTACTTTTATGCTTTGATTAACCTCTTCCTTGCAAAGGGCCCCAGAAATGATAAAAATGGAAGTATTAGTCTATTAAAGTCTATTAAATTTTATATAAATATAAAATTTATATTAAAATATAAATTTTTGTTCCACAACTTCCCAGAAAATGCAAGAATATTCAAACACTTGAACTCTGAAATTTACATTTCTCCCATCTTCTGTGCTTCTATTGTCATGTATTTTAACTCTCTACAGGATTTTAATCCAAAAAAGGGATTTTTAGTATTATTAAAGTTTACCTACACACTCACCCTTTCTATTACTCTTCATTTCCTCCTCCATCTCTGTGCTTCCATCTGTGATCATTTTCCTTCTGTCTAAAGAAATTAACATTTCCTTTACTCTAGCTGGCAATAAGTTCTCTCAGTTTGCTATCTCTATGTTTACTATGGTTGCTATCTCACTTTACTATGCTATCATTTTTGAAGGATATTTTCACTTGATATAGAATTTTAGGTTGATCATTGTTTTCTCATATCATTCTGAGGATCTCATTCCATTGTCCCCTTGGATTCCAATATTTTGTTGGAAAGTCAGCTGTCAGCCTTATTATTGCCCCACTGAACAATTTTCTCTGGCTTCTTTTAAGATTTTCTCATTGTCTTTGGTTTTCACCAGTTCTGAAATCCATCATGCTCTTTCCTGTTTCACAGCACTTCTTGAATGTATGGTTTGGTATTTCTTGTCAGTTTGGGGAAATCCTCAATTATTATTACTCAAATATTACTTCTGCCCCATTTTCCCTCTCTGCTGTGACCCCTTCACTATGTCCTGCATGTCTCTTACATTCTTTTCTGCCTTGTTCATCCTTTTGCCTCTTCGCATTGAGGCTGGATAGCTCTGTCTTCATTTCTAGAGTTCCGTTTGTAAAAAAGATTTTAATTTACTACTGCAGGTCTCCATTTTGTGATTTAGCCTTTTATCATAGTTCTTTTTTTTTTTTTTTTTTTTTTTGAGATGGAGTCTTGCCTGTCACCCAGGCTGGAGTGCAGTGGCGCGATCTTGGCTCACTACAACCTCCCCTCCCAGGTTCAAGCAATTCTCCTGTGTCAGCCTCCTGAGTAGCTGGGACTACAGGCACCCGCCACCACACTTGGTTAATTTTTATATTTTTAATAGAGACGGAGTTTTGCCGTGTTGGCCAGGCTGATCTCAAACACCTTACCTTGAGCAATCCGCTTGCCTCAGCCTCCCAGAGTGGCATGAGCCACTGCAGCTGGCCTATAGTGGTTTTGGGTCTATTCTGCTTTTTTTCTCTCTCTTGGTTTTTCAGTCAGGCCTTGTTTTCTTATATTCCGTTTTTTTTTTTAATTGAATACTACATATAAATATAAAATTGTAAATACCACTTAACAGGATATGTAGTTATCTTCTAGCAAGCACACAGTTTTGCTCATGGTGAGGATTTAGCTAGGAGCAGACTACCTTAACCCAGAGTGGATTGTCAAGGATTAAGATGATTTGAAGCTCAGCTGTGTCTTTATGCAGGCTTCCCCTTGTCTATTTCCAGCTTATTCTTACTGCTAGGGTGTTGCTTTTTATTGTTCCAGCTGAAAGTCTGGGATGTTTACTAGATTTCTTTCCCTTGGTGGGTGGGCCCTGAACTCCAATTTTTGTCCTTTCCCCTATCCAATAGTGCTGCCATGTCTCTTGACCTCTCAACTGCTGCTTTTGTGATCAGCATTTGACTGAAGGAGAGATGGGGCACCACTGCTGGATGCACCTCTTTCTCCAGGTCTTGGCATGTCTCTGGTCCATCACATGCACACATGCATGCAGGCCAGCAGCTTTTCTAGTTGTTCCTGGAGAGATGCATTGTTTCAAAACAACTTAGGTGGGCATTGTACCAACTAGAACCCCACATTTCAATAAATATTTTTTTTTTTTTTTTTGAGACAGAGTCTCGGTCTGTTGCCCAGGCTGGAGTGCAGTGGCGCAATCTCGGCTCACTGCAAGCTTCGCCTCCCGGGTTCACGCCATTCTCCTGCCTCAGCCTCTCCAAGTAGCTGGGACTACAGGCGTCCGCCACCACGCCCGGCTAATTTTTTGTATTTTTTTAGTAGAGACGGGGTTTCACCGTGGTCTCGATCTCCTGACCTCGTGATCCGCCTGCCTCGGCCTCCCAAGTGCTGGGATTACAAGCGTGAGCCACTGTGCCCGGCCTTCAATAAATAATTTTTAAACATAAAAGGTTACAATTTTAGAAATTATCTTTACATTTTATTAGAAATGCATGTCTTAATGAAAGAAATAGGTGCGCTTTAAAAAATTAATTTGTATATTCATGGTTAAATATGACTGATTTCTAGAATGAGACAAGTTCAGAATCAATGATATTTCTAGTCATTAAATGTAAGTGCTGAGAAAGCTGTTCACATAAATAAATATATAGAAATAGAAGGAGTTTTTTGTACCAATGTCATTTAATTCTTTGAACTGCTTCTTTGAATGCCAAAATCACACAGTGATCTATCATCATGCATTTGAAAACAATATTTCAGCTGACAACTCAATTAAGTTTTTCTTAAATAATTTAAAAGCAAGCACTGGAAATATCTTTTCTTTCAAGTTTTGTTATTTTGTTACTGGATTCACTCACTTTCCAACATTTACATCAATATTTTGAACCATCTGTCTCTGTCTGGTGCTAAAGGCATTTATATACCACGGCAATGCACCTTAGGAATATTCTTGATGGGCGAGAGGTATCTTTTTCTTACATAAAACAGGAAAGAACATTTTTTAGTCAGGATGACTTTAGCAATACGTATGGACATTGAGGATCTTAGAATTGGTTTCTTTAAAACTAATCTTGCTCTTTGAAATCCCTGGGAATTAAGTCTGAAGACTCCTGACTAAGAAACTAGGCAGCAGTAGCTGTACTCTATGGGAACTGAAATGCCCTGGAAGCAAATGGGCCCAAAGTGATGTTGACAGTTGGAGGTAAGAGGTGAGATTTGTCTGACAGTGGCATAAGTTATTCTCTTCAAGGTTATCCCCCAACTAAAGCTCTATGTGCACAGCAGAGAGAGGAAGAAACTTCGAAGCCAGGGCCAATAGGACATCCTAATTATGATCTACTAAGATGATTACAGACTCAGATAATGGGGTGAGAAGGTCCTATCTCCACCCATCAGAGGTGCTCTGAATGCAAGTCCTGCAGACACTGTTTATTTGGGTGGAAGTCATGTGTCTCTGAGAAGGGATGGGACTACCACCCAAGTGGATGGAGACTGGACAGGTGCAATCCTTCTGCTCTATCTCTGCAGAATGGTCTCTCCGTGGTGAAATCCCAAAAGGGAAAACATCTGCCCTTACCTCTAATGTTAAAACCCAGAGTGAATAAATGACTGGCAAAGGCAACGGCCAGCAATAAATGACCATGGCAATGAAACGGAATGTGGGAGAGAGAGCAGTTTCAGATTCAGCAAAGTTTTAGAGGGAGCAAAATTAATTATTCCGAGGTGAATTTGCGTGGGAGCTTTTCTCTGGTCTTTATCTGATGGAAATCAGACTGGAGGGGGAGTGTTGTGTGAATCCCAGGAGACAGCTGTCTAATCAGGAGTCTGCGGGCCCCTCTCCTGTATCTCCCACAGGCTCAATCTGTGAAGTGGGCGAGCAGTGCTCAACCTCGCAGGCTGCTGCCTCCAGGCCCTTTTCATGGCTCCACAGGGAGCATGGAATCTGGTCAGCTGAGATCCTGCAAGTCCCCTCAACACAACTGAGGAAAGCAGGGCTTTCTGAATCTCTGCCTCAGGGATCTGTGGGGAAGGCGGCAACAAGGGCGATGGGCTGCCTTTTGCAATTTCAAACATTAATCAGGGACTTGGGGCAAGATTTTGGTTTCACGACAACTTTGAGGGCATGGTTTAGCTTTATTCTGTCTTGTTTCCTCATCATTCCCAGGGAACATTGCAGGGAAATGCCCTTAATTAGGGCTCATTTTTTAGGACCCACTCTTATCTCTGTCTAGAGTCTGCCCTCCCGCTGGGTATTCCCATCTCGGGCAGTCTTCTTCTACAACCTAATAAATACATCCTGATTGGAAAATAGAGCATCAGTGAGAACTTAAAGGACAACCAATGACAGCCATCACTAAGCCCATGGGCTTTGGTGCAAAATAATAATAATAATGATGATGATGATAAGGTATTTCTTCTTCAAAACATATAACTTCCACCCATTAGAAAATTATCTTGATAAACGTATTTTTTTCATAACACTTTATTGGCTTGGACCAAAAATTGTCAATACATATGCAAATCTGTAATGTCTACGATATGGATGATGCCCCCCATAGATGTGGCATTCTGTGCAATTAACAGCTTTCACAGCTGTACCTGCCATCGTACCTCAAACTCCTTCATCTACAGCTGAGAAAACAGAGGCCTCCTATGGGAGAAGTGAACGTCCCAAGGTCTCCCGGCCTGCCAGCTATAGGGTCTAGCTCTGGTACTTTCCACTGTGCGCACTGCCTTCCTGAAGGAGACTCACTTCCTGGCAACTCTCTCCAAGGACCACCGAGTTGAGCCCATAAAAATTACATTTCTCCAAACTTCCTAGAGCCTAGGTTTCCCCTTCCAATTGTAGCTCCTGCTGCCTGCCAACTTTGACACATCTTGTAACAATAACCCCTGTGCACTGCATTTTGTGTGATGTGAGACAGGTGTGCAACTGTTGAATACATGTCTCAAGAGAGCTTATTAAAACAGCTAAGCCAATTAACTCTCTTAGAAGCACGTAACCTTTTCCAGGAAAATACATCTGAGGCACAGAAGCTTGTGGGAACAAGTCCTTGGGGGAAAGCATGGCCTTTGATCTCAGAGACACTTTTCCTGGGGTTGGCCTTGCCCACGGGGCTGGGGGACCTTTGGCGGTGGCTCCCTTCTGATGCAGGGAGGAAGGGGGTGGGCTAGCCTGAGCGCAGGGTGACCCTGCAGACTGGCTTTGTGTGCAGGGGTGAGAGCAAGCTGAGGAAGACAAATTAGATGAGAACCAACTCATCCATTAGCGCTGACTCTGAAAACTCAACTGAGAATGACCCACTGGGCACAGAAAGTGACTAATAGGAAACCAAGATGAGAGGGAACGTGTGCTGTACCCAGGCTGAGTCTCAGCTTCAGGGAGGCAGGTGGTGAAACTACAGCCAGGCGTAATGAGGCCAAAGGCTGCGCTTTCATCTCTCTATCTTCTGGTTACCTTTAGATCAGGAAAAATCCCTGGCCCAGGGTCAGGGACTGCACGTCTTCCGAGTGGGACCAGGTGAGAGGAATGAATGACCACGGCTGGAATTACGACCCCTACAGGCCACCTGATGTAAGCGATCCACAGGGTCTTTGTGTCTGAGGCACGTGCCTCATGACCTTCTCAGTCTTGAAAGGATTACAGTGACTGCACGCTTCCCACAAAGGAAGCCCTCTTGACTTTCTCACCACACGGTTTTCCTGACCAAAGCCTCCTTCTCCGAGGAGCTGGGTTCCTCGCATTTGGATCACAGCAGACTGGACCTACCTGGCATGCAACATGCTGCCAAGTCCTTTAATGCAGAGCTCATCAGGGTTGCTGAACCTCTTGCCCCTGTCTAGGAATTCCTTCCTCACCCCTCCAGTTTGAGCCTCTGATTCCCAAGTCTTACAAATGGCCTTATCCCCCACGTCTACCGGGGTCTCATGGTCTCCCAGGCTTCTCAGGTGGTTCGGAGCCACTCATAGGAAGAGCTGAGGCGAGGAGGGAGCAGTGCCTGTGGGCCCTGCAAAGCCTCTTCTCTGCAGTTTCTGGGCAGCAGCCCGGCACCAGTTCTCCTGGACTAGCCAGTCCTGTGGCCTTGTCAATGAGCTCCGCCTCTGCCTCAGTCCTGTGGGTGAGCCCTGAGACTGAGACATGACACGATCAGGCTCTGTCCTCCTCCCCTTCTCCATGGACCTGGTGGCCTCTCCCGCTGTGCGTCCCTTTCCTGGGAGCCCCGCTTCCTGTCATTCATTGGCCCTCATGGCCGATCCCAGAATTTTCTGGGCAATCTGGAACAGGGCTCTTGCTGCCCTCTGCACCTCTGCAGCCCAGTGCAGGGTCTGCGGAGACGGGGAGGGAAGAGCAGAGAGAGGCTAAGGGATTTCTGCGCGCCTCGCAGTGAGTGAGTGGCTGCACGGATCTGGTATCCATGTTCCGGCTTTTTAAAAAAAATCTTCTGCCCTGAAGTTCCTCAAGTGCTCCAGTGAAGTGCTGGAAACACTGTAGCCGAACAGGAGGCACAGGCAGGTAGGGGGCGCAGCTGTCTGCACACAAAGGGCTCAGGTGAGGCCAAAGTGCCACCTCTCTGTCCCACCACAGCGAAGTCCCTCTAACAGATGAAGCTGGATCAGACAGCCAAGGGCCTGCAGACTCAGCTAGGAAAGGTGCAGCAGAGGCTGGCAGGGCCCCCCCGGGCCCCCAAGCCACCTTTCTGCTCTAGGAGGGGTTTGCTGCTGACAGAGAATGGGGCCTAGGCCTAGGAGGAAGGCAGATGATGCAGAAAGGGTGCAGGCTGCCCCACTCACCGAACACCCCAGACTCTGGCATTCTCCTATGAGGGCTAATTTATTATGGGGGTACCAACCTGGAGCCACCTTCTTTACTTTGCCAGGACTCCTCCCCCCAAATCTGCCACCCCCGGACAGTGCTCTGGGGAGTTGGGCTGGCACAGCTGGGAAGGCCAGCAGAAGCCCCAGCAGTGCCAGGCCCTCTCCAGACCTGGCCAGAAACCAGAAACCTCCGAGAGTTGCATAGCCTGGAGTGCCCCAGCAGCTCCCCACACGCCCACCTCCATCCAGCATCCTCCAAACTCCTGCTGAAGGCCCACGCAATCCTTGTGGGCCTTCACCCCCTCTCCACTGCCCCTCCATGCAGACTACACATTTCACAACCCACCGCCTGCTCACAGACCCATCAGGCTGCCGCTGTCCTCAATCCAGACCAGTGCGACCCCCTCAGCCACTTCACCCCGTCTCTTACAGGCTGCTCTTCATTTATGCCTTCAACGTTCTAGGCCTCCCCTGGTACCTTCCTCCATAATGGCCATCATCAGGATGACACCACTGAGAATTAGGAAAAAAGTGTCTATTGCCATGGGCGTGGGAAAGGTAAACTGACCACTTACCTAAGTAATGAATCCCACCAATGGAAAGACAATGGGAAGCGGGTTGTATTGTTATCACTGAATCCTCTCATCCTTAATGAAAGATATTCAGTGACCAAGGTGAGGGTATACTGAGGACTTCTCACAGCAGCCGAGGCAGTTTGCATGACTACTTACCTCGTTGAGCTAGAATGTAGTGTGGGAGTCTTAACACAAAGGGACTTCATTTCATGGACTACCAAAAAATAGTGAGTGCTTTCAATTCTCTTTTCAATATTGTAGAGGAGCTCAACGACGTATGGAAATGGTACACAATTTTTTTTTTTTGTAAAGCAAGTAAGCACCCTATAATTTCTCTCTCCTGTATATCCAACATTTTCCACATGAAAAAAGCAAGCTATCCTGTGGTGTTTGCTATGTCAAGAGAATCAGGAAATAGCATTATCTCTGGTCTGATGTTATTTTTTTCAAAAATGTGCCCATAAGACATATTTCTTTTCTTTTTTCTTTTTTTTTTTTCGAGATCGAGTTTTGCTCTTGTTGCTCAGACTGGAGTGCAATGGCGCAATGTCAGCTCACTGCAATCTCCGCCTCCTGGGTTCAAGCGATTCTCCTGTCTCAGCCTCCTGAGTGGCTTGGATTACAGGAATGCACCACCACCCCGGCTAATTTTGTATTTTTAGTAGAGACGGGGTTTCCCCATGTTGGTCAGGCTGGTCTCGAACTCCCAACCTCAGGTGATCCACCCACCTCGGCCTCCTAAAGTGCTGAGATTAGAGGCCTGAGCCACCGTGCCCGGCCAAGACATATTTCTTAAATAAAGATCCCATTTTCCAAACCACGGCTTGGTCTTCAAATAGTAACCTGACAGTAACTGTCCTCAGAGACTCTGTGATGATTTGAGATTTGGAATGGATGTTCACACACTCACCTGGCCAGTAGTACATGTAGACCTTCCTTTTGGCCTTGGTCAGAGTGACCCACAGAGGTTCTGATCCATTCCACCAGAGAGGCATCAGGCTGTCTTTGTTGACGCCAATGTCAAAGGACTTGTTGGTGTTGGGGTCCCACATGTACTTCCCGATCATCTGATGGACTTCACAATGGCGGCCTGTGTCAATGAGAACACAGCTGTCAGTTTACGGTTCTGGTGGTTTCTATTTTTATCTTTGTTTCTTGATATATAAGCCATTCGTGCTTGTTTAGGAAGTACAGAACAGCATAAAGATTTGCTTTTGACTTTAAAAAAAATTAGATTTTTTTTCTTAAGCTGTGCCATGAAGGTAGACAATCCAGTAAGATGTCCACTAATTGACGGAGGGTGGGGTCATTTTGAGTGACGTCACCCTGTCAAGTCAGCTGTTTTAAGTTACACTGAGAACACCGTGTGCAGAGCTTGAAGTCTAAATATGAATTAGCATGGACATCTGTGGATTCCTCTGAGACTTGCTCTCAGATTCTCACCCCAGAGCCCTCTCTGCACCCTCCAAACCCTCCTCCCGTGAGATCAGCAATCCAGCTGTTACAGTGTTTATTCTTTCCTTTCTTAGATAATAGGAGTTGTTGCTTCAGCACTGAACAGTGATAAAACCTATGACGTTTGGAACAGAATGGCGAAAAATAGATTCAACTTTGAAAAACAAAGCAGGAAAACAACCCTCCAAATGCAGTGTTATACAGAAACGAGGGCTGGTTCTGTTGAGCACAGCTTAGTCCCAGAAGACAAGCCAGAAGTGAGAGACGCAAACGCTTGGCCTCTTTTGAAACATTAGGCTTAAATTATTTATTTTGGAGCAATCTGTTACATCTTTAAAGTAAAAATAATACAAACATTGGCAAGTGCATCAAAAATTGCTGCAATTTTAGTGAGCGTCATTTGGCACCAGGATGAAACATGCTTCACTGAGCTCCCTAACTATGCTTAATCAAGTGGCTTTTCTTCTTTGTTTTACTGTCGTTGTTTCTTCTCACCACCCTCTCCCCAAATTTTATTTTTAAACAGAAAAAAAGAAAAATTATAAAATACTATTTGGAAAATAGACACTAAAAATACCAAATGGAAAAACCTTTCATTTCATCCCAGAAAGCAAGGCATGCCACAAACTATGCTACTGTGCTCCCAGAGATCCCAGCAAAAACGGTTTTCACCAAAAGCTGTAGAATTAGTGTTTTGATCTTGACCAAAACTTTCACATTAAAAAGATTAATAAACTGAAAAATAAAATAAAATTAATATGTTGAGCAATTTCGGCAATGGTTAAGGAGGTTATTTTATTTATTGTTTCAACTAACATGTATTCAGTGCTCTTATATATATAGTCCTATGTATTGTAGGCTGTGATAGGTGTAGAGATTCCAATGTGAATAAATGCCGTGCCCATCCTCAAGTGGCTTGTAATTTAACACTCAACAGAGGGTCCTCTGTGTAAAAGAGCCAGGCTTCCCGGGGCTGTGTCTGAGAAGGAGGACAGGCTGCAGCCACAACTTCAGAATTATGATGACCCTCGCTCACCCTGTTGCAGAGGATAATTCCTAGTATGTTCTCACCAACTCATTAAAAGTAGGGTCCTAATTTTATTAGTTCAACTATATTATCGTTTTTAGTATATGAAAGTTGAATCATATTAAGAGAGCCCCATTACAAGTAAAAGTACTTATCTATTTCCTTTATTTAAAATTTTGCATTCTGTGTCACAAATTGTATCATATTAATGATGCTTACTCATCCTTTCACAGGGCAAGATAACCACGATCACATCCACAGGAATAGGCCTCCTGCACGGACAGTCTTTCCTTATAGATAGATGCTCTCTGATCTCCCAAGTCCAGGAGGTTATCTCAACTGCAGCTGGTGTGCAAAGAAGCTGAGCAAATGTGCAAAATCGGAAGGGGGTGTGGGAAGCATCATTCCTGAGGTCAGGAACCAAAGAAGAGCCTCTGAATGAATCACCAGGAAAGGACCAGGGATATCAGACATGGGAATAATAGGGAGAGATGCTGAGTGAGAGGGGTGGAGGGATCTCTGCTTCCAAGCTTGAGTTGTTTGGACCATTTTAGAACAAGGGCATGAAACCCAAAGATAAATGGAGGCTTCACAAGATGTGGTTTTCACAAGGCTGCATACAAGGAAGCATGAAGCAACCAGAAAACAATTTTTAAAGTACATATAATCTATACTTGTATATCTCAGAAACCCCATATCATTTGGTGAACATTTCTCTCTTCTCTTCAACATGCATATTTAGCACTCTGGACTCTAAAGTGTCCAAACTCGCTCATTCTTCTTTGTTCTCTGTCTCTGAGTAGAAAATTATAAGGAGCCTCTTGTAGATTGCAGAGCTGTTGTATGGCTCGATTGTGTGTGTGCATGCACAGGTGTGAGAGAGACAGAAACAGAGGGAGACAGAGAGAGAGATGGAGAGAACATTCTCCTACAGAATTCCTATAAGGTGGAGCGCTTTCAAGAAGGTCACCTCAGGCTTCTGTGGAGAAAGTTGGGTTTCTTCTTTTGCTGGATTGGGCCCTGAGCTGAGATGGGAGGGTGTGCTGTCCCCAGGGCTTCCTTTGCTCTGGGAAGAGTGGCCTTTCCCGGAAGCCGGCAGGAGGAGGCTGCTTCAGATCTTCTCCCGCCTTCCCATGAATACAGTAAGGCTGCAGTCTGTGCTTGCAACAGTCGAAGTCAACTCAGACTCAAGCTGATTTCCCTACCAACCCTCTGTCTCTCTTGCTCTTTCATTTTTATTGCCTCGGTAAAAGTGGTGGCTGAAAGAACAGAACAGAACACAATGTACTGGCTTCTGCAGCCCACGATCTCTCATCTCCATATTCCTGCCTGACCCGTATCTATTTTTACACAACTGCAGTTCTGGGTTTCCCTCTGGTTGTGCTTTCCAAACAGAGCTTGGATGTGGTTTGGTTGTTTGGTTTCTTTGCTCTAGGCTTGAGTAGAAACTTTGCTGACATCCTCCAACACCACAATTGCAGGTGGTTTCCAGGTATGATGTAAAGAATATCTACTGCTCTTCCTTCTCCAAATGACTACTCTGGGGGCTTTGAAATCTGTGTTTGCTTTTCTCAGAAAGAGCTCCTGGAATCGTTCCCATAGCTAGAACTGTTGTATGAAGGGGGTGGGATATGACACCTTCAGTGTTCATTCCCCAGAGTCTTACTCAAGTGTGTTCAGACGTAATGATCATCACAAGAAGTTTCTTAGCAAGCCCCCAGAAACTTCTGCACCATGTTATATGTTTCATCTCAGAAATGGCTGGCCTTCACATTCCCTGAGAAGGTAGAGGATATGTCCATCTTATCTATAGCTCATGGTCACAGAAACTTTCTCTTTGACCTCTGAGTCCTCTGCTCAGCTAGACCCAACCTTGGGCTTCCGTCCTTTTGCTTGTAGAGTCCAGGTTGATCAAGAATCCTGCTAAGTCAGTTTAGTGATAATCCTCCATGCTTGGTATCTGACCACCCTCAATATCTCACCACCCTGCCTGCCTTCAGCAAGAGTTCTGTTGAGTAGACCTAGACAGAATTCTGTTTCCCTTGATGTTTCTTCTTAGTAGTTTTCCGTCTGCTGACCCCACCATGTTCCTCGTCTGTCAATCTCTACTCGTCTGTTGTACTTGGAGTGGAGCCCAATCTCTCTCCCACTGCTGGATCCCACTGCAGGATCCTTCCATCTATCACAGTGGTTCCTCCTTAAAGAAAGTTTGCCTTACCATCTTTAACAAGCATCATAAATAAGCTTTCTTTCTTTCTTTTTCTTTTCTTTCTTTCTTTCTTTTTCTTTTCTTTCTTTCTCTCTTTCCTTTCCTTTCTTTCTCTTTCTTTCTTTCCTTCCTTTCCTCTTTCTTCTCTTTCTCTTTCTCTCCCCCTCTTTCTCTCTCTTTCCTTTCTTTCTCTCTCTCTTTCTCTCTTTCTTTCTTTCATTTCTTTCTTTTCTTTCCTTCCTTTTCTCTTTCTCCTCTCTCTCTCTCTTTCTCGCTTTCTCTTTCTTTCTTCTTCCCAATCTCACTTTGTCACCCAGGCTGGAGTGTAGTGGAGCAATCATTGCTCACTGCAGCCTCGACCTCCCCAGGTTCAGCCTCCTCCTCAGCCTCCCAAGTAGCTGGGGCCACAGGCATGCGCCATCAAGCTTGGATAATTTTTTTTTTTTTTTTGGAATTTTTGTAGAGACAGGTTTTTGCCATGTTGCCAAGGTTGGTCTCAAACTCCTGGGCTCAAGTGATCCACCCGCCTCAGTATCCCAAAGTGCTGGAATTACAGGCATGAGCCACTGTGCCCAGCCAAGTTTCTGTTTAACAGTGGACATCTATAAGGTTGCTACTACTTAGATTTCAGTCTTAATTTTTCTCATTGTTTTCAAACAGTCAATGTCAATTCCTTTTATAGTTCCTTACCTCTTTTATTCTTTTTGCATTCATTCAACATGTATTTATCAGATAATGTTTGCATGCTAAGTATATAAAGATAAAAAAGAAATGGTCACTGTCTTTGGCTCACAGTCTGCTATGGACAATAATATGGCACAGTGGTTAAGGGAACGATTCTTGGAGTCAGATTGTATAGGTTCAAGTATAAGCTCTACTATTTACTGTCTGCATGACCTTGGACAAGTAGCTTAGACTCTCTGAAGCCTCAATTGCCTCATCTGAGTAATGGGCATCATAACAATTATTGTGAACAGTCATCTGTTTGCATGGCAGCATGGAACCATAAAAATGGCCAAAACCATGAAAAGCTATCTTAATAATCAGTGGGGTGGGGTGAGGGGAATAGGATTGTTCTGTGACACTTAAAAATGTTTGTCAAAATATTGAAAATTCTCCTATCACTTATACAGGAAAATGAAGGAAGAATTGTACAATTATAATTTATTATTATTTTATAATTTACAATATTAGAAACGTGGAGAATTAAAGGGCACTATTTCTTTGTAAGAAATTTATGAAGAATGCTTTGAATGGTGCTTGGCTGCTTCTTCTAGAGATATAACAAAATATGAGTGATCATCTTCTTATGCCTTAGGGAATTGTTATGTTCTTTCTAAGTTTAGGTTGGCTTTCAACATCTTATCCTTTGTGCTTTCAATGTCATGAAATAGCTCCAGGTGCTCTTTAATGTGAAGTTTTTGCTGGTGTCACTTCCTCTGGGACATCTTCATCCTTTTTTTCATAACTTTTTTCTTAATTTATGTCAATAAATTCACCCTCAGTAAAGTCCTTGGGCTACATATCTAGAGCTTTGTAAATGATGTCAGTGTCAATGATCACATGGTCAATGATCTCTTCCATAATTCCACTTACATTTGATTCAAATCCTGCAAAGTTATTTTCCAGTACAGTAAGAGTCTCTGCCATCCTCCATGTATATTACTTGCTGTTCCTATCTGTCATGATGCTTGAATGTTTCTGGCTGCATGTTTTATGTCACAGTTCTTCCAAAGCTTAGCTAAATAAATTGCATTATGTCCCATTGTATCATCAATAACCTGTCTGAAATACAGGTTACTTACATCTAAAATAATAGGCTTCAAAAGTTGCAATAACTTATTGTCCAATTTAATAGATGATTAAAGTCGCTTTTATAGAAAAAGCAAATTTACTCATATTCTTTCAAGTATTCAAGAGGGTCAGCGTGACCTGGAGCATTATCCAATGATAGTAATGCATTAGAAGTTAAACTATATGGGTTTATCAGTGGGACACAGGGAAGCAACACAACTGCGTGCTTTGCTCTCCGTGCATGAGCTAATATTAGATGAGCAGCAGCGAATCACCAGCAGACTATGAAAGAAGTGATGTGACTGACCAACAATCATGATGGATATTTGTCATTTGCATAATGATAAATAGTCCTAGTGGACTGAGGACTAGCAGGGAAGTTTATAGTTTATGCCACAGCAGCTACAATTAGGGCCGCCAGATTTTATTCAATATACTGTGGTAACTGAAATTCGCATCATGTTGTTGGAGAACTGACATTATTATTTTTTATTTTTTTAAATATCTTATTTCAATCGATTTTGGGGTATAGGCGGTTTTTGGTTGTGTGGATAAGTTCTTTAGTGGTGATTTCTGAGATTTTGGTGAACCTGTCATCAAGCAGTGTACATTGTACGCAATGTGTAGTCTTTTATCCCTCACCCCCATCCCACCCTTTTGCCATGAGTCCCCAAAGTCCATTACATCAT
Source organism: Symphalangus syndactylus (assembly GCF_028878055.3). Lineage (NCBI taxonomy): Eukaryota > Metazoa > Chordata > Mammalia > Primates > Hylobatidae > Symphalangus > Symphalangus syndactylus. The sequence goes on along the minus strand of NC_072438.2, from coordinate 68,560,232 downwards.
TCTTATGCCTTTGCATTCTCATAGCTTAGCTCCCACTTATAAGTGAGAACATACGATATTTGGTTTTCCTTTCCTGAGTTATTTCACTTAGAATTATGGCCTCCAGTTCCATCCAAGTTGCTGCTAAAGACATTATTTCATTCATTTTTATGGTTGAATAGTATTCCATAGTGTATATATACCACACTCTCTTTATCCACTCATTGATTGATGGGCACTTAGGTGTGTTCCA